>NC_084850.1:79370098-79977870 GCF_033115175.1 Lepus europaeus
TCGGATCCAACTCTCTGCTATGGCCTGAGAAAGCAGTAGAAGATGACCCCAGTTCTTGGGCCCCTGCACCCACATGGGAGACCTGGAAGAAGCTCCTGGCTCCTGGCTTCAGATCAGCGCAGCTTCAGCCACTGTGGCCATCTGTGGAGTGAACCAATGGATGGAAGACTCTTTCCCTCTCTACCTCTACCTCTCTGTAACTCTTCTTTTCAAAGAAATAAATAAATATTTTTTTAAAAAAAATCCAAGTGTTCTTCAAAAGAGGAATGAATTTTGGTAAATTAATATTATGAATTAGCATGCAGTAGTTGGGAAAAAGTGAGGTATAACTGTATTGGCATGAAATATTATTAATGGAAAACTAGGTTACAGAACACTGTGTACCAGACAATGCCATGGCCGAGGAAGAACTTCTAAGATCAATCCCATTTATAATAGCCACAAAAACAATCAAGTACCTTGGGATAAATTTAACCAAGGATGTCAAAGACCTCTATGATGAGAATTACAAAACATTAAAGAAATACAAGAAGACACAAAAAATGGAAAAGTATGCAATGTTCATGGATTGGAAGAATCACTATTATCAAAATATCCATTTTCCCAAAAGCAATTTACAGGATCAATGCAATACAAATCAAAATACCAAAATCATTCTTCACAGACCTAGAAAAAATGATGCTGAAATTCATATGGAGAAACAGGAGACCGCGAATAACTAAAGCAATTTGTACAATAAAAACAAAGCCAGAGGAATCACAATTCCAGACTTCAAGACATACTACAGGGCAGTTATAATCAAAACAGCCTGGTACTGGTACAAAAACAGATGGATAGACCAATGCAACAGAATAGAAACACTGGAAATCAATCCAAACATCTACAGCCAACTCATATTCGACAAAGGAGCTAAAACAACCCCCTGGAACAAAAACAGCCTCTTCAACAAATGGTGCTGGGAAAACTGGATGTCCACATGTCGAAGTATGAAGAAAGACACCTACCTTACACCATATACAAAAATCTACTCAACATGGATCAAAGAACTAGATATATGCTGTGACATCATGAAATTAATTGAGAGCATGGGGAAACCCTTCGAGACATTGGAGGAGTCTTCCAAGATGGCAGAATAGGGAGGGAGCACACTGATAATCCAGGAAAAGATAGTTTAATAAAAGTGGAGATACTATAGTTTCAGGGAAAAATCTGCAGAGGAAACTCTTCCGGAACTAGTGTGACAAGGTGGACCTACATGGAGGACACGGGTGCCCACGGCTCGGGAACCAGCCACATTCGATGAAATACAACACCCTTTCATGATGAAAACTCTAAGCAAACTGGGTATAGAAGGAAAATTCCTCAATACAATCAAAGTAATTTATAAAAAACCCATGGCCAGCATCCTATTGAATGGGGAAAAGTTGGAAGCATTTCCGCTGAGATCTGGTACCAGACAGGGGTGCCCACTCTCACCACTGCTATTCAATATAGTTCTGGAAGTTTTATCAAGATCCATCAGGCAAGAGAAAGAAATTAAAGGGATACAAATTGGGAAGGAAGAACTCAAACTATCCTTCTTTGCAGATGATATGATTCTTTATTTAGGGGATCCAAAGAACTCTACAAAGAGAACACCGGAACTCAGAAGAGTTTGGCAAAGTAGCAGAATATAAAATCAATGCACAAAAATCAACAGCCTTTGTATGCACAGGCAATGCCACGGCTGAAGAACTTCTAAGATCAATCCCATTCACAATAGCTACAAAAACAAATACCTTTGAATAAACTTAACCAAGGATGTTAATGATCTCTACGATGAAAACTACAAAACCCTAAAGAAAGAAATAGAAGAGGATACCAAAAAAATGGAAAAATCTCCCATGCTCATGGATTGGAAGAATCAATATCATCAAAATGTCCATTCTCCCAAAAGCAATTTATAGATTCAATGCAATATTCATCAAAATAACAAAGACATTCTTCTGAGATCTGGAAAAAAAGATGCTGAAATTCATATGGAGACACAGGAGACCTCAAATAGCTAAAGCAATTTGTACAATAAAAACAAAGCCAGAGGCATCACAATACCAGATTTCAGGACATACTACAGGGCAGTTGTAATCAAAACAGTGTGGTACTGGTACAGAAACAGATGGATAGACCAATGGAACAGAATAGAAACACCAGAAATCAATCCAAACATCTAAGCCAACTTATATTTGAGCAAGGATCTAAAACCAATTCCTGGAGCAAGGACATTCTATTCAATAAATGGTGCTGGGAAAACTGGATTTCCACGTGCAGAAGCGTGAGGCGATACCCCTACCATACACCTTACACAAAAACCCACTCAACATGGAATAAAGATCTAAATCTACGACACAACACCATCAAATTACTAGAGAACATTGGAGAAACCCTGCAAGATATAGGCACTGGCAAAGACTTCTTGGAAAGGACCCCAAAGCACAGGCACTCAAAGCCAAAATTAACAATTGGGATTGCATCAAATTGAGATGTTTCTGTACTGCAAAAGAAACAGTCAGGAGAGTTTAGAGGCAACCGACAGAATGGGAAAAAATATTTGCAAACTATGCAACAGATAAAGGATTAATAACCAGAATCTACAAAGAGATTAAGAAATTCCACAACAAAACAAGCAACCCACTTAAGAGATAGGCTAAGGACCTCAATAGACATTTTTCAAAAGAGGAAATCCAAATGGCCAACAGACACATGAAAAAATGTTCAAGATCACTAGCAGTCAGGGAAATGCAAATCAAAACCACAATGAGGTTTCACCTCACCCCTGTTAGAATGGCTCACATTGAGAAATCTACCCACAACAGATGCTGGCGAGGATGTGGGGAAAAAGGGACACAAACCCACTGTTGGTGGGAATGCAAACTGGTAAAACCACTCTGGAAGTCAGTCTGTTGATTCCTCAGAAACCTAAATACAACCCTACCATACAACCCAGCCATCCCACTCCTTGGAATTTACCCAAAGGAAATTAAATTGGCAAAGAAAAAAGTGGTCTGCACCTTAATGTTTTTTGCAGCTCAATTCACAATAGCTAAGACCTGAATCAATCTAAATGCCCATCAACAGAAGACTGGATAAAGAATTATGGAACATGTACTTTATAGAATACTATACAGCAATAAAAAACAATGAAATCCGGTCATTTGCAACTAAATGGAGGAATCTGGAACACATCATGCTGAGTGAAATAAGCCAGCCCCAAAGGGAAAAATATCATATGTTCTCCCTGATTGGTGACAAATGACCGAGCACCAAAAAGGAAACCTGTTGAAGCGAAATGGACACTATGAGAAACAGTGACTTGATCAGCTCTTATTCTGTTGATGCACAACTTAATACTTTATCACTTTTAATAATTTTCTCTCTTACTTAATGCTATGGGTTGAACTCTGTAATTAACACACAATTATTCTTAGCTGTTTAAATTTAGCTGAAAAGGGACCCCTGTTAAATATAAGAGTGGGAATAAGAGAGGGAGGATATGTACAATTTGGGATATGCTCAATTGGACTTGCCCCAAATGGTGGAGTTAGAAACCTGCCAGGGGATTCCAATACAATCCCATCAAGGTGGCATGTACCAATGCCATCTCACTAGTCCAAGTGACCAATTTCTGTTCAGAATTGATCATAATGATAGGACTAAGAGTCAAAGGGATCACATAAACAAGACTAGTGTCTGCTAATACTAACTGATATAATAAAAAAAGGGAGAGAATGATCCAACATGGGAAGTGGGATACACAGCAGAATCATAGAATGGCAGATGCCCTAAACAGCACTCTGGCCTCAAAATTAGCCCTTAAGGCATTCGAATCTGGTTGAAGAGCCCATGAGATTATTTTAGGCATGGAAAGCCAAGACACTCTGGCAAAAAAAAAAAAAAAAAAAAAAAAAAAACACAAAACACAAAACACAAAACCTAAATGAACGATCTCTGCAAGTGAGATCCCAGTGGAAATAACAGGCCATCTAAGAAGGAGGTACCTTTCTCTGAAGGAGAGAACTTCCACTTGGACTATGACCTCGTTTAAAGAAGATGGAGTTGGCAAACTCAAAATGCTTCCATAGCCTTGATAACTCATGACAAGAGCCTAGGGAGATTTCTGATGCCATAAATAAGATTGTCAATTTGCTACGCCAACAACAGGAGTCACTGTGCACTTACTCCTCACATAACATCTCTGTCCCTAATGTGTTGTATAATGTGAATTAACACTTTAACTAGTACTCAAACAGTATTTTACACTTTGTGTTTCTGTGTGGGTGCAAACTATTGAAATCTTTACTTAATTTATACTAAATTGATCTTCTGTATATAAAGATAATTGAAAATGAATCTCGATGTGAATGGAAGGGGAGAGGGAGCAGGAGAGGGGAGGGTTGCGGGTGGAGGGAAGTTATGGGGGGGGTAAAGCCATTGTAATCCATAAACTGTACTTTGGAAATTTATATTTATTAAATAAAATTTCAAAAAAAAAGACATTGGAACAGGCAAAGAATTCCTCGAGAAGACCCTGGAGGCAAGGGTCGTCAAAACTAAAATAAACAAATGGGATTACTTCAAATCGAGAAGTTTCTTTATAGCAAAAAAAAAAAAAAACAGTTAGGAAAGTGAAGAGGCAACCAACATAATGGGAGAAATTATTTGCAAACTACATAACTGATAAAAGATTAACAACTAGAATCTATAAAATGATCAAGAAACTCCACAGCAACAAAATAAACAACCCAATAAAAAGATGAGCCAAAGACCTTAATAGACATTTTTCAAAAGAGGAAATCCAAATAGCCATCAGGCACATGAAAAAGTGCTCAGGATCTCTAGCCATCAGGGATATGCAAATCAGAACCACAATGAGGTTTCTCCTCATCCTGGTTACAATGGCTCACATACAGCAATCAACTAACAACAGATACTGGCGAGGATGTGGGGAAAAAGAGACACTAATCTACTCTTGGTGAGAATGCAAACTGGTAAAACCACTATGGAAGACAGTTTGGAGAGTCCTCAGAAACCTGAATATAGCCCTACCACATGAACCAGCCATCCCATTCCTTGGAATTTACCCAAAGGAAATTAAACTGGAAAAAAAGAGCTGTCTGCACCTCAGTGTTTATTGCATCTCAATTCACAATAGCTAAGACCTGGAATCAACCTAAATGCCCATCAGCAGATGACTGGATAAAGAAATTATGGGACATGTATTCTATAGAATGCTATACAGCAGTACAAAAGATGAAATCTGGTCATTTGCAACTAAATGGAGGAATTTGGAAAATATCATGCTGAGTGAAATAAGCCAGTCCCAAAGAGACAAATATCATATGTTCTCCCTGATTGGTGACAACTAACTGAGCACCTAAAAGAAAACCCGTTGAAGTGAAATGGACACTATGAGAAACTATGACCAGATCGGCCCTTGTCCTGACTGTCGAGGACAACTTACTATTTTATTCCTTTTAGCATTTTTTTGTTTTTTGTTCTACTTAATACCATTGGATGAACTGTGTAATTAATACACAATTATTCTTAGGTATTCAAAATTAACTGAAAAGTGATCTTTGTTAAATATAAGAGTGGGAATAAGAAGGGGAGGAAATATACAGTTCGGCACATGCTCACTCGGACTTACCTCCAATGGTAGAGCTAGAAATGTGCCAGGGGATTCCAATTCAATCTCATCAAGGAGGTATATACCAATGCCATCTCACTAGTCAAAGTGATAAGTTTAAGTACATAACTGATCAAAAAGATAGGTTAAGTGTTGAAGAGATTTCACAAATAAGACCAGTGTCTGCAAATAATGAAGGATAGAATTAAAAGGGAGAGAATGATCCTGGCGGGGATCAGGATACACAGCAGACTCGTAGAATGGCAAATGCCCTAAACAGCACTCCAGCCTCAGAATCAGCCTTTATGGCATTTGGATCTGGCTAAAAGGCCCATGAGAGTCTCGCAGGCATGGAAAGCCAAAACACTGCGGCAAAAATGACCTGAATGAAAGATCTCGGTGAATGAGATCCCAGCAGAAAGAACGGGCCATCAAAGAAGGAGGCACCTTTCTCTGAAGGGAGTAAGGAACCTCTGCTGTGATATGGCCTTGACTAAATAAGTTCAGAGCTGGTGAACTCAAGAGGTTTCCATAGGCGTGACAGCTCATGGCAAGAGCCTCGGGTGATTACTGATGTCATAAATAAGAGTGTCAGTTGTTAAATCAACAATGGGAGTCACTGTGCACCTGCTCCCCTCGTAGGATCTTTGTCCTTAATGTGTTGTACTATGAGACTTAATGGCAAAACTACTAGTCGAACAGTACTCTGTATCTTGTGCAGTTGTGTGGGTGCAGGCTGTTGAAATCTTTGCTTAGTATATACTAAGTTGATCTTCTGTATATAAAGAGAATTGAAAATGAATCTTGATGAAGAGTGGGTTGGGAGAGGGAGTTGGGAGATGGGATGGCTGCGGGTGGAAGGGAGGTTATGGGGGAAAAAGCTGCAACAATGCAAAAGTTGTACTTTGTAAATTCACATTTATTAAATAAAAAAGGCATGGGAAAAAAGTGTATTGGAAGCAAAGTAGCAGGCACATAACAAGGCATTCCAATATAGAATGCAGATATCTCCAGCAGTGACTTAATCATATGCACTGAATTCTCACACTTTATTTTTTTTCTTATATATGTGACACAACTCATCTATAAAATTGCTAGACATGTTATTTGTAGAATTAGGCATAAAATTTATTTTCTTATTATTTTTAATGATTCTGGAGCTATTTAAAGTTTTTATTTGTCCTTGAATGAGTATGATATTTTTCTTAAATGATGTTAATTTTCTCTAGTTTTTTCAAGTTTGGCATAATGTTTTTTATTAAACTTTATTTAACCTTTTTTTTTAAAAAAAGAACACTGTGTACAAGATGTCCCCATTTGTGAGTGTGTGTGTGTGTGTCTGTATATATATATATATATATATATGTATACATATATATATACATTTATATATACACATACATATTTGTGTGTATACCTATACATGATTATATATATATATACATAGACAGATGTAATCTATCTATTTATACATTTAATTGTACATATATGTGCCCATAGTTATATAGGGAAAATTTTGTAAGAGTACCAACCAGCCTTAACAATGGCTACCTCTTAGATGATGGCAAGCATTTGGGAAAAAATGGCAGGTACGGTTGACCATGTTACAGGGAAAGGCTCATTTTACTCTATAAGCTTATGAATTGTTTGACTATTTTACAGTGCGAATAAGTTGTTATAGTACTTGTCTAACAAAATCTTTAATTAAAATAATAAAAATATATTGCTTTTGTAGAATTTGGAATGGAATCAAAATGCAACAAATGCCATGGACTTTAATAGTGTGAAATGGTTGTCAATGAAAGCATTCTAGATGTGATTTAAAATTAAATCTGAATGATCAATCATGCCTTCTCCTATAAGCAAGGAAAGCAACAAGATTGCATTTTTATAAGCATGCTCTTTCCTGTCATGATTCTCTAATCTGACAGTCATCTCCTTTTCGGCCAACACCATCAGTAATGACTAGACCAATACGCTTGTCAATGAAACCAATTAATCTTAGCTCACACAACATGACTGCCCTTAAAAGAGTCTCCCTGTGTTTTGAAGTAAGATGCAGTGCTTTGTCTCTAACCAACCAATCCTTCAATATGAAATTGTCCTCTTCCTACTAACTTCTATCTCAGCATCCAAAATTCAGTTTAACAACAGGTAAGTTAGGTCACATAAGATTTTTATTACCTCAAATTTTTACATGAGTCATAAATTCATAGCCAATCATACTTAAGCAATTCTCAAAAATAAAGATCTCTCTCTTGTAACTATCTCGGCTCCTATTCTCTACCAGAGCTCGAATTGCTGCTCAATAAGTAAAAATTAGTAAGGAATTCTTCCTAAATATTCTGCTGAACGAGTTGTGCAAGGCTGTAAAAATATTTTTTCTTTATTGTAAAAGTAAAACATTATCTTAGCTAAATTATTGAAACTTGTAAATGTATAAAGAAAAAAATAAATTATTCAATATTTTATCACCCAGGCACAATCCCCTATAAAATTGGTATGTATTTTTTGATCTTCCTTATAGAGTCAGGATCATATTAGTAATACAACTTTCCATAAGCTGTCTTATTATTGTATAGAAATAGACCAAAGTTAATTGTCTCAGTATTACAAATGATTAATCATAAGCTTTAATAACTACATGGTAGTCCATTATATGTATGACAAGCAGACAGCAATAGAAGATGGTTTTTTGAGGAAAGTAATATTTCTGCTTAATCCTAATAGAATATATTGATCTGGTAGGGTGAATTGTGGGTTCAAAGAAAGGGAAAAGTATTTGAAAAGTATTCCATAACTACTTAGAAACAAGATAAGCAGCATTTTCTAAGAAATGCAAAACAGAGTACAGAGAGTTCAGGAGGAAGTGACAGGAAATAATGCCAGAGAGATGGACAGGAGCCAGGTCATAAAGGGAAAAAGGTAATCTTTACTATGTTAAGCGTTAGGCACAATTTTGAATATGTGTGAATGGCTTTATATTCTCAGCTAAAAGTTTGAAATTCACCATTAAGGCAATCAGGGGTGAGGATGGAGCAGTCAGTGAGAGACTCTGAACTGGGAGGTTACATAATTAAACTGATAATTTAGAGAAATTCCTCCAAGAATTGTTCATGAAAAAGTTTTAAAATATGATATATATTAAGTATAACAGATTGGAGGCTGCTATTCATGAGATTTTTGTGAGGTGCTGGGAGAACTACTTATTTATAGAAAAAGATATAAAAACAGTGCAAGAAGGATTGCAATGTAGGGAGCCTTAGGGTAAAAGGCTTTTTATGAGTTCCTTCCTACCAAAGAGGAAGAAAGAGAGGTAGAATAGCGAAGGGCACTGAGAAGGAAGTGGTCTAAAGAGGAATTTCAGAAGTTGTACTGAGGATCAGATTCTGCTAACTCTTGTAGCATCCCTAAAGGAAAACGTTAAAAAATAGGCTTTTATGGTCAGATTAAAGTTAGTTTAAATATAATCCTGTCATCGAAATTCAAGGCAAGATCAAGCCAGCCAGTTTTATGCAAAATAAAATCTGAATATATTATGATTAAAAATATTTAAAGAAATAGAGTAATAAATAATTCTTAAAAACATCCAAAATTCACAGCAGTTATTTCTAATAGAACCATATGCACTTCCTTCTTTCAACTTTTCTGTATTTTCCAATGAACATTTTTTTTTTTAGCACACGTGAAAATACATTCTCTCTGAAAAACATCTAGACTTAGGAGTCAATAGTGTATAAGTTACAGATTAGGTTCAGTATAGAGATGAGACAGTCCTTAAATTCAGTAAAATCGGTGAAAATCAACCCAATAACAACATTGTGGAA
Source organism: Lepus europaeus (assembly GCF_033115175.1). Taxonomy (NCBI): domain Eukaryota; kingdom Metazoa; phylum Chordata; class Mammalia; order Lagomorpha; family Leporidae; genus Lepus; species Lepus europaeus. The sequence continues at coordinate 79,379,588 of NC_084850.1, forward strand.
TATTAATATTAAGAAACTCAGATGGAAAGAAAGCATATTACTGGAGGGGGGAAAAAACTTTGGAGATAATAAGCAGCTAGAGTATTAGTAGGGGTGATTTCTTTTATCTACCTTGGGAAGAGAAAATTTTCAACAAGGGAATGATTAAGGGTACCAATTTTTATTGAGCATCTGTCATCTAAAATTAATTCAGAAAACTGTCTATCGGATTTGTTGCTTTTGGAGTCACTGGTGACATTTTCAAGAGCAGTTTAGAAGACTAAGTGTGGAAGGGACAATAATGTCATGAATTGAAAAAGAAAGTTCGTATTTTAGGAAATGTGGCTGTATTTTCACTAGGCTAGTGAAAATGAGGCAAGTTATACAAGGCTTCCACTTGAAAGCTATTTGGTTTACTTTTATGGAAAAGAAGTACAGATAACCTTTTGTTGTCATTTTAAGCTATAATTATTTTCAAGAATATAACTAGTATTGCTCTGCATTTACATTATTATAAGGATTATAAAGATGAATTAAATGAAATATTAAAGGGTCTCACACCAAACCTGATTGTGTGAGAAATCCAACCAGTATTTGTTTTCAAAAAGAACTGTATCAAAACAATAGCGATTCTATTGGAAATATGATGGGTTTCTTTCCATTCTGTAGTGTTCAATTTTTCTAAAATATATTTATATTTATATTTTGTTGTTTTTGTTCCTCATAAATATTAACATAAAAAAACTCCACCAAAAGTGAAATCTAATTAAGTTATATCAAATCAAACAATGCATCTCATTAAATAGCGGAAATTACTATAGTTATATACATACAAAAAATCTAGGATATAATGTCATGTTTCATACATAAAATTATTAATAAAAAATGAAGAAGTGGAATAAATCTGTGAGTGAATGAATGAGACCATGGAAAGTTGAATGAATGACAAAGTGCATGAATTCGCATAAAAGCATTACAAAGGAGGTTGTTGTTCTGCTTCCAGTCCTGGCACACAATAAATCATGCAAGCTTTCTGAACCTCTAATACATCACTTGTATAATGGAGATAATAATAAATATCTTATATGCCTCTGAGGATGGCTTTGATGGTAAGTTAATCATTTCAGAAACACTTACTTCAAGCCTGTGGCAGACTTGAACCCTTGCTACAACCTAGGCTTCATGTGATGACATTTAGTCCCCATGATAAGATATAAGAAGGTGGAAACTTAATAGTGGTCAACCAAATAAATATCCACCAGAAAAAGCTGAAAGCAGGACCCTTATTCTCAAGCCTCATGGGATCATAAAGGGAAAGACTTTCCACTTCTCCTCCCCTGGAGAGAAACATATGGAAAGTACACTCTTCACCCACCCACTTGCTCCTCTGCAAGGAGAGGTAGAGCGACTTCCTTAATTGGTGATTTGAAGAGAAGAAAGTGAGTATGATTGGTTCAATGCTTTCTGGGGTCTTATTTTCTGTGGAGGTGCTCTCCAGCAAATACATGGAGGCTTTCAGTTGTCTGACTATGACTATGACTGGGTCAGTAAGTTTATCTTCTGCAGGAGTGAAAATATTATGCAGCCCATTACGGCAGTATATATAAACCATGTCCTGTCCTCCAGTGTTATCATGCATAGACATTTTGCTCTGTATCCATCTTACTCCTTTTTTAACTCAGATGTGGAAGAAAAGTATGTTACTTATCCCCAGAGGATCCATTCCTATTCCCTCCTCACAAAGCCAATCATTTGGGAAAATGTAGCAGTGTAACAGGAACTTCTTTCACTTTGCTTTTTTTGACCTTTTCTAAAATCCTGTTCAACCTTTCTGCCAGATAGTCAACACTTGCCTTAATTACTGGGAGTAACTGTGTTACTTAACTAGATGGGGGAGCTAAACTTTTTTTTTTCACCTTCTCCACTTCCAGCTGATCTTTTGTGCTCATTGAATTGAGTCTTGGTCATCAAATGCATTACTTCTGATGGATAACTAACAGTGCCTCCAAGACATGGTAGATCAAGTCTGTTCAGGCAGCTCTTCTTCTGTAACTATTGAGTAATAAAATGCATTAAAATATATAATTGAAAACTTTTTGTAGGGCATACCCTCTTGTGTCTATTATTGATATGTTTATTCCAGTTTTACCCATAGCTCCCTGTATCCTTCCTTCAATACTTACACAGTTCACAGATAGAAATAAAGAATACATATTTTCACTTTATAAGTTAGATATACACTTGATAGAATAAGAGAATATCAGGTATTACTAAAGTGATATATTTATATTATTTAAGGGAAATTGATTCTTGATCTCATAATTGTGTAAGTAAGGAAATGGAGGTTCAGGCAAATAAACATTCCAAGATCATATAGTTTGAAAGTGACAGAAACATGAATTGAATTCATATTTTTGCCAATGCTTATGGTTTTAGGCTCTGAAATGACTTTTGGGTTTTTTCATTTTTAGTTTAATATTGGAAGCATTTTTCCTAGTGTTTAATGAATATTTTCAAACCTTTGGAAAGTTGAATTTTACAGTGAACACCAACATAGCCACTAACTAGGTTCTACAATTAACACTTTTTCTACACTTGCTTTACCCAGTACCTGTGCACTCACCCATTCTTTTGTCTGCCATCCCACCCAATTTTATGTTTTTGATAAGAAGTTGCAAATGGCAGTATACTTTCCTCAAATACTGCAGCTTGTATATAACCAACTAGAGTTAGTATTTGTTTATACTTTTTTACATACAATGATATTCACCAATATTAAATGTACTATTGTAAAAATACCCTCAAAACACACACACACATACACACACACAGAGAGAGAGATAGAGAGAGAGAGAGAGAGAGAGAGAGAGAGAGAGAAGCACATAAGTATGCAATCCAAACCCCCATCAAGATCCAAAATGTTACTATCACCCTATGCCATAGTTTAACTATCCCCCAAGGCTTCATGTGATGACATTTAGTCCCCATGATAAGATATTAGAAGGTGGAAACTTAATCCAATTATGGTATTTAGAAGTGACAAGGCCTTTGGAAAATGATTAGCATTGCATAAGGTCATTAGAGTTTTCATGATTAAATACTGGGGGGTGGAGAGACTGGACAGATACACATACACATGGTACATTCCCTGTCTCTTGCTATATAATACATTGTGCTACCTCGGGATGCTGCCCGCAAAGTCATTGCCAGATTTGGTTCCTAGAAATTACTCTTTCAGAACCATGAGCAAACACAGACCTATTTTTCTTTATAGTAAGTAACCTGCTTCAAGTATTTTGTTATAGTAAAGAATAGCAGACTAATACAGCCTAAAAAGTTCCCTCACATCTGGTTCTGTTAAATCCCCATCCCCCACACCCAGAGGCAACTATTGTCCTGGTTTGTTTCCACTACGGATGAGTTTTGCCTTTTCCGTGACTTTATATCAATGTATTTATGTAATACGTACTCTTGTTAAGGATTCTTTCACTCAACATAATGTTTCTACAGCTTATCTATGTTGTATCTATAGGCAGTTGGGACCTTTATACTGTTGAGTTGTATTCTATTTTGTGAATGAACCACAATTGTTTATCCACTGTCTTATTCTTGGGCACCAAGGTTGTTTCCATATTTTAGCTATTGTGAATAAAACAGGTGTAAGCTTTTTGTACAAGTATTTTTGTGATATTAGAAGCATTTTAATAATCAAAGCTCATCTGAAAAAATGACATGCAAACAGGCTTAGCACATATGTGAGAGGGAGCAAAAAATGAGTTGAAAGATAGGAAAGATGGTATATTGGTGTTTAAACATGGGGTGAGCTGTGACACGAAGACAGTTAATCAAGCTGATGCATGATTCAGTCCTCAGTCTCTGCATTCCTTCTAACTATAGAAACTTCGCCTTCTCCAAGTCTGTTTTTTCAGTCTGTCAAGTTGGAAAAACAGTACTTCTTTTCAGGTATGTTATGCACATAAAATAAGATAATGCATGTAAAGTAACTCACCATTGTTTGCTTTTATAAAATTAACCATTTTTATTTTAAGAGTACAAGAGAGGGGCCAGCGCTGTGGCACAGCAGGTTAACACCCTGGCCTGAAGCGCCTGCATCCCATATGGGCACTGGATCTGTTCCTGGCAGCTCCTCTTCCAACTCAGCTCTCTGCTATGGCCTGGGAAAGTAGCAGAAGATGGCCCAAGTCCTTGGGTCCCTGAACCCAAATGGGAGACCTGGAAGAAGCTCCTGGCTCCTGGCTTCGGATAGGTGCAGCTCCGGCCGTTGCGGCCATCTGGAGAGTGAACCATCGGATGGAAGACCTCTCTAACTCTGCCTCTCCTCTCTCTGTGTAACTATGACTTTCAAATAAATAAATAAATCTTTTAAAAAAAAAAAAGAGTACAAGAGAATGACCTTCACGATGCTATGTTGATGAACTAGCTAGATCTAGTTCAAATTCGGGAGCATTAATATATATTAATTGAGCAATCATTTCATGATTAATCTATGAAATTTACTAATTAGTTTTTGAAATTTCACCTTCATTTAAGACTACTTACTTACTATATCCCAGGCTCTAGAATGTCACAGTGAATAAAGAAAGATACAACCTCACCCTTCATGACTCTTAGTAAGAAAATCATAGAGCAAATTTTTATAAATGAGAGCAATGTTAATTAAACAAGCTTAGCAGATGTTTTAGAAAACATATCTAATGGGCATAATGTTCAAGTCTCTCAAAGGCTTAATTTTGTCATTTGCAGCAAAATGGATAAAACTGGAGGTATATCATGGTGAGTGAATCAGTCAGACACAGAAAGACAAGTATTGCATTTTTTCCCTTATATGTAGAAGCTAATATTATCAAAATCCCTTAATCTGAACATAGAATGTTGATTACTAGAGACTGACAGAGGTGGGAAGGATAAAAGAAGTTTGGAATAAAAAAAGTAGGGGAAGCAGGGTGTGATACATTAGTTGTGACAAATAAACCAATATGAAATGTTAATAGGAGAAAAGAGAGAGAGATGGGAACTCTTTGTATTACTACCCCACAATTTTTGTTTTGTAAACTTATAACTATTCAATAAAATGTTAAAAAAATTATATGCAATTCCTTAAAAAAGAGTTTCATAAAGTGGCAGAATATAAAGTTAACACATAAAAATCAATAGTCTTTTTATACACAGACAATGCCATGGCTGACAAAGAACTCTAAGATCAATCCCTTGCACAATAGCTACAAAAAATTAAATACCTTGAAATAAATTTAACCAAAGAGGTCAAAGATGTCTATGATGAAAATTATAACACATTGGCCGGCGCCGCGGCTCACTAGGCTAATCCTCCGCCTTGCGGCGCCGGCACACCGGGTTCTAGTCCCGGTCGGGGCGCCGGATTCTGTCCCGGTTGCCCCTCTTCCAGGCCAGCTCTCTGCTGTGGCCAGGGAGTGCAGTGGAGGATGGCCCAAGTGCTTGGGCCCTGCACCCCATGCGAGACCAGGAGAAGCACCTGGCTCCTGCCATCAGATCAGCGCGGTGTGCTGGCCACAGCGCGCCTACCGCGGCGGCCATTGGAGGGTGAACCAACGGCAAAAGGAAGACCTTCCTGTCTGTCTCTCTCTCTCTCACTGTCCACTCTGCCTATCAAAAATAAAAATAAAATAAATAAATAAATAAATAAAAGAAAATTATAACACATAAAGAAATAGAAGAATACACAAAAATAGAAAAATCTTCCATGTTCATGGATTGTAAGAATCAATATCTTCAAAATACCCATACTACTAAAAGCAATTTATAGATCAAATACTATCCCAATGAGAATACCAATGATATTCTCAACTTAAGAAAAAATAATGCTAAAATTCATATGGAAACACAAGAGACTCTGAATAACTAAAGAAATCTAATACAACAAAAACAAAACATGAGGTATCACAATACCAGATTTCAAGACATACTATGGGCAGTTATAATCAAAACAGCGTGGCACCATTAAAAAATAGACTGTAGACCAATAGAATGAAATATAAACTCCAGATATCAATCTGCAAATATACAACTAACTTTGACAAAGGAGCTAAAAATCAATCCCTGTAGCAAGGACAGTCTCTTCAATAAATGGTGCTGGGAAAATTGGGTCTCTACCTGCAGAAGTATGAAACAAGATCCTTACCTTATGACTTAGACAAAAATCCACTCAAAATGGACCAAGAATCTAAATCTACCTGATACCATCAAATCACTAGAGAACATTGAGGACAAGCTGCAGCACATTGGCATAAGCAAAGACTTTTTTGGAAAAGACCCCAGAAGCATAGGCAATCAAAGTCAAAATTGACAAATGGGATTACATCAAGCTGAGAAGCTTATGCACTGAAAAAGAAACACTGAGCAAAGTGAAGAGGCAATTGAAAGAATGGGGGAAAATATTTGCAAACTATGTAAGTGATAAAGGATTAATAATCTGATTCTATGAAGAGCTCATGAAACTCAACAACAACAAAACAACCAACCAGTCAAGAAATGGGAAGAGGACTTGAACTGCCATTTTTCAAGTGAGGAAATACAAATGGCTAACAGACACATGAAAAAATGCTCAGGATCACTAGCCATCAAGGAAATGCAAATAAAAACCCCACTGAGGCTTCACCTCACCTCAGTTTGAATGGCTCTCATACAGAAATCAATAAACAACATATGCTGGCAAGGATGTGGAGAAAAAGGTACCCTTATCCACTGTTGGTGGGAATGTAAACTGGCGCAGCCGCTGTGGAAGACAGTATGGAGATACCTAAGAAATCTGAGTATAGACTTACCATATTACACAGCTATCCTACTTCCTGGAAATTTACCAAAAGGAAATGAAATCAACATATGAAAGAGTGATCTGTACCCCCATGTTAATTGCAGCTCAGTTCACAATAGCTAATATATGGAAACAATACAAATGTCCATCAGCTGAAAACCGGATAAAGAAATTATGGTATATACACACTATGGAATACAACACTGTGGTAAAAATTGAAGTCCTGTCGTTTGCAACAAAATGGGTGCAACTGGAAACCATTATACTTAGTGAAATAAGCCAGTCCCCAAACGACATATACCCTAAGTTCTCTCTGATCTGTGGTAACTAATAGTGTACCTAAAAGGAAATCTACAGGAGTGAAACTGACATATTGAGACTCAATGATTGTTTACGTACCTTATCTTGACTAGAGGGGACAGTGTTTTTTTTCTTCATACTATTTGTTGAATTCTTTTCTTATTTTAGGGTTAATCTTATGAGTTTAAAGTTAACTGAAAATATATCTTTTATAATATAATTATTGTAATAGCTAAAAGTAAAGACTCTATCAGGTAATGTGAAATAATAAATAAATATGATTATTTCTCAGCCCATCTTGATGTTTAACAGTTCTTTGTCCAAGTAAATTGATTTTAGCAACTAATAATAATTTCATTTTACTTTAGTTTTTTAAGGACTTATTTATTTATTTGTAAGGCAGAGTTTCAGAGAGCCAAAGAGAAAGAGAGAGAGAGAGAGAGGTCTTCCATCCACTGGTTCACTCCCCAAATGGCTGCATTGAACAGAGCTGGGCCGATCTGATGCCAAGAGCCAGGAGCTTCTTCCAGGTCTCCTATGTGGGTGCAGGAGCCCAAGGACTTGGGCCATCGTCTTTTTTTTTATAAAAAAAGATTTATTTTATTTATTTGAAAGACAGAGTTACAGAGAGAGAGAGAGAGAGAGAGAGAGTTTTCCATCCACTGGTTCACTCCCCAGATGGTCACAACGGCTGGAGCTGCACTGATCCGAAGCCAGGAGCCAGGAGCTTCTTCTGGGTCTTCCATGTGGGTGCAGGAGCCCAAGGACTTGGGCCATCTTCTGCTTTCCTAGGCTATAGCAGCAAGCTGGATCAGAATTGGAGCACCCGGGACCCATATGGGATGCTGGCACTGCCAGCAGCGGCTTTATCCTCTGTGTTATAATGCCAGTCCCTTATTTAGTTTTTAAGTCATGAGCACATAAACACACTTAACTTCAATACTCTTAATGACAAGATTACTTTGAAATAAAAAGTCAATATGGCATACTATTCTGTTTAAATGGAAATATTGTTTTAGTAAGATTTAATTGTTTTAGATTTAGAATGTACAGGTGGGCTAACAGCCTTATTTATATGCCTCCACAATATTGCTTCTTCCAATATGCATCAATAAACATGTATATTCAAGGAGAAGTGAAGAATAATCCTATGTGTAGTGTTCGGAACAGAAAGTAATTCCTGGCTTTTTTTTTTTTTTTTTACTTCTAAGAGCGGCAGCTACCAATCCTGTCCCCACCTCACCTCCTACACTTAGTCATGGCACGCAATCACACAGTACGTATTTCCATGATGACTTAATAATATAGCCTCTTTTAGCCTTTGTAAAATTTTACCAGAAAGATGTCAGAATATATCCTCACTTAATTAATACAATATAAGTTCTTGTCACATAAGAAGTGCTCCATGTTAAGTGAGTACATATTAGGTTTGCAACAAATATCTTTAGAATAGAACCAAATGTATGGCTAACACTAGCTATTCAGTGTAACACGAAATTCAGTTGATCAAATTATGTCAAAATAATATTATAATTCCATATATATTTAAAGTCACATTTTAAATGCATGAACTTTTAATCATAATTTCAAAATTTTTTTCTTTCTAAAATTCAAAAATGTAATGCCACATAAATTTTGAATATATAATTTAATAAATATTTTACTACAGGATAACATTCTTAGCAATGGATTTTGGACTCAGTTACATATCAATATTTTAAAAACATGCTAAATTCAACTTGGTCAAACTAAAGTGCACAAGTATGACTCAGAAAAATTGTAAAAAAAGGTTGACAGTTTAATGTCATAGAGTATGCAGCAGACTTACATTCTGGCAATATAAAAAGAACTGTGTGGCAACTATGTATGAATGTGCTGCTGGTTGTGTCCAATTTACTTGAGACTAGTGTATTATGGGGTGTAGATGTGTTCATCTCTTTAGAAATCAAGATGACAGACATTACTGCATGCATATTCTTCTTCCTTATATATTTGTATTTCAGTATTTTAAAAGCATTGAATAAAATTGCTGTGTTGCAATATTTTGTATTTCTTGCCAGAGAGATTTCTAAACTTTAAACCTCAAAATGAAACTTGTTAGAGAGTTTTGAGACAATTAATATTAGCATATGAAACAACAAGGAAAGTGTCCAATATATTATATGTAGATGAGAACATATCTATTTTTATAATTAAAATTTTTGATAGTACTTTCCTGGTTAAATGGGAAAGTATCAAAAAATAATGTGTATAAAATCTCTGTACCTTTTTAAATTTCACATTCTCCCATCCTTCAGAGTGGACACCACTGAACTATTATATACCAATAAAGTTTCTGCTTCCAAGGTTGGACTTTTTTTTTTTTTTTTGACAGGCGGAGTTAGACAGTGAGAGAGAGACAGAGAGAAATGTCTTCCTTCCGTTGGTTCACCCCCAAATGGCTGCTACGGCCATCTCGCTGCACTGATCCAAAGCCAGGAGCCAGGTGCTTCCTCCTGGTCTCCCATGCGGGTGCAGGGCCCAAGCACTTGGGCCATCCTCCACTGCACTCCCAGGCCACAGCAGAGAGCTGGACAGGAAGAGGAGCAACCCGGACAGAATCTGGCGCCCCAAGCGGGACTAGAACCCGGAGTACTGGTGCTGCAAGCGGATGATTAGCCTAGTGAGCCACGGTGCTGGCCTCAAGGCTGGACTTTATCTTTAGAATTTTTTTAAAGATTTGTTTTAGTTATTTAAAAGCCAGAGTGACAGAGAGGGAGAGGCAGAGAGAGAAAGACACCTTCCATCCACCGGTTCACTTTGCAAATGTTTGCAATGGCCAGGGCTGGGCCAAGTCAAACCAGGAGACAGGAATTTAATACAAGTCTCCTACATGAGTGGCAGGGGTCCAAGTACTTGGGCCACCTTCCACTGCTTTTCCAGGCACATTAGCAAGGAAATGAATCAGAAGCAGAGCAGCCAAGGCTGGAACAGGCATTCTAATATGGAATGCGAGCTTTATAAGCAGCAGCTTAACCCATTGCATAACAATGACAACTGCATCTCTAGAACTTTTAGTACACCTATTTTGTAGTTCACAACAGTGATGAAGATTTAATGCAATAGAAATGCAAGCACAAAATGTACAGAATCACCAATTTTGTCCCTAGAATTGATATAAACAGAGAAAATTGCCAGATTTGTGTTATTCCCAGACTGTGATACATTGAATACTGAAAACTAGTTCAATAAGTTCTATCTATTTTATTCATTAAACTAAATTTTGGCATGCTGGTTTTGCTCTAATATAAAGGAGTGCAAAATACCAATAACAATAAATTTGCCTTAACTGATAATTAAACTGAATTAGTTGCTTTTTTTTTCATTTTCTGTGGTCATTTTTCACCAACTAACCATCAGAAACTTCATTTTCAATGTTGAACCACTGTATGATTTAACTACCCTGTACATCTCCTTCTGTATCAAACTGTAATCTGGTTATTATTTTCAATGTACATTTTTAGTAGGGAATTGTAACTAGGTCACCATCACTTTTTGCACAGATATTCAAAAAATTCACAGTTATTCCTTATTTTAAGTATAAGTGGGCCAAAGCAAGCTAGTTTGTGAATAGAAAAGTAAAGCTAAGATACACACACACTCTTTTGGTATCTGTATGTATACATTTAGAGAAAATATATGGAGAAATGACTGAAATTCTTCTAGGTGAAATGTGGTGGTAACATGATGCAACAGAATTATTGTATTGGATATTGACTAAAATAAATTAGTCCTTGGTTAAGATTTCAAATTTTTATCATATAAACATTTCCATTGCAATAGAGATCATGGAAGAAGAGCTGACCTTTAACAGTGACAACTGTCAAAAGAATTATCCTGAACATGAGACAAGTGCAATTTATCTCTTGGAAATTTGAAATGTCTTTATATTTCATCTTATTCATAGGCAAACAAGCTAGCAATCTTTGAAGAGACTCAGCTGTATGACTTAGGGAAGGTGCTCTGATGACCAAGTGAACTGATCATTGAGAGACTGACTCAACATAAAGCTTTCTGGACACACTGGAAACTGGTGTAATTTTAAAAACAAGTAATATTGTAAACAAGAGAAGGCAGAATGAAATACATCATGTTTTCTATTGCAGGCTTTCTTAAGTTACATCAAAGCATCCTGCAATGATCTTTTCTAAAATACTCCTAGAGAATCTTTAGTATATAGTACAGATTCCCGCACAAAATCCTAAGTGATTTAATGACTAGGACTCTACAGTTCTAACTCTGCTCATGTGTATTCCTACGCATACCATGCACACTCCTTAATTATAACCACTATTAGATTTTACTGTTTGGTGGCTTGACTTCCAAACCCACAAAAGAGGTTTTTAGAGCAAAGGCAGAATCTTATTCTACTTTTCATCCCAGAAGTCAGGCCCCATTCATACTATCAAAGAAGCACTCCACAAATATTTCCTGAATGACTGAATGAAGCCATTGCACTTAGTATTCTGTGTCAACATGGGATCTAAAAATAAAGCATTTTCTATTATGGCCGGCGCTGCAGCTCACTAGGCTAATCCTCTGTCTGTGGCGCTGGTACTCCGGGTTCTAGTCACGGTTGGGGTGCTGGTTCTGTCCCAGTTGCTCCTCTTCCAGTCCAGCTCTCTTCTGTGGCCCGAGAGTGCAGTGGAGGATGGCCCAAGAGCTTGGGCCCTGCACCTGCATGGGAGACCAGGAGGAAGCACCTGGCTCCTGGCTTTGGATCAGCGCAGTGCGCTGGCCGTAGCAGCCATTTGGGGGTGAACCAACGGAAGGAAGATCTTTCTCTCTTTCTATCTCACTGTCTAATTCGGCCTGTCATAAAAAAGTATTTTCTATTGTGCAAAGTTTAATATTGAGTTGGATTTTCACATTATTATGAAAATAACAGCAAACTATACAGAAACAGTAATAACAATAATCAATACACAATGAAGTGTATTTACAAACAATAAAGCCCACTTCCTCACTCAAGTAATTATTTATTAACAGTTTCTTATGTATCTTTTCAGACATTTTGGTATTGCTATTAAACTTATCATACAATTGTGATTTGGTTCCTACCTCCATAATTTGATGCTGAGCTCATTAAATTCAGGGTCTACAACATGAATTTTTTCCATATTTCTACACAGTGGCTAACTCTGCACTGGACACCTAGTAAGTATGCAATAAAAATAACTTCATGTGTGATAGTTCTGTTGACTCTGTTAACAAAGACAAGTTGCAAATCATGCAAAATATTATACCAAACCAAGTTAAGATTTCATGTTGAGTAAAAAAGTAAAAAGCATTGATGACATTAGTTGAGAAACCACAGAGACATGCACTAGATTCTTTTAACAAATATCTGCAGAGGAAGTACTTGACTATATCTTGTGGAATTGTAGAAGCATAACCACCTTTGAGACAAACATTATCACTATCTCCATCTCACAGACGAAGAAACAGAATTAGAGGCTGGCGCCGCGGCTCAATAGGCTAATCCTCCGCCTTGCGGCACCGGCATACCGGGTTCTAGTCCTGGTTGGGGTGCCGGATTCTGTCCCAGTTGCCCCTCTTCCAGGCCAGCTCTCTGCTGTGGCCAGGGAGTGCAGTAGAGGATGGCCCAAGTGCTTGGGCCCTGCACCCCATGGGAGACCAGGAGAAGCACCTGGCTCCTGCCATTGGATCAGCGCGGTGCGCCAGCTGCAGCGGCCATTGGAGGGTGAACCAACAGCAAAGGAAGACCTTTCTCTCTGTCTCTCTCTCTCTCACTGTCCACTCTGCCTGTCAAAAAATAAATTAAAAAAAAGAAACAGATTTAGAAAGATTAGGTATTTGTCCAGTATTAAGCAATTAGCAGGTGACCAAGCTGGAATTCAAATTCATACAAACTCCAATGTTTGTGTGCCTTGAAGGATAGAAATAGATTTGAAAGTTAGTATAAAAGAAATATTAAAACAAGTTTAGCAATGGATTCAGTTGGGATATGTGTGAAAGAGAGGCAGTCAACATTATTTTAAGTTTTCAAACCTAGATTTCTCAGGAAACAATTTGAGAAAATTTCCAAGTAAGTATGTTAAAATACATTTCAATAGTGTATACCTTCCCTATGCAAATGTGAAAACAAATATGTTATTACTTATCACTTAACTTTAAATTTATGAAAGAAAATAATCACTTAATAGCATTACTTTATTTTCCCTGTATTATTCTAGTGCTTATTAAATATATTGTTATATTTTATATCTACAATAGAAGTGATTATACCCTTGGCTAAAGTTTATCTGCTTAAGAGACTCACAAGAATTGGATTAAATGATTATTCCGGTGGGAATGTAAACTGGTTAAGCCACTATGGAAGTCAGTCTGGAGATTCCTCAGAAACCTGAACATAACCCTACCATACAACCCAGCCATCCCACTCCTTGGAATTTACCCAAAGGAAATTAATTTGGCTAATAAAAAAGCCATCTGCACATTAATGTTTATTGCAGCTCAATTCACAATAGCTAAGACCTGGAACCAACCCAAATGCCCATCAACAGTAGACTGGATAAAGAAACTTTGGGACATGTACTCTATGGAATACTATACAGCAGTCAAAAACAATGAAACCCAGTTATTTGCAACAAGATGGAGCAATCTGGAAAGCATCATGCTAAGTGAATTAAGCCAGTCCCAAAGAAACAAATATCATTTGTTTCCCCTGATTGGCAACAACTAACTGAGCACCAAAGGGTAACCTGTGGAAGTGTAATGGACACTATGAGAAATAGTGACTTGATCAGCTATGGTGCTGACTGTTGATGTACAATGTAACACTTTATCCATTTTAGTATTTTTTGTAAACTCTGTAAATAACACACAATTATTCTGAGGTGTCTAAATCTTAACTGAAAATTGATCCCGGTTAAATATAAGAATGAGAAAAAGAGAGGGAGGAGATATACAATAGGGGACATGCTCAATTGGACTTGCCCCAAATGATGGAGTTAGAAAAGTGTCAGGGGATTCCAATACAATCCCATCAAGGTGGCATGTACCAATGCCATCTCACCAGCCCAGGTGATCAATTTCAGTTCACAACTGATCACACTGATAGGCTTAAGAGTCAAAGGGATCACACAAACAAGATTAATGTCTGCTAATACTAACTGATAAAAAAAAAGGAGAGAAGGATCCAACATGGGAAGGGGGAGTTACAGCAGATTCATAGAATGGCAGATGTCCTAAATAGCACTCTGGCCTCAGAATCAGCCCTTAAGGCATTTGGATCTGGCTGAAGAACCTATGAGAGTATTTTAGGCATGGAAAGCCAAGACACTCTGGGAAAAAAAAGGATAAAGAAGAAGAAGAAGAAGACCTAAATGAAGGATCTCAGCGAGTGTGATCCCAGTGGAAAGAACAGGGCCATCAAAGTAGGAGGTACCTTTCTCTGAAGGGAGGAGAGAACTTCCACTTTGACTATGGCCTTGTCGGAATGGGATCGAAGACGATGAACCCTAAAGGCTTCCATAGCCTCGGCAACTCATGGCTAGAGCCTAGGGAGATTACTGACACCATAAACAAGAGTGTTAAATTGTAAATCAACATCAAGAGTCACTGTGTACTTATGTCCCATGTGGGATCTGTCCTTAATAGGTTGTCGAAGGTGAAGTAATGATATAGCTAGTACTGAAACAGTATTTTTTTTTGACAGGCAGAGTGGACAGTGAGAGAGAGAGACAGAGAGAAAGGTCTTCCTTTGCCGTTGGTTTACCCTCCAATGGCCACCACGGCCAGCGCGCTGCAGCCGGAGCACCGCGCTGATCCAATGGCAGGAGCCAGGTGCTTCTCCTGGTCTCCTATTGGGTGCAGGGCCCAAGCACTTAGGCCATCCTCCACTGCACTCCCTGGCCACAGCAGAGAGCTGGTCTGGAAGAGGGGCAACCGGGACAGGATCGGTGCCCCGACCGGGACTAGAACCCGGTGTGCCAGCACCACAAGGCGGAGGATTAGCCTAGTGAGCCACGGCGCCGGCTTGAAACAGTATTTTTACACATTGTGGTAATGTGTGGGTGCAAACTGATGAAATCTTTACTTAGTATATACTAAAGTGATCTTCTGTATATAAAGATAATTGAAAATGAAAAAAAACCTTGGTTTTAAATTGGAAATTACATAGAAAAATAATCAATCTTTTTTAAAAAAATATCTTGCAGAATCTCTTTCATTAATGTGATGTACACTGTTATTTAACGCTATAACTAGTACTCCAACAGTATTTTTTTCACTTTGTGTTGCTATGTGAGGGCAAACTGTTGAAATCTTTATATATACTAAACTGATTTTCAGTATATAAAGAGAATTGAAAATGAATCTTGATGGGAATGGAATGGGAGAGCGAGTGGGAAAGGGGAGGGTTGCGGGGGGGGGAGTTGTGGGGGGGGGGAGCCTTTGTAATCCATAAGCTGTACTTAGGAAATCTATATTCACTAAATTAAAAAAAATGATTATTCCTTGGTCTCAGTGGTTAAAGTCTTGTCAAGCTCACACAATCATGACAGGGTCAAATGTCTGCCAGTCAAGTATCTTTTCTGTGGATTCCAGGCATTCAACTTCATGTTAACTGTTGAAATGAATGAAAATACCAGAAATCCACAGCATGAGTATGAAGAATCTTCTTGTACCAATATACTTTCTGGATCAGTGATTCTTGGATTTAGTGATTCTTAAAGTCTTTATTGTTTTAATAGGTTATCCAACGGTTCTTAAAAAATTACATATACCGATCTCAAGTCCAGCAACATTGAAAGAAACGTAACTACAGAGAAATTACAGGAATATTGTGACTTCCATAGTGAGTGAGAAATATTAAACACAATTCAGATTATATATGTTCTTATAAAAGTATGTGGTTACCTCTGACCTGTGAAAGAAGCCAGAACCCTTTCACTCTAGCAGATAATTCTTTTACTCAATCAAGAGTACTCTTCCCTTCCATAGGAGGTATCTCCATGAATATTTTTCTCTAAATATGAAGTAATTCTCCATTTACAGAAAGCCTGCACTTGCAGAGTTAGTTAAGGGAAACACACACAACACAAACACACACACATACACAGGGCAAGATATTTTCTGAAAATCGTTTCTCTAACCTGGAAATATTCAACTTGCAAGCAAATCTCTATATAGATTTGTACTCTAGAGAATTTGCAAAAGGTTTTAAGTCACAACTCCTAAAAACAAGATTCATCATTTTCCCAGCATATCCCTATAATGTGGACTACTTCTATGAAACAGAATATACTTATCACAGCAGTATTAGAAGACTAAGAGAAATATGCTGTTGTTACTATTGTTATACTATATTTTCACAGTGACGCATATCTGATAAAAAGAATAAAATATTCAGCTGCCTTTTATAATCATGGGATAGATCAAATCTGAGGGTAGCAAGGATCCACAGTTCAAAGCCACAGTGCCACTGCCCTCCACTGAGTTGTCTTAAATGGCCACAGCAAATAAGTCCTGCTGGCCACATCCTTTAGTCTGAGTTGATAGTAAGCAGAAAATATATTTTGACATAGAAACATTTTAAGAAAAATATTTCATAAAGATATTTTGTTTAACATGTATGTTAGTTGCTTAGAGGAAATCTCATATCACAGCATTTCTGCATTTTCAAGTAAATGACCAAAATCATGTTTTGAGGCTGTCAAACTAATTTTGCATAAATAATATCCTTGGATGTCTAGAGCTCACTGCTAATAAAATTTTGCTAAAAATGTTTGTATACATGTATCTATGGATAGCAAAAATTTCAAAAGCTTATCCATGCATGCATTTTGATTTTTATTAAAAATAAACAAGCTATGATCTACTTGAGCAGCTGGAACATAATACAACTAATAACTTTCTCTTTGCTTAGAAATTCCCCAAGGACAGGGAATGTTTTATGATAGGTAATGATAAAGTTGTCTACTTTGAAAAATTATATTTGCAATTCCCGCATATTTGATCAGCGTTTTCACATAGAATATCTTAGGTATGCACTTTAAAATAATACATTTCATTGCTTCTTTTATTACCATAAAAAACTCTGCCTAATGTCTACTTAGATTCATCACATTTTCTAAGACATTAACTTCATTTACTGAAAACCCATCCTAAAGCTGCCAATCTATGTGTGTAATCTCTATAGGTAGAGGAAGAGTAAATGAGCTAAATTTTCCAGAGAATCACTTCATATTTAAGATGAATAAATGTTTAAGATGAAAATAAATCTTAACCAGGCAATAAGCTAGAAAGAATATGGATAGAATTTCATTGATTTCCTTAGTCTACTGAATAATAATAATAATAATTGAAATCATGTTATAATTTATTGATCATTTACTATGTTGCAGAGAACCTGTCCTAAGTGTCTTGCCCATTATATCAGTTATTCCACATAGCTATTGATAATGCTACAATACTGATGGACCTTAGAAACATGCTGAGTCAAAGAAGCCAGTTTCAAAAAGGCATATTATGTGACCCATTGATACTGAATGTCCAGAATAGGCAAATCTATAGAAACACAGAGTAATTAGTGGTTGCCTATGGCTGGAGTAAGGAGGAGGGATTAGGGAAAAATAGGGAGTCAATGTTAATGGGTACAGTATTTCTTTTGTAAAGTTTTATTTATTTTATTTATTAGAGAGAGAGAGAGAGAGAGAGAGAGAGAGAGAGGAATTGAGAGATTTCTCATCTGCTGGTTCACTCCCCAAATGCCCAAAATAGCCTGGGCTAGGGCAGACAGAAGACAGGAGGCAGTATTTCAGTCCAGGTCCTCACATGGGTGGCAGGGACCCAAGTGAATGAGTCCTCACCTCAGGACCCAAATAAATGAACCATCATGCTCAGGGTGTGTATTAGTATGAAGTTTGAAGGGAGAGGACAAAATGGATTTGAACCCAGTCACTCCAATATGGGATGTAAGCATCCCCAGTGGAGACTTAACTGTTTGCTGCACCAAATGCCCATCCCAGGTACAGCTTTCTTTATGGGGTGATGAAAATGTTTATTATGGTAATGGTTGTAAAATTCTATGAATATACTAAAAACCATTGACATGTACACCTTAAAGGTAAAAAACAATAATTTTATGAATGGTTTCTTAATAAAACTGTTATTTTCAAAGGAATAGAATAGCAAAACAATTTAATAATTGCTTTTGTGGGTTGGGGAAGGGAGAGAAGTTCTTGATTTTTCCTCTGTGATCTTGTGGCAGAAAATGAGGAAAAGGAGAAAGAAGTGTTGGTTTCTTTTGCTTCAGTATTATTGAAAAAAGAAAGTCATTGCATTGTCTCAAGGACTTAGCAACTGTAGCAAATATATCCAATTACTGATAAGATAATTGGAAGTCTTAGAATGTAGAGTATAAAAAGTATAAAATATGTTCAGTATCAAAATTTATTCTATTTTCATTTCCATGCTTGGGATAATTGCAGTTGTTCAAGTATTTTCTTACAATGAAGGTGCTGCTGTTAATTGATTTTGTATCTTTATGAATTAATAGAGATCTCTGTTGGATAGTCATTTCTTCAGCTGGGATTTTTAGAAACAGATTAATTTGATTGATATACTTACCCAATTTAGAAACAAAAACAGTCCCTCCCCCACCTCTACCCCAGCCTGAGACTTCCCATTCATCTTTAGAGATTATATATGCCAAAAAGCAGTAGCCAAACCAAAGTTGACTTAGCCATCTGTCCAGGAAGAAAGATGCAAGAGAGCACATGATGCATGAAAAGAGTAGAGAGGGAGGAATAGATAGCTAGAGAGAAAGTAAAATATTTGGGAGAGTGATAGAGATGAGCTGAACAAAAAGAGAATCAGAAGAAAAGATGGTTTGTGTCTTGTAATTCAAAATCCTTTTCTTGGCTCACAGAAGGAAATTCACATGGTCCAGATATGCCTGAATAGCTGAGAAATCTGTTACTGCAACTACTTGATCTAGAACATGGTGGCTAGATCTCTTGTGACAAAGGTAGGGTTTTGGTTGTAGGAAACACATTTTTCAAGACTTGACTCAGAGTGGGAGATTCTCCTTTTTCTCTGACCCCTAAACAGTGGAAACCTTGAGTACTGGTAAAGAAGGAGAAGTTCAAGAGTACTATCAGTGGGGGAATAAGTTACCACTTGAAACATGCATGTCATTCCGTAGAACTGTAGGACTGTCATTAAGGGACCCCTATTAAAATCATAGACAAGGGAGTTCTGATAGCCAGCTCTAAATTTTTCCTTTTGTGTCTGGCCATTTCCTTCTGCTTTCCCCAAACCATCAATAAAATTTTGTAGTGAGACATTAACTGTGATTTGGGGGAATTACTTCTTAATGTGATGTGTTAATTCACAGTGTTTTAATTCCTATTGTAATGTGGATTCGGATAAGTGACAGCAGCATGATGTGTTTTTGAGACAGTACAATATGACCAGCAGAAAAGACAGGAACCTTTAGGTGACAAGTAGATGCACTTTTGGAACATATAAGGAAGCATGCATTCTCTATTGTTTCTCATTGTCAGCTGTTTCTCAGAAATACTTTGGAATAAAAACTTGACTGCAGTTAGGTTATTGCTCAGGTTAGTTAGGTTACCTGGGGAAAGGAAGGCTGAGATTAGGTTATTTGGGTAGTAAAGGGCAAAGACACTCTGAGTTACTGAGCGGTTAGAAACGTTGGGATTAAGGGAAAGCAATGTGGTTTTGTAAATCACCCACAGTTGTTTGACCTTGGATAGTATTTAGATGCGATGAGTCTAAGACTTCTCATCTATAGGCCGGCGCCATGGCTTAACAGGCTAATCCTCTGCCTTACGGCACCGGCACACCGGGTTCTAGTCCCGGTTGGGGCGCCGGATTCTATCCCGGTTGCCCCTCTTCCAGGCCAGCTCTCTGCTATGGCCCAGGAAGGCAGTGGAGGATGGACCAAGTCCTTGGGCCCTGCACCCGCATGGGAGACCAGGAGAAGCACCTGGCTCCTGCCTTCGGATCAGCCAGATCCGCTGGCCACGGCGGCCATTGGAGTGTGAACCAACGGCAAAAAGGAAGACCTTTCTCTCTGTTTCTCTCTCTCTATCCACTCTGCCTGTCAAAAATATAATAAAAAATAAAAAAAAAAGACTTCTCATCTATAAAATTAGGAAGTAATTAATCTTCAATATTGTGTTATTTCCAGCATTACTGGTATAATTATTTGCTCTTAAGGTAACCCCTGTGAGGAGAAGAACACTTGCATGTATGCTTTTAATATGTTATTTAAAAATCTGTCTCCAATATTGTCTAGCCCAGATATAACATCTGCACAATTCTGAATCTGGTCTCTGACTGCAGGTCTTCATAATCATCTCATATATCTCCTATAATTCTAACATGTTCCTGTTTCTCTCACTATATTTTTATCACAACAGAAAAATATTAAAAGTCATGAATAAGAATCACTTAAAAATCCCATTACATATGACCATTATCAACATTTCCGTGTACTATACATTTCTATATTTTAGTGATTTTTTCATTAGACAATTTAATTATCTTTCAAAGTCAGTATACATCTACATTATTACTTTAAATGCCTACATGTTTTTCAATTTTATGGATAAGCCATAGCATAAAAACTGAGTCCCTTATTGTGGGACATTTAAATTGTTTCCAATATTTCAGTGTTATAAGCAATACTGAATGGGACAGTATTATAATTGTTTTTACTCACTATAATTTCCATAGGATAAATTTCTTGAAGATTCTGTCAAAGAGTATGCACACTTTTAAGGTTTTTTTTTAGTATCACCAATGAAAATGCACATTTTTAAGGTTTTTAAGTATCACCTATGAAAATGACTACCATTATACCTTTCCTCTATTCCAGCATGTGACAGTGCATTTTCTTCACATGATGAAACAATCATAGAATTTTTGTCATGTTAATTTTGTCAAAAAACAGGAGAGTATCAGTAGCATTTTTAATCTCAATCTAGTCAATTTATTTTGAATTGTAATTGCATATTTAATCTTTTTATTACTAGGTGAGAATTTTGCATATTTATTGGCATATTTATTGCATATGTGTGATACATTTCTTTCATAAAGTTTTATTCTAAGTTTGTCATTCATCTTGTGTATTTTTTCATAAATGGTGTTAGTATGGTCCCTAAATGAGAATATCAAAACAGATTCTAAAATTTGATGAGTAATATCATCCAGTCTCCTCTCTTCTACCTTTCTTTAGGTACAAGGTACTCTCAGAAGAATTAGCATTGCAATATGGCAAGACAGGCGAAGTAAAGATTCTTGGACACCATCAATTCTTGTATTTTAAAAAAGCACCTAATGCATTTTTTGGTAGATGGAAATATATTAATCTGCCTTGAGTAACAAAACTTGGACTTTTTGTCATTTTATTGTACATAAATCCTTTTTGTTATTTATAAAAATTTATTAATATTAGGACAATTGGGAGATTTGAGCCATATTTTATGTCAAATAAATGTTCTGCTCCAAACAAAATAGCTAAATGTTTTCTTATATAAATATAATAACTAAGTTTTGTCCATAACATTTGTGATCTCGTTTCCTCATGAAAATATCCTTTTAAAAATTAGTTAATTAATTAAACAGTTATTTGAAAGGTCTAGAGAGAGACAGAGAGGAATCTTCCATCCACAGATTCACTCCCCAAATGTTCACAACTGTTGGGTTTGGGCCAGGCCAAACCCAGTAGACAAGCACTCAGTTCAGGTCTCTCATGTGGGTGGCAGGGACCCAAGTACTTGAGTCATCACCTGCTAACTCTCAGGGGGTCATCAGCAGGAAGCTGGATAAGAAGCAGAGTCGAAAGGATTTATACCTTGGTACTTTGGATATGTGAATATCAACAGCATCATCTTAACTCCCCAAATGTCTGCCCCATCAAGAAATACCTTAAAATGAGAATCAAATTTCTGGGTTAACCCTTTCCAAACCTGTATCTTGATACATAACACTTGTTTTGTTGAGTCTTGTGAAGCAGTTATCATTGCTAATTTTACTTGTGGGAATATTTAACAATACACAAAACTTAAACCTAAACATAACATTTGAAAATACATAACTTATTTCCAAATCTGAAAATCAACCAGGAATTTCCATCAGCTTGAGAAATTTTCTGATGCTTTCCATTGTGCTTCTTATAGATTGCTCCCCCCCCCCAATATTTTAAAAGATTTAGTTAGTTAGTTATTTGAAAGGCAGAGTGAAAGAGAGGGAGTGACAGATCTCTCTGCAACAAATATGTCTGGGCCAGGACAAAGCCAGTAACCAGGGAATCCATCTGGGTCTCCCATATAGATGACAGGAACCCAAGTACTTGTTTTTTTTTTTTTTCCTTCCCAGGTGCATTAGCAGGAAGCTGTATCAGAACCATGGAGTAACTGGGGCACGAACCAGGCACTCTGACATAGGATGTGGGCACCCCCAAGTAGTGGTTAACCTACTGTACCATAATGCCAGCCCCTAGAGAATGTCGTTTTAATACAAACAGAAAACATTCAGGATCTATTTTCCTAAGGCTTCTTCATCCCTTCTGATTTGTAAAAATTGTTATGTTCATGATCTAGTCTTTAAACCCAATGAAATACAGTTTTCATGAAAGAATTTCAAACAATTACTTGCCAATATGCTGACAGTTATTATACTATGAAAATTCGACTATCCCAACAATTAAAAGTACATTACACTTTTTGAAATGCTTTCCTTGCATCCTGAACCCAGCAAAAAGTAACGAGACTATAAACAAAAGTGATTTATTTATTCTTTTTGCACATTTTTGAATTTCTTTTTTTTCCATTTATTAAACTTTTATTTAATGAATATAAATTTCCAAAGCACAGCTTATGGATTACAATGGCTTCCCCCCTCCCATAACTTCCAGACTGAAGAACTGAAGAATTCAACTTCAGTAGATCTAACAGTGGGATATTTTACCTGAAGTTGCAAATAATGGTAACAGTTGGCCGGTGCCGCAGCTCACTTGGCTAATCCTCCACCTGCGGCACCGGTACCCTGAGTTCTAGTCCTGGTTGGGGCGCTGGTTCTGTCCCGGTTGCTCCTCTTCCAGTCCAGCTCTCTGCTATGGCCTGGGAAGGCAGTGGAGGATGGCCCCTGTGCTTGGGCCCTGCACCTGCATAGGAGACCAGGAGGAAGCACCTAGCTCCTGGCTTCGGATCAGTGCAGTACACCAGCCGTAGCAGCCATTTGGGGGTGAATCAATGGAAGGAAGACCTTTCTCTCTGTTTCTCTCTCACTGTCTAACTCTGCCTGTCAAAAAGAAAAAAAAAAAAGAAAAAAGAAAAAGAAAAAAGAATGAGAATGAGGCAGGCATTTGGCCTGGTGGTTAAGATGCTGCCTGGGGCATCTGCATCCCATATTGGAGTGACTGGGTTTGAGTCACAGCTGTTCCATTTCTGATACAGCTTCCTGCTAATGCACATGCTGCAAGGCAGTAGATGACGGCTCAAGTAGCTGACTACCTGCCACCCATGGCTGAGACCCAAATCGTGTTCCCAGCTCCTGGTTTCAACCTGGCCCAGTCCCAGCAGTTTGCGAGCATTTGGAACATAAAAGCAGGTGGATGTCTGTCTATCCATCTGTTTCAAATCTTCTTTCTGTATTTCTTCATTTAAATTCATAAAAATAGGCAAATAAAAAATTAATTTTAAATGAATGAGAATAAATCAGCAATTCCCAGGAATCAGGAGACTGGTTAGTATAAGGGTGTTTCTCTGTCGTAATGGAACAGTTCTAAATCTCAGTGGCAGTGGTAGTTAACATGAGTCTATACATGCTTATGAATACTTACATACTCACACACATGCACAAACACATATGCACGCACACACACAAACACACACACAGAGCAGCTGAGCGACTGAGAGCTGGTAAAATCTGGTGAAATTTGAAAAAGGCCTGTAGATTATACCACTGTGAACTTCCAGATTTGGATATTGTACTATGGCTACATAAGATATTATCATTGGGGCAGCTAAGTGAAAGTATACAGAACCTTTCTGTACTATTTTGGTAATCTTCTGTGAGTTTTTGTGTCAAAATAAAATATTAAAAAATTAGTAAGAATTATTTTATTTATAGGTGAAAGTGGGCTAATTTACCCCTTTGGCCAAAGCCAATATTCATAAAGCTAGAATTTCTGGAACACTATTCAGTTATGGAATTTGTTAAGTGCTGTGCAGAAAAAGTTTTCTGAGACCAATACACTTAGATATCATCATATATCCCCTCTTGGATATACCCCTTTTAGTGGCTTTATGATTCTCAGTTCTGCCTATGCATCAACTTCATCTGTATAAAATATAAAAGTGGTAATGATCTTAAATGAAGCAAATAAGTAGCCACAATTCCAAGCTTCACACTGGAAAGAATATCTTCCAGTTATAGTGGAATTTGGATCAAATAATGCAAGATTCTATTGATGCTTGCTTTCTTAAATCTCCGGCAGGGCACAGACCCCTTTAAGTGTTCAAGCACTGATCATTTGACTTAGGGCCGTAGCAGACAGTAAAAGCAGCAAGGAATGATCTCTTCAGGAAATTCCAAAACACAGAAGGGAACTAAGTAAAGAAGAAATTACACCAGCATAGCAGCTTCATTTTCTGAGACCTCCAGAGACTGCTTCAATGTGAGGAGAGACAAGCAACGATTATACAGATTTTGGCCATTGAGCAGAAATAAACTACAAGATCACTACAGAATCCCTGTCACGCAAAGACTGAGTCATGCTGATGCACAGCTCATTTCAAAGCTTATAATGGTAAGGGAAGAGGAAGGAGAGAACACCTTAAATTGAGGGAAGAAATGGTCTCCCAACAGAAGACATGATAATTTGGAGACAGAATGACATGAGACAAATCTGAACTGAAAATCCTGAGATGCCCAAGCTCATTTTCTCCCACGTCTTTACACGTCGCACTTCAGCAGTTGCCCCCATTCAAAGGTGAAAAAAATGTTAAAGCACAAACTACTTAACAATAACAAAGAAAAGAGAATAAACAAAAGGTACATGACCGGAAGAAAACACTGAGAAACAAACTTTTAAAAAACATTCAGGAGATAGTTAAGATAGTTAACAAATATACTTTGTGGGTCCAGCACTGTGGTGTAGCCGGAGCTGCCACCGGCAGTGCCGACATCCCATATGGGCACCAGTTCGAGTCCCAGCTGCTCCTCTTCTGATCCAGCTCTCTGCTATGGCCTGGGAAAGCAGTGGAGGATGGCCCAGATGCTCAAGCCCCTGCACTCATGTGAGAAACCCAGAGGAAGCTCCTGGCTCCTTGATCCTGGCTTCAGATAGGCGCAGCTCTGGCCATTGTGGCCAACTGGGGAGTGAACCAGCGGATGGAAGACCTCTCTCTCTCTCTGCCTCTCCTTCTCTCTCTGTGTAACTCTGACTTTCAAAATAAATAAATAAATCTTAAAAAAAAAAACGAAAAAAAAAAAACCCACAAATCTACTTTAAAACTCTACTGAAGGATACAAAATGCTGAATTAAATGGAGACATATCTTGTCTTTAGATAAGAAAACTAAAAAATATGAAGTTCCTAATTATTTGTAAACACATCCAAGTATTCAAACAACTCCCAGTAACAAAACCAATATGTTTTGATAGAGGAGAAAGTGATATAGTAGCTCATTTGAAAATAGTAGATGAAAGTATTCAAGAAAACCTCAAAAACTAACCTTTATTTTTTTTTTATCTTTAAGAGTAAGAGAATGAGCTCCTCTTCACTAGTTCACGCCCCATATGCTGGCAACTGACCTTGGTCTCTAGCCAAACCTGGGAGCCAAGAACTCAATCTTTGTCTCCCCAGTGGGGTTACAGGAACCCAACTAATTGAGCTATCACTGCTGTTTCCCAAGGTCTACATTAGTAGGAGGCTGTAATCAGGAGTAGAGCCTGGTCTTGAACCCAGGTACTCTCATATGGGATGTAAGCATCCCAAGCAATGTTTTTAACTGCTAGGTCAAATGTCAGCCCCTTAAAAATAGTTTTATAAGAACTATTTTTTACCAGATACTTAAGCGTTTGTGAGGATTTTTTAAAGATTTATTTATTTATTTAAAAGTCAGAGTTACACAGAAAGAGGAGAGGCAGAGAGAGAGATCTTCCATCTGATGGTTCACTCCCCAATTGGCTGCAAATGCTGGAGCTGTGCTGATCCGAAGCCAGAAGCCAGCAGCTACTTCCGGGTCTCCCATGTGAGTGCAGGGGCCCAAGGACTTGGGCCATCTTCTACTGCTTTCCCAGGCCATAGCAGAGAGCTAGATTGGAAGAGGAGCAGCGGGGACTAGAACCGGCGCCCATATGGGATGCCGGCACTCAGGCCAGGGCGTTAACCCACTGCGCCACAGCGCCGGCCCCGAGAAATTTGTTTTAAAAAGCCTTAGATTGGCAAAAGAATAATTTTTCTGTATAGAAAATTCCAGAATCAGCACATAAGAAAATGAATCGGATAGTAAAGACAGCAATTAATGACATTGATATTCAACACTGAATAAATAACACTGAAACAATTGGGTAACTATTATGGAAGAAAAAAGTGGTATAGTTATCTCAATATCTATATGAAAATTATTTCAGAAAGATTAAAGCTTTAAGTGAAACTAAGAGTTCTAGAAGAAACATGAGCAATTAAAAAGAGAAATCTGAAAAAAAAAATGGTTTCTATTTCATTTAAAATAAAAGATCTTGATGTGGTAAAGATCTTTCTAACTCAAATACCAAAAATCCATACTGTGACAGAAAAAGGTAAATGTTGCACTATTGAAATTAAAACTCTCTGGCAGGGAAAAATAAAACATCTCTACAAAATGAAAAAGTAAAATTTGCTTGCAAGATATGCAGTAATTTTTCTTAAAGACAATGCTTAAAATTATTCAAATACAAAATGGTGTCTATAGTCTAAATAGCCCTTAAAAGAAATTGATGAGATAAATTATGATATAACCATTTAGTATGTGTACAGCAAATTTACATGCGCTGATAGAAAGGGCTCCAAAATATAATTAAAGGAAATTTTAAAGTATAGAATAATAATCATGCTACTAATTACATATACAGATACAGATATTTATTTTTCTTATGAAGTGTGATTATCTTTGAATCCAGTATTGCTTCAATTTATCTTCCAGATTTTTTGATTAATTTATTTATTTGAAATTCAGAGTATTACACAGGGAGAGAAGAAGAGGCAGAGGCAGAGGCAGAGAGAGAGAGAGAGAGAGAGAGAGAGAGAGAGAGAGATCTTCCATCCGATGGTTCACTCCCCAGTTGGCCGCAATGGCCAGAACTGCGCCAATCTGAAGCCAGGAACCAGGAGCTTCGTCCTGGTCTTCCCACATGGGTGGAGGGGCAAAAGGACTTGGGCCATTTGTACTGCTTTCTCATGTCACAGCAGAGAGCAGGATCAGAAGTGGAACAGCCAGGAGGTGAACCAGCATCCATATGGGATGCCGGCACTGCAGGCGGCGGCTTTACCTGCTATGCCACAGTGGCGGCCCTTTATCTTCCAGATTTTCTACAGTAAACAATTTATAGGGACTGGTGCTGTGGTACAGTGGGTAGCTGTTGCACCAGCTAGCATCCTATATGGGTGCCGCTTCCAGTCCCAGATTTTCAACTTCTAATCCCGCTCCCTGCTAATGTGCGTGGGAAAGCAGAGGAAGATGGCCCAAGTGCTTGGGTCCCTGTACCCACATAGGAGATCTGAAAGAAGCTCCTGGCTCCTGGCTTCAAATCAGCCCAGCGCAGGGCATTGCAGCCATTTGAGAAGTAAACCAGGGGATGGAAGATTACTCTCTCTCTCTTTCTGTAACTCTGATTTTCAAATAAAGAATTTTCAAAAAGAAAATTTATAACCAGAATATTTAATAATATAACTTTCAGTGAAGCACAGAGCAAAGAAAATATGCTTAATCACTCCAGTTTACATAATAGAAAGTAAAAGATGAGGAAAACACTTCCAAACACTAACATTCATTAACACCACTATGGGAGGTAATAGCTTCATTTATAATTTTCTTTATCAATTCCTGTGTCTTTTAACATTAAAATAATAGAAAAATCTAGAAAAATTATTGTGCTCATGAAAACTGTTAGTTCTACATTACTTCATTCAACTGGTAAAATTTTGTAATGAACTATTGAATAATAAATAAGTCACATCTTTATAGTAAAATAAGGAAATCACATCCAATACAAATTGAATTAAGTCTTCCCACTTCTGAGCTTGAGTCAAAACACAAACAGGGACCGGTTTTTCAAGTATAGTTTTCTCCAAGTAAATTTTATCTTCAGTGAAGAGTTCTGATTATTTTCACAGTTGCTATCCAATTGCTACATGACAACAAGTTACCATAAGAATTAAACAACACAGGCCTGCACCAAGGCTCACTTGGCTAATCCTCCACCTGCGGTGCCAGCACCCTGGGTTCTAGTCCCAGTTGGGGCGCAGGATTCTGTTGCTCCTCTTCCAGGCCAGCTCTCTGCTGTGGCCGGGGAAGGCAGGGGAGGATGGCCCAAATGCTTGGGCCCTGCACTGCATGGGAGACCAGGAGGAAGCACCTGGCTCCTGGCTTCAGATCGGTGCAGCGCGCCGGCCGTAGCAGCCATTTGGGGGTGAACCAACGGCAAAGGAAGACCTTTCTCTCTGTCTCTGTCTCTGTCTCTCTCTCTAAATCTGCCTGTCAAAAAAAATTAAATTACTCAGAAATGAATAAAAAATTGGTTGCTTTCTGCATCTTTCTGTTGCTTTCTGCACTGAAGAGAGGTAAATCTAAATGCTATGTATTTTAATAGTTAAACATTCATTTCTGACAATTTAAAAATGCATTGTACAAAAATATCACATATCATACAATTAAAAATAATGCATAATTATGCTGAAATTATTATACTGCAGATTTGTACATTTTGCTTTGCCAAATGATATTGTTTTCTAAACTTAGATATTCAAAGTATTTCCTAGATTTTGAAAACTCAGCTTTTCCATCTCATAAATATTTGAGGCAGGATCTCAGCTATTCAGTTTGTGCCCATTCTTCGCTCTCGCAGACTCTCCTTTCAGGTGGTTCTTATCTCTGAATTAGAAAAGCATGTTAAGTTCCAGCAATTACTCATAAATCAATATGGCTGTTTCACATGAGCTTCCACTTTCAAGCACTGGCATTTCAAGAAAGCTAAAGGAAATAAATAGGCTTTCAGAACTTTTTCACTTTAGATTGTACTATCCTATTTAAAATTTTATAATCTTAGGGCCGGCACTGTGGCTCAGCGGGTTAAAGCCCTGGCCTGAGTGCCGGCATCCCATATGGGCGCCAGTTCTAGTCCGCGCTGCTCCTCTTCTGATCCAGCTCTCTGCCATGGCCTGGGAAAGCAGTAGAAGATGGCCCAAGTCCTTGGGCCCCTGCACCCACGTGGGAGACCTGGAAGCAGCTGCTGGCTCCTGGCTTCGGATCCGTGCAGCTCCAGCCATTGCAGTCATCTGGGGAGTGAACCAGCAGATGGAAGACCTCTCTCACTCTCTGTCTCTACCTCTCTCTGTAACTCTGTCTTTCAAATAAATAAAAAATATATCTTTTAAAAAAATTTGATAATCTTGGCTTTTAGAGGGGCTTTATTTCCCTCTGGTAAACCTGACATTGCTTGCAAAACCTATATTCTGAATGTTCCAAGAGGAAGGGATCATTCGTTCCCATATTCAGCATTTGTTAATGTATGTATGTATGTATACATAGACTTGAAAGGCAGAGACAGAATCCTCCATCCACCGGTTCACTTACCAACTGGCCACAATGGCCAGGTCTAGGACAGCTTGAAAATGGGAGCCTAGAGCTCTGTCTGGGTCTCCCCCTTGGGTGGCAGGAGTCCAAGCACTCCAATGGTCTTTGCTGCCTTCCCAGGTGCTTTAGCAGGGAGTTGAATTGGAAGTGGAACAATGAGGACTCCAACCAGCCCTCTGACGTGGGCAACATCACCATATGAGACTATACTTTTAATACCTTAGTTTTGAAATATTTGTTTTGTTCAAAAGAAATATGAATACAAACATAGGTAACTTTAAAAAGTCAGCCTATCCTCACCATTTTAAGGATTTTTTTAATCCTAATCCAATTTTCTCCTTTTCTATTACCCTTTTTTGTTTCTCAACTTTACCATCACCTCGTAATTCAGATCCTCATTCAAAACTTCATCATTTTCACGACTTTCAGCTTGTAAACTACAGGCACAACTCCACATTGCCCTCATATAGGCGCTGTTTGTTCAAATGCAAGTGAGGTTTGTATTTTTTCCCAAGAGCTAGCAATTTCTGACCAGATTCTGCTACTATCTTATCACATCGTCCTTGAAGCTTTTTGACGGAAAACACACTATCACTAGTGAGTATGGCTTTTGAGGTACCACTAGGTGTGGCATACTCTTGGAAGTATGCATCATTTGACAGTGTTGTCACTTTCTTCATTCAGCCTAAGTTTCTTCCCTTACCTCTTCAGCAACCTTTGCTGTTGCTGCTGCTTATCAAAGTCCTGTTAGGAGTCAGCCACATTAAAGCAAAGGACATTTAGGCTGACAGCCAGGAATACTCAGGGTCCAACTCAACTCGGGACAGGAATGGGCTAATTGAGGATATAGCAACAGCAACAGCAGCCTCCTCATGGGAATTCAGCAAAGAGGGCACCTGGCCTCAATTTTGAATCACAGCAAAAGGAAATAGAGCACCAGGAGAAAGGTATGGAAGGAGACTGCACTATGCACTTCTCAACCCCCTCCCCATTAGCTTCATTCCCTGGCAGTTTCTCCTTCTAATAACAGTCACTGGCTGAACAAGTGTGCTAGATACACATGCAGCCCACTGAATGTGCCAGCCCAAAGGTTTCCCGACTCTACTCACCCTCCTCAACCGTAGAGGTGGTTGAAGAATCCAGCACAGACCAATTGCATTCTGGAATCAAAATATTAAATCCTCGGCACCTGTTCCCCTCAGCCCCCACACCTACTCTAAACTATAGCAGTAGCTGCCTTTCCAGTTAGCAATCAATTTGAATTTACCTTTCAATTTGAGTCAAGAATTCATGATAAAACCTGATCAAAAGATGGGCTGGGAGAAAATATACCACTCCACAAACACGACAATTCCTTAGTGTACCTGTGCTTCTGAGTTTTTATTTTCTGAATTTCTGCTATTTTGCAAGTATTCTATAATGACATGAATTCCTTTTAATATGGGCAACACAGAGAAGTAAGTTGGTAAATACTTTGGTTAGAGTTCTTTGATGGATAAAAAGTCTCAGAAATAAAACAGAAGCATTCTCACAAAAAGTGCACTGATATTGCTACAATCAAAAACTTGCTTCCTGAAATTATATAAACCATAAAAAAACTGAAGATGCAAACATATCTAATTGTTTAAATGTCTTGGTTTGTAAGTATTTTTACATTTATATACATAGAGGGAGAAAACTGTTAAGCAGAGAAAAAAGCAAGAAACTAAACTATATATATGGAGGGATTTGGAAGACTATTTTATGCCTAGAGGTCTAGATATTTTCAAATGTGGTCTGCCTCCCACCACAGTTCTTTCCTGTAATGTCATGAAGAAAAGTATGTGGCAAATATGAAATAAAGCACTTTATTATCTGTTGCGCTTGTGCCTTTATGTTCAGTGCCAAGCTCTCTGGCAAACTAAGTTTAAAGGTCCTGCTCCTCATATTGATCTCAAATCTCAGGATCTAATTATCCTGGGACCAGCTGTTATGGTGTCACAGAAGAGTTGAAAGCATATCATTGGTAAGATAAAAGCTAAGGTAGTGTCACCTCCTCCCAAATCAAGGTAAAGGAGGGCCCTGAGGCATGTGAAAATAACCTATATAAAGGGTCTTTCTTCGTGAGACTCTCTCTATCCCCTCCCTCTCCTTCCCCCACCTCCCTTCCGACCCAGACCCCAACCCTCCCTTGCCCTGACCCCCATTCCTCCTCTTTCGCTCCTCCCCAATTGCTTCCCTTTTCCTCCTCCCGTACCCCTTCCTTCCCTCCCTTTCCCCTCTTCTTCCTCCCATGTCCTCTTCCTCCTCCCCTGTCCCATTTCCTTGCAATAACTTAAATGGGTATACTCCAACAGAATAGCTAAGATCTGAGAATTATTATCAGAAGCTTAACAATAGTTATCTTTTGTTAAAATTTTCTTTCCCTCAGTATGTTCTACTTTTTTCTATATTAAAAATCAGATTTTTTACAAGAGAAAAATGCTAAAGTGTTTTGTAGCATGGCACATTTTATTTTAACATTTATTTTGGGTTGCAAAAGGACATGAAAAAGTATCAAATGATGCAAAGTGATCATTTTTAGAGAAAGGTAAAGAACATATTACAGAAAAAAATGCATTAAATTTACAATTATATGAGTAAACTTTTTAAAAAAATACTATTTCACATTAACACCTCAGTGGTAAACAATAACTCCAATATGATTAAATTTATAGACGACTCTGTAAAATAAATTCACAGAAATCAAACATGGCCTTGACAGACATTCTGAAAAGTATGGTCATCTTTTTTCAAGCAAATTTCACAATGCGCTCTTCTAGTTGGTATAAGTACTATATTTCTATAGCAAAGTAATAAAGGCACATACAGTGCAAGCAGGTTTAAACCCTCAGTCTTCTGGGCTGGAAGAGAAAAAAAATGCATTGGTACATTAGGAACTTTTTTTTTTAAGCAGGTATTTGTCTTAGTTAACAATTCTGACAATTTTTCACAGCCATAATCAAATAGTAACATGACAAAAAGACTTCACAAAAATCAATACTCTGTAGCACCAAACTAACATGCTTTAGATAATTGACAGAAGTTTACATATTTTGAAGAATATCACAGTATAACAGGCTAGAACAAACTGATACTTAGAAATTTTTGCAACAATTTTTAAAATCAAATACCAAGAAAACATGAGAACACAAGACTGTAAGGGCTAATAGTGCTCAAGTTATAGGGCAGGTTTTTTTTTTTTTTTTCTATACGATATTAACCTGCTTCACTTCTGTTTGAACTTTTGAGATTGTTGAAAAAATCTTTCAGCCAGCCTTTTTATTTTCGATACTTCCTGTTTCCATAATCTCTGCCATCTTGATAGTAGGTACCATTGACTTCTCCAGTATAGTAATAGATTGATTTCAGGATAACATTATCATGTAAAATTTGACCAATTTCAAAGTCCTCGTCAAGGATGGCATCTTCCCGTGGTTCCAGCTTTCCGATATTAGGGATCTCAGGAGGACTAAAGAAATTGAAGAATGATGCATTAGGAACCACTCTTGGTAAGATTTCAATTTCTCCAGTAGCAGTTGTGCGGCTGTGGGTGGTTGTCACGGTAACATCCTTTCCTCTTCTCCAGTCTATCTTGCAGCCTTTGCAATCTTCAATTTCCCATCCCCAAGAGAAGAAGGGATCGTTGTGATCTGGTTTTGACTTTATTATGTATGTTTTCATGAGCAGCTCATTTCTAAAATATGGATTTGGTAGAAAATGAAATTCAAAAGTGTAGCTTATAGGCTGGCCAGGTTTTGAGAACTTCAGGCTAACATCAGACAAGAACTTCAGAATGGGCTCATCATACTTCTGAATCATAGGCCCCAGCCTGTCAACATTCTTTAAAACATTCAGCCAATAATCAGGAATGCCTTTAGGATCTTCTCTTTTAGGCTTTCCCTTCCTAGCTCTTTTAAGATTCACTCTTTCTTTAGGCCTTGTCTCAGGAAGTCTTTTATGAGTCTCTCTTGCAGGAGCCCTTGCCTTAGATTTTGTTGCTTTCGGCTGTTCTGCATTTTCTGCCTTTACCTGGGGGACTTCTTTAGAGTCTTCCTTTACTTCAGGCATTGTCTGCATGCAATCTTTAGAATCTGCTTTTTCTTCTCCTTGGGCCTTTGCCTCAGGAATTTCTTGGAGAACTTCCTTTTCTTCAGTGTTTACCTCAGGAAATTCTTTACAAACTTCCTTTTCTTCAGCCTTTACCTCAGGAATTTCTTCAAGAACTTCCTTTTCTGCAGACTTTACCTCAGGAACTTCTTTAAGAGCTTCCTTTTCTTCAGCTTTTACCTCAGTTTTTTCTTTGGGGTCCTCTTCCTCACCCTCTAAAGGAGGCATTTCACTAGGGCTGTCATCCCGCACCTCCTCATCACTGCTGAACTCCTCATCCTCGGAATTCCATTCACATTCTTCCTCTGTAGGCTCATATTCTGCATTGATGATCTGAAATCGCTTATCATATAGAGGCTTATTGAGTTCAGCATATTTTCTTTCAAGATCATGAATTGCCTTTAAGAACAGGGCATCTACCTTGTCACATTCATCTTGAATATTTCTGAGTGCCTGCACACGATTTCTAACTGCCTGAGGTAGCCTATCCACGAAATTTCTACGCAGTGGAGCCCGCTGAACCCTTCTTGAAGGCTCGGGAAACCTCCTCTTTTTATATAAGCGGCTGCGGCTGCTGCAACTGCTGCTGTTGCTGCTGCTGCTGTTGCTGCTGCAACTGCTGCTAGAACTGCTCTCAGATTCTGCCCCAGAATCACTAGCCGAGCTAGCCACCCCCTTGGCGACAGGTTCCAAGACCATTTTAAGATCCGCTTCTGCCATATGGAAAGCCTGTAAACCTCTTAAGGTGGTGACTACCGCAGAGAGCGCGCGCCCAGAGATGGGCAGAAAATGACTCACGGATGCTTGCGGCGGCGGCGGCGGCCGCCGGGGCCGAGGCTGAGGCGGTGGCCGCGGGGAAGGCAGCAGCAGCGCGCGGCGGGATGGGGCTGGGACCGAGGCTCCGGCGGCGGCGGCGGCGGCGGCGGCGAGGCGGCAGAGGCACTGGAGGCCTGGACGAGATTGGCAGCGGCAAGGCCTCTCCCGCAGCAGCTACGGCCGACCTAAGCGTGCCGCAGTCGAATGGCGCAGTGTGAGACCCCGAGATCTCTTCTCGCTTGGGATCGCGAGCCCCCTCCCCTTCACACTTAGACCGCCCGTTAATTTCCTACCCAGCGTGCCTTTAGTTCGCTCCTTATTTGCTGGACAACCTTGATTGACAAACGATATGTCCAACGAATGGCCAAACCCAACGCCCCCCCCCAACACACACACCAAGGCTCCTCCCACCTTCCCAGACGCTCTTTGGTGGGTGAGACTCGAAACCCTGGAAGCCCCCCCCCCCCAATTTATCTTTGTGATTTTATAATTCACAAAACGCGCAGACACGAGGTAAAAAAAAAATACAAGCCATAGTTTTTTTAACAACATAAGAAGAGGAGTGTCTTCCTTCTATCTGCCCATCCTGAATTCCCGTTTGGTTTGTCACGGGCCTCTTGACAAAAAAAAAAAAAAAAGCCGTTTTGAAAAAATTGGATGAAAATTTTCTAAATGAAGTCAATGGGTAGTGCGACTATGGATGATTTCTTTCTTAGAAAAAAGCGTTATTCCTCTGTTCTGTGAGCATCTTCTTTTACACTGGGAGAAAAAGGGGCAGTCGTTTATTGGGACGGGGGAGGGGCTAGACAGCAGGCATATTGCATTCCACGTAGCAGATTTAATAAGTGCTGTCTGTGATGTTTGGCAAGCCTGGTTTATATCCATCTACAAGGTTTGCGAACCCATGTTGCCGTGAGTCAGTTACACCATTTTTATTTTATTTCTATTTTCTAAGCTGGCATATAATATACCCCAACCTTGTTGCTAACTCGCCACATAGCCCTTCTCAAGGCTTGCAATAACCTTGTAAATAAAACAAGGGGTATTCAATATTGCTAATATTAAAAAGAAGATTGTTTGTTTTATACTTTTGTGCAGCAGGTTTCAATTCCAGGAACAGCAGGATGGGGTGGGGGTGGGGGAGATTTGTTCTAATGAAAGTGCATCCTCTGTCAGCATATAAAATGTAATCTGCCACCAGTTACCTTCTAGTATTGTAAAATTCCAGCCATATTAAAGTATGACTTACAAGTCCAGTAATATGTGAACAAACTTTTGCAAAATGAAGTTTAAAGATAGGTATGTGTTGTTTTTATTTACAGGATTCTTTTCTGCTACAGAACAACTCCCTTGGTAAACCCAAAAGACCAGTGTTTACTTTTCATTGAAAGGTAAGGAATGCATTTAGCCCATTTTTATGAATGACAGGAATAACCCATTTGTATTTGAGTAAAAATTCACAGGATAGTATTTTAGAGATTTAATTGGATGATATCTTGATATTTCTATGGGAGCAGAAAAATTCACAGAGGTGATTTGGCATACTAATGTACAAAACAACTACTTAACCACATTCACTATATAAACTTGGTCATAGAATACAAGTAACAAGACATAAAATGTGATGAATTATTCATTTTGAATGAAACTATGTTAAAGTGAGATTAATTTTATATTACATTTTTATTATAGAATTTGTGCTTTGACATTTAGTTACACATTTTTTAAAAGTTAGGGAATGTTTTTAAATTTTGTAAATGCATTTACTTTTACTCCTTAGCGCTGATTGTCAAAGTATATGAACATTGTAAAGATAAAACCCTGGTAAAGAAAAATTCCAATGATAGGAAAAACACAATCTTAACAACAGAATGATAACTGTTGCTAGCATTTTTGGTGCATTTCCTTCTAGAGATTTCTTGTGCATATTTATAAACACCTGCATACAAATGTATATGATTTTGTCTATGTGACATTTTAGTATGTTTTGTAACCTGCTCATTCATTTATCATTTAATTATGACTATACGGTTCATGGAAAATGATCAACATCTAATTTTTAAATAGAGGCATATTCCATGGAAATAGTTGTCTTAATTCATTTAATCTAATTCCTGTTGTATGGTAACTCTTTCCACACTATCTCTCCACTTATATCTATACTTTTTTACTTGTAAAAAATATTGCTCCTAGGCAACCAGAGCAGGTGCACTTATGAAAATTTGTAATAAGATAGATTACTAAGCAGGGGTGCTGGACTAAATTAAATTGTATGCTCATTTTAGTGTTTCATACACACTGATAAACTCTCTCTAGAAAGGTTATAACCATTTACAGTCCCACCAATAGTGCATAAGAGCTCATTTAATCATTCAACTAATATATTTTTGTGCTTGTCACGTACCAGGCGCTTGTTGTAGAGGATGCCAGTATAATAGTGAGTAAAACTTACCTGGATGCATATGTTTTCATTTCACAATTTCAATGAAAGCATTTACTATAGAACAGTCATTTAAATCAATGGGTTTTACTGTAAATATTATTCTGCAGCTTATTATTTTCACATAAAATGATGGATATCTTTAAGCAAATTCTCTTATGTTGATGGTTTTTTTATATATGTTAAACTTTGTACCATCAAAGATTAGTCTTAGAGTTAATGATAAGATAGGGATCCAGATTACAGTACTTTAATAATTTTATATGCATGTTAGATGTTGTACTATTGGGAGTTGGTATTTAGAAGTTAGTGATGTTAAAGATCCAGATTTTTGAAGTTTATTTTTGTCAGCTAATTCTTTGAGTATCATTTATTTGAGAATATGTATACTCCATACTTATTTTAAATTCCAGATTAATCATATTAACTGATTAGCCTGGGTCCATTTCTAAATTCTCTCCTTTTTGATCCATAGGTCAGAATTTTTATGCACAAAACTAATTAGATAGTTTTAAAATAAGCTTTTATTTTGTGGAAATGATACATTAAAAATGTATATATTAAAAATAATATCATTTAAAAAGCCAGATAGAATAGTTAACTACTAAGAACTACAAAGGAATAATTAAAAATAACTATAAATACATGAAGAAGTGATTGCCATTCACATTTTTAGATGAACAACGCCAAATACATTTTTCAATGTTATATATTTGTATTTCTTATATTAGTAGAAAGACTGAATGTTTTTTCATGTCTATTGTTCACTGAATATTATATATTCATGTTGTTTGATTGTTTTCCACTGAATTAGAAATTAAAAGGCAGTGAAATCCTAAAGCTACAATGACTTTGACCATGATAAGGCAACCATGGCTGCTATCAACCAAGACAAACTCAAATTAGTCATGGATAACTAATAATTACATTTATGTAATTACATTTATGACCATTACAGTCTGGGAGACAAAAAATTCAAGTAGCCTTGAAAATGTGCCCTAAAAGGGTGTGTGTTTTTCTAGCTTAAACTTCAAGGGGGCAGTTAAGTTCATCTCCTGTTTGTCAAGAATTATTCAGGCACTGGCAAGAGTTTGCAAGAAAGGGATGGAGAACAGTCTTAGGAAGTGAGTGGGATGACCTCACAAACTGCTAGAAAGATTAGTGAATTTCTTTACTGAAATTGCAGTACTCTTCAGTTCATAACGTCAGCATATACCCAGCTATGGTATGTGCAGATACTTCAGTTCAAAAGTTCAACTTAAAAGTTCAACTGTGGTTGTACCTCAATTATGGATGTATTTGGGACCTGTTTAATAAGTGCTTCCCAATTCCATTTAAGTGCCTTGAACCAATGCTATTCCACTTTATTTTCCTTTACACACTTATAAAATACCTCTGTTTCAACTCATGATATTGCACAAGTGTGACTCAATTACAGATTTTATTATAAAGTTATCTACTTGGAAGGTTGTTTGGATGCTTTTCAAAGATTAGTACTTAATTACTCACACTGATACTGGAAGAGTTTGGAGAAAGAGGAAAAAAGTGTGTAGCAAACTTATTCAAAAATAATGATAATGAACTACTGTGATTTTTCAATTTGGATGTATCTTATTTCCTAACTATAGATTATGAAAATAATTGCATGTCGAGACTGATTTCCAACCACAATACTTTTGTGTAAACACTGCATTATATATCTCACAACATCTTTTATTTTTGTATATTTTTGTCTATTAGTTTATTTAATTTTATATAGTAGGTCCCTAAAACAAAATAAACTTTTTCTTCATGAAATCAATTTGTTTGATTGATTATGCCATAAATTTTCAATTGTGAATATATTTATAAGTATTAATTCTAACATATCATTTGCTTAATTTTCCTCATAAAGTTACAGTAGGGATCCTCAAAAAGCTTGCAGAAAACATGTGTTATGGAAATAACTGTGCATGAATTTCAAAACATTTTTGCACCAAAATATTCTCTTAATTCCATTTCAATGAACTTTCTGAAACACCCTCATGTGTAAATTACTTGCATGATGATATATTCTCTGTTCCATTATTTAATGCTATTTTTGGGAGAAGGTTGAATGTTCCTTCTCCTACATGAGATGATGCTTAACACAGAATCTCTGAACGTACTCAAGCTGAGTATAGTTATTTGATATGTTTATACCTTCCCTGATATCAACCTATACACGATCCCCTCCACCTTCCATCCCTGTCACACAAATACCCATGCAAAGTACACAATGACAAGTAAAGCAACATATTCTTTTGCTGGAGATATCTAAGAAGTTAAATATAGCAGATTCATTCATTTTTAAACTCTTTCCTTCCCCTTCCTTCCTTCTTTCTCCTTCTCCTTTTTCCTCTTCTTTTTTCGTTTTTGGTTCTTCTAGAAAGGTTTTATATGAATACGTAAGTCAATTTTACTGGCCGGCGCCGTGGCTCAACAGGCTAATCCTCCACCTTGCGGCGCCGGCACACCGGGTTCTAGTCCCGGTCGGGGCACAGGATTCTGTCCCGGTTGCCCCTCTTCCAGGCCAGCTCTCTGCTATGGCCCGGGAAGGCAGTGGAGGATGGCCCAAGTGCTCCTGGCTTGAGCACCTGGCTCCTGCCTTCAGATCAGCGCGGGTGCGCCGGCCACAGAGCGCTGGCCGCAGCGGCCATTGGAGGGTGAACCAACGGCAAAGGAAGACCTGTCTCTCTCTCTCACTGTCCGCTCTGCCTGTCAAAAAATAATAATAATAATAATTCTACTGAAGTATAATAGACACAAGATAACTGCATGTAAAGTGTGTTATTTTGTAAGGTTTGAGAAGTGTATATATCTGTGAAAGCATCACCACAGTCAATAAAATGAAAATTTTTACCTGCCCCAAAAGTTTATTATGCCCCTTTCAATTCCTCCCCTTTTTGTTAGGCATCATAGATTTCTTTTCTGTTCCAATAATTTGCATTTTTTATAATTTTGTAAAAAATGGAATCATGCAGTATACTTCTCTTTTTGCCTGTCTTCGTTCACTGGCATTATTATTTTAAGATTCACCTATGTTGCCATGTATATTTTTTTTCTTATTTGTTGCTGAGTAGTTATCCATTACTTGAACATACCACAATTTATTGATGGATATTTGTGTTCTGAGTTTCAGGCTGTTATGGATAATGCTGCTATGACCATTTGTATACAAGTCTTTGTACAGACATATGTTTTCATTTCTTTTAGAAAAATACCTAGGAGTGGAATGGCTGGATCACATGGTAGGTGTATGTTTGAATTTTGAGAAATTACTTGTTTCCCAAAGTGGTTGTTTTCCATTTCTACCAGTTATATCACCTTTACAAATATTTTTTACCAAACCTGTGGATATTCTTAGAACCCTTTTAACGTTGCCTTTGCTGTTTTCAGAGAGTGAAAATTTATATACATATATATATGTATATATATATAATTTTTTACTTATTTTACACAGAAATGCACACACACATAAAGGGGAGAGAGAGAGAGAAAGAGAGAGAAACCATCTTCTCATTCACCCCACAAATGGCCACAGTGGCCAGAGCCCAGACAAAGTTGGGAGCCAGAAACTAAATCCAGGTCTCTGAGGTGGGTGGCAGAACTTTAATTACTTGAGCCATCACCACTGTCTCCCAGGTCTGCATTAGCAGGCAGGTTGAGTCAGAATCAGAGCCAGGAATTAAACCCAGGGTACTCTGAAATGTGACACAGGCATCTTACTGGATATCTTTAAGTTTTATCCCTGAAAATTTGTAATTCTGATGAAACCATTTATCTTCTTTTTTCTTCTATATAACTTAGTGTTATCTGTAAGAAACTTTTGCCTCCCCAAGGTCACAAAGTTTCTTTCCAGAAATTTCATACTTTTAGGTTTTGCGTTTAGATCTCATCTTTTCTTAATATGATACAAGTAGGGATTAACTATTCAATTGTTCCAGCGCTATTTGTTCAAAAGACTGTCCTTTCTCCACTGAATTGCCTTTTCACATTTGTCAAAATTTAGATGTTTATATATGTGTTAGTTTTTGTTGGGCTCTCTATTGTGTTTCATTGTATATTGATGCTAATGACCTAATAATAGGTAGCTACCAGTTGTTAGATTTGAGAAGGAATGAAAACCAAATTGTGGGAAAATATAATTTCATTACAGTGAAACAGTTATAGCAGCTAGATTTTCATTGTTTACCTTTTTATTTCTGCTCCCATATGTCTGAGAAAAAGGGGAAGATGACAGCAGTAAAACTCTAGGAAGTAAATGCAAACAAGTAATATAAATATTCTGTTTTGTGGAGTTGCCAATGTGTAGCTATCTACAGCCCAGCCACCTGAATGATAGTAGCATTATTCGGAGGCAAATAACGTCTTAATTGTTCTCACATCTGATACAAAAATATCTTGCTAAAATGGAAATACAAAGTAGTCTCAATCTTCTAACAAATTATTATTTAAAAAGGAATAGTAATAAAATGTCGATTGTTTGGGGGTGGGTATTTGGCACGGTGGTGGTTAAGATGCCTCATGAGATGCCCACATTCCATATCAGAGTGTCTGGGTTCAAGTTACAGCTCTGCTCCTGATTCCAGCTTTTTGCCAATGCATACCATGGAAGGCAACAGATGATGACTCAAATGGTTGGGTCACTATACACCGTGAGAGACCCAGACTGAGTTCCCAACTACTGGCTTCGGTCTGCCCCAGCTCTGGTTGTTACAAGCATTTGGGAAATGAAACAGCAGATGGGAAATCTGTGTCTGTCTGCCTGTCTCTGTCTGTCTGTCTCTGCTTTTCAAATAAATAAATTAAATAAAAATTTTAAAAATTGTTTGTTGTATTTTGCATTGTTTTACAAGGTAAAGAATATTTTATTTAATACTCATTTCTATAATAAAGATGTACCCACATGAACAGAATATGGTTTGTAGCTATACTGTTTGATTTTTTTTTGAAAAGAAATATTTGAGAATTACAGTTCTGTCAGTAGTCCTAACTGTATGAATCTTAAGAGAACAGTTATAGTTAATGTAATAGCAGATAAGGACAATCAGTTGTTAGTTTAGATATTTGATGTAATGATAATTTTAGCATTTTTAATTGAGTAAAAATTGTATATAGTTGTGACTTAAACATGATATATACATTGTAGAAAAGCTGAATCAAGCTTTTAAGAGATGCATTGCCTCACATATCATTTTTTTTTCTGTGGTGAGGACATTTAAAATCTATTGTCAGCAATTTTCAGTTATATAATATATTGTTATTAACCATAGTCATCATGATGCAGTCAACCTCTTAAACTTATTCATTTGGTCTAAAAGAAATTTTGTGCACTTTGACCAATGTCTTCCCAATCCCCCACCCTCTGGTAACCACAATTTTATTATCTGTTTCTGTGAGTTCACTTTTTTATTGTCCACATAAAAGCAAGGCCATATGGTATTTGTTTTTCTGTGCCTGACTTCTTTCACTTAGCATAATATACTCTATGTTCATCCATGTTGTCACAGATGATAAAATTTATTTAATTTTTAAAGGTGAATAGTATACTATTGTGTATCTATACCACATTTTCTTTATGCATTTATCCATTGATGGACACTTAGGTTGATTCTCTATCTTAACTATTGTGAATAATGTGGGAGTGAAAATAGGAGTGTAGATATCTTTTGACATACTAATTTCATATTCTTTGGATATATACCCAATAGTTGGATTGTTGAATCATATGACAGTTTGTTTAGTTTATTGAGGAATTTCAATACTGTTTTTCCATAATGGCTAAAGCAATTTATGTTCCTTCCAGCAGTGTACAAGGAGGTCCCCATTTTCCACATCCTTGCCAATACTTGTTATTTTGTGTTTTCACAATAACCATTCTAAATGGTAATATCTTATTGGGATTTTAATTCACATTCCCCTGATGATTAATGAGGCTATTCGTGTGTTTTCCTTTGAAAATATCTATTTAGGTCCTATGTTCATTTTTAAAAGTGGATTTTTCTTACTATTGAGTTGTTTGAGTTTCTTGTATATTTCAAATTTAAGCCCTTATTAGATATATGGTTTACAAATATATTTTCCCATTCCACAGGTTGTCTCTTCACTCTGTTGATTATTTCCTTTGCTATTAAAAAGCTTTTTAATTTGTTGTAGTTTCATTTTTTCTATTTTGGCTTTTGCTGCTGGTGATAATGTTAAACTTAAAAATAGCATACATTGTTCAAAAATGTAAAACCACATCACTTGGAATACTTTTACGTGGACACTCAAAAATCTTTTTCTTGTAGAACTCATCTGAGGAATTCCACACAAAATTAA
Source organism: Lepus europaeus (assembly GCF_033115175.1). Taxonomy (NCBI): domain Eukaryota; kingdom Metazoa; phylum Chordata; class Mammalia; order Lagomorpha; family Leporidae; genus Lepus; species Lepus europaeus. The sequence continues at coordinate 79,423,280 of NC_084850.1, forward strand.
AGCAAACCTTTATAGCCACAAATTTGAAAGTATCTTATTTTATTCTAAAAAGGGAGGGAAAATAAAAGATTTCATTAATTAATGATGCTTATACATGCATTACTGCAAAAAATATTTCTAAGCTTTGTGATTTATTTGGATAAAGTAGAAATTTAAATTGGCATTTTCTGAAAATATTTTCCTGAATACTGAAATATATTTAGTTAATTTTATTAGCTTCCTCTGCTGAGGAAAAGTTAGTCTTATGCTTCTGAAAATATTTCTGCTGGTGGGAACAAATACATCCACAGTTCTTCAGATATGATAGCCATTTTTGTACTAAACAGCATATATATAATTTACAAAACCTTTCCTTCGAGTTAAAAAGAAGAGAATCCTAATAATAATAAAATTTCAGCATTTGATTTCCCTCTGTAACATTATGACATAATTGATTTAGTACGGGCTCTGAAGTCAGAATTCCTGGGCTCAAATTAGATATTGGACAATTTCTTTGCTAAATGGGGTTATTTGTGGCACATAAAACACAAATTCAATATCATATTAATATTTTTATATTATTAGGATTCTGTATGACAAAATCTTTCTTGTTATATAATCTCAAGCCACTCTCACCATTTTCTTCTGCATATGCTGTCAATTATCTTTTGGAAGCAGTACAGGAATCTATAAATAGAGATTTTTAAATTTAATTACCATGAAGTTGGAAATTTCATGGATATGGCAACTCCTTGATACTAATAATCATATTAAGTCCTTACGGTTCAAAAGGCCAAATAGCTACTTATCCTGTTTGACATCATATGTTTATAGAATTTCTCCTCTTAAAAGAAGAGAAAAAACATACTTTAACATAAAGGTATTGTTTTAATATTTTATGTCACATACATTCCTATTTCTTTATCAAGAACTTTTAAACTTGAATTTTAAAACTTTTAAATCCTGAATCAGACAACCATTGCTTTGTAAACCTCAAACCTGTTGTATCTTATGTTTATTTATGGCCCCATTATTTTTTATTACATTATGGAGGTGAAAAATATAAGAGTAGTATACAATTAACTACATTTACCTTAAAATATAACTCCAAATTTGTCAAATAATGTCTTCTGTTCTTGATAATCAAAACTTTTTTTTTTTACTTTCTAAATATGTGTTAAGTTTAGCGTCTTATGCCTTGTGGCTGAATTTTTTTTTCCGTTTTATTTATTATGAGAAATAGAAGCTGACTGACAGAGAACTCCCATCCTCTTGCTCACTTTCTAAATGCCCACAATGATTGGGTCTAGCCTAGGTTGAATCTGGGAACTACAAACTCAGTCCAGGTCTCCCACATGGGTGGCAAGTACCCAACTATTTGAGTTATCTGCCCAGGGGTACATTAGCGGGAAGCTGGAATCAGGAGTGGAGCTGAGACATGAACCCAGGATTTTGATATGAGAGCCAGTGTTTCAAGGTGCATCTTAACTGCTTCACAAATGCCTTCCCCGTGTTAATTTTAAATATTCATCTGCTATTTTAATTTCTTGTTATCTTTGTATTTCTTATAATGATCCAAAATCTAACAGTTGTGTGAAAATTTGTCCTTGTTGGAATGGGAGGGATTTGAGAAAACATCTGTTCCAATCTCCTTATACACACTGGGGAGACTGAGGCTTTCCTGTGGATGTATATTCTAGGTGTTTTCAGGTATTTATCAGTAAAAACAATTCCGGTTAATACACCTTTACATATATTATTATATATTCAAAATTAATTTTCATTAAATGTTAAATTTTAGAGACAGATTAAGGAATAACAAAGGTTGCTCAGGTCCTCTAATAATAGATTATTATCCTAAGCATTGTTTAGTATGTGTTCACAACTGTCACTGAATAACACCAATTAGCTTAATCATTTTCAGTGTGGCCTGGGACCAAGTGTTATGCTTTTATTGTTTGATTTTAATGAACCCATTGAAGATTTTATTATTATCCTCATAGTATCTGCATACTGTCCTATGTAATGTTATAATCATATCAGTAAATAACTTGCTCAGGGTCACAGGTGATTTGACTCCAGATGCTGGGTTCTTAAACATTCTACCATATCATCCTTAATGAAAAAAGTGATCTAACTCCTGGACAGAAACACTGAAACTGGAGTTAAGGGACAACCATGGTCATTATTCCCCTCTCCCTCTCCCTCTCCCTCTCCCTCTCCCTCTCCCTCTCCCTCTCCCTCTCCCTCTCCCTCTCCCTCTCCCTCTCTTTCCTTCTATCCCTCTATTTCAAATAGTTTTTTTTAAACAACAACAAAAACAAAAACACAAATGTAAACAAAATTTCAAAACCATTCTATTGAGCAGGTTTATATGTCTTCTCTGAAAACTGCTTGTCTATCTCAAAGACTAATTTAGTAGTCTGTAATTAGAGGTAACCAAATACCCCATTTAATACTGTGTCATTATCTGATGAAATGATTTTGTGGCCAGACTTTTCTGTAAGAAAGATGAAATCTGAACGAAAGACCATTACGTAAATGATTATATTACTTGACCAGCCTGCTTGCAGCAGCCATCAAGCTGCTTCTTAGCTTCTCATATCTAGGTACATATAGTCTTTTGAAACATTTTCCTGAAAACACTTATTGTGTCTCTGCTGCAATAACAAACATTTAGTCATATTTCAAACCTATATGTAAGTGCAGACCATATATTTTACCCTCTGGTGACCATGAGAAAATTTCTCAACTCCATATACCTCAGTTTCCTCATCTGTAAAACGAGGATAACAACAAAAATTCACCTTACAGAGCCATGGTGAGCTCTAAGTTACATAACAAGTGTAACATGGGAAATACTAAATCAGTCCTTACTAAATGCACATGCTTCAGGAATACTTACCCTTTCCTTCATGGCTAATTTACTAAGATTGTTTTAGTCTGTGTATATTTTAGGAAAAGCATTAAAACAGTCACATAGGTCATTTCTTAAGTGTACTCATACTCATCCATTCTCTCAGTGCATTTTAAATTTCCCTAAGACAGGGACCAAGTTATGTTCTAGTGTATAATCTGCTGTCTCAAACAGAATGCTTCTCTGTACAAGAACACAGTTATTACTTATAAACTAACTTCTTGAACAAATGAACTAGTTTTCTGACAGCTGGCTGTTTTTACTTGTTGTTCAAGTAAAAACCATTTAGACTTTAATTATATCCTAATCTTACCTATCAGTTATCCTCTAAATGTGCCAAATTTACTGGTGCATAACTGCCACACACTCAGTCACAAACTAAATTGTTAGGTTTATATAATTAGTGTTTAAACAACCCTCTTCTAAATAGGAGCACCTCACATACTTCATTAATAGCTAGGAGGCCATGCAGAGTCTTCAGAAGAAATATCTTTGAACCTAATGAATATTCACATTTAATATTAAATTAAAATGTCTGTTTACTTAACTTTCTGTTCCATTAGTATTTTCTTTTAGAGAATAATATTTCAAGAAAGTGATTATCTGAAAATTGCTTTACATGTAACAGGTAGATAAAGGAAAATATATATCAAAATACTAGTGATTCTTCTTTGAATAAATTATAAATTGGATATATTGAATTTTAAAATAATAAACCTTTTTCTAATTAGCATCATTTTAGAAAAATGAATAATGAAAAAAATTTGGATTGTTATGTGATCAAAATTTATATAGAGTGCTGAAATTATGTAATTACCATTTTACAAAGTAGGAACTTTATTTTTAAAAAAATATATATTTTATTTATTTGAAAGGCAGAATGACAGAGAGGGGTAGAGACAGGGAGAGAAGATCTCCTATCTACTGGTTCATTCCACAAAAATTGCAACAGTCAAGTTTGGGCAGGCTGAAGCTATAAGGCAGGAACTCCATTCCGGTCTCCCATGTAGGTGGTGAGGACCTAGGTACTTGGTCCATCCTCCACTCCTTTCTGAAGCACATTAGTAGGGAGCTGGATCAGAAGCAGCTGGATTTGAACCAGTGCTCTTGTATGGGATGCCAGCATCACAAGCAGCAGCTTACCCCACTGCACCACAGTGCAGCCATTCCCAGTAGGAAGTTTATTTCACATGACCAGCACCCATACAGGTTAGTCTGAGGTATTATCATACATTTTATGTCATACAAATTGTACCACTTTCAGGGGTTTCATTCTTTATTTTGATTGATATTTGATTTTTTAAAAGATTTTATTTATTTGAGAGGTAGAGTTACAGAAAGTGAGAGGGAGAGAGAGATAAAGGTCTTTCGTCCACTGGTTCACTCCCCAAATAGCCGCAACTGCCTGAGCTGTGCCCATCCGAAGCCAGTAGCCAGGAGTTTCTTCCAGGTCTCCTACGCAGATGCAGGGGCCCAAGGACTTGGGCCATCTTCTACTGCTTTCCCAGGCCATAGCAGAGAGCTGGGTGGGAAGAGGAACAGCTGAGACTAGAACCAGTGCTCATATGGGATGGCCGGCACCACATGTAGAGGATTAACCTACTGCACCATGGCACCGGCCCCAGATATTTGATGTTTTTATTATGTAGTTTTTCTTTTCCAAGCATGGTATTTTGTTGGGATGACTCTAAAGTTATCAGAAGCAGTATTGCCCTCTTTCTCTCCATTATGTTCACACACAAAAAATCTAAGTACTATAAATTTATTACATTCAAATTATTTCCTTTACTCTTATTTAAAAGCTCCTAACCTTTTCCTTATTAAATTATAAAGCAATTTTTAATGGCAAAAATGACTTTTGCTCTCAGAGACTTTTGTTGCCTGGAAAATGAAGATCATGAGAGAGCCAGCTATTCTCCCGAAAACCTTATTTTTACACTTGTAAGAAAAACTTGAGCAAGGACCTACAAATATCTGTCTGGATTTTGTGATATCCCTGTTTTCCCTAGTTTTTTGATTATTTGAAGAAATTTCAAGCCATAAAATGCTGCCTGATAATAAAAATCACTAGGCAAAGTGCACTTTTTCTGCAAATGATGTGCACCTAATTTAGCTGCAAACGATGTTCGCGTGCTTAAAAATTTATAATATGCTTACTAAGAGATTCTATTTAGTTCAGTAAGGCTTATGCTTACTGGACTGAAATTTGAAATCATTGGACCAAAGTTATTATGAAATAGTAAAAAAGTTTAATGGGATATGTATTTCAGAGAGAGAGAGAAATGACAACTTACAGAGTATTCTAGTAACTGTTACCTTCTCTACTTTGTTTCATTCCAGCTGTCATTTTACTATTCAGAATCCTGCCATTTCTCATCATACTTATTTACCTCACCTTCTTCATTTATTTTCCTACCTCAACTTCTCTTGCTTTCCTTCCATCCTATGTACTGTTGTAAAATTAACCTTCCTTTTCCTTTTTTTTTTAAAAAAAACTTATTTATTTATTTATTTGAAAGGCAAGGTTACCGAGAGAGAAAGAGAGAGAGAGAGAGAGAGAGAGAGAGAGATCATCTATCCTTTGGTTCACTACCCAAATGGCCACAATACCCAGGTCTGGGCCGGCCAAAGCCAGGAGCCAGAACTCTATTCAAGTCTCCCACATGAGTGGCTGGGGACCAAACACTTAGGCCATCTCCTGCTGTCTTCCCAGGCACATCAGCAGGGGACTGGATTGGTAGCTGAGCAGCCAGGACACAAAGCATCGCAGATAGTGTCTCAACCTGCTGGGCCACAACACCAACCACTAAGAGTAACCTTTTTAAAATACCATTTTCATCATACCATACCCTTCTTGAAAATTTGTGATGACTTCCTATTGAAAAACAATATGGTGCAGGGAAAACAACATCAATTTTGAAGACTTAAAACTGGAGTTCACATCTTGACCATAGCACGTAGCCTCTACTAAGTAATTCTATGGAATTTAGATTCCATAGTCAAACTTACGCATATTCGCTACTTGCTAGCTATCTAATCTTGGGAATTACTTCATCTCACTTAATCCACAGTCTCCTTAACAGTGAAATGTGGAGAATAATAAAGAACTCTGTCAATTGGGACCTTTTAGTTGCAAGAAATTGATTCTGGGTAACTTATGCAAAATTTAGTTCATTAGAAAAATAATAGGGTCTCACAAAATCTATGGGAAGCTGGTCTGAAAACAGGAAGAAATGGAAGTAGCTCTGAACACAAGGAAACAGGGAACAGAACAATGCTCCATAATTGTAAGAGTTTAATCATGATACCAAATCTGAGATAACTAGAACTTCAGTCATTTTCAAACTACATGTCACTTGGGTACAGGAGGCTAAGGCTATAATTGTAGTCCCAATAGACTCAAAATAAGAGTTCTATGAGAAAGAGAAAATATCCCACACACAACAAATACTCAGTATGCATGTAAAACACGAATCACATAAGTACTTAGTAAATGGCAGTTTTAAGTTAGACTCCTTTAACAGGCATTCATGATTATCCATTTCCTAACCTCAACTTGTCTTTTTATACTAAACTTTATAGCAGATCCTCTGCCCAACATCTGCCTTTCTTAGTCCATTTCCCCATGCCTGAAATGCTATCAGCCGCTCTCACTTTTTAATTTTCACATCTCATCTAAGACTCAGTTTAACTCTTCTTTTTCTGTTCCCTGGATCACAGATTTTCATTTCCCTCATTTACTTAATCAGGCATTTTGTATTGATATGTTTTTGAATAGTCGTCCTATATTATTGCGTAGCCATTCATGTCCCTTCTTTCTCCCAGATGTTTTGTAAATTCTTTGAGAGGAGAGATTGTGTATTATATACTCCTTTGTTTCTGTGATGGCACTTAAACCAGTATTATGCACATACTGGGCATTCATAAACTCATGATAAACGAATGTAAGAATGTGAATCTCAAATTTAAATCAACACTAATTTAATCATCACTTGCTAGATACTGAACATTGCTGTGGTTGCTTTGGGTATATAAAATAAAGACAAACTTGAAAGTTGCCTTAAGGGGTGGATGCTTGGCCTAGTGGTAAAAGCCCCAGTTAGGACACCTGCATCCCACATCAGAGCACCCTGTGTTCCAGTCCTGACTTTGCTACCAATTCCAGTTTCCTGCTGATGTGCACTCTGGATGGCCAAAGGAGATGGCTCAAGTAGTTGATTCCCTGCCAACCTCAAGGGAGACTTGAGTTGGGTTCTACTGTTGTAGGCATTTGGGGAGTGTAACCAGTGGATAGGAGTTTTTTGTCTCTCTGCTTCTCAAACAAATAATTTTTAAGTTGTTTTAGAATTAGTTCACACTCTAGAAGAGAAAAAAATTAAAAATGTGCACATGCACACACACACATATAGAACCATATGCAAAATTTGTGTATCAGTACTAATGATATAAGAAGATGTAAAAATCGGGAATTAACTAGATATATGTAGGATACAAGCAGATTGCCTTCTCTGGGTTAAAGTGTGTAAATTGGAAAATGATTTTAAAAAGGATATTGGAGAATATTAGGGTTGGGAAAATTTTGAAAGAGAATGTGGATCACGTGTTTTGTGCACCAGTTAAGACACCTTTTCAGGGACTGGTGTGGCAGAGCAGGTTAAGCTGCAGGCTGCAACATGGGTATCTCATATTGGAGCGCCAAGTCCCTGTTACTCTGCTTCCTATCCATCTCCCTGCTAATGTACCTGGTAAAGTATTGGATGATGGCCCAATCGCTTGGTCTCCTGCCACCCATGTGGGAGACCTGGATGGAGTTCCAGGTTCCTGGCTTTGACCTGATCCATCCCTGGCCATTGTGGGGAGTAAAGCAGCTAGTAGAAGATTTCTATCCCTTTCTCTCTTTCTCTATCTCTCTATTTCTTTATACGTTTCAAATGAAAGAAAGTTATAAATTTAGATTTTATAATAGGAAACAGCAATGATTTTAAATGCTTTTAAAAATTATTGATAGCACCAATAGTTGATTTAATAAAATAGTTTATTACACAAAAGAACACTACTGTCCTATCAGTAATGATAAATATTAATCGACTTAGGAAGATGATCATAATACTGTATTTAGTCATGAATTCAGGTTTTAAAAAATTATGTATATGACCTTGTTTCTAAAATAAAGTCTAAATTAAAATATCTGGACGTATTATCAACAAGATGTTGTTAAGTGTTCTTAAATGTAGGCAACATACTCCATGGTTACTTTTTGTTTATCTCTAACACTTTTTCAGAATGTATTTTTGACTGATGACAAATATGTATATTTAAATGCATTATAGACTAAATGACAGTAACAATATGAAAAAAATACAACTTGAGATAGATTGCTAACAATATATAAGGATCTAGAACCAGCAAGACAAACTTGATTAGAAAATGAAAAGAGCACATTTAAAGATGTTATGATGAAAAATTTGTTTGACCAGATTTCTAATTTAGTGTGGGATTAAGGTAGAGAGTCTGAAAATACCGAAGTTGCAAGTAATATAGAAAATATATAGATGTCACTTATAATTATGGGGAAAATTGAGAATGAACATTTATTGAGGCAAGAGGATAGGGAGTTAACTTTTGCAAGGATTAGTATGAGAAATAACTGGATATATGAAATTGGAGCTGTAATAAGGCTTAGTAGTCAGGGGTGAAGATGCAAGCTTATGTGTAAGGAGTGTTAGCATATAGAGAAAAATAAAATGGGTACATAGGGTGGTCCTAATCAAAGCCAAGTATGAGCCTTAAAGAATATTCACCATTTTTTTTTAATTTATTATAACCCTGTGGAAGTTTTAAAATGATTGAATATATATGCTGAAATATAATGTCAATACAATAAAACTTAGTCATTGTAAGTAATTGTAATTTATAGAGTTGTGCAACTAACACCATAATTCAATTTTAGAATTTTTCTGTCTTCCCAAAATGTTCTGTGGTGCCTATTATCAGTTAATCCTTGTTCCAATACAAAGGCTTAAGTAAAAACTCATCTGTTTTTTTTTTATTTAGTGAATATAAATTTCCAAAGTACAGCTTATGGATTAAAAAGGCTTCCCCCCCCACAACTTCCCCCCCCCCTTTCCCACTCGCTCTCCCCTTCCATTCCTATCAAGATTCATTTTCAATTCTCTTTATATATAGAAAATCAGTTTAGTATATATATAGATTTCAACAGTTTGCCCTCCCATAGCAACACAAAGTGAAAAAAATACTGTTGGAGTACTAGTTATAGCATTAAATAACAGTGTACATCACATCAATGACCGATATTCTGCAAAATATTTTTTTAAAAAAAATTGATTATTTTTCTATGTAATTTCCAATTTAAAAAAAAACCAAGATTTTTTTTTTTCATTTTCAATTATCTTTATATACAGAAGATTGCTTCCGTATATACTAAGTAAAGATTTCATCAGTTTGCACCCACACATAACCACAAAGTGTAAGAATATTGCTTCAGTACTAGCAATATCATTACTTCACCTTCAACAACCTATTAAGGACAGATCCCACATGGGACGTAAGTACACAGTGACTCCTGATGTTGTTTTAACAATTTAACAGTCTTGTTTATGGCGTCAGTAATCTCCCTAGGTTCTAGCCATGAGTTGCCCAGGCTATGGAAGCCTTTAGGGTTTGCCATCTTCGATCCCATTCCGACAAGGCCGTAGTCAAAGTGGAAGTTCTCTCCTCCCTTCAGAGAAAGGTACCTCCTACTTTGATGGCCCCGTTCTTTCCACTGGGATCACACTCGCTGAGATCCTTCATTTAGGTCTTCTTCTTCTTCTTCATATTTTTTTTTCCCCAGCGTGTCTTGGCTTTCCATGCCTAAAATACTCTCATAGGTTCTTCAGCCAGATCCAAATGCCTTAAGGGCTGATTCTGAGGCCAGAGTGCTATTTAGGACATCTGTCATTCTGTGAGTCTGCTGTGTCTCCCCCTTCCCATGTTGGATCCTTCTCTCCCTTTTTTTTTTATCAGTTAGTATTAGCAGACATTAATCTTGTTTGTGTGATCCCTTTGACTCTTAAGCCTATCAGTGTGATCAGTTGTGAACTGAAATTGATCACCTGGGCTGGTGAGATGGCATTGGTACATGCCACCTTGATGGGATTGTATTGGAATCCCCTGACACTTTTCTAACTCCATCATTTGGGGCAAATCCAATTGAGCATGTCCCCTATTATACATCTCCTCCCTCTCCTTTTCTCATTCTTATATTTAACCAGGATCACTTTTCAGTTAAGATTTAGACACCTCAGAATAGTTGTGTGTTAATTACAGAGTTTACAAAAAAAACTAAAATGGATAAAGTGTTACATTGTACATCAACAGTCAGCACCATAGCTGATCAAGTCACTATTTCTCATAGTGTCCATTACACTTCCACAGGTTACCCTTTGGTGCTCAGTTAGTTGTCGCCGATCAGGGGAAACAAATGATATTTGTTTCTTTGGGACTGGCTTAATTCACTTAGCATGATGCTTTCCAGATTGCTCCATCTTGTTGCAAATAACTGGGTTTCATTGTTTTTGACTGCTGTATAGTATTCCATAGAGTACATGTTCCATAGTTTCTTTATCCAGTCTACTGTTGATGGGCATTTGGGTTGGTTCCAGGTCTTAGCTATTGTGAATTGAGCTGCAATAAACATTAATGTGCAGATGGCTTTTTGTTTGCCAATTTAATTTCTTTTGGGTAAATTCCAAGGAGTGGGATGGCTGGGTTGAATGGTAGGGTTATGTTCAGGTTTCTGAGGAATCTCCAGACTGACTTCCATAGTGGCTTAAGCAGTTTACATTCCCACCAACAGTGGGTTAGTGTCCCTTTTTCCCCACATCCTCCCCAGCATTTATTGTTGGTTGATTTCTGAATTTGGGCCAGTCTAACCAGGTTGAGGTGAAACCTCATTGTGGTTTTGATTTGCATTTCTCTGATTGCTAGTGATCTTGAACATTTTTTCATGTGTCTGTTGGCCATTTGGATTTCCTCTTTGGAAAGATGTCTATTGAGGTCTTTGGCCCATCTCTTAAGTGGATTGTTTGTTTTGTTGTTGTGGAGTTTCTTGATTTCTTTGTAGATTCTGGTTATCAACCCTTTATCTGTTGCATAGTTTGCAAATATTTTTTCCCATTCTGTCGGTTTCCTATGCACTTTCCTGACTGTTTCTTTTGCAGTACAGAAACTTCTCAATTTGATGCAATCCCAAATGTTAATTTTGGTTTTGACTGCCTGCGCTCCTGGGGTATTTTCCAAGAAGTCTTTACCTATGCCTATATCTTGCAGGGTTTCGCTAATGCTCTCCAATAATTTGATGGTGTCTGGTCATAGATTTAAGTTTTTGATCCATGTTGAGTGGATTTTTGTGTAAGGTGAAAGGTATGGATCTTACTTCATGATTCTGCATGTGGAAATCCAGTTTTCCCAGCACCATTTATTGAATAGACTGTTCTTACTCTAGGGATTGCTTTTGGATCCTATATTAAATATGAGTTGGCTGTAGATGTTTGGGTTGATTTCTGGTATTTCTCTTCTGTTCCATTGGTCTATCCATCTGTTTCTGTACCAGTACCATGCTGTTTTGATAACAACTGCCCTGTAGTATGTCCTGAAATCTGGTATTGTGATGCCTCCGGCTTTGTTTTTGTTGTACAAGATTGCTTTAGCTATTCGAGGTCTGCAGTGTCTCCATATGAATTTCAGCATCATTTTTTCCAGATCTGAGAAGAATGTCTTCGGTATTTTGATTGGTATTGCATTGAATGTATAAATTGCTTTTGGGAGAATGGACATTTTGATGATGTTGATTCTTCCAATCCATCAGCATGGAAGATTTTTCCATTTTTTGTAATCCTCTTCTATTTCTTTCTTTAAGGTTTTGTAATTTTCATTGTAGAGATCTTTAACGTCCTTGGTTAAGTTAATTCCAAGGTATTTGATTGTTTTTGTAGCTATTGAGAATGGGATTGAACTTAGAAGTTCTTTCTGTGTATACAAACTTAGAAGTTCTGTCTGTGTATACAAAGGCTGTTGATTTTTGTGCATTGATTTTATATCCTCCTACTTTGCCAAACTCTTCGATGAGTTCCAGTAGTCTCTTAGTAGAGTTCTTTGGGTCCCCTAAATAAATAATCATATCGTCTGCAAAGAGGGATAGTTTGAGTTCTTCCTTCCCAATTTGTATCCCTTTAATTTCTTTTTCTTGCCTAATAGCTCTGGCTAAGACTTCCAGAACTATATTGAAGAGCAGTGGTGAGAGTGGCCATGCCTTTCTGGTACCAGATCTCAGTGGAAATGCTTCCAACTTTTCCCCGTTCAATAGGATAGTGGCCGTAGGTTTTTCATAAATTGCTTTGATTGTATTGAGGATTGTTCCTTTTATACCCAGTTTGCTTAGAGTTTTTATCATGAAAGGGTGTTGTATTTTATCAAATGCTTTCTCTGCGTCTATTGAGAGAATCATGGTTTTTCTTCTGCAGTCTGTTAATGTAGTGTTTCACGTTGATTGTTTTGCGAACATTGAACCATCCCTGCATACCAGGGATAAATCCCACTTGGTCTGGGTGGATGATCTTTCTAATGTGATGTTGCATTCTATTGGCCAGAATTTTATTGAGGATTTTTGCATCTATGTTCATCAGGGATATTGGTCTGTAATTCTCTATCAATGCTGCATATTTTTCTTGCTTAGGAATTAAGGTGATGCTGGCTTCATAGAAAGAATTTGGGAGGATTCCCTCTTTTTCGATTGCACTGAATAGTTTGAGGAGAATTGGAGTTAATTCTTCTTTAAATGTCTGCTAGAATTCAGCAGTGAATCCATCTGGTCCTGGGCTTTTCTTTGTTGGGAGGGCCTTTATCACTGTTTCAATTTCTGTCTCAGTTATGGTTCTGTTTAGGTTTTCTATGTCTTCCTGGTTCAATTTAGGTAGGTTGTATGTGTCCAGGAATCTATCCATTTCTGATAGATTTCCCTGTTTGCTGGCATACAAGTCCTTGTAGTAATTTCTGATGATTCTTTTTATTTCTGTGGTGTCTGTTGTTACGTTTCCCTTTTCATCTCTGATCCTATTGATTTGGGTCTTTTCTTTTTTTTAGTTAGTTGGGCCAATGGGGTGTCAATTTTGTTTATTTTTTCAAAAAACCAGCTCCTTGTTTGGCTGATTTTTTGTAATTTTTTTTTGGATTCAATCCTGTTGATTTCTTCTCTGATTTTAATTATTTCTCTTCTCCTACTATCTTTGGGTCTGGTTTGCTGCTGATTTTCTAGATTCTTCAGATGACTTGAAAGCTCATCTATTTGGTGCCTTTCCAATTTCTTGATGTAGGCACCTATTGATATAAATTTTCCTCTTAACACTGCTTTTGCTGTATCCCATAGGTTTTGGTATGATGTGCTGTTATCCTCATTTACTTCCAGAAAATTTTTGATTTCTCTTTTAATTTCTTCTATGACCCATTGTTCATTCAGGAGCATGTTGTTCAGTCTCCATGTGTTTGTACGTGCTCTAGGGATTCCCGAGTTGCTAATTTCCAACTTCATTCCTTAATGGTCTGAAAAGATGCATGGTATGATTCCAATTCTTTTGAATTTGCTGAGACTTGCTTTATGGCCTAGCATGTGGTCAATCCTAGAGAAGGTTCCATGTACTGCTGAGAAGAATGTAAAATCTTTCTGTGTAGGATAAAAAGTTCTGTAGATATCTGTTAGGTCCATTTGAGCTATAGTTTCATTTAAATCTACTGTCTCCTTGTTGGTCTTCTGTCCTGATGATCTGTCTATCTCTGAGAGCGGGGTATTGAAGTCCCCCAGTACTATTGTATTGGTGTCTAAGTCTCCCTTTAAGTCCCTTAACAAGTCTTTTAAATAAGCTGGTGCCCTGTAATTAGGTGCATATACATTGATAATCGTTATATCTTCCTGTTGAATGGATCCCTTAATCATTATATAGTGCCCCTCTTTGTCTCTCCTAACAGTTTTTGTGGTAAAGTTTATGTTGTCCGATATTAAGATTGCTATGCCCGCTCTTTTTTCATTTCTGTTGGCATGGTATATCTTTTTCCAGCCTTTCACTTTCAGTCTGTGTGCATCTTTGTTAGAAATATGTGTGTCTTTAATAATTAGTAATAATTAGTATTCCATAAATAAAATAATTAGTAATCCAATGGTAGTTTTTTCACTTGATGTTGCTATATGGGCAAAATGTTGAAATCTTTACCTAATATATACTAAATTGATCTTCTGTATACAAAGAGAATTGAAAATGAATCTTTACATGAATGGAAGGGGAAAGGGAGCGGGAGGGGGGAGGGTTGCGGGCGGGAGGGAAGTTATGGGAGGGGGGAAGCCATTGTAACCCATAAGCTATACTTTGGAAATTTATATTCATTAAATAAAAGTTTAATTAAAAAAAATAAAAATAAAAAAAAAAGAAATATGTGTGTCTTGTAAGCAGCAGATAGATGGGTTTTGTTCTTTTACCCAATCAGCCAATCGGTGTCTTTTAACTGGATTGTTCAAGCCTTTAACGTTTAATGTGACTATCGATAAGTAGTAAATTTGCCCTATCATTTTTGGGTTTCCTGTGATCTTTTGCTGTGACGTTTCCTTTCCTTACCTTCTTTCATATTGGTGACCGTGTTTCTGTGTTTCTACGTGTATCACATCTTTAAGCATCTTTTGCAGGGCTGGGCAAGTGGCGACAAATTCTTTCAGTTTCTGTTTGCTGTGAAAGGTCTTTCTTTCACCTTCATTCACAAATGAGAGCTTTGCAGGATATAATATTCTGGGCTGGCAGTTTTTCTCTCTTAGTACCTGGGCTATATCTCGCCATTCCCTCCTCGCTTGTAAGGTTTCTGATGAGAATTCAGCTGTGAGTCTAATTGAGGATCCTCTGAGAGTGGTCTGATGTTTCTGTCTTGCACATTTTAGAATCTTTTCTTTATGTTTCACTGTGGTGAGTTTAATTACAATGTGTCATGTTGAGGACCTCTTTTGGTCATGTTTATTAGTGGTTCTATAAGCCTCCTGTGCTAAGATGTCTCTGTCCTTCTCCAAACCTGGGAAATTTTCTGCTAGTATCTCACTAAAAAGGCCTTCTAATCCTTTCTCCCTCTCCATGCCTTCAGGAACTCCTAGGACCCGAATGTTGGGTTTTTTAATAGTATCCTGTAGATTCCCGACAATATTTTTTAGGTTTCTAATTTCTTCTTCTTTTCTTTGGTTTGCCTGTTTCCTTTACTGTTCTCTGACTTCTAAGTCCGATATTCTCTCTTCTGCTTCGCCCATTCTGTTTTTAAGGCTTTCTAATGTGTTTGTCATTTGATCTATTGAATTCTTCATTTCTTTATGGTTTCTCGTCACTATCACAGTTTTATGTTCTATTAGTTGTTTCATTTCATTTTGATTCCTCCTTAATATTTCATTTTCATGAGGGATTTTCTATCTTGTCCATTAAGGATTTCTGTAGTTCAAGAATTTGTTTTTGAGAGCTTCTTAATGATCTTACCAATTTTTTGTGATCCACTTCTTGCATTTCTTCTATCTCATCATCTTCATAATCTTGAATTGGGGTGTCTTTTTCATTTGGGGGCATTATAGTGTCTTCCCTGCTCTTGTTACCTTGGTTTCTACGTTTGTTTGGCATCTTGGAGAGTGCAGAGAGAGGCTAGTGTCCCAGCTGGTTCCCCCCCCCTTTTTTTTTTTCTTCCAGTCAGCCTGGTGTAGTTCCCCCTACTCCCCGCGTGAGCTCGGACCACGATCTAACCTTCGCGGCCAATTCTGTGGTTACCTCGGCTTCCAGCGCCGGGGCTCAAGTTCTGTGGGTGGGCTTCTGTAGCTGGGCTCGTTGTTTTCCCAACTCTAGTGGCCCCCGTGTCCATGGCGCGGCTCAGTGCGGGTCGGGTCGGGTTGGCGCGGCGCAGCTGGGCGCTGCTAGGTGTGGCTCAGTTCGGCCAAAACTCATCTGTTTTATGTCTTTACAAGCTTCCATTTTCTGTAAATTTCATGTAAATGGAATCATGCACAATGAAGCCTTTGTGTCTGGATTCTTTCACTGAGCATAATATTTTTGAGTTCCAGTCATGTTGTAGTATGAATCAAGTCTGTTCCTTTTAACTGAAGAATAGTATTCCATTGTAGGATATATCACATTAGTTCATCTATCACTACATAATTAACAATTGGATTATTTTTGTTACAATTAATAATATTTCTATGAATATTTACATATATATCTTTGTGTACATATATGTTTCCATTTCTCATGAGTTTTTTCTTAAGAGTAAAGTTGCTCAATTGTATTGTAAGTTTATGTTTAACTTTTTAAAAATCTTCCAAAATATTTTACGAAGTGGCTGTACCATGTTACTTTCCAACCAGTGTGCACAAGTGGTCCATTTGCTCTACATCTTCATCAACATATTTTGTTTATAGTCATTCTAGTGGATATGTAGTATTTTCTTGGAGTTTTGATTTGCAGTTCTGTAGTACTAATGATATTGAACATCTTTTCATGTCATATTTTAGTCACTTGGATAACTTTTTTGATGAAATGTCTATTAAAATTATTTTTCCATGATTTTAGGAACCCAAGCATTTGGGCCATCTTCTGCTGCATTCTCAGGGGCATTATCAGGGAGCTAGATTGAAAGTGAAGCAGCTAGGACTTGAACCGGTGCCCATATGGGATGCCTGCATTACAGGTGGCAGTTTAACTCACTGTGCCACAATGCTGTGCCCTATTTTTTCCTTAATAATTATTGAATTACAAGAGTTTTTCAAATATTCTGGATATGAGTCCTTTATCAGCTCTATGATGTGTAAATATTTTCTCTTAGTCTATAGTTGTTTGTTTTTTCATTTTAAAGTAACTTTTGTGGAGCAAAAGTTGAAGTTCAATATATCAAGTTCTTTTTTCTAAGAATCCATGATTTTAATATTATATCTAAGAAGTCTTTGCCCAACCTCAGCACATGAAATTTTATCCATTATTTTCTTCTAGAAAATTATCATTTTAACTCTCTTTTAAAGCTTTATTTTATTTATTTGAAAGGCAGAGTTACAGTGAGAGAGAGAGAGAGAGAGAGAGAGAGGGATCTTCCATCTGTTGGTTCACTTCCCAAATGGGTCTGGGCCAGGCTGAAGCCAGGAGCTGAAGCCAGGAGCCTAGAGCTTCTTCTAGGTCCCTCCAGGTACCTAAGCATTTGGGTCATTTTTTAACTTTCCCAAGCTCATTAGTAGGGAGCTGGATCAGAAGTGAAGCAGTCGGGTCAGAGTGGACAGTGAGAGAGAGAGAGAGACAGAGAGAAAGGTCTTCCTTTGCCGTTGGTTCACCCTCCAGTGGCCGCCGCGGCCAGCGCGCTGCAGCCGGCACACCGCGCTGATCCGATGACAGGAGCCAGGCGCCTATCCCGGTCTCCCATGGGGTGCAGGGCCCAAGCACTTGGGCCATCCTCCACTGCACTCCCTGGCCACAGCAGAGAGCTGGACTGGAAGAGGGGCAACCGGGACAGAATCCGGTGCCCCGACTGGGACTAGAACCCGGTGTGCTAGCGCCGCAAGGCAGAGGATTAGCCTAGTGAGCCGCGGCACTGGCTAGCAGTCAGGTCTTGAACCTGAGCCCATAAGGGATGCCTGCATCACAGTGGGAGGCTTAACCTACTATGCACAATGTCAATCACAGTAATTTTAACTCTTTAGTATGAAATAAAGATCTTATTTTTTAAGCATGGATATACAGTTTCCCCAGCACCAACTGTTAAAAAAAATCCTCTCCATTGAATTGTCTTATTACTTTTGTAGAAAATCAGTTTACCACGACAGGATTTATTTCTGAACTTTCAATTTTGTTCCATTTATCTGAATGCTTGTCTTTGTATCGGTATCACATTGTCTGAACTGTGGCTTTGTGGTAAGTTTTGAAATTTGGAAATATATGAGTCCTCAATTTTGTTTAACTTTTTAAAGATTGTGTCTGCTGTTCAGGGTACTTTTAATTTTTATATGAATTTGAGAACCCACTTGTCAAATTCTGTAAAGAAGCCAGCTGAGACTTTGATAGGCATTACATTTAATCTTATCAGCCAGTTTGAGAAGAATCGCCATCTTCACCATTTTATTCCTTTCTAAAAGCATGAAATGTCTCTCCATTTATTTACATATCTTTAATTTCCTCCAGTCATATTTTGTGCACCTGTTGTTCTTACTCCATGGCCAGTGATTTTTCAAGTATAAATGATTCTCAATAGACGTATGTTTTTGTTCAATTTTCAGAGTACTGGAGGCGTCTACAATATTTCAAGAATAGTATATTTTCTGTCTATAGCATAGGTATCAAAATGATAGGTGGAGGAAGGAAAGAGACTAAGGAAGAGACATAAGGGGAGGTGAAGTTGGAGAAACATTGAGGCCTTTTTGCTGAACTAAGAAATTTGAGTGTAATAAATAGCCATTAGAGAATGACCAAATCAAGAATGTGCTTAAAGGTAGATAACTAGGCTGGTGCTGCAGCTCAATAGACTAATCCTCTGCCTGTAGTGCTGGCACCCTGGGTTCTAGTCCCGCTCAGGGTGTCAGATTCTGTCCCGGTTGCTCCTCTTCCAGTCTAGCTCTCTGCTGTGGCCCAGGAGTGCAGTGGAGAATGGCCCAAGTGCTTGGGCCCTGCACCCCATGGGAGACCAGAAGAAGCACCTGTCTCCTGGCTTCGGATCAGTGCGGTGCGCCAGCCGCAGCGGCCATTGCAGGGTGAACCAATGGAAAAGGAAGACCTTTCTCTCTGTCTCTCTCTCTCTCTCACTGTCCACTCTGCCTGTAAAAAAAAAAGGCAGATAATTAGAATTAGTAGTGTGGAGATAAACTAAGTGGAGAAAAGAGTAAAGAATATATGTGCAAGTCAGGCATTCCCAGTGCATATCTTTTACATAACAATCTAAATAACTAATAGGATCTTCCTAGAAGATAAATGTGAAAGAGAGAAAAGGAGGAGAGAGAGAGAGAGAGAGAGAGAGAGAGAGAGAGAGAAAGAGAGAGAGAGAGATGTTTGTCACTAATATATATGTTCCTTAACTGCAAAATTTACTTTTGCATTTTTCTTAAGTTACATGGCTCCCTCTCATGCCTGCATGACATCATAATAATTCTTATATTGGCAATTTTAACAATCTGAAGTTATATCAATGTGACAATTTATCTTTTTGTGATGTGTTCCTATATAATATCACTTTTGATTCTCACAAAATCCATAAATAGAGTCAACTTTCCTCATTTTATCATTTTGAAGACTAATTTCTTTGGTTACCTAACTAGCATATGAGTTGCAGCGTCAGAACATAAAGCCTTTCTCAAGGAAGCACATATCTGTGTTTTTAGTACTAATTTTATTTTATTTTTTTTTAATTTGACATATAGAAATCTCCCATCCACTGGTTCACTCCCCAAATGCCCACAATAGTCAGGACAGGGGCCAGGCTTAAGCTGGGAACCTGGAACTCAGTGAGGTCTTCCACTTTGATGTTAGGAACTCAACCTCTTAATCTATCACCTGATGTCTCCTAAGGTATGCCTGGGGCAAAGAATTGAACTCAGGCACTCCCATATAGGATGTGGGTATTTTAAGAGTTAGGCCAAATGACAATCCCTAATTATAAAAAATTAATGGTTTAAATAACAATCTTTTAACAAACTTTTATAAACTTGAAATAACCGCATTTGCTTCATTCTAGTTGCTTTTGGGAATTATTTCCATGAACTAAAAGGCCTGAATGAAGACTGGACAAGAATTAACTAAATAAATATATTATAAGTATAATCTTCATTAAAATGTTGATTGTTTGCCAGTACAATAAGACCCCCTGTATTTTAGACTCTTAAAATCCTAGGGATTATTTTCAGAATTGGAAAAATGTGACCATAGAGATGAATAACATTGGGGTAGAACAGGGATCATTTTACTGTATTTTGAAGGTAAAACAAAAATAAAAAGAAATTGGGGAAGAAAAAAAAAGATGAAAATTGCAATATGACCAACATCTTTCATGAAAGATGATATTGCACATTTGATATTTCTAATGATCTTATTTGGGATGTCTCTTAACACAGTGAAATATATTGAGAATATTCTTTGATTACTATAACCCTTACAAAGCAAAATGTCGTCCATAATATTTTTACGATGTAGGTATTACACTGAACTTTCTGAAGGACTCTTTAAAAGTTTCTTGTATTTTAAAAGTTCTTAGTGCCTTATAAAATCAAAACAAAGAGGTCTGAAACTCAAGGTGAAATTAGGAGAAACTGAAATCCCCAGTGAAATAAACTGCCAGTAAAATTACCACAAAAGACTGCTTGTGAATAGGTAATTTGATTTGGAAACACCCAGAGTTTCAGTTGAGTTTCATGGAGGTATGAATAGACAATGATTATAAATTGAAAAGGCAAAATCTAATCAGGAAACTGAATTATCAGAAAGAATCTCTACATTAGGGAAAATCAGAGAGCTAGTTGTGGATTTCCAGCACTGACTAGGAAAAAGTTTGCCCTGATTAGCAAACTGAAATACTCCAGTTCCCATACCAATGATGGAGATCTGTAAGTAGATCAAATTAAACATTGAGGCAGCAATCATTCAGAACATCTACTATCTATCTCTCTTTTTAAATAATTCTAGGCTCACTAAGGATCTCTGATGATAATTTGTTTTTTGTGTGTGCATTCTCTAATAGAGACAGAATATGCTGTTTATCAAACTGAACATTCCTATTTACAGTATTTCCCATTATAATAGATGAACATTCTGATTTATGCTAAGATATCTTGTGATTTTAGCTATTGTGAATTAGCTTCACTAATCCTGATACTACTGCACACTGACCCAATAGTAGATAGTTTTTACATGAAAGGAAGCATATATTGTATAAAAGAGCATTGTCCATCCTTTTGCAACCAATAAAAGAACTAGATGATGATAGAAAATATGCATGTTTTCCTATTCTCTTGTTTCTTGGTAAAAAAAAATGTTCCTTATGACAATAGTTTTCTGATTACAGTTTATATAGTCACCTGAGGAAATTTCAAAATTATAAATTCCTAGAGTTGACTCCCAGAGATTCTGATACAATTGGTCCAGAATGGAGCACAGGAATCTATTAAAGCCACCCTGTGTGGTTCTGATCCTGAGAGTTAGTGAACTAAAACTTGAATAACACTGGTCAGTATAGGACAACTTTGATAACTTTCTTTTTTTTATTTTTATTTCATAAATGTGAATTTACAAAGTGCAACTTTTGTATTGTTGTGGCTCCCCCCCCAACCTCCCTCCCTCCCGTGGTCCTCCCCTCTCCTTCTCCCATCCCGCCCTTTATCGAGTTTCATTTTTAATTACCTTCATATACTAAAGATCAACTTAGTATATACTAAGCAAGGATTTCAACAGGCTGCACTCACACAACTGCACAAGGTATAGGGTATTGTTCGACTAGTAGTGTTTTTAAGTTTCATAGTAAAACACATTAAGGACAGAGATCCTACGTGGGGAGCATGTACCCAGTGACTCCCGTTGTTGATTTAACAATTGGCACTCTTATTTATGACGTCAGCAATCACCCGAGACTCTTGCTATGAGCTGTCTAGGCTATGGAAGTCCCTTGAGTTCACCGACTCTGAACTTGTTTAGTCAAGGCCGTATCACAGTGGAGGTTCCTTCCTCCCTTCAGAGAAAGGCGCCTCTCTCCTTGATGGCCTGTTCCTTCTGTTGGGGTCTTGTTCACCAGGGTCTTTCATTTAGATTGTTTTTGCCACCGTGTCATGGCTTTCCACGCCTGTGAGACTCTCATGGACCTTTTAGTCAGATCCGAATGTCCCAAGGGTTGATTCTGAGGCAGGAGTGCTGTTTTGGGCATTTGCCATTCTAAGAGTCTGCTGTGGGTCCTGTTTCCCCCGCAGGATGATTCTCTCCCTTTTAATTCTATCTTTCATTATTTGGTTACACTGGTCTTATTTGTGAAATCTTTTCGACACATATCCTATCTTTTTGATCGGTTGTGTATTTATACTTATCACTTTACCAAGTGCGCTGGCATTGGTACCTGCCTCCTTGGTAAGATTGATAACTTTCATAGCCCTGTGACTTTAAAAGTTTCATTCACTGCTTGGCAAAATTTTCAGGATTTATGCTAGGATTCTGTTAACTGGCAAAATGTTTAACATTGTAACCAGTTCCAGGTCTCTGACTGATCACAATTGTGTATTCAAATTACGAAGATGATTGAAGAAGTACAAAGCAGCTTGCTAAGAATAACTGATTGGGGGCAAGTCTAGGAGAGATAAAGTGGCTGCAAGCTTCACCCCACTGTGTGTCCCAATGTAAAGGATAAAAAATAATATCCTCTAAAGAGGCTGCCCTTGTCCAGTAGCAGAAACAAACAGGTAAGTGGCCAGGAATGACAAGGAATGGATTGGGAGATATGATTTCCCAGCAGCATCTCCCCATCGCCACCTCAAATAAAACAAGCCAAGTAAAAGTGATGTTCTTCCTGTGTAAGTGCTGGAAGTACAACTTTGTACTCTCTCTCCAAGACTGATTGCTGCCCTTAAACTCTTCTGCTAAGAATTGTCCAGCTTCCTCAAGAAATAACCAACTATTTAATTGAGGATGTGCAGTTGGAGAAGAGTTTAGGAGATAGAGCAGTAGGGTGATGAAGGTGTGTGTTGGGGGGGATTGTGGGAGTGAGAGAAAGTGAGGAAGAGGGAGGAGTGAAGAGGTGATGTGGAGACAGAGGGCTGTGGGAGGGACAATGTTGGGGAGGTAGGGGGTAGAGCAGGAAGTATAGTGAGGTGGCAGGAAGCAGTGGTGGGGCCAGACTGCAGTGGGGAGCTGGAGAGGATCAGGAAGTAAATGCAGGATGAGGAATGTTTTCAGATCCCAAGGTCTATACATCTTCATTTGGTTTTTCCATGCTTAGTGTGCATAATATTCACCTAAGGACCATGTTAAAAATGTAAATTCATGAGCAGTCTCCTTATTATAAGTCTTCCAAAGCCTATATTTTAATGAGTATCTCAGTTAGAGAACAGTTAGTCATCATTTGAAAAACATTTTTTTCAGAGCAGTGGTCCTCAAGGATTTTGGTCTCAGGATTCCCTTAATTATTTCAAATTACTGAGAGAGTTGGCCTTTGATGCAGTGGTTAAGACATTTTTTGGGGTGACTGAATCCCATATGGGACTGAAAGTGGGGGATGGGGAGTAGGGGTTTGAATTCAAGCTCCACTCTTCAATCCAACTACCTGCTGATGTGCTCCCTGGGAAGCGGTCAGTGATGGCTCAAGTAATTTACTACCTGCTATACATGTGGGAGATTCAGATTTATTTGTGAGTTCCTAGCTTTGGCTTGGTTAAGTCATGCCTATTGTGGACATTTGGTGAGTGAGCTAGGGGATGGGAGATCTCTCTCTCTCTCTCTCTCTCTCTCTCTGCCTTTCATGTAAATAAAACAAAATAAATAAATTACTGAGGAACCAGAAGAGTACCTGATATGTGGTAACTGATACCTGAAGACGCTGGAGCTATTGATATTAATGATATTGAAAACTAAAACCAAGAAATATTTCAAATATTTATTCACTCTCTTGAAAACACCAAGAAAAAAATCATGACATGTTAACTAGATAACATTAAAAATAACATTGTTTTCAAAAGTAAAACTATTTGGTAAGAAGTGCTATTTTACATTTTTCACATCTCTTTATTGCCTGAAGATAATTTCCATATATCTGCTTCTACATTCAATGTGTTATGATAATGATGTTTTGGTTGAAATATGATTATATGAACAAAATCGAGAATCACACAAGTAATGTAATTAGTAAAAGTAGAACTTTGCAGACCCCTGAAAGTATCTTAAAGGCTCTCATTGGGTCCTGGTACCTAACTCTGAAGTACTGTCTTATTCTGTTACTGCTATCAGAAATTCTGTTGAACAGTCCTTTTCATCCTTAGATTGTTTAATGTGGAGAAAATTATTTTCACAAAAATTACCCCAAATCACCCTTATGTGAATTTACTTCATTAATTTTAAGGAACTATGGAAATGAACTAGAAATGTTGGGGCAGAATTTTGTTTAAAGAAATTGGGGTTTGGGGCCGGCGCCGTGGCTCAACAGGCTAATCCTCCGCCTTGCGGTGCCGGCACACCGGGTTCTAGTCCCGGTTGGGGCACCGATCCTGTCCCGGTTGCCCCTCTTCCAGGCCAGCTCTCTGCTGTGGCCCGGGAGTGCAGTGGAGGATGGCCCAAGTCCTTGGGTCCTGCACCCCATGGGAGACCAGGAGAAGCACCTGGCTCCTGCCATCGGAACAGCGCGGTGCGCCGGCCGCAGCGCGCTACCGCGGCGGCCATTGGAGGGTGAACCAACGGCAAAAGGAAGACCTTTCTCTCTGTCTCTCTCTCACTGTCCACTCTGTCTGTCAAAAAAAAAAAAAAAAAAAAATTGGGGTTTGGAACAATGATGAGATTGAGGGGAGAGGAATTTCATTAGGTAATTAAGAAGAAATACATTAGATGCCCAATTAGAGGTAGAAAAATATATGAGACAGGGAGTAACCTGGAGTTATTTACAATTGAATAAATAACTAACGGTGAGAAAGTGTCCATCACAACTTTTGAAGCAAGTGACTTAGCCTGAATAAAATAGCATTTTGTTCCTGTCAGCATAATTGTTCAAATCTGCTCGCATTATTTATTACTTTAAGTTTTACTTCTGTAACATAAAACTTACTGCCAAGTTGGTGCAAAAATTGTAATAAACACTATACCATTTCTCATTTCTCTCTGATTCAATCAGAAGATCCTGAAAAGAGAACTGGAAAACAGCTGGAAAGGTGAAAGGAAAACCAAGAAGTGTGTGTGATCCTGGAAGTCAACTGAGGGACGTGTTTCAGGTAAAATATGCTGATTGATGAGGTTAAGGTGAAGAATTATAATTTTGTCATTAGATTTAGTGGCATAAAAGTCATTATTGATCTGAAAAAGAAAAGTTCGAATAGAGTCGTTGAGATGAAAGTCCCCATTGGTATGGATTCAAGGGACACTGAAGGAGCCAGCGTTGTGGCGAAGCAGGTAAAGCTACTGCCTGCAGTGCCGGCATCCCATATGTGTTCTGGTTTGAGTCCCAGCTGCTCCACTTCTGATCCTGCTCTCTGCTATGGCCTGAGAAAGCAGTGAAGATGGCCCATGTCTGTGGACCCCTGCAACAGCATGGAAACTCCTGGCTCCTGGCTTCGGATCAGCTCAGCTCTGGCTGTTGGCTGCCATTTGGGGAGTGAACCAGTGGTGGAAGACACTCTCTCTCTCTCTCTCTCTGCCTCTTTGTAACTCTGCCTTTCAAATAAATAAATAAATCTTTTTTAAAAGTGGAAGGAAAGAGCTGAGAACTGTACAAACAACTCTTTTCTGGAGTTTTGCTTAAAAAAAAAAGGAGAGATGTGGAGCAACATATGATACAGGAAATGGAGTTAAGAGAGGTGATTTCTCTTGTTTCTTAAGTGAGAGAAACAATAATGTTTGTGTATATAACTGTTGGGTTTTTTTGTTTGAGTACTTTGGTAGGAAGCACAATAGATATGGATCCTTTCCATGTGAAGGAAAATGGCATTAAGTGATTACACACATAATTAGTTATAATTTTGAAAAACATTAGGTTCTACCAAAGCTTAAAGATCAGTCCTAACAATTTCAAGGACATTAAAAAGGTCTTCACTAAATATATTGAAGTTGTACTTAGGGAAGGAACAGTATGTGCAAAGACCATGGGTGGAGGGAATATGGAATATTAGAAATATGTAAAGATAGACATCCATTGTAATTAATGTGTGGGGAAGGGGAAGGATGAGTGTAGCAGAAGTTAAAATGAGAGAGGTAAGTAGTGACCAGATTATTTATGTTGCAGCCCATAGACTCAGTTAAGGTCTTGGGATTTTTTAAAAAAAATGTGTATTTTTTTTTTTTTTTTATTAAACTTTTATTTAATGAATATAAATTTCCAAAGTATAGTTTATGGGTTACAATGGCTTCCCCCCTCGCATAACTTCCCTCCCGCCCGCAACCCTCCCCCCTCCCGCTCCCCCTCTCCCTCCATTCGTGTAAGGATTCATTTTCAATTCTCTTTATATACAGAAGATCAGTTTAGTATACATTAGGTAAAGATTTCAACATTTTGCCCACATAGCAACATCAAGTGAAAAAACTACCATTGGATTACTAATTATAGCATTAAATCGCAATGTACAGCACATTAAAGACAGAGATCCTACAAAAATTTTTTTCAAATTAATTAATTTTCTATGCCATTTCCATTTTAACACCAGGTTGTTTTTTTTTTTTTTTTTTTTTTCCTTCCTTTTTTTTTTTTTTTCGTTTCCAATTCTCTTTATATACAGAAGATCACTTCAGTCTATAATTAGCAAAGACCTCATCAGTCTGCGCCCACACAGAAACGCAAAGTATAAAAATACTGTTTCAGTACCAGTCATAGCATCACTTGGCTTTAAACGACACATTAGGGACAGATCCCACATGGGGTGTAAGTACACAGTGACTCCTGTTGCTGACTTAACAATTTGACACTCCTGTTCATGGCATCAGTAATCTCCCTAGGCTCTAGTCATGAGTTGCCAGGGCTATGGAAGCCTTTAGAGTTCGCTGACTTTGATCTTATTCCGATAGGGTCATAGTCAAAGTGGAGGTTCTCTCCTCCCTTCGGAGAAGGGTACCTCCTTCTTTGATGGCCCCGTTCTTTCCACTGGGATCTCACTCACAGAGATCATTCATTTAGGTCTTTTTTTTTTTTTTCCATGGTATCTTGGCTTTCCATGCCTGCTATACTCTCATGGGCTCTTCAGCCAGATCTGAATGCCTTGAGGGCTGATTCTGAGGCCAGAGTGTTGTTTAGGACATCTGCCATCCTATGAGTCTGCTGTGTATCCCACTTCCCATGTTGGATCTTTCTCTCCCTTTTTGATTCTATCAGTTAGTATTAGCAGATACTTGTCTTGTTTGTGTGATCTCTTTGACTCTTAGGGCTATCAGAGCTATCAATTGTGAGCTGAAATTGATCACTTGGACTAGTGCGATGGCATTGGTACATGCCATCCTGATGGGATTGTGTTGGAATCCCCTGGCACATTTCCAACTCCACCATTTGCGGCCAGTCCGATTGAGCATGTTCCAAATTGTTCCTCTCCTCCCTCTCTTTTTCCACTCTTAGATTTAACAGGGATCTCTTTTCAGTTAAATTTAAACACCTAAGAATAATTGTGTGTTAATTACTGAGTTCAACCAACAGTACTAGAACAACAACAATAACAGCAAATACCAAAAAGGATAAAATATTACATTGTACATCTAAAGTCAGGACAGGAGCTGATCAGTTCATTGTTGCTTATAGTGTTCATTTAATAGGTTTCCCCTTTGGCGCTCAGTTGTCACCGATCAGGGAAAACAAATGATATTTTTCTCTTTGGGACTGGCTTAATTCACTCAGCATGATGTTTTCCAGATTGCTCCATCTTGTTGCAAATGACTGGGTTTCGTTGTTTCTTACTGCTGCATAGTATTCTATGGAGTACATGTCCCATAATTTCTTTATCCAATCTACTGTTGATGGGCATTTGGGTTGGTTCCAGGTCTTAGCTATTGTGAATTGAGCTGCAATAAACATTAATGTGCAGATGGCTTTTTTATTAGCCAAATTAATTTCCTTTGGGTAAATTCCAAGGAGTGGGATGGCTGGGTTGTATGGTAGGGTTATGTTCAGGTTTCTGAGGAATCTCCAGACAGACTTCCATAGTGGCTTAACCAGTTTGCATTCCCACCAACAGTGGGTTAGTGTTCCTTTTTCCCCACATCCTCTCCAGCAGCTGTTGTTGGTAGATTTCTGAATGTGAGCCATTCTCACCGGGGTGAGATGGAACCTCATTGTGGTTTTGATTTGCATTTCTCTGATTGCTAGTGATCTTGAACATTTTTTCATGTGTCTGTTGGCCATTTGGATTTCCTCTTTCGAAAAATGTCTATTGAGGTCCTTGGCCCATCTCTTAAGTGGGTTGTTTGTTCTGTTTTTGTGGATTTTCTTGATTTCTTTGTAGATTCTGGTTATCAATCCTTTATCTGTAGTATAGTTTGCAAATATTTTTTCCCATTCTGTTGGTTGCCTCTTCACTTTCCTGACTGTTTCTTTTGAAGTACAGAAACTTCTCAATTTGATGCAATCCCAAAAGTTAATTTTGGTTTTCACTGCCTGTGCTGTTGGAGTATTTTCCAGGAAGTCTTTGCCTGTGCCTATATCTTGCAGGGTTTCTCCAATGCTCTCTAATAATTTGATGGTTTCGGGTCGTAGGTTTAAGTCTTTAATCCATGTTGAGTGAATTTTTGTGTAAGGTGATAGGTATGGGTCTTGCTTCAAGCTTCTGCATGTGGAAATCCAATTTTCCCAGCACCATTTATTGAATAGGCTGTCCTTATTCCAGGGTTTAGATTTGGATCTTTGGTCAAATATAAGTTGGCTGTAGATGTTTGGATTGATTTCTGGTGTTTCTATTCTGTTCCATTGGTCTATCCATCTGTTTCTGTACCAGTACCATGCTGTTTTGATAACAACTGCCCTGTAGTATGTCCTAAAATCAGGTATTGTGATGCCTCCGGCTTTGTTTTTGTTGTACAGGATTGCTTTGGCTATTCGAGGTCTTCTGTGTCTCCATATGAATTTCAGCATCATTTTTTCCAGATCTGAGAAGAAGGTCTTTGGGATCTTGATGGGTATTGCATTGAATGTATAAATTGTTTTTGGGAGAATAGACATTTTGATGATATTGATTCTTCCAATCCATGAGCATGGAAGATTTCTCCATTTTTTGGTATCCTCTTCTATTTCTTTCTGTAAGGTTTTGTAGTTTTCATCGTAGAGATCTTTAACGTCTTTGGTTAAGTTTATTCCAAGGTATTTGATTGTTTTTGTAGCTATTGTGAATGGGATTGATTTTAGAAGTTCTTCCTCGGCCGTGGCATTGCCTGTGTATACAAAGGCTGTTGATTTTTGTGCATTGATTTTATATCCTGCTACTTTGCCAAACTCTTCGATGAGTTCCAGCAGTCTCTTAGTAGAGTTCTTTGGGTCCCCTAAATAAAGAATCATATCATCTGCAAAGAGGGATAGTTTGAGTTCTTCCTTCCCGATTTGTATCCCTTTAATTTCTTTTTCTTGCCTAATAGCTCTGGCCAAAACTTCCAGAACTATATTGAATAGCAGTGGTGAGAGAGGACATCCCTGTCTGGTACCAGATTTCAGTGGAAATGCTTCCAACTTTTCCCCATTCAATAGGATGTTGGCCGTGGGTTTTTCATATATTGCTTTGATTGTATTAAGGAATGTTCCTTCCATACCCAGTTTGCTTAGAGTTTTCATCATGAAAGGGTGTTGTATTTTATCAAATGCTTTCTCTGCGTCTATTGAGAGAATCATATGGTTTTTCTTCTGCAGTCTGTTAATGTAGTGTATTACGTTGATTGTTTTGCGAATGTTGAACCATCCCTGCATACCGGGGATGAATCCCACTTGGTCTGGGTGGATGATCTTTCTGATGTGTTGTTGCATTCTATTGGCCAGAATTTTATTGAGGATTTTTGCATCTATGTTCATCAGGGATTTTTGGACACATATAACCTCCCAAAATTGAGCCAGGAAGACATAGAAAACCTAAACAGACCAATAACTGACACAGAAATTGAAACAGTAATAAAGGCCCTCCCAACAAAGAAAAGCCCAGGACCAGATGGATTCACTGCTGAGTTCTACCAGACATTTAGAGAAGAACTAACTCCAATTCTCCTCAAACTATTTAGAGCAATCGAAAAAGAGGGAATCCTCCCAAATTCTTTCTATGAAGCCACCATCACCTTAATTCCTAAGCCAGAAAGAGACGCAACATTGAAAAATGTGTATTTTATTTGAAAGGCAGAGTTAGAGAGAGAGATGGACAGATCTTTCATCTGCTGGCTCATTTCCCAGATGGCTGCAAAGGCCAGGGCTGGGCCATGCTGAAGCTAGGAGCCAGGAGCTTCTACCAGGTCTCTCACTGTGAGTGCAGGGGCCCAAGCATTGGGGCTATCTTCCACTGCTTTCCCAGGTGCATTAACAGGATTGGAAATGGAGCAGCCACTTAGTGGGCGTAACACGCTATGCCACAGCACCAGCCCCAAGGTCTTTGGATTTTATGCCAAGAACTTTGGGGATCCTTGACTTCATGGGTTGGTCACAACAAAAGTAAACCAGCCAAAACTGAAAGTAAAAGATGGAATAGATAGGAAGCAAAATTGAAATATTAATTGTGTAGAAAATATCTATTCTGCAGGCATGACTTTAGGCCAAATCTATACGTAGCTTCATAATAAATTATTTTCCAGTATACTCAGTTTCCTCAGGATTTAGCAACTGAGAGATTTCTAACTGATTACATCATACAGTAAGAAGGTCCAATTTGCAAAGATAGCCAAGAACAACAGATTGTGTCATTCCCTATTTAATATCTTAATCTCCTCAAATTATCCTTTTTATTCTTTAAAGTGCATATATTTTCAAATTTTGTATTACAAAGTGTTGAAACACCTATACAACCTAAAAGGCTATTACAGTAAATATTTGTAGGCCCACAATCTACAGTCAAGAACTTTTTACCAATTTATAGTATTTCCTTCCTCAGTTTTGCTGTGGATGTTAAAAGTCAGAGACTTCATGATGCTTTCCATGCAAATATTTCAGTATTCATCTTCTAAAATAAGGGTTTCCTCCATAATCTCAATATTATCATACTTAAACTACTTAAAAATAATTCCCTGATACCATATAATATCCAATGAATTGTAGATAACTTAGTTATCCCCCCCCAATTTTTAAATCAGCTTTATTGAGGATAGAATTAAGATTTACATATGACATTTAATTATTCCTCTAAATCTCTTTTTTCCTAAAACAATCTACATTTTCCCACATGACATTGCTTTTTAGGAGACACTTGCTGTTTGTTTTATAGAATCTGCTACCATCTAGATTTTCTGATTGTTTCCTCATTGTGTCATTTAAGTTGTTTATGGAACCTCCACCCCTCACTCAGAGTATTTTCTTTTTTCCCTCCTTTCATTTCTTTATTGGACATTTGTAGAACTATCTTTTGAAATTCTTTGCTTATTTTTAAATTGAGTTAATTTGAAAATTTTTCTTTTCCTTTTTATTTATATGAGGAAAATATATTTTATTTATTTTATACATAGTTTTAAGAGCATCATGATACATCCCACTTTATCCTCCCACCTTCCCTCCTTTTCACCCTCCCTCCCCCTTCCTTTATTATTTTTCTTTAAATTTTTAAAATAACATACTTTCAATTTATAATCACAAACTTAACTCTCCACTAAATAAAGACCCATAACTTACACCCTATACAAAAATGAACTCACAATGTATTAGGAATCTAAATCTTAGACGTGAAACCATCAAATTACTAAAGGAAAACCTAGGGGAAACACTGCAAGATATTTATTTAGGCAAAGACTTCTTGGATAAGATCCCAGAAGCACAGGCAGTAAAGATAGAAATAGAGAAATGGGATTAGATCATCCTAAGAAGCTTTCCTATATCAAAGGAAACACTCAACAAAGTAAAGAGGTAACTAACAGAATGTGAGAACATATTTGCAAATTATACATCTGAAAAGGATTAATATCCAGAATATATAAGGAACTCTCAGTTTTTTTTTCTAGTAAAATCCTAGATAGACTCATCTGACATATTTGGAATAAATACCAAATTTGTTAATTTTCACCCTTCTCTAAAATGTAAATGTCATAAAACCGTGGATTTTTGCCTATCTTGTTTAGCATCAGTGTCTGGCTCACAATAAGATCTCAAAAACCTTTGTTGCAGACCCGTTGTTGTGGCACAGTGGCAACTCTACCTTTCAAATAGATGAACTCACAAATGAGTAAACCTTGGAAAAAAATAAACTTTGTTGAGGGAGAGATAGAGAGCCATCTTCCATCCCTTGGCTCACTCTCCAAATGGCCACAATGGCCAGAATTGGGCCAAGAGAACCCAGGAGCCAGGAACTCCATCCAGGTATCCCACATGGGTGGCAGGGGCCAATGCACACAGGCCATCTTCTATTGCTTTCCCAGGAGCATTAGCAGTGAGCTGAATCAGAATCAGAGCAGCTGAGACTGGAACCCACACGCTGATATGGGATGTCGGTATCACAGCTTAACCTGCTGTGCCACAACACCAGCCACTAGATTCAACTTAAATTTAAGATTTTTTTTCAATTTTATTTTAAAATTTTTTTAAAGATTTAATTATTTTGAAAGTCAGGGTTACACAGACAGAGAAGGAGAGGCAGAGAGAGAGAGACAGAGAGAGAGAGAGGTCTTCCATCTGCTGGTTCACTCCCCAGAGGGCCACAATGGCCGGAGCTGTGCTGAACCAAAGCTAGGAGCCAGGAGCTTCTTCTGAGTCTCCCACATGGTGCAGGGCCCAAGGACTTGGGACATCTTCTACTGCTTTCTAATGCCATAGCAGAGAGCTGGATTGGAAATGGAGCAGCCGGGACTCAAACCAGCGCCTATATGGGATGCCGGCACTTCAGGCAGTGGCTTTATCTGCTATGCCACAGTGCTGGCCCGATTTTTTGAATTTTAAATTGTGTTATTGTCAAAGTTTTAAGGCCATGATTTGTTTTCTAATCCAGTAATTCAAATTGATGAAAAGCAATTTGTATTTCATTAGTGTGCCATATACATTTTGAGTGTCTTTCTAAATTTTTAGATATCAAATTTATTTACATGATGAGAATTTCAGGATGAGACATTTTGGAACTAGTTGTGTCAAATAGATTACAAGATTTTGATTGGATTGCTTGTCAGAACACTAAAGGAATTTCATAAGTAATCTGTATTTCATAAGTAATCTGTATGCTCATACTCAGGACTGTTGAGGAGTCTTAGGTAAGAATTGACTTTATCCAGAGATGAAGATGAGTTATATGCATTAGGGATAATCAAAGAAATGCACAAGGGTCTTTAGATTCTTCATTCATGAATTATATGGGCTGATTAATTCTGTGTCAATATGTGAAAACAATAATGAATGGTCTAGGTGAAAACAGCTGACTTCCCAGTGTGCCTTATTCTATATTACTGAATACTACATACAACAGCTGCTAGCAAAGATATTGTAAATAGGCAAAAATAACTGGCAAGCTAGGTTTGCATGATGTGGTATTATCAAGTTAGCTAACTCTGTGACTCAAAATATTTGTAAAGACATGTGTACAGCATGGTAGTCTGGACAGTGCCAAAGCCTTTATCCTTTAGATCTTTGGGGATTTGCAATGCAGTAATAAAAAGAAATGACAAATGATAATATAGGAATATAAATGGCAAAAACATATACCACTATGCAAAGGAACACGAATAAATAGTAAGTAATCTGGAATATAAGAGTAAGAAACTTAGTAAAGTTTATAGGACATCCAGGTTCATTTTTGTTGTTTCCATCTCCTTTGTGCTGATTACAAATGACACTGTTCCTTAAGCATCCCCATACCTGTAGGTGTGAAGTGAGAAGGGAAACCTTGAATCAGTTCATTTTAATGGCTCTGAAAATCAGGTTAAGTAAGAAAATAAATTTAAAATGACTTAATTGCTGTTACTGAATTTTATGTACATTTCCATTTCCCAAATTACCCTCATCGTTGTCAGAGCTGTATCCATCAACATGGCAATGCAGAATACCTTGACTGGGCTGAACTCTCATCTCCATGTCAACCCTACAACAGGGATTTATGCTTCATATAATGGATTGATTCAAAAAATAGTGGAATATTCTTAGATTGCTCCAATTTATAGAAACTGATCTTATCAACCAATTTAAAATTTACTAACATTATCCTGTTTTCTGCACTTGTAGGGGATAATTTGGCCTGAGACCTTTTGAATATGAGGTGTAGATATACAGCTAAAAATAAGCATTGCATTTTCACTATAGTTCTCAGCTAAAATTTACATGCACTTTTACCATTATTTAACAGTACAGTGTGATTACTATTCTTTAATAGCATACCAATCTGCTTGGGATCTGATCTTGGCTTTAGTGCCTACTACCTATGAGACCTTGAAAAAATTACTGTGCTTAACCTTTCTGATATTGAATTTCCTTTTCTTTCAAATAGGGAACACAAGAGTACATAATTCACAGAGTTGTTGAGAATTAAATGAGATAATCCTTGCACACCACTTGAAAAGTATCTGTTCATATAAATAGCTATCATCATTGTTATATTATTAGCGATAATAACCAAAGGAGTATCAACTCTTAATATTTATGTAGACTTTTATAGTTCTTAAATAATGCTGAAAGAATATTTCATTTGAACCTGGAGATAGGATGAGATTATAAAAGAGAGTGATTATGTATCAACCCATTTTCCAATATGAGAACTGAGACACAGAGAGAGATCTTATGATTTGTCTGAGAGTACATAGCAAGTAAATATGGAAGCTAGGACATCAAGTCCAATGATAATGAACTCTAATGATGATTTGCTACATTGGTGAAGTTAATATAGTCTAGTGTATTTCCTGAGATGCTTTATCTCCCTTCATCCAATCAACTCTTCCTTAGTGCCCTTTCTGGAATTGGGAACTGTGTTATCTCCGAGTGAGAATGAGTACTAAGGGTTATCTACACATGTTTTTCCAAATAAGGCAAGTTATGAAAATGCAGTCCCTTTTGATTTCAGTGTAATAAAAATAATGTTTTTATAAAATTGTACAATTTGTGATGCTTCTTAGTACTTCCTACTTGTATTTCCTGTAGCCATCTGTAATTACTGTAACAAATAAATCTATAAAGCTCTGGCCTTTGAATTTTAGGGAAATGTAAATATGTAGTCATTTATAGCGTGAGATGGTATGTGACTCCTCTAAGTGTACTTAGTTTCAATAAATAACAGTGGTGCTATTAGCTATTTCACAGTCAGTATGTTCATACACACATGGCAAAATGTCTGTTCTCAATTTTCAGAAATACCCCAAAAATTCATGTGGGGGCGGCATGTTGCAGAAAGTAGTAGCTGAGGCACCAATACATGTAAAACCAAGCAAGTGTTTACACCAGACATTATAAATAGATGTATTTTGAACTGTGTCTTCTAGGAAAATAGTAAGGAGTGCTCTTGGTATAAGCTTAGGGCCTTATCTTTTAGAAGTTGTTAGAAAAGTTGACAAGTATATCTTGGTACAACTGGATCCTAGGGAATAATTGACAGACTTCTGATTACAAATCTCTTTAGATGTACAGTACATTGCCTGGAGAAGCATATCATGATATTCTACTATAAAACATATCACTTGAGTTTAACACTAAAAGTGGGTAAATTTTTAAGCAATAAAGGGAAGGTGAGTTTTATCTCACTTTGAAAGTTTGAAATAATATTGCATTTGTGTACTGGTGAAATGTGAATGAAATT
Organism: Lepus europaeus; assembly: GCF_033115175.1. Lineage (NCBI taxonomy): Eukaryota > Metazoa > Chordata > Mammalia > Lagomorpha > Leporidae > Lepus > Lepus europaeus. The sequence continues at coordinate 79,458,787 of NC_084850.1, forward strand.
GGGTTTAGTTGTTTAGTGCTGAACGTAGATTTAACAGGCTTTATGATGTGAGGGATCTTGTCAAGGAGTTCCACAAAATTCTCATTATAAAACATTTGTTAAATGGAATCTGAACAGTGGGCAGAACTGGTTTTCTACAGAAGATCTACTAAAACATTGACACTGACACTATCTACACTATTGTTATTCCTCAGCTAGGATAAAGTGCTAAAGGGACAAAACAAAATTCGTGAATTTTATTTCTTATAAGAACATTTGATCTTTTCTTTAGACAATACTGATTGCTTTTTCAAACAATTACAGAAATATATGCAAGAGTGGTCCATTCATAATGCCTGAGACATAACCATAACATGGATTTTGTTGATGTCACGTTCTACTCAACACAGTGTTCTATATACCTTCTCTATATAATACATCTCTATAGGCCTGGTGTTGGGTACTTAGTTAAAACTTTATACGTGATTGAATTTAAAGCATTTCATGTACTTCTTTAGTTCTAGAAAAAATAATATCCCGAAACACGGAGCATATCTAGCATTCAGATCTTGGTTTCTTTATTCTATAAAAGGAACTAGGGTGTCTTATAGAAATGGCTGATTGTCAGGCTAATTTAGGTTATATACAAAGTGACCCCAGAATATTTTTCAAGAGCTAGAAAAAAAAAGTGCAAAAGTAATGAAATGATGGGATATATCAGTGGGTCATGAAAATTAACTAAAAGAACTATCAATGGCCAAAGCTAGGTCATTTGAGCAGAAAAGTAAAGTAGTCTTAGAATATTACCCAAAATATAAAATCAATATCATTAATGAATTTTACAGGTAATTATTGAATATATTAATGCAAATAAATAGACTCATCTCCTGTACAGATGAATTATAAATAATTTGTGTAGGCACTCCTTCATCAATGAGGTAGAACATAACTCTTCATTCATTATGTGTAGGCTGTCCATAGTGACTTCATTCTAAAGAATACAGTGTGCAAGGAAGAGTAATATTACATGGGAGAAAACAGTAAAGTACTACTTCATTCAAGTGATCAGGGATAATAACATTAGTGATAAGTCATATTAGTGGTATGTTCTCTTGGTATCATGTGATAAAAATGATACATTACCTCTATGTTCTTTCTCCCAAGAGCTTACAACCTAACTGTGTGAAAAAAAATCAGACAAACCCAAATTGAAGAACATTTAAAAAATTAAATACCTGAAGATTGTTTCTCAAAACAATCAAGGCCATAAAAATCAAATTATAAGTAACTGCCACAATCTACAGACATGTAGGAGACATGATAACTAAATGTAGTGTGGAATCCTGGATGGCCTACTGGGACAAAAAAAAAAGATAAGAAGGACAATTTTAGCTAAAAACTAAAGAACTTTGGACAAAGAATGGACTTCAGTTAATAATAATATATTAATATTGTCTTATTAGTTTTAGCATATGTTCTGTATCAATGTAACATATTAACCATAAGAGCAACTGAGTTCAGGGTTACAGGAATCCTCTTAACTGTATTGTAAATTTTCTATAAATACAAAACTGTTTAAAAAGTTGGTTTAGTATTTGAGGTGATGGGTGTGTTAACCAACTTCATTTAGTTATTCCACATTGTATTCCTAAGTCATATCACTTTGTAAATATGTAACTATAATCTGCCAATTTACAATTGTAAAAATATATTAAAAATTGGTTTTAAAAAGTTACCAAAAAATCTAAACAATCACCATGACTTATTTTTCTGATTATGAAATCTAAAATGTACTACTATATTAAAATAAATAAGGGATTGAAGTACTCATTTCTTTAAAACAAACGCTTGGCTAAAATTTATACTTGGAGCTTCTGCCTTCACATAGCCATTTTTGTCTGTCACTTCAATCTGTAATATTTTGTTGCTACTGAAAGCTTTCTGGTATCATTCTTAAGAGAGAGAGTGATGACTTGTTACTTGACAATTCTGTAGTGGATATCAAAAGGAAGTGATATTTTCAATTCTATACCGCTCCCCTAGAATGATGGGTACTCCAAGACTCAATTATGATGGGAGGGTATTCACATGAGGTTTCAACACAGTAGTTTTCTAGTAAGTTTCTCTCACTCAAGAACAATAATTCTTCCTTCAGAACAATCGTATTAACAGCTATTATAGGATGGGTTCATGTTTGAATTTTATTTAGCAGAAAGAGTGTCATATTGCACACATTTGCTAGACCTAAATACTTAAAGGAAATTGTGAAGTATCATTAAATTTGTCCATAAAACTTCTATCTCTTATTTGGCCTGTGCTGTGAATTAGATTGCACTATGGTGGTTCTGTGTGAAATGGTAAAGTAGTGTGTGGTAATTAAATGTATAGTTTATACATATGTGCAGATTATTATTTTATAACTCAGTGGACTCATTGCTCTCTTAAATCTTCTAAGCAGCTTCCTGAGAGAAATTTATTTCAGTGTCATAGCACTTAACTTACATGAACTTGTGTCAACAAAGAACATTAAAGTTTCCTTTTTAAAATAGGGATCTCATCTAAGTGTCCAGACCTTTGTAGAAGAATTGGTGAGTCACATTAAGTCTCAGAAAATTGCCAATTTTTTTAAAGATTTATTTCTTTATTTGAAAGGCATAGTTACAGAGAGGAGGAGGAGGAGGAGAGAGCGAGAGCGAGAGCGAGAGCGAGAGAGAGAGAGAGAGAGAGATCTTCCGTTCACTCCCCAAATGGCTGCTATGGCCGGAGCTGTGCAGATCCTAAGCCAGGAGCCAGGAGCTTCTTCTGGGTCTCCGGGGGCGCAGGGGCCCAAGGACTTGGGCCATCTTGTACTGCTTTCCCAGGCCATAGCAGAGAGCTGGACTGGAAGTGGAGCACCCGGGACTTGAACTGGTTCCCATATGGGATGCCGGCACTGCAGGAGGAAGCTTTACATGCTACACCACAGTGCCAGCACCAGAAATATCCAATTCTTTTGAAAAAGATTTTCAATTTAAGTACATGTGTCTTTGAGAGTTAGTCTACAATCACACATTTCCCTGAAAATTCAATTAAATGACTTGTAAAATGGTGGCGTCTCTGAAATAACTAGCTTTGGTGGAATTTGCAATAGAAACATGAAAAGATTCATTGAATAAGCCTAAATTCATACTGACTTTTACTTGAAGAGTGTTCATTGACAAATGTATAAATTCTTTGGAGAAGGAGAAATTGAGATGAGGACCATTATAAAACAAGACAACATTGTGAATAGTTTGCATTGGATTTGACTTTTTCTTTTCACCTCAAGACTTTACCATCTGATATTCCTTCTGCTTGAAACATTACATAAACTCAAACTATTTTAATATTTTCATTCTTTTTAACCCCTTCATCAGGCTAGCTATAACTTATCCATCAGGTCTCTGATTATGTATCAGTATCACAGATTTGACCTTCCCTCCTGAATTAGGTATGCCATTATATATTTCATAGCATCTTCTAATTTTTCTTCATCTTTCCAATCACTATTGTAATTATCTACTCATTCGTTTGAATTTGTGTAATGACTATTGCTATAACTAAAGCATAATCTCTATGTCATATAATATAGTGTCCAGAACATAATAGATGATCAAAAGGGGATTTTTTAAGAATCAACAAATATTCTTTTTTTTTCATTTATTTAACTGTTATTTAATGAATATAAATTTCCAAAGTACAGCTTAGGGATTACAATGGCTTCCCCCCTCCTATAACTTCTCTCCCACCCGCAACCCTCTCCTTTCCCGCTCCCTCTCCCTTTCCATTCACATCAAGATTCATTTTCAATTCTCTTTATATACAGAAGATCAGTTTAGTATATATTAAGTAAAGATTTCAACAGTTTCCCACCATATAGCAACACAAAGTGAAAAGAATACTGTTGGAGTACTAGTTATAGCATTAAATAACAGTGTAGAGCACATTAAAGACAGAGATCCTACATAATATTTTTTAAAAATTAATTAATTTTCTATGCCATTTCCAATTAACAGACTGACTTCCATAGTGGCTTAACCAGTTTGCATTCCCACCAACAGTGGGTTAGTGTCCCTTTTTCCCCACATCCTCTCCAGCATCTGTTGTTGGTCGATTTCTGAATGTGAGCCATTCTCACCGGGGTGAGATGGAACCTCATTGTGGTTTTGATTTGCATTTCTCTGATTGCCAGTGATTTTGAACATTTTTTCATGTGTCTGTTGGCCATTTGGATTTCCTCTTTCGAAAAATGTCTATTGAGGTCCTTGGCCCATCTCTTAAGTGGATTGTTTGTTTTGTTGTTGTGGAGTTTCTTGATTTCTTTGTAGATTCTGGTTATCAACCCTTTATCTGTAGTAGAGTTTGCAAATATTTTTTCCCATTCTGTCGCTTGCCTCTTCACTTTCCTGACTGTTTCTTTTGAAGTACAGAAACTTCTCAATTTGATGCAATCCCAAATGTTAATTTTGGTTTTGACTGCCTGTGCTTCTGGGGTCTTTTCCAAGAAGTCTTTGCCTGTGCCTATATCTTGCAGGGTTTCTCCAATGCTCTCTAATAATTTGATGGTTCCCATCCGGTGTCTTGCTTTGTGCCTAGGAAAGCAGTAGAAGATGACCCAAGTATTTGGTCCCTTGCCATCCACGTGGGAGAGTTGGATGAAGCTCCTGACTCCTGACTTTGGCCTGGCTCAGCCCCAGCCTTGCAGCCATTTAGCAAGTGAACCAATAGATTGAAGATTTCTCTGTCTCTGTCTCTGTCTCTGTCTCTCTCTCTCTCTCTCTCTGTGTGTGTGTGTGTGTATTTGTGTGTGTTTCCCTCCCTCTTAGTAACTCTGCCTTTCAAATAAATAAATTTTAAAATGAAATACTTTGTTAATCTTACTTTTTCTCTTTTCTCAATGAGCTTCATCTTGGAGTAAAGGAGCAAATAGATTCGCAGTTCTGACAGATTCCTATATTTATCTGGTGTCAGCAATCTCTTTCATTCCCTTCTGCTGTTGTTCCTAATTTTATTTATTAATCTAAAACATTCCTGTGTTGTATTAATCTTTGCAGATGATCTTGGCACCCACAATTGGATGAAAACAAAGGCTATTCTATGAGAAACATTTACTCTCAGCAGCCTCAAAAAAAAAAAAAAAACCTACAAACATACTCTTTCTTTAATCCTTGTCTGTGCTTCTGAGAGAAGAGCTGCTTTCTAACTTTAATTTGATTTTCATCTGCTTACTCTATGCTCCTGCCACATCAGTCATTCCCCCTCTTACCTACATTTTTAACTTTTTTCTTTGTATTTTCTACTTCTAGATGCCCTATGAATATGCTGAAGTTTCTGCCATGCTAAAAACAGACAACAACAAAAAATTATTTTCTTTAACTGTGCATCTTTTTCAACTGACTCTGTGTATTCTAACCTCCAGGTTTTTACCTTCCATTAAATCTTTAAGCCACTGTCATCTGGCTTCTGCTTTCACTTACTGAAATTTTGAACGTTGTCAGTGAACGTTATCAGCTAAGTGTAATAGATATGTTCAGATCTTTGTTTTACTTGACCTATCTGTTCCATTAAGATTACTATTGTCTATGACATAATTTTTTAAAAAGATTTATTTATTTGAAAGTTACACTGAGAGAAAAGGAGAGGCAGAGAGAAAGAGAGGTCTTCCATCCACAGTTTTACTCCCCAATTGGCCACAGCACCTGGAGCTGAGCCAATCCTAAGTCAGGAGCCAGGAACTTCTTCCAGGTCTCCCATGTGGGTACAGGGACTTAAGGACTTGGACCATCTTCTACTGCTTTCCCAGGCCATAGCTGAAAGCTGGATCAGAAGTGGAGCAGCTGGGACACAAACTGGTGCCCATACAAGATGCCAGCATTGCAGGCAATAGCTTTACCCTCGACACCACCGCGTGGACCCTTACATAATTTCTTTCTTTTTTCTGCATTTTCTAAGGCTAAATATAATATCTGCTTGTTCTTTTCTTAAAAAAAAAACAACACTGTAAACATTACAGAGTCATGAGAATTATTGTCATTAACTTACAACTTCATTCTCCCTGTGTTTCTGTGACTCTCACTTTTGCTTCCTCCTTCTAGTCTAGTTCCTACAGCTTTGGCTAATTTCCTAGTGTTCTTTGTAGGCTTTTCTTTTGCTGTCAGCCCCTTGCATGTTGGTGTTTAATTGGATCCAACGTCCAAACATCTTTTCATTTAAATTCCTCCTGCTGGGTAATATAATTTTCTCTCATAATTTCATCCATCACTCAGTGACTGGCAATCCTATATCTCTGTCAGGTCACTTTCTAGAATTCCAACAATTATTTATCCAATTTTGAATAAATTTATGGAGATTCATTCAGCTGTCTCACAGGCACTTTAAACTCTATACAGGTGCAAAATGGAACCTAGCATGTTTTCTCAAAATCCATGTCACTTCCTATATTACTTAGCCTTTGGTGTTGCCATTTATCTAGTGTCTCAAGCTAGACCCTTGCTCTAGATCCCTGTTTCTCTCTCATTCTTCACGTCCAATTGGTTACCAGTTTCAGTAGAAATCTTACCATGTCTCATTTATTTTCCACTCTTATTCACAATGTTACTGTTTTAGTTCAGACTCTTTCACTCTCATCTATATGATTAAGTAAGTAGTTTCATTGCTTTCAGTTGTACCTGATTCCAGTCCACCTTTCACTCTGTAATTGATCATGTCTTAAATACTCAAATATGACCATGTCACTCCCCTGCTTAAAGTTAAATCTCCCCATAGCTTCACTCCAAGTCCCACAGACTAAATTTCATACTCCTTACCATAGCATCCAATGCCTTTCTGATCTGGCCTTTGCCTGTATTTTTAACTGATGTCAGGATTGAGTCTCAAAGAACTGAAATTAGAATGGATTATGCTATTCAAAGTGTCAAGTAGCAGAAAGAATCAGCAAGTTGAATATGAACTAAAGTCCTCAAGGACTTTTGAAGGTCAAGTCTGGGAAATGATGGTACTTGACAGGTCTTTAGTGTACAAGTAAAAATGAAAATGACAGAAAGACCTAAAGAGGAGCCGGACAGAACTAAGTGGGAAGGTGAATAAGATCAAGAACACAAATCATATGCAGGAAACTGTCACCAAGAGTCAGTGAAATGTCTGTAGCACGTAAATGTCAGTTGCATTAAGCTCATGAGGGGTAGGTATGTTAGGTTGACTTAAAGGGTCACACTGAAGATGGAGACTGAAAATCTGTGATATGTCTGACTATCTTTCTCTTATATTTAAGGGAATTTGTTGTCTCCCCTATCAATAATAGGGCAAAATCTAAGATTTTTAAATGACCCAGGAGTGCATCCATAATAAGGCTTCTTCTTGTTTATGTAGCCATACCTCTTTCCCCTACCATCTAGCTGTTTGACCTCCATCAACACTGAATAAATTTTGGTGCTGTTTCCTATTCCTATTTTGTTTTTTTCACATGTCATTTCCTATGCCAGGAATTTCCTTCATTTTCTCGTTTACAGGTGCATTTCTGTTCGTCCTTCAAAATCCTTCACAGACATCACCACATCTAAGAGGCTCCCTCTGAATGCTTCTGTTTCCCATAGTTCCTCAGACATCTACCCATATATTCATGTGTTTGTTTATTATTGAACAACCATTTGTTGAGTGCTCAGTTTGGGACAGATGCTGTGTTATGTACTGTGGTGAATAAGATGGGTCAAACATGGTCTTTTACCCTCATTGAGCTTACATTTAGCAGTGAATACACATATATATATATACACACACAGAGACACATAATCAAATAAAAATCATTACCAATTTAATAAGTGCTATGAATAAAAAATGAGGAACTAGAATACAGAAAGATCAGGATGAGGGGCAGACAGAAAATCAGCCTACTTTAGTATCAGGTTGAGCCGTATCAATTTGTTGGTATCTGAACTATTTGTCTCCTTTAAAATTGACCAGTTTATATATAGTTCAACAGTAGCCCTTCTGAAGAATTGACATTTAAGATGAGATCTGAAGAATGAGGTTGAATTAACCATGTTGGTTAAGCTTGGCATTCAGCTTATTCCAAGAATCAAGAGAAGCTAAGGCGATGGAATTGAGAAAAGGGGTGAGTGACTATAAATGAAAGTAGGAGAGAGAAACAGAGAAGATAATATGGGATGTATAAAGGAGTTTTGATTTAATGTTCCTTAAGATGTAAAGCAGCTAGAGTGTTTTTAATATCCTCTGATTGTAATGTGGGGCTAGAATAGAAGGAGGTACAGGTAGAAATAGGACTACCAATTCAGAGGTTGATATAATGAAGAAATATAATAATGTTGTGTTATGTGTTTAGGGTTTGGAATCAAGCTGCCTTGGTTTAAACTTGGTTCCACCATTTATTAGTCCTTTTAATTTATGCAAGTTACACTTGAATAGAGATAATAATACGATCAATGTTATAGGTTTTTTAAAATGTTTATTTATTTTCATCTATTGAGAGAAAGGGAGAGAGAGACAGGCAGACAGGCAGAGATAGAGATCTTCCATCTGCTGTTTCACTCCCCAAATGCCTGCAACAAGGCTGGGCCAGGCCAATACCAGAAGCCAGGAATTCCTTCTGGATTTTTCACATGGGTGACATAGACTCAATTATTTGAGTCATCCGTTTCTGCCTCCCAGTATACATTAGCAGGAAGCTCAGTGACAAACAGGCTAGCCTGTACTGGAACCAGCTGTCTGATAGGGAATACAGCATTCCAAGCAATAGCTTACACTTTTCAGCACAGTGGCCACTCCTTGTATATTTTATTCTAGGAATTGAACAAGAATGATTCATTGCAAATAACTATATGCTTCCTGACAGATAATAAACACTTTAGCTGTTAGAGATTAATAGTTCAAGTGAGAGATGATAGTACCCTTGACTATGTACATGACAATATATTTGGAGAAAAGTGAATGGACATGAGACACATTGTGGAAATTTAAACAGGAGAATTAGTAATGGATTAGATGTGAGAGTTGAAGGGAAAAATATTTTTAAGATTTTGACTACCAGGTTTCTGCCAAAAGGAGTAGAGTAGATTGTGTTGCACTTTCCCAAGCTTGGGAATGTCCTCCTGGTACAGATTTTAGCTCTATAATTTTTTAGATATATCGTATTAGGCAATACTGAAATGAAAATTTGTAAATATCGTGATATAAAAGTAAATACTTATTAAACATATTAGATACTTGCCAGAGCCCTACAGGAGTTAGATAAGACACTTTAAGTTAGTGTTATGTTCATACCACAGTACGTATAATATGGAACCATCTTAAAGTATGTATGTTTATAAATCTTAAATGTTTGTTCCCAAAGCATAAGAGTTTGGAAATCTCTGCTGTGCTATATTATAGGCAGTGATAATTAAGCTTATGTGTTTATTTTGTCTTATATTAAAGTAGTTGTGTAACCATTCCATCTTTATTTCACAGAATGGAGCCTGCTTGGTATACCAGCAGATGAAGAGAATAAGGAGAGTGTCTATCCTTATTCTCCTTTGCAACTGATAAGCTACTCTGGGAACCATAAGGCATCATGGGGAAGCGAGATAATCGAGTGGCCTATATGAATCCTATAGCCATGGCCAGATGGAGAGGCCCAACTCAATCTGCAGGGCCAACAATACAAGATTATCTGAATCGGCCAAGGCCCACCTGGGAAGAAGTAAAGAAACAATTGGAAAATAAAAAGAAAGGTTCCAAGGCATTAGCTGAATTTGAAGAAAAAATGAATGAAAATTGGAAGAAAGAACTTGAGAAAAGCAGAGAGAAATTGTTAAGTGGAAATGAGAGCTCATCTAAAAAAAGAGAAAAAAAGAAAAAGAAAAAGAGGAAATCTTGTCGATCTTCGTCCTCTCCTTCATCAAGCTCTGATTCTTCAACCAGTTGTTCAGAATCTGAGGATGAGGAAAAGAAACAAGGAAAAAAGAGAAAGAAAAAGAAGAGCCGTTCATACAAATCATCAGAAAGCTCTATGTATGAATCAGAATCAGAGAGCAAAGAATCTGTGAAAAAGAAAAAGAAGTCAAAGGATGAAACAGAGAAAGAAAAGTATATTAGAAACCTCAGCAAAAAAAGAAAGAAGACTCATCCTGAGGATAAACCTTTGTCATCTGAGGCCTCATCAGAATCAGATTATGAAGAGGAAGTGCAAGCAAAAAAGAAGAGAAAACATGAGGAGCAAGAAAAAGCAATGGAAAAAGTAAAGAAAAAGAAGAAGAAACAGCACAAGAAACATAGTAAGAAGAAAAAAAAGAAGTCTGGTTCAAGTCATAAATCAGGATGACATCAAGAAAAAAAAGTAAAATTTCCTTAAAAAAAAAAAGTCTAAAGGAAACTTCAACTGTGAAAATTAGGGCATAGTTACCAAAATGCATGAGTTTCCCTGTGTTAGTAGAGTTGTTCCTAGACTCAAATGCCAGTAAAAAGCCACTGTGCCAGAAAGGGCCATAATTGTTGCCTGCAGCTTAAATATAGGATTTTGTTTTTTTCTTTGTCTTTCTTCCCAGTGGTTAATTCCTCTGGAAGGTAAAAACTCTGTTGTCATGTTAGTGGATAAAATGTTTGGAATTAAAATGTTTTAGATAATGGATTGTTTTGACCAAAAAAAAAATTGATTCTAAGGTTAAATGTATCTATTTTGCAGACATCTTCAAAATATATTCAGATAACTATAGTTCACATTTCTGAAGCAAGGACTTAATATTGATATATCAAAATCCTTACTGTTATAGATGTTCAGTTTATTTTACTTTTTTCCTTAAAAAAACTTTTGTTTACATGGGGAAAGGGCTTGGGGGGTAGGGAGTGTTTGCTAATTAATTTGGCTAGCTGAATAGTGTGCCTTGGATCCTTACACATTCTATTTTTGCCAGTGCAGCAGCCATCCATTCTTTATTCAATGAAATTCTGGGATGTTATTGTGTGCTGCTTCATGTGAACAACAAAGATAACAATTTACAAGTATGAGGAAGCCCCCATATTTCTGAAATTTACCTCCACTTCAGCACTGTTCTCTATGCAGTACTGAATAATATTTAGTTTTAGAATATTACATGATTTGAATTAACTTTGATGCATTTTCAAGGGGAATCATTGTAAATAGTCCCTGGTATTTTTCGATTAATAAAGACTCTGAAATTTTTTTTGGCACATTTTATACGGTTTTAATTTTCCAGCAATATTCTTTATAGCTAGTAATCCCTTTTTAATATAATTTATGCTTAGTATACAAGTGTCAAGTTTGTAGTTTCTTGATCATGCTGTATTAATTTCATTACTGTTTAATGCACACTTGCCGAAATATTTAGCATGTAAAAAGAAGGTTTTAAAAAACTATCTAATGCCTTCATATTGAAGCTGGTTTACTGAAAGCAAGTTGAGTGCCATCTGTCTAGTACTCTCTGCGTCTTGTTACATAAAACTACTGCCAAAATCTTAGTAAAGTGTGCTGTTGAAGTTTGTTGTCTTAAGCATTGATACTGAATTGAAATAGAGGTTAAATGTAGGTGATAATGACATCATTAATCTTCCTGTGTCTATATTTTACTAAGATTTGGTGCCTTGTGTCTGTTACTGATTCATATTTAACACTAATCTTAAAATAGCTAGAAAAATTATTTTTACTTTACATTTTATATATATCAGAGTAACATAAATTATAAATTTATTTCTCAAAAATCACCTATTACAGAGGATGTACTAACTATAATATCATAGGTACAAACTATTTTGTCATGAGAGGCTCAATAGCTATTGCTTTTTAATTAGCCGATTTCATCTCAATTCCTTTGACTCATAAGTAAAATTATAAATATAGAAAACATAGTAAATAAATAATATAATAACTTCCCAGATTTTTGCAGTGTAAATACCCAAATCTCTCAGTAAAATTCTTGGAGCATTACAGTAACACCATGTTGCATCACCTTGGAGCTTCATAACTTTAATTATTTCCTAAAAGTATAGCTATATGTATATGTTGATAAAAGCTACAATGTTTAAGGGGTATTTTTTATCCATATAGAATTTTTCAAAATTATTGTAAGTTAAAATGTTTTTAAAAGCTTATATTATTTATAGAATATGGCAAAGACATTTATAGCCCATCGTTAATCTATGTGCTCCTGTTCACTTCCCAACCCCTTGTGGTTAGGCAATGCCATTTTGACTACTTCTAGCAGAGAGATTGTAAACAGAATTGATGTATTATTTCTAATCTGGAGCAGTAAAATGTCCTGCATGACCCTCCAGTTCTCTCTTTACCTGCCACAGTCACCTGAAAGCATTGTGTGGCATACCTAGAAGATGGATACAAAGTGACTCTAAGTCACTATTGGAAGAGACTCACACTAAAAAGCTTGATGGAACTTGCAGTGGATGTTTTTGTACAGTAAGAAATAAACTGTTATGTGTTAAGCCACTGAGATTTGGTGTCTTTTTTTGTTACAGCAGCACCACGTAAACTAATCTGAACAATATCAAAAAACTCTAGAATGCCTGTTTCATTATCCATATAAAATAGTTTACTTTTCTTCTACCACTTCTTCCTATAACAGAATTGCTACATTAACCCAGAAGTAGATATTAATCCTGTATTAGAATCACATTAACCCAGAAGTGATAATTTATGCCCTAGTAAAAGGAAATGTGAATTTTATTTGCATTTGTTTTCACATAATGACTGTGGAAGAGGGTGCTATAGCATAATACTTTGTGATTATCAGTCATACTGACTGTCTAGGAAATTAAACCACTTCATTATTCCTCTGATTATAGCCAAAACAGTGTATCAATAAATGCTTTAGAAAGGAAATTTAAAAAGCATTCATGGGGACTTGAAGAAGAGAAATACAATTTTTTAGTATAGAACTTACAATACAGAAAAGTGCAACAGAAGCATGCAGAGGACAATAGATTATGTAAATTTAAGGGAACATTTAATATGTATCTTCCAGATTAAAAGCAAAACCATCTTATTCTCCTGTGAAAAGCATTAAAGGATTTGCTTTATGTGATTAGTAAGAATAGCTTTATCCAGAATATACAAATAGCTTTGACTGTGGGAAGAAAAGTAGTGAGAAAGTCAATAAGAATGAAGAATGAGGATGAGAAAATTGATGCAATATAGATTAAGAATTTAATTGTGAGACCAGTGTTGTGACACTGCAGGTTAAGGCACTTCCTGTAATGCTGGCATCCCATATAGGAGTTCTGATTCAGTTCCCTGATAATGTGCTTGAGAAAGTCACAAACGATGGCCCAAGTACTTGGGCCCCTGACACCCACATGGAAGACTAAGTGAAGTTTGAGGCTCCTGGTTTTGGCCTGTACCAGCTATGGTGATTGCAGCCATTTGGTGAGTGAACCAGCAGATGGAAGATCTGTCTCTTTTTATCTCTATCTTTCAAATACATCTTACCAAAAAGGGAATTTAATTGTGAGCACAGAAAGAAAAAAAATTAAAAAATCTCAATCTAAAGGTGAAGATTTAGATTGTAGATATGGAGAATAAATAAAATTGAGGTTTCTGGTTTTATATTTTCTGACAACTCCCTTGATAATTATACATTTATTTTGAAAAGAAAGTTGTGCACTTGACATTATGCCATTCCTATCATCATTTTCTCTCTGGCTGTGTTTATTTGTATAAAATGTAAGTATTTATTCTAAGATGTAGTTTTATAGCCACTTTATATCTCATGAAAATTATAACCATACATTAAATAACACCTATATACTTCACAGCTAAACTGCTTTTCTTATTCCTTCCTGATCTACCCCTCCAAAAAAAAAAAAGAACTTTTTTCATCACATGGATTTGACACTTTTTCTTGACAATTTTATGGCCCTTACCTTAAATTGTCTTATATTATGAATTTTGTATACCTACAGACTCCAGTTATGAGTACTGGCTCTCAGCTGAAAACTGAGTTGAAATCCATTTTCTGCCATTCCTTGATATTGGACCCTAAAAACATTTTCACCTCTATGTGACCCTAATGAATCAATTTCATCATGCTCAAATAAGGACAAGTATTTGGCATAGTGGTTAAGACACCACTTGGGATACCCAAATCCCCTATCAGTATGCCTTGGTTGCAGTGGATATGCTAAATTTCCCTCCAGTAAACCAACAGTCTCAATGGTTTAATCAAGAACTTGATATAGTATATTGAGGTCTTTTCCCAGGAACTGTTTATGAAACTCAAATGATTATCATTATTAATAAGTTTGTCATTAGAAGTTGTTGCTGATTACTGTTAACATTTTGTTCCCCATGTGGTCAAGGTAAATCTTTTGTTTCCTCTAAATTGAGCTGAAATTAGGCTTATAGTTATTTTCTATACTGTAAAATGATCTGTATGTCTACCATCTGAGAGATAACCTAAAAAGCCAGAAACATTCTATGGAAACATACTATGAAATATGATTAGAAGCCAAGCTATTATCCATTAAAATAACTACATATATCTCTTAAAATGGTGGTATTATCATCAAATATTTGCATATGTTTTATTTTTCAAAAAATTTTGATCACATGGCCATTGAAAATATGAACTTATAAAAACCATACAAAGAAGACTGGCGCCATGGCTCAACAGGCTAATCCTCTGCCTTGCGGCGCCAGCACACCAAGTTCTAGTCCCGGTCGGGGCGCCGGATTCTGTCCCGGTTGCCCCTCTTCCAGGCCAGCTCTCTGCTATGGCCCGGGAGTGCAGTGGAGGATGGCGCAAGTGCTTGGGCCCTGCACCCCGTGAGAGACCAGGAGAAGCACCTGGCTCCTGCCTTCGGATCAGTGGGTGCGCCGGCCGCAGCATGCATGCCACGGTGGCCATTGGAGGGTGAACCAACGGCAAAAGAAGACCTTTCTCTCTGTCTCTTTCTCACTGTCCACTCTGCCTGTCAAAAATAAAAATAAAAATAAAACATACAAAGAGAAAATCCTGCATTAAATTTGTGCATCCTACTGTGTGACAAATCCAAAGACTATGCATTTAGTTCATAACATTCAGACCACATCTCTTGGTAGCTTTAGACTCTGTGTAATTTAATCAAATAATTTTAGACAACATTGTTGACAACTTGTAAAAGCTTTTATTTTTGTGACTTAAGGACTACAAACACATAATACTTTGACAAGAAACCTGTTTCTCAGAAAATTCTAAATAGCAATTTCTAAAAACTTTTAGTTTATACTCAAAATATTTTGCATCTATTACCCACCCCCTTTGTATGGTATTGCATCAGCATAACAATTTCAAATATGGAGTATGCTCAAAAGACTACCCCTATTCCCTGAAAGACTATATTGTAAGCAATCTAGTCTTATATAAAACAAAAAACTTAATTATCTTCTGCCAAGCCTCGTGACAAGATTTTTGTTACATATGCTTATTTTTAGTTTCTTTTTAAATAGATGAAACTTGCACATTTAAAGAAGTGTTAACATACTGACATAGGCAGAGAGGTGGCTAGCAAGGAAGAGCTGAGTTCACTGGTGCTTCCCTGCAACCTTGCCTGCACTGCAGCCCCCTCCTGCACCACCTATTCCGTGCAATGGTAAACAGCTTCCGCAGTTTCACCACTTAGAACTGGCACCAGCTAAAAATAACCAACCTGGCTGAAAGCTGCCTCCTTGCTATGACCTTGAGCTAATGCAAAGGTCGTTATAATAAAATTACCATGGCTGACACTCCCACTCCTGGTAAGCACCTGATGCCATGGAACTTCTGAGATTTCCAAAAAGTACAAAGAAATGGGTAGCTTTCAAGCTCTACCCCAAATTCCACCCCTTTGAATATTCAGTTAAGATTCACTCCAAACACTACTCCCTATGCCTACAGATCATATAAACGGATGGACCCAAATGTTGTGTGTAGCTCTTTTCTTTTACACTTCTTGAGCGTATACTTTCTTTTTTCTTCCTGTTTTTAAAGATTTATTTATTTGTTTGAAAGGCAGAGTTACAGAGAGGTAGAGGCAGAGAGAGAGAGAAGTGCTGGTTCACTCTCCAAATGGGCCTCCTTCACAGCTTTCCCAGGTCATAGCAGAGAGCTTGATGGGAAGTGGAGCAGCTGGGACTCGAAGCAGCGCCCATATGGGATGCTGGCACTACAGGCGGAGGCTTTACCCACTACACCACAGCACCGGCCCCAAGTGTGTACTTTTACTTTTCCTGTAAATAAATCTTATTTTTCTGCTGACCTTTACCTACAGCTCGCCCTTGACTCCCTTCTTGTTTCAGAGATGAGAGCCTGGACCCAGCCACTACAACAATACATCTTCTAATCTCTTTTCAGATGGATATTACTAATACTTTTCTATAGACATTTGCAACTCATGAGACTCTCCCAATTCAGAACCTAGACCAGACTTTACCTGTCAATCATTATATGTATTTGCAGTCATTATGTAGTTGACATTAAATGCTATGAAACTGGAGCTTGGTATAAGTTACTTGCTTTTGACTAATCTATATTGCAGTTTGCTGTAAATTCAGTTTTCAATTTAACTGCAAAAGTTTAATGCTAAATTTTTAGTCAGTATAGTGTGGAAATGAAGTGTGCAGGCCTTGAAAGTAGATTGCCTCACAATAACCCTACACTTAAATGAGGTAGTCCATAGAAATAATTTAGACTTGAAAACATCAGAATTTTCCAACCACTACCAACTATTCTATTTCAACGCAACATATATCACTTGAATCTCAATGTTGCATCCTGGTCCCCATTCTTAATTTTTTAAAGGTTTATTTTATTTGAAAGTTACAGAGAGGGAGCGAGAGATCTTCCATCCTCTGGTTCACTCTCCAAATGACCATAATGGTCTCCCACATAGGTGGCAGGGGCCCAAGCATCTGGGCTATCTTCCACTACTTTCATAGGCTCAGTAATAGGGAGCTGGACAAGTGGATTATCTGGCACTTGAACTGGAGCTCATATGGGACGACAGCATTGCAAGTGTGACTTAACCCACCATGCCACAAAACCAGCACTGAGGTCCCCATTCTTAATACTCCCTTGCCTTACATATGCATGTGTGTATCTGCAGTAATCTATCAACAAAGTGCAAGTGGAAAAATTCTATATGTGTTTTAAGATTTCATTTTCTTTTGATTACTCTTCATGATGTAGACTGTCTCCTTTTAAATAAACTTTATTTCTTTAACACCACCTCCCCCCAAATAGGCTGATTATTTCATAGTATTGTAACACAGGGCTAAGTATTTAAGCAAGTAAGGGGCACAGGAATAGGGACAGAGAATCTAAAACAGATTACTTGTCAGAACTTGCTTTTCAGAGAATGTTCCAGGAAAGCTATCTTGCAACATTGTACTCACTAAGAAACCAGTCTGAGTCACAGTTTAAATACACAGTATATGAAGATGTTTATTTTCTTGAATAGGAAGGATCCTCCTGCTCCCCATTTTCTACATTCTGACCACTCCGCTAATCCTTGCTATGAAAGCCCTGAGTAACTGTCTCTCACTGTGGCAGTTTCTTATAGGGAACTCTACCTTCCTACTCTCTCCTTTATCTGTCACAGGAAAATTAAGGCTTCTTTAGAGCAACTCCTACTTGAGGCTAATTATTCAGTGATATCCCAAGCAAACAGACCCTTTGGGTCTGTTAACAGTATCTTATTTTCAAACCATCTCCCCATCTTCCAATCTTTATTCAAATAGATTATCTGAATTTGTTTTTAAGATGTGTACTATTTTTCCCCTACCTGAACCTTTACAGGATCAATTTATCTAGACATTATTCAAATGTAATACACAAGAACATATTTTTCTTTATTATAACCTATTTACTGAGATTAAGATTTTACCACCAGCACCACGGCTCACTTGGCTAATCCTCCACCTGTGGCGGGTTCTAGTCCCTGTTGGGGCACCAGATTCTGTTCCAGCTGCCCCTCTTCCAGTCCTGCTCTCTGCTGTGGCCTGGGAAGGCAGTGGAGGATGGCCCAAGTCCTTGGGCCCTGCACCCGCATGGGAGACCAGGAGGAAGCACCTGGCTCCTGGCTTTGGATTGGCGCAGCGCCAGCCATAGCGGCCATTTGGAGGGTGAACCAACGGAAGGAAGGTGAACCAACGGAAGGAAGACCTTTCTCTCTGTGTCTCTCTCTCTCTGTCTAACTCTGCCTGTCAAAAAAAAAAAAAAGATTTTACCAGTACAAGCAAACTTAATAGAAAATGAAGAAGCACAGTTAAACCCCATTACATCTATCACAAATGAACAGTAGGCAACACAGTGGATAAAATCCATGACTTATATAAGTCAAATAACCTAACAATATACAGTACATAAAACCAAGATACAAGTAGAAAAATTAATATCCACCAAAATATGGAAATTTTTATTTTTAGAACAGATTTATTTACTTACAATTTGAAAGGCAGAGCATCAGAGAGAGGGAGAGAAAAAGAGAGGGAGAGAGGGGGAGATCATCAATCCCCTGATTCTCTTCCCAAAAGGCAGAATAGCTGGGGCTGGGCTAGGCTGAAGCCATGAGCCAGAAACTCAATATAGGTCTCCCCATGGTTGGTAGGGAACCAAGTACTTGAACAAACATCTGCTGCCTTCTCAGGCTCATTAGCACAAAGCTGGATCAGAGTG
The DNA here is from genome assembly GCF_033115175.1 of Lepus europaeus. NCBI lineage: Eukaryota > Metazoa > Chordata > Mammalia > Lagomorpha > Leporidae > Lepus > Lepus europaeus. Next base: position 79,477,437 of record NC_084850.1, read on the forward strand.
GAACATCCAGGACTTGAACTGGCCCTCCAATATGGGATGCTGGCAAACGTGCTGTGCCACAATGATGGCCTCAAATTTTGAAAAATTTAAATATACATATAATGGCTAATGCTCCTGTCTGACAGCCATGTATTTTTAGACCTATCCAATAATCTTATATGAATTATTTATCTAAACCCAATGGCCTTTTGTAATAAACACTACATATTTAAAAATCAAATACTTTTTAAAAGATCTGCTTATTTATGTGAAAGGGAGAGAGAGAGAGGGAGAGAGAGAGAAAGATACAGAGTGACAGCAAGAGATTTTTCACTCCCCAAATGCTTGCAATAGCCAGGGCTAGGCCAAGCCAAACCAGGAGCCAGCAGCTGCATCCAGATTTCCCATGAGGGTGACAGGAACCCAAGTTCATGTGCTATCATCCATTGCCCCCTGCCAGACTCATTAAGGGGAAACTGGTTGGGAAGCATGGAGTACCTGGAACTCAAACCATGCACTCTGACATGGGACGTGGGTACTCCAAGCGGTGGCTTGACCTGTTGCATCAGAATACCTGCCCCAACAATCAAATTCTGCAAGTCAATTAACAGGATAAGATCTTAGTATCTCCAGTAGATATCTATCTATGTGCTGGTACAGAGTAATCCCTTAGATAATCGCCTGAGGCTATCTGAGAAATATCCACCCTGCCAAGGAGAGTAGGCTGTACTAAGAGCACTGTCCAGGGGATTGTAACAAATAGAGATTCAATCATTTAACAAAAAAACATACTCAAATTAGAATTTGAAAAGTGTTGCAAGATGGCAGAATAGGAAGGGAGCACACTATTAGTCCGGGGGAGAGACAGGTTAATAAAAGTGGAGATACTGCAGAGACAAGAAAGAGTAGGAGAAGAAACAGCAGAGGAAACTCTTCTGGAACTAGTGATTCACAGTGGACCTGCGTAGAGAGCGTGGGAGCCCAAGTTCGGGACACCAGCGGCAGACTCAACACACCAGCGCTGGAACGCGAGGTGAGCCGAACCTCAATAGCCCAAGACACTAGCGGGAAAGGGGAAAGAGGAGACTAGAGGGAACGAGGCTTGAAACTCCGTGGGGAAAAGTTCACCAGGCTAACTAGAAGAGAGAGAGGAAAAAAAAAATGACCGATACGGACACGAGTTTCTCTCTCTCCGCTCACCCCTCAAAGACGAGCAAGACAAAGAGCAGGCGCCATTTTGGACATACGTCATAAGCAGGGCGACCTCAGGTCTGCACTGGCCTTGAGCCTAGCAGAAAAACATGACTCTGGGGGGAGGGGTGAAATAACAGGAGATTAGCATCTAACTTGCCAACCCAGTGGGAGACTGCAGGAGAATTGGAGCCCACACCGAGGGCAGCAGAGATTCCCTGTGTGGTCCTTGGGAAAGAGCTTCCAATCTCTGGCTCCTGTGGGTATATCATTTGCCTGCTAACTACCTCCAATTATGTTCAGCTGTGTGGAATTACTTCCCTTTTGAATCAAAAAAAGAAAGAAAGAAAGAGATTTACCACACCTAACCTGGGAGTGTCATCTTTGACACACCCTCAACCCTGAGGAACCAAACACAGCTCTCAGTCCACACTCATCTCAAGCCTCTAAGGCTCCACCGAAAGCAGACAGTCCACTTAATATAGAGCCATAGTGTAACAAGAAAAAACACCACAGTGAAGAAACCAAATATCTCCAACATGCCAAACAACAAACGCAAAAACCGAGGTAACAAGAACAAGGAAGACACTATGACACCCCCAAATGAAAAAGACACCCCAATTCAAGATTATGAAGATGATGAGATAGAAGCAATGCAAGAAGCAGATCTCAAAAAATTGATAAGAACATTAAGAAGTTCTCAAAAACAAATTCTTGAACTACAGAAATCCTTAATGGACAAGATAGAAAATCCCTCATGAAAATGAAATATTAAGGAGGAATCAAAATGAAATGAAACAACTAGTAGAACAAGAAACTGTGATAGTGACGAGAAATCATAATGAAATGAAGAATTCAATAGATCAAATGACAAACATATTAGAGAGCCTTAAAAACAGAATGGGCGAAGCAGAAGAGAGAATATCGGAATTAGAAGACAGAGGACAGGAAAGGAAACAGGCAAACCAAAGAAAAGAAGAAGAAATTAGAAATCTAAAAAATATTGTTGGCAATCTACAGGATACTATTAAAAAACCCAACATTCGGGTTCTAGGAGTTCCTGAAGGCATGGAGAGGGAGAAAGGATTAGAAGGCATTTTCAGTGAGATACTAGCAGAAAATTTCCCAGGTTTGGAAAAGGACAGAGGCACCTTAGTACAGGAAGCTTATAGAACCCCTAACAAACATGACCAAAAGAGGTCCTCACCACGACATGTTGTAATCAAACTCACCACAGTGAAACATAAAGAAAAGATCCTAACATGTGCAAGAGAGAAACGTCAGATTACTCTTAGAGGATCTCCAATTAGACTCACAGCAGACTTCTCATCACAAACCCTACAAGCTAGAAGGGAATGGCGAGACATAGCCCAGGTACTAAGAGAGAAAAACTGCCAGCCCAGAATATTATATCCTGCAAATCTCTCATTTGTGAATGAAGGTGAAATTAAGACTTTTCATAGCAAACAAAAACTGAAAGAATTTGTTGCCACTCATCCTGCCATACAAAAGATGCTTAAAGATGTGTTACACACAGAAACGCAGAAACATGGTCACCAATATGAAAGAAGGTAAAGGAAGGAAACCTCACAGCAAAAGATCACAGGAAGCTCAATTTCTCTTTGACATAGAATTAAACTCTGATGCTTTGTTAAAGCAATGTGTTAAAGTAATCTATTATGTTCTCTTGATGTCTGTTAAATTCTAATTGTTCAAAAACAGCTGAATTTTTATTAAGAGCTAAGGGTTATTTAAGTATGTGCTTATTTTCAAAGATTTGAATAATCACCTTGTAACAATGATCAAATTTGGTCTATATTATGTCATGATTTTAAGGAATCTTATTTCAACCCGATATTTTGGAATTTGAGCCTTCTTGGCATTCTTGACAGGCATTCAAAAAATCAAAGTTTCAAACAATCTGGTCTCTAAAATTTCCAGTAAATCCTGGACTTTGGTTTTTCCAGTTTGGGCCCAACTGAAAAAATCAAAGGACCTATGTCTCTCATCTTATAGAGACACCAACTAATCAGTCTATTTGGAGTATATTAGAAGTACTATCAAGATGTGATGTGGTACCAGACTTTAAGTTTCTATAATGGAAAATGCTATTAATACAAATGTTTGAGAATTAAAAAGTCTAATGATCTTGTGTTCCTAGACATGATAGTTAGCTTAATGAGAAAGCCCCAGAGGCTTAAAGGGTTAAATACTTGTAAAATCCTACAAGTGCTTTCAAAAATACTGTGAAGTAAGCAAGTGCCTCTTGTTGGTTGATGAGTTTATAATTTTAAACATGGCGACTTAAAGTCTTTTGTCATCCACAGTTATATATGATTTGCTGCTCATAAAACTAAAGCATTGTTGGTTCTGTGTTTAACTGTCCTCCTATAGGTTCCTATGGACTTTTTCCAGCCACTTCTATTGTATTCAGTACTTTGGGATGGCTCTGTAAACAGATGAAGCCAATAATGTATTAACAGTACCAACTGAGAGAAAGTATGGTTAACTGAGGTTACTAAAAAGAAAAAGCAATTCAAATCAATTGGCAATCTACAAAAAGAGTTAAAGATTTTAAAAGCTAGTATTAAAATTGCTATATTGGTCTACTATGCTATATTATATGTGTGTACATATTGTATGTCCACATGGGGAAATTTTATTAAGAGTTTTATTTTAAATGGCTTATAGATAAGATTGTCCATAAATTTAAGCTGCTAAAATCAATCAAAGATACATTTTAATTTGTGTGACCTGAATCTGTGTATCATATGTTTTAAACTTGTTGGTAGAAAGAAACTAAAAACATTTTATATGGTTGTGCTTAAGTTTACTGGTTAAACAAACTACACCATGTTAGATATTTAAGAGGTGTTTTCAAATACATGATTCTTAAAATTTATAGAAGGCATTGGACCTTCTGGTAAATGTTTTCTTAAGTTGTTATCTAATGGTTGAAACGGTTTGCTAAGTATTCATGTGATATTGCTATTGTCAGCAAGCGATCTAGGACTTGCTCCCTCATTTCTCTATTCTAAGCCCAACTTGTTCTTTGATTTCTCTATTCTCTTCAAGGTAGGAAACTAATTCTATTATGAAGGAATCTGTAGGACGCACAATTTAATCTTTAGACCTTATAAAAGAGATGGCTAACATTTTTCTGTAATAGCATAGCCAAAATAAGAACTTAAATAATAATCTCATAGCTAGATTCTCTTCGCCATCAGCGAAGTATACAGTAAGTAGAAAAAACCTCCCTTTCAGACCAAAGGGAAAGAAAGTTTTAAAGTGAGACTATAATTTTCCTCATGGGCATTGTCTACCTTAGAAAAACTACTACAGAACATGCCTGTGACTATAGACTTATAGTTCAGGCCACCGAAGATTAGAGATGGGACTTGGGCACTCCCTTGACTTGCATTCTCTGGTCTGCTTTAACACAAACCAGGAGGAAAAGAAAGCTAGGCATCAGAAGCAATGGGTGGCAGGCCTATTAATGGCTGATCTGTACAGTGATCTGCCCTCAAGGAAACCCAACAGGCCAGTCCACTGCAGTGGCTTTCAAAGTGGTAAGCCTGGGCTTCCGCAGAAGTCAGCTTGTGAAGAGCCCTGGCAGCTCTGCCAAGAGTTGGATCACTGGAAATGGACCTGCCCTGGAGTCGAAAGATGCCCAGGTCAGAGCCACAGATCTTATTGGCTCTAAGCTGAAAAGCCCTTCACTCAGCCCAACTTCCAAAGCGACCACTGCAGCAGAGGGTATGGTCAAGTAAGGTCAGCAACATTGCAGGCAGAACTGTAAATTTCTTGTTAGAGATGCCCTCTGCCTTTACCTGGCCAGCTCTCCTCACAGGCCAGCCAAGTAATGAGAGTCAACAGAGTGCCTTCCCCTAGGAGGTTCACACCTCCCTTAGGATATACCCCATGTGAAGAGATAGATAGGTCTGGGCCTCTTAACTTACAAGGCCTAAAGCCCAACAGATTATTACCAAGCCCCTTCCGTCAGGTTCTATTTGCCTCTCAATCAGAAAAATTACTTGTAGCTTAGACAGCACCTTTCTTAGCTCCTCTAATAATGACTCTGTCCTTTGTTCTAGACCCTGTCTAGCGCACTTGGGCCTCATTCCTTTGTAATCATAACCTCTACTCTACCACCAATGGCTCTACTCCCAACATGTGTGTACTGATGGTACTCTTCCCCACTTAATGCTGTATAATTGTTCAAACCTGGTAAATGCCACTCTTAGGATCATTGGTTACTATCCTCACCCTGTCTTTTATGACCTTGTCTAAATATGATCAGAGTAGGCAAACTTGGAAGGCTTCCAGAGCCTTGGCAACTCATGACAACAGCCCAGGGTGGTTGCTGGTGCCATAAACTAGAGTGTCAATTTGTTGGGTCAACAATTGGAGCCACTGTGCACTTGCTCCTCATGTGGGATCTCTGTCCTTAATGTGCTGTACATTGTGATTTAATGCTATAACTAGTACTCAAACAGTATGTTTCACTTGTGTTTCTATGTGGGTGCAAACTGTTGAAATCTTTATACTAAATTGATCTCCTGTATATAAAGAGAATTGAAAATGAATCTTGATGCAAATGGAAGGGGAGAGGGAGCGGGAGAGGGGAGGGTTGCGGGTGGGAGGGAAATTATGGGAGGGGGAAGCCATTGTAATCCATAAGCTGTACACTGGAAATTTAAATTCATTAAATAAAAGTTAAAAAACAAAAAAGAGAAGAGGTTGGCCGGCGCTGTGGCTCAACAGGCTAACCCTCTGCCTTGCAGCACCGGTACACCGGGTTCTAGTCCTGGTCGGGGCACCGGATTCTGTCCCGGTTGCCCCTCTTCCAGACCAGCTCTCTGCTGTGGCCAGGGAGTGCAGTGGAGGATGGCCCAAGTGTTTGGGCCCTGCACCCCATGGGAGAGCAGGATAAGCAACTGGTTCCTGCCATCGGATCAGCACGGTGCGCCGGCCGCTGCGCGCCAGCCGCGGTGGCCATTGGAGGCTGAACCAACTGCAAAGGAAGACCTTTCTCTCTGTCTCTCTCTCTCACTGTCCACTCTGCCTGTCAAAAAGTAAAAAAAAGAAAAAAGAAAAGAAAAGAAAAGAAAAGAAAAGAAAAGAAAAGAAAAGAAAAGAAAAGAAAAGAAAAGAAAAGAGGTTAAGTTTTCAAGTGCAAATTTAAGGGAAATGAAGGCCCATTGTATCAGTCATCTTGTTGTAATATTTTTCACCCACCTTTTTGAGGGTCTATCTTCCTAAAATCATATTGATCCGCTGATGAGTTCTCCCCAAATTTTGTTAGCTTCTAAACTCTTTTATTAAAGACTAGGTTTCTTAAGTCCATTTGCAATTGAATATGTCCTTTCTTAAACGAGTGTTTCTATAGTGTACAGACCACCTGCTTCAGACTCACCTAAGGACGATAGTAAAGCACACAGGTGGGACGGGCATTTGTCTCAGGGGTGAACATGTCGCTTCAGATACCCACATGCCACATTGGAGTGCCTGGGTCTGAGTCTCCCTGGCTTTGCTCCTAATTCCCGCCTTCTGCTCATGAGCACCCTGGTAGGCAGCAGGTGATAACTTAATTACTTGAGTCCCTGCCACTCATATGGAAGACATGGATTGAGTTCTGGGATACTTGCTTTTAGCATGGCTCAACTCCAGCTGTTGCAGGCATTTGGGGGAGTGAACAGTCAATGGAAGATTTTTCTCTTTCTCTTTCTTTATCTCTCTCTCTACCTTCCTCCTTCCATCCCTGCCTTTCAAATAAATAAATACCTTTAAAAAATTAGGGGCTGGAAGCAGGTAAAGCTTCTGCTTGTGACGCCGGCAACCTATACGGGCACTGGTTCAAGTTCTGGCTTCTCCACTTCTGATCCAGCTCCCTGCTAATGTGCCTGGAAAAGCAATGGAAGATGACTTAAGTCCTGAACCTATATGGGAGAAATGGATGAAGTTCCTGGCTCCTGGCTTTGGCCTGGCTAAGCCCTGACCATTGTGCCCATTTGTGAAGTGAATCTTTCTTTCTTTCTTTCTCTCTTTCTTTCTTTCTTTCTTTCTTTCTTTCTTTCTTTCTTTCTTTCTTTCTTTCTTTCTCTTCCTTCCTTCCTTCCTTCCTTCCTTCCTTCCTTCCCTCCTTCCTTCCTTCCCCCTTTCCCACTTCCCCCCTTCCTTCCCCCCTTCCTTCCTTCCCTCCTTCCTTCCTCTCTCTCTCTCTCTCTCGATTTTTTATTTATGTATTTGAGAAGTAGAGTTACAGACAGACAGAAAAGCCTTCTATTCACTGGTTCACTCCCCAAATTGGCCACAACAGCTGGAGCTGGGCCGGTCTGAGGCCAGGAGCCAGGAGTTGTTCTAAGTCCCCCCATGCAAGCGATGGGGTCAAAGCACTTGTACTGTTTTCCCAGACCATAAGCGGAGAGCTGAATCAGAAGAGGAGTAGCTGGGATACGAACTGGCACCCATATAGGATGCTGGCACCACAGGTGGAGGCTTAGCTCACTATGCCTCAGTGCTGGCCCTGTAACTCTACCTTTCAAATAAATAAACCTTTAAAAATTAAAAAAAAAAGAATTTGAAAAGTGTTCATTTACAAAAGGGCTACTTAAAAGGTGTTGGTAAGAGTGCAGGAGGATGACAAGTGCTAGTGCAGTAGTTCAGAGATAGTAACTACGAGCTCTTACTGCTTGTACGGCCAGAGGAGCTGTAGCTGTGAAGGTGAGAGTTGTTTATGGAAGACTACCTTGAGCTGGGTATAGTCAGAGTCAGCTTGAACTGACATTTCAACAAATACATACCAGGAGGTCATTTCCCTCCTTTCTTCTGAACATTGTCCTTGTTCTCCACTAGCTGAACCTGAGTGGAAATCAGAAGTCATGGAATCTCATTAATGCAGTTTGTATGTTTCTGACCTCTGCTGTTGGTTGATTGGACACTCAGAAATTATGGTAGCCTAGTCAGTTCAGGTAATGGAAAGGCCACATTGTTGAGACCATGTATAGCTTCTACCTATAACATATGGGTCAGCATCCATGGCACAGAGCAGGTTAAAGAAGGGTGAAGAGTAGAGCTGGAGGGGAAAATGCAAGGAAAACACAGCACTGCTCACCTTTGTTTCACTTCAACATCTATTCTTATCCTTCAGCTTGATGAGAGTTTCATGTCTCCAACCAAGAGGCTTTGTGAAGTCACTCAAGTTACCATATCTCAGATGATGTTACTTTGATGGTACTTTACCCAAAATATTAGCCACTACTGTTATTATTCATTAAAATAGTGGTAGAGTGTGGGGAGGGGAGAGGAAAGGAATATAACACAATCTGCTACATTTTTTTCCTCTGTGACTATCAGTAACTGTAGCTGCCGTTCCTTTGCATTCCATGTCCCCTTTAACTTCTGCCAGCACTTACGGGGTGGCACACTTTGGATAGTCAAATATAACAAACCCTCATTCTTGACAGATCTGAATACTTTGGGTCCTGCCTTTACTGCGTTATTGCAGTGTTTAGGTAATTAGGATAATTTGGAACTGAATAACAAGAGTCACTACAGTGAAACACCAGGATTTCAAATATAACACCTTTCACCAAATCATACAGAGGCAATCCAAATTTGCCCTAAAATTGAAATCAATTATCTAGTCTAATTCAATGACTTCCTTTATTTGGTCATTGGTTTAGTGGCATGAAGAACCCAACAAAAGTCCATGGAGTAGTCTCAGCTTCCTATAAATCATACCTATGACCTTGTTTCCTGATGGAAGTATTCTTTCCTTGACATTATAATTTCCAAACCCAAGAAGACCAAAATTTGGTAATGGAAGTAAACTTTTTCAAGTAACTTATGAACTGTAATAGTAGGAAAGGCCACTAGGGAAAGCCATCTAGGGAGTGAACCAGCGGATGGAGGACCTCTCTCTCTATCTCTACCTCTCTCTGTAATTCTTTCAAATAAATAAAATAAATCCTTTAAAGACACAACAAACAAACAAACAAAAACAATTTAATGGACCAAAGTGATATTCTGGGGGATATCAAGATGTTTAAAATCTTTCTAGACTATATTTTGACTGAGAACAAGAGTTCACAATCTTGTTGTGTTGCAGTATATATTATTATTTATGCTATGTAACTATCAACTGCTTCTGATTGTCTTTACTAATTAGTAGCTCCATTCTAAATTCTAGTGTCTGTGTTGATTGCTTCAGTGAAGATATCATAGTTGAGACCATGGTTTTAATTGGTATTACATCCTGAAAACATGTGTGATAAATGGCATTATTACAGGAATAATCTATTCTTCATCTATGAAGCCTTTGGTTTACTAACTTGAAGGTAGCTTACACTCTACTTTTTCTACTATAATACCTTCTCTGTATGAAACAGGGAGCTATGATGGAGATCCTACCAATAAATGAATATACTTATTCCAACTCTGTAGCCTGAAAGCAGCAAAATAACCACAGAATGGCTCCAAATTCCAAATTATCATGTCGTGAAATGGATGTGGGCCTAGACTGCCTCTCTCACCTGATTTTGCTAATCCCCTGCTTTGGCCAATGTACTACAATGGCCTCAACCCAAATTCCAGATAAGTAGCTATTAATTCCCAGAAGGCCAAGGTATTTTCCTTCCCCAGATGCATAATGACTTGGGTTAAAGCCTGCAGGTTTCACTGTAGAATGACTCATTGAAGTTTTATTGTGTAGGCCTGTGGCTGCATAACAGCGTCCCTCCTCAAAGTTTCAGAGTTTGCTCTCAGTTGAAGGGCTTTGACCTGCATAATATTGGGGAAATGGAGAAGAGGCCATATATCTCAATGTGGTAAGTCGTTAGGTTTCTAGATGGACTTAGGGTTTTTCCACTTTTATTATTAGCAAATCACATGGTAGGTCACAGATTTCTTTAATTTACAGGGACCCTGTGATCAGCTGGCAATTGCCAGTTTTCTTCAGGTAAAAATATTATGACTATCATTACATCCCCTGAATTTTGAGAAATTGTAAACTCTTTGTCTTTAATAGTTAAATGCTGCTATTGACTTCTACCACAACAGGATCCCATTATTTCCAGTGACATTATGGAACTCATATCCACTGCAATATCTACTGTTCCCAAGTTTAGCCACTACAGTGCTGAGAATATACTTATAATGAACTTGTGCCAACATCCCCATTTCCCTGGACTTTTGGATTCCTTCTTCTACTGTGGTGGTTCTTAGACATCAATGTGCATCCAAACCACCTGGATAGTTTGCTAAAACATACATGACTAAGGCCTATTCCTAGAATTTCTGGCCAAGTAGTTCTAGGGTGGTACCCAAGAATTCACAATTATAACAAGTTCCCAGATTAGGCTGATTATTCCTAAAAAGGGACTACTTTTTGAGCACCATTACTCTAGTATATGCCAGGGAAATACCACCATTTTTACCTCACTTAGGCCATTGCTGAATCCAGAATTCATTTGCGCAACCTAGTACAATTTTAATGTTACTCTCAAGTTTTTTAACCAGAATATCAAATATTGAATCCTAAGTGAATATATCAAATGCAATGCATTCAACCCATTGAATCTTCACCCCACACATACTCTCTACACTCAATTATGGGCTTTGGAGCAATAAAAAGTGATGATTCACAAAGACGAACAGTTTGAGTTTGTGAGACAATCAGTCCTGAAGCTACAACTAAAAGTGTTTTATGCAAAGAGGCTGCCTCTACTGACAAGAGAGATTAAGGGACACAGTCCAAACTCCTTTCACAGAAGGAACATTAGGAGTATAAATACTTTGGGAACTCCTTGCCCCCTCTGTCTTATTTTTTCCAGGGTTCTCTTTTTCTAAACTCATTGGAAGCAAGAGCACTGGGGACTACTGATGAAACCCATAACAGTTAGCATCTCAGGGAGATGTGGAGAGTGCAGCTGGTTGGACAAATAGATATTGAGCACAGATATCCATCTATTGGTGATCAGTCTACTCCTGTGGAAACTTGAGCCATAATTGGTCTTCTGCAGTCTGCTCTGAACTCTTATCCATCTTTTTTCCAACATCATGAATCCTACTTGACACATCACCAGTTCACAACTTGACTGATTGTGTAAATCAATCAAATTCCTAGCTGCTTAATGTTGTTCCCTGGGGTTGGTAATCATTAGCACTATTCAATATGTATTTATGGCTCTTCTGAGTACATGATAAGATTGCACTTGTGTACCTCCTTCAAGTTTGGTTTCACCATGTCTTCAGACTAACACAGATGCTCTCATCTGCATTCAAATGTATCCATAAACAAAAGAGTAGGGGCTGGCACTGTGGTCTAGCAGATTCTCTCTGTCCCTGTTGCTCCTCCCTATCTCTGTAACTCTGACTTCAAATCAATAAACAAATATTTTTTTCAAAAAGTTAATAATCTCAACATTTATGTATAGAAAAATTATTTGTATGTCTACTTTGAGTGTTTATTTTATTTGTCAAAAAGACCTCTTAAAAATTAGATTTAAGAAAGAACCAAGAAAATTAATGATGACGATGGAGACTGAAAAGAATTTAAGCCTCTTAAATTTTCAAAAGAAAACTAGGCTAACTAGGAGCATTAAAAATATGTTCGAGGGGGCCGCTGCTGTGGTGCAGCAGGTTAACGCCCTGGCCTGAAGTGCCGGCATCCCATATGGGCGCCGGTTCTAGTCCCGGCTGTTCCTCTTCCCATCCAGCTCTCTGCAATGGCCTGGGAAAGCAGTAGAAGATGGCCCAAATCCTTGGGCCTCTGCACCCGCATGGGAGACCTGGAAGAAGCTCCTGGCTCCTGGCTTTGGATTGGCACAGCTTCGGCCGTTGCTGCCAATTGGGGAGTGAACCAGCGGATGGAACACCTCTCTCTCTCTGCCTCTCCCCTCTCTGTGTAACTCTGACTTTCAAATAAATAAATAAATCTTAAAAATATTTATATGTATATTCAAGATGATAGTTGAAATCATAAAATTTAAAACTCTGAGTTACAATAAAAACTGCAACATTTACAAAAGAAAGGAAAACTAAATTTTAATATAGGTATACATTGAAATAGTATAAACAATTCCATATTTTGCCTATAAATAAATACATTTTTGATAAAAATGGAAAGTTTTGCATAGAAATGCTAACCATCAGTGAGTAGGAAAAGCTGATTAGGGGATAGAATACAAAGCACAATTATTTGTTATGTTTTATTTCTTAAACAATGTGGTGGGTATAGGAGTATGTCATATCATTTTACCTAACTTTTAATATATTTAGCATATTACATAGTAATAAACAAGACCTGCAATTATGAAAATCTCTGTTTCATTTTTCATTATGTCTTTATTAACTGTTGAACAAAATTTTTGATATTTTGCTGATTAGCAAAGTAACTGCTGCTGGTATTGATGCTTCTAATAAGCTTTTGAATAAATATGAATCCAACCATATTGGGCTTTTGTTCTGAGTTGCAATTATAGCTATCTTTTCCTTGTGCACAAGACATACAGTGCTATCAACCATCCAACTCATACTTATGCATATTTATAAAACACTTTTATAAAATTAACCTTGATATAGCCAGATCATAGTTAATTGTGACACAATCAATATGAGACATAAAAATGCTCAGTCATACCAAATATGCCTTTTAAGACATTCTTTATGTATCATTACATAACCTTATTTCAAGCATTTAATTTAAAGAAATATTTTTCAAAATGTGATGCTAAGATTGAATGTATCAAAATCACATGAGGTGCTTGTTAAAAATAGATTTTGGTGCAGTGGGTTAAACCTCTGCCTGCAATACCACATCCCATAATGGAGTGCTGTGTTCTCAAGCCCCAACTTCACTCGTGATTCCGGCTTTCATTTCAGTGTTCACCCTGGGAAGCAGTAGGTCATTGCTCAAGTACTTGGATCCTTGCCACCATTGTGGGAGACTTAGATTGAGTTCCTGGTTCTTAGGTCCAACCTGATGCAGCCTTGACTGTTGTGGAAATCTGGGGAGTGAATTAGTACATAGAAGTACTCTCTGTCTTTCTTTCTATTTCTTTGCCTTTCAAATAGATAAAAATAAATGAAAATTAAAATTAATAGACTTTGGAGGTGCATGCTAGACTTTCTGGATTAAACTGTATAGGTATATGTCGGAGATTATTCATTCTTAACAAAGTTTTAGGCCAAATCTTGAAGACAGATTCTAGTTGAGAACTGGTTTGTGAAATGAAATGGAAACTAGTGGTAATGTTTGTTACATATTGGGGTTTTCCCATGAGAGTTACTGAGGCAACATGTTAATAAAATTGAACTTAACTAGGAAAAACACTCATTCATTACAGACTGGTATATAGTGTACTACATGTCAGATATTGTTAGGAACTAGGAATAGAATGGTTATCATGACATGTTCCTAATATAATGCAAATCGTTAGTTATAATAAATTATGATTAGTGAATTTATAGTGATAAACCCAGAGTAGGGACACCTAACCCAGTGAAAGGAATTCAACAATGCCTTTCTGGAAGTGGTGATACTTGAGCTGAACCGTAAAGGATAGGTAGAAGCTGTCTCAGCAAAGGGAGAGAGTTATATGATATACACATTCTGAGAACAGGACATGAATGGAACAGGTTGAGGCGTACTTATGGAAGAATGAAGCTTAAATCCTGGAAAGTTATGGGCAATTTTCCAACAGTTTTTGCTCTCTAACCTCTCCTTTAAAACTGCCACCTTTTTCCCTACTTTTTTCCCACCTTATTGCTACTCTTAGACTGAATTTTTAAAACTAATATCTTGGACACTGGCCATCTCCAGGGAGAGATTTGGCACCTCATTCACGGTTTTCCCATTCATTTCTTCCCCCATTATCCTTAGAAAATTTGTTCTCAGAAAATTCAAAATCATGGTGATGATTCGGCTACCAATCTAGCCTTCATTTCTGATGTCTGTGTCATACTCCACCAAATAGCCTCACAATACTCTTATAATTCCCTTTCATGACATCATCCTAGACCTTGTAAATATATGGAAGAATGCAAACACCAAATTCTTGAATTCTGAAACTACTCTCTCTTACCACATTCTCATATCTTTCCAGTTCTTCCACTCTTGTTTCCAACTATTTGACCTTCCCTATCTGCCTGTGGTCCCTTACAATTTTCTCAGTCTATCATGCCCTTCCAGACTGCTCTACCTTCTCATTCTAGCTGAGATAATTTGTCAGCTAAGCACAAAGCCAGTCAATTAGTATTTTTATTCACCTAAGAATTTATCTGATTTCAAAAAGACTTGCTTTTGTCATAACTATTATATGAATATGACATAGCTTATATCTTGAAGGAGTTGAGTCTCATTTTAATAGACATATATGTAAATAGGTTGATACAACATATCAAGGTAAATTGTTTCTGCTATTGACTAGATGCTGATGTCAGTCAGTTTTATACATCCAGCTATTATCTCTCTACTGTGCCTTGGACAACATTTTCAAGCTGCTGTTGGATAACTCAATTTTTGAGTTCTCAGGGTCTTCTAATTAAAAATTCCCCAACTGAACTTATGTCCCTACATAATATTTTGTAGTTCTCAACTTGATGAGGTCTATCTGAACAGCCATTAGTTGCCTTAACTTGGCTTTCTAAAAGTCTTTAAAGTTAATGAATTACCTCTGAAAATTTCATTAACTTTTATGAGCTAAACACACTTATATCTCGTAGGGCTGTCGAAAGGAATAAACGGGTTAACATATCTGTAAGGATCTTGAAACAATGGCTTAAATATAGCAAGTACTACATAAATTATTATTTTAAAATGTTACTTTTAGATAATCAGATATTTTCATTTTTTTGACCAAGTCATTATTTAGGAGTGCATCATGTTTGGTTTTAAACAATTGCTCTCTCCCAATATTACTAATTTTATTTTTTTCTTATCAGAAGCCTGAGACATTTCTGTATTGCTAATTTCATTCAACATAGTTTAATATATTGTCAATTTTGTATGTAGAGATTCTTGAAAAGATGATATAATTTTAGTTAATGAGTTATACACTTTGAGCACAACTAAAGATTTATTTGTTTATTTATTTATTTGAAGGTCAGAGTTACACAAAGAGAGGAGAGGCAGAGAGAGAAAGAGAGAGGTCTTCCATCCGATTCACTCCCCAGATGGCCGCAACGGCCGGAGCTATGCCCATCTGAAACCAGGAGCCAGGAGCTTCTTCCTGGTCTCGCACTCAGGTGCAGGGGCCCAAGGACCCGGGCTATCTTCTACTGCTTTCCCAGACCATGGCAGAGAGTTGGATCAGAAGTGGAGTAGCCAGGTCTCGAACCGGCACCCATATGAGATGTTGGCACCTCAGGCCAGGACATTAATCCACTGTTCCTCAGCGCTGCCCACCCCCCATACTTTTAAAATTTTATTTCATGTTATTTTTTATATATTGATGAGTTAAACATGTCATATTACAATTTTGTTTCCCTAATTTTATTTTACTTTCTAATAGTTTCAAAAGACTTTTGCTTCATGTATTTTTGTATTTCTTTATCATTTAGCTCAAAGCTAAATGTTATTTTTATTTCTACTTCAGTTAGATATATTAACATGATTAGATGTATGAAAGCAATTTGTTGGGATAATCATTATAGTTTGCTGCCAGGTTAAATTATAGTGTGTTCATTTATGTATTTTTGTATTTGTATATGGGCACTCAGTGCGTCTGTAGGAATGTAGTCTTTGTTTCCTTGTTATCTGCAAGCTGGGGCAAGTGTTTGCTCCTGGAGGACCCCTGCATTACATGCTTTCCATTTGTTCCCCTTCTGCAAAAGTCAATTGACTCTCACACTTTGAATTTCTCTCACTTCTCTTTCTTTTGACTAACCCCAACTGTAAATTTAATTACATCTGCATTGTCTCTTGCCAAATATCAGCATATTCATATTTCTGGAAATAGTGCATGGATATCTTTGGGGACCATCCTACCCTATCAGATTATTTTAAATAAACTAACAAGTGGAAGAATAGGCTAGTGTATTTACTTTCTGGTAGCTGATTTTTCTATTTTTTTCCTGAGGTTTTAATTGTAATCAGTGGAGGTCATATACCAGAGTTGACTTACTGTATCCTGGAAAGCACTAGATGTCCTAGTGGTTGGTTTCTTATTTTTTAATTTTTAAAGTTTTTGATTAACGTGTAATACTGTACATCTTATGGGGTATAACACAATATTTTAATACATGCGTTAGTATAAACTGATCAAATCACATAAGTAGCCTTTCTGTTTTCTTTATGTTTAGATCCTACATGCTCTTCTTTTATAGTTCTTCATACAGTTTATAATAAAATATTGTTAACTACAATTGCCGTACTGTGCTGTGTAACACTAGGATTTACTACTTTTATCTCATTTTGGTACCTGTTATCCAACATCCCTCTACCTCTTCTCTCCACACCCTTCCTGGCCTCTGGTAACCAGTATTCCAATTAAGTTTTTTAAAAAATGTTTACTGAATGCCTCCAATGCACTTGGCATTATGATATACAAGGTAAAAGTATGGAATGTTGCTATTGACCTTAAAGAAATGATAGAGTTTTCAGCAAAGAATAAAAGCTCATTAAATTTTGAGATTCAGAAATCTGGGCTTTTATCCTTTTATAAAGAATGAGTTTTCTGAAACATGGCTTGATTCTATTGTCCTGTAGTTGTAGCTCATTAACAGGAGTTCATCAGAATGAGAAAAATGTGACTCCTGAAATATCAGCATATTCAGTAAGAGTTAATATTTCTGACTGACCTTAAAAGTCTGTACCAATTAGAACAATATCAAAGTCACTTGCAAATTGCTGCTATCGAAATAGCATTATTTCAGCATTTCCAAAAGGTTATTTGTATGTTTGAGAGTGAACATTGAGGAATGCGATCAAAAAGAAAGCACACATACAAAATAATTTTTATCAATATATGTGAGCATACTTTAAAAAGTTTGTGGAAAAGTGTAATTAAAAAAATAAGTATTTTGGTTTAAAGATGTTCAAATCCATGTGTGTGAGCAGATTTCCAAAATTTAAAAGCAAATGTATATTATGAAAAATCTATGCATGGATTTGAAAATTGCCCAAAATATACTTACAGATTAACTATATTTTTCTTTTTTTAAAACTTTTATTTAATGAATATAAATTTCCAAAGTACAGCTTAGGGATTACAATGGCTTCCCCGCTCCCATAACTTCCCTCCCACCCGCAACCCTCCCCTTTCCCACTCCCTCTCCCCTTCCATTCACATCAAGATTCATTTTCAATTCTCTTTATATATAGAAAATCAGTTTAGTATATATTAAGTAAAGATTTCAACAGTTTGCCCCCACATAGCAACACAAAGTGAAAAGAATACTGTTGGAGTACTAGTTATAGCATTAAATAACAGTGTACAGCACATTAAAGACAGAGATCCTACATGATATTTTTTTAAAATTAATTAATTTTCTATGCCATTTCCAATCTAACACCAGGTTTTTTTTTCATTTCCAATTATCTTTATATACAGAAGAGCGATTCTATATATACTTAGTAAAGATTTCATCAGTTTGCATCCACACAGAAACACAAAGTGTAAAAATACTGTTTCAGTACTAGTTATAGCATCATTGCACATTAGACAACACATTAAGGACAGATCCCACATGAGATGTAAGTACACATAACTCCTGTTGCTGACTTAACAATTTGACACTCTTGTTTATGGCGTCAGTAATCTCCCTAGGCTCTAGTCATGAGTTGCCAAGGCTATGGAAGCCTTTAGAGTTCAACGACTTTGATCTTATTCTGATAGGGTCATAGTCAAAGTGGAAGTTCTCTCCTCCCTTCGGAGAAAGGTACCTTCATTTTGATGGCCCTGTTCTTCCCACTGGGAACTCACTTGCATAGATCTTTCATTTAGGTCTTCTTTTTTTTTTTTTTTTCCCAGGGTGTCTTGGCTTTCCATGCCTGCAATACTCTCATGGGCTCTTCAGCCAGATCCGAATGCCTTAAGGGCTGATTCTGAGGCCAGAGTGTTGTTTAGGACATCTGCCATTCTATGAGTCGGCTGTGTATCCCGCTTCCCATGCTGGGTCCTTCTCTCCCTTTTTGATTCTATCAGTTAGTATTAGCAGACACTAGTCTTGTTTGTGTGATCCCTTTGACTCTTAGACCTATCAGAGTCATAAATTGTGAACTGAAATTGATCACTTGGACTAGTGAGATGGCATTGGTACATGCCACCTTGATGGGATTGTATTGGAATCCCCTGGCACATTTCTAACTCCACCATTTGCGGCAAGTCCAATTGAGCATGTCCCAAATTGTACATCTCCTCCCTCTCTTTTTCCACTTTTATATTTAACAGGGATCACTTTTCAGTTAAAATTCAAACACCCAAGAATAATTGTGTGTTAATTACAGAGTTCAACCACTAGTACTAGAACAACAACAACAAGAACAACAACAATTACTAAAAAGGATAAAGTATTACATTGTACATCAAGAGTCAGGACAAGAGCTGATCAGGTCATTGTTTCTTATAGTGTCCATTTCACTTCAACAGGTTTCCCCTTTGGTGCTCAGTTAGTTGTCACCGATCTTGGAAAACAAATGATATTTGTCTCTTTGGGACTGGCTTAATTCACTCAGCATGATGTTTTCCAGATTCCTCCATCTTGTTGCAAATGACCGGGTTTCATTGTTTCTTACTGCTGTACTATGGAGTACATGTCCCATAATTTCTTTATCCAGTCTACTGTTGATGGGCATTTGGGTTGATTCCAGGTCTTAGCTATTGTGAATTGAGCTGCAATAAACATTAATGTGCAGATGGCTTTTTATTTGTCAATTTAATTTCCTTTGGGTAAATTCCAAGGAGTGGGATGGCTGGGTTGTATGGTATGGTTATATTCAGGTTTCTGAGGAATCTCCAGACTGACTTCCATAGTGGCTTAACCAGTTTGCATTCCCACCAACAGTGGGTTAGTGTCCCTTTTTCCCCACATCCTCTCCAGCATCTATTGTTGGTAGATTTCTGAATGTGAGCCATTCTCACCGGGATGAGGTGAAACAATCCAAACATCTACAGTCAACTTATGTTTGATCAAAGATCCAAAACTAATCCCTGGAATAAGGATAGTCTATTCAATAAATGGTGCTGGGATAATTGGATTTCCATGTGCAGAAGCTTGAAGCACGACCCCTACCTTTCACCTTACACAAAAATTCACTCAACACGGATTAAAGACTTAAATCTATGACCCGAAACCATCAAATTATTAGAGAGCATTGGAGAAACCCTGCAAGATATAGGTACAGGCAAAGACTTCTTGGAAAAGACCCCAGAAGCACAGGCAGTCAAAACCAAAATTAACATTTGGGATTGCATCAAATTGAGAAGCTTCTGTACTGCAAAAGAAACAGTCAGGAAAGTGAAGAGGCAACCAACAGAATGGGAAAAAATATTTGCAAACTATGCTACAGATAAAGGGTTGATAACCAGAATCTACAAAGAAATCAAGAAACTCACAACAACAAAACAAACAACCCACTTAAGAGATGGGCCAAGGACCTCAACAGACATTTTTCAAAAGAGGAAATCCAAATGGCCAACAGACACATGAAAAAATGTTCAAGGTCACTAGCAATCAGAGAAATGCCAATCAGATTAACTATATTTTTCCACAGGAGTTTTGAAAGTACCCACAAGGAAAATGGAATAAAAGAGAAAGAATGATGTGGACATAAAAGAATGGGAAATTAAATGACCATATAAAACATTCTTCCAACGCTGAAAATTACTGGCTTTAGCTGTATAATCGATAAGTGTAAAGGAGACAGTGAAAGTTATTTTGCTAACAGTTCACAGAAGAAATTAGTCCTCTATTTTCAATATTGTAAGAGAAAACTTCCATTTTTATGAGTACTTCAGGAAGATTTTTCTAGTATTGTGTTCTGAGGTAATGATGTTCCTTTTTTTAAGTATATGTGCTGCCGAAGTGAGCACGATGTTACTCTTTGATATGACAAATATGCTAGTACACTGGTTAAGAACATGGTATTTGGAGATAGGTGGTCTGCATTTGAATTGATTCCAAATTCTCTGTGAACACTTTGCAAGTTACCTAATAGCTCAGTGCCTCAGTTTCCCAATTTGTAGAATGAGGTTAAAAATACTGCCTATCTCATCACATTGTGAAGATCGAGTTTTTATATGTAAATTTTTTTAGAATATTCCCTGCTATATAGTAAAAACAACGTAAAGTTGTTTTTTTTTTTTTTATGGTAAAGAGCACACTTTTTTGGGATACAGCGTGAGCAGTGACCAAAGGACATCTTGCACTCAAAAAGATAGATAGGATGTTTGCTAATCAAAATCAGCTGGAACATGGGTTCCTCCTGGAAGCTTCCCCATCTGCACCTCCATCAGGGGTAGGGAAAACTCCAGACATTATCCTAAAGGCAGCTCTGGTCCACTGGAACCCCTCAGGTGTGCCTTCTTGTTTTTTATAAAGAAATTCTCTTTAAATTTTATGAAGTCTTCATTTGTTACTTTCATTCTGTGTTCTCTCAAGGCCATCGGACCAGCTTCTGTACAGATTGCCTTGATGTCAGCCCTGGAGAGGTCATGATTAGCCATTATTAAGTTGTCCAGTGTTAACGTCAATGGCCAGCGTCATCCTGCTCGTGTGAATCTGAAAGATGCGCTTCTAGTGTTTTCATCAGGCAGCAGGACCTCCATCTTCCTCTCAATGTGCCGTGGTCTGGTAAGTGCTGGATCCAAGTTTCTATTTGGTTTGTGGTCATAATAACTTTCACGTCTCCTCTTGAGTAATATCTGTCCAGTTCATTCAACATTTCCAGCAATGTTTGAATTTCTCTCTCACTGCCAGAATTTGAGTCATATATTTTCCCCAACAGCATCAATATCATCAGTAAACACGATGAATGGTGCATGTTCTTCAGCAATGTGAAACAATTTCTGTAGGAGCTTGGGTTTGTTTTGCCACTGCTTTGGCCAACAAGGTTTTGACCCTCCTGAGGGGCTTTATTCCCATCTCTTCATAATATTCTGGGTGGGTGAGAGGAAGCTCCATAGATTCCTTAATTTCCTGCATTTGGTTGTCCAGCTGTCTAATAACAACATAGGTCTCCTGAGCGGCCTTTTCCACTTTCATCACTGAGACCAGAGGATCTGTGTCATCCATCAGCACTCTTATCACAGTATGCATCTTGTGGTTGAGCAGGACCAAGCAGCCTGGTTCCAGCAGATCCTTGTCCACAAAGGAAAGGATGCTGAATTAGTGTTCTGACCCCACAGATGTCGACATGATGACGTGGTTGTCATTGATGATCTCCAGGGTTCCTACTGACATTGAGGTCCCTATTAGGTCATCCACTCCATCTTTGCTCTTTCCTCCTTCTGCTTTCTTCTAATGATTTCATTTGTTCCTGGTACCTAATGAATTCTTCCTCCATGAGAAGATAGTCTTTAATTCTAACTTCAATAACTTTAGCCAGCACTGAGTGTGAGGTATCACCAGAGCCAGTTTGATGGCAGCATCTGGTCTCTTTGTTTGCTTCTGCTTTTTCCCCACTCTGGATGGTACAGGAGGTTAATATTTCTTTTTCTTGTCCTTATAGTCCTTCTTCCCACCTCTAGGACCATGACCATCACTCTGACTTTGACCTACCTTGACTCAGCCACTCAAGCCACTGCTGTCAGAGTCACAATGTAAGGTATTATTACTGCAGCCAAGTATCATAACAAGCAGGAGGTTAAGTCAGTTTATGTTTCTCTAGCATGCAGGCAAAATGCCTAGTAATCTCAATTTAGGAGACAATGTAAGACAGCAGGAACTATCTTTGTATTTTAGTCATGACCTTTGAGTGTATGTGTGCGCCTGTGTTTGTGCGTGTGCATGAGAGAGGAGAGAGGAGAGAGAGAGAGAGAGAAAGAGAGATACAATTGCTGGACTGAGAGATTTTTATCAAGGTCTACTGGAAGATAAATTTTATAAAAATAAGGCTGACGCTGCAGCTCATTTGGCTAATCCTCCACCTGCGGCGCCGGCACCCCAGGTTCTAGTCCCAGTCGGGGTGCCGGATTCTGTCCCAGTTGTTCCTCTTCCAGTCCAGCTCTCTGCTGTGGCCTGGGAAGGCAGTGGAGGATGGCCCAAGTGCTTGGGCCCTGCACCTGCATGGGAGACCTGTCAAAAAAAATTTTATGAAAATCAGGATCTTGAGTTTTGTTCATTTTGTTTTGTTAATCGGTATAGCAGGAGCTCTAAAAACAATGCCTGACACACAGTAGATAGCCACTAAATACCTGTTGAATTAATAAATGTTACAAGCAATTCTTAGTACTATCCCAATGCAATATACTCCAGAAAAATAATATTAAATAATTCTTTTGACATTGGGGTTGAGAAATAGTAGATGAAACTTATTTAAATGAGTGAAAATAATGAATTAGTAACATTTGCCCATCATCCTAAAAGATGCCAATTCTATCCTACCCAAAACCTTCTTGTTGTCCTTTGATATTCCAGATAGGCCATACATGCTAATATTTGGCTACTTCTCTAGGTGGATGTGAACTAATTTAATTAACTGAAAGGAATAAGATGGAATTATGCATATATCTGCCCATTGAACACAATCAGGCCATGAATTCATTAATTCCTGTATTTTTACCTAAGTATTTTTCAGAACTTGGGCATGTATCAGAATTTCCTGTAGGCCATGTTAAAATACAGATTGTTGCACTTCAGTGGGTCTTGAGTGGAGCATAATAATTTGCATTTTTAACAAATTTCATGGGCTTTTGCTGCTCTGATACAGAGATTCCTTAGGAATCACTAATCTAACAGAAAAGTTTGGTGGCAGCATACACCAGGTACTGACTTGTTTGTTGAAGATACAGTGGTAAACAACAATAAATTATATGTCCTCATGGAGCTTTAAAATACTAGGGGATATAGACAAACACACAATGTCAGGTATGAAACATGCTATGAAGTGGGAAAAAGGATAAGGGCTTAAAAAATATGTGGGGATGTTTTTGTAGACAGGGTAGTCAGGGAAGATCTTTGAATTGAGAAGCATCTAAGTAAACGGAATGAAAGAAATTCCTTAAACCACTGTAGAATTAATCAATTTTTTTTTATTAAACTTTTATTTAATGAATATAAATTTCCAAAGTATAGCTTGTGGGTTACAATGGCTTCCCCCCTCCCATAACTTCCCTCCCGCCCGCAACCCTCCCCCCTCCCGCTCCCTTTCCCCTTCCATTCATGTAAAGATTCATTTTCAATTCTCTTTGTATACAGAAGATCAATTTAGTATATATTAGGTAAAGGTTTCAACATTTTGCCCATATAGCAACATCGAGTGAAAAAACTACCATTGGATTACTAATTATAGCATTAAATAGCAATGTACAGCACATTAAAGACAGAGATCCTACATAATTTTTTTTTTCAAAATAATTAATTTTCTATGCCATTTCCATTTTAACACCAGGTTGTTTTTTTTTTTTTTTCATTTCCAATTCTCTTTATATACAGAAGATCACTTCAGTATATAATTAGCAAAGACCTCATCAGTCTGCGCCCACACAGAAACGCAAAGTATAAAAATACTGTTTCAGTACCAGTCATAGCATCACTTGGCTTTAGACGACACATTAGGGACAGATCCCGCATGGGGTGTAAGTACACAGTGACTCCTGTTGCTGACTTAACAATTTGACACTCCTGTTCATGGCGTCAGTAATCTCCCTAGGCTCTAGTCATGAGTTGCCAGGGCTATGGAAGCCTTTAGAGTTCGCTGACTTTGGTCTTATTCCGATAGGGTCATAGTCAAAGTGGAGGTTCTCTCCTCCCTTCGGAGAAGGGTATCTCCTTCTTTGATGGCCCCGTTCTTTCCACTGGGATCTCACTCACAGAGATCATTCATTTAGGTCTTTTTTTTTTTCCCATGATATCTTGGCTTTCCATGCCTGCTATACTCTCATGGGCTCTTCAGCCAGATCTGAATGCCTTGAGGGCTGATTCTGAGGCCAGAGTGTTGTTTAGGACATCTGCCATCCTATGAGTCTGCTGTGTATCCCACTTCCCATGTTGGATCTTTCTCTCCCTTTTTGATTCTATCAGTTAGTATTAGCAGATACTTGTCTTGTTTGTGTGATCTCTTTGACTCTTAGACCTATCAGAGCTATCAATTGTGAGCTGAAATTGATCACTTGGACTAGTGCGATGGCATTGGTACATGCCATCTTGATGGAATTGTGTTGGAATCCCCTGCACATTTCTAACTCCACCATTTGCGGCCAGTCCGATTGAGCATGTTCCAAATTGTTCATCTCCTCCCTCTCTTTTTCCACTCTTAGATTTAACAGGGATCACTTTTCAGTTAAAATTTAAACACCTGAGAATAGTTGTGTGTTAATTATTGAGTTCAACCAATAGTACTAGAACAACAACAACAACAACAAATACTAAAAAGGATAAAGTATTACATTGTACATCTAAAGTCAGGACAGGAGCTGATCAGTTCATTGTTGCTTATAGTGTCCATTTCACTTAACAGGTTTCCTCTTTGGCGCTCAGTTGTCATCGATCAGGGAAAACAAATGATATTTTTCTCTTTGGGACTGGCTTAATTCACTCAGCATGATGTTTTCCAGATTGCTCCATCTTGTTGCAAATGACTGGGTTTTGTTGTTTCTTACTGCTGTATAGTATTCTATGGAGTACATGTCCCATAATTTCTTTATCCAGTCTACTGTTGATGGGCATTTGGGTTGGTTCCAGGTCTTAGCTATTGTGAATTGAGCTGCAATAAACATTAATGTGCAGATGGCTTTTTTATTTGTCAAATTAAATTCCTTTGGGTAAATTCCAAGGAGTGGGATGGCTGGGTTGTATGGTAGGGTTATGTTCAGGTTTCTGAGGAATCTCCAGACAGACTTCCATAGTGGCTTAACCAGTTTGCATTCCCACCAACAGTGGGTTAGTGTCCCTTTTTCCCCACATCCTCTCCAGCATCTGTTGTTGGTAGATTTCTGAATGTGAGCTATTCTCACCGGGGTGAGATGGAACCTCATTGTGGTTTTGATTTGCATTTCTCTGATTGCTAGTGATCTTGAACATTTTTTCATGTGTCTGTTGGCCATTTGGGTTTCCTCTTTCGAAAAATGTCTATTGAGGTCCTTGGCCCATTTCTTAAGTGGGTTGTTTGTTTTGTTGTTGTGGATTTTCTTGATTTCTTTGTAGATTCTGGTTATCAATCCTTTATCTGTAGTATAGTTTGCGAATATTTTTTCCCATTCTGTTGGTTGCCTCTTCACTTTCCTGACTGTTTCTTTTGAAGTACAGAAACTTCTCAATTTGATGCAATCCCAAATGTTAATTTTGGCTTTGACTGCCTGTGCTGCTGGGGTCTTTTCCAAGAAGTCTTTGCCTGTGCCTATATCTTGCAGGGTTTCTCCAATGCTCTCTAATAATTTGGTGGTTTCGGGTCGTAGATTTAAGTCTTTAATCCATGTTGAGTGAATTTTTGTGTAAGGTGATAGGTATGGGTCTTGCTTCAAGCTTCTGCATGTGGAAATCCAATTTTCCCAGCACCATTTATTGAATAGACTGTCCTTATTCCAGGGATTAGATTTGGATCTTTGGTCAAATATAAGTTGGCTGTAGGTGTTTGGATTGATTTCTGGTGTTTCTATTCTGTTCCATTGGTCTATCCATCTGTTTCTGTACCAGTACCATGCTGTTTTGATAACAACTTCCCTGTAGTATGTCCTAAAGTCAGGTATTGTGATTCCTCCGGCTTTGTTTTTGTTGTACAGGATTGCTTTGGCTATTCGAGGTCTTCTGTGTCTCCATATGAATTTCAGCATCATTTTTTCTATATCTGAGAAGAAGGTCTTCGGGATCTTGATGGGTATTGCATTGAATGTATAAATTGCTTTTGGGAGGATAGACATTTTGATGATATTGATTCTTCCAATCCATGAGCATGGAAGATTTCTCCATTTTTTGGTATCCTCTTCTATTTCTTTCTTTAAGGTTTTGTAGTTTTCATCGTAGAGATCTTTAACGTCTTTGGTTAAGTTTATTCCAAGGTATTTGATTGTTTTTGTGGCTATTGTGAATGGGATTGATTTTAGAAGTTCTTCCTCAGCCGTGGCATTGCCTGTGTATACAAAGGCTGTTGATTTTTGTGGATTGATTTTATATCCTGCTACTTTGCCAAACTCTTCGATGAGTTCCAGCAGTCTCTTAGTAGAGTTCTTTGGGTCCCCTAAATAAAGAATCATATCATCTGCAAAGAGGGATAGTTTGAGTTATTCCTTCCTGATTTGTATCCCTTTAATTTCTTTTTCTTGCCTAATAGCTCTGGCCAAAACTTCCAGAACTATATTGAATAGCAGTGGTGAGAGAGGGCATCCCTGTCTGGTACCAGATTTCAGTGGAAATGCTTCCAACTTTTCCCCATTCAATAGGATGTTGGCCGTGGGTTTTTCATATATTGCTTTGATTGTATTAAGGAATGTTCCTTCCATACCCAGTTTGCTTAGAGTTTTCATCATGAAAGGGTGTTGTATTTTATCAAATGCTTTCTCTGCGTCTATTGAGAGAATCATATGGTTTTTCTTCTGCAGTCTGTTAATGTAGTGTATTACGTTGATTGTTTTGCGAATGTTGAACCATCCCTGCATACCGGGGATGAATCCCACTTGGTCTGGGTGGATGATCTTTCTGATATGTTGTTGCATTCTATTGGCCAGAATTTTATTTAGGATTTTTGCATCTATGTTCATCAGGGATATTGGTCTGTAATTCTCTTTCAATGTTGCGTCTCTTTCTGGCTTAGGAATTAAGGTGATGGTGGCTTCATAGAAGGAATTTGGGAGGATTCCCTCTTTTTCGATTGCTCTGAATAGTTTGAGAAGAATTGGAGTTAGTTCTTCTCTAAATGTCTGGTAGAACTCAGCAGTGAATCCATCTGGTCCTGGGCTTTTCTTTGTTGGGAGGGCCTTTATTACTGTTTCAATTTCTGTGTCAGTTATTGGTCTGTTTAGGTTTTCTATGTCTTCCTGGCTCAATTTAGGGAGGTTGTATGTGTCCAAGAATCTGTCCATTTCTGATAGATTTCCCTGTTTGCTGGCATACAAGTCCTTGTAGTAATTTCTGATGATTCTTTTTATTTCTGTGGCGTCTGTTGTTACGTTTCCCATTTCATCTCTGATCCTATTGATTTGGGTCTTTTCTCTTCTTTTTTTAGTTAGTTGGGCCAATGGGGTGTCAATTTTGTTTATTTTTTCAAAAAACCAGCTCCTCGTTTGGCTGATTTTTTGTAATGTTTTTTTGGATTCAATCCTGTTGATTTCTTCTCTGATTTTAATTATTTCTCTTCTCCTACTGGGTTTGGGTTTGGTTTGCTGCAGATTTTCTAGATCCTTGAGATGACTTGAAAGCTCGTCTATTTGGTGCCTTTCCAATTTCTTGATGTAGGCACCTATTGATATAAACTTTCCTCTTAACACTGCTTTTGTTGTATCCCATAGGTTTTGGTATGTTGTGCTGTTATCCTCATTTACTTCCAGAAAATTTTTGATTTCTCTTTTAATTTCTTCTATGACCCGTTGTTCATTCAGGAGCATATTGTTCAATCTCCATGTGTTTACACGTGCTCTAGGGATTCCTGAGTTGCCAATTTCCAATTTCATTCCTTTGTGGTCTGAGAAGCTGCATGGAATGATTCTAATTCTTTTGAATTTGCTGAGACTTGCTTTATGGCCTAGTATGTGGTCAATCCTAGAGAGGGTTCCATGTACTGCTGAGAAGAATGTAAAGTCCTTAGATGTAGGATGAAATGTTCTGTAGATGTCTGTTAGATCCATTTGGGCTATAGTGTCATTTAAATCTACTGTCTCCTTGTTGATCTTCTGTCCTGTTGATCTGTCTATCTCTGAGAGTGGAGTATTGAAGTCCCCCAGTACTATTGTATTGGGGTCTAAGTCTCCCTTTAAGTCCCTTAACAAGTCTTTTAAATAAGCTGGTGCCCTGTAATTAGGTGCATATACGTTGATAATCGTTATATCTTCTTGTTGAATGGATCCCTTAATCATTATATAGTGCCCCTCTTTGTCTCTCCTAACAGTTTTTGTAGTAAAGTTTATGTTGTCCGATATTAAGATGGCTACGCCCGCTCTCTTTTCATTTCTGTTGGCGTGGTATATCGTTTTCCAGCCTTTCACTCTCAGCTTGTATGGATCATTGTTGGATAGATGGGTTTCTTGTAAGCAGCAAAAGGATGGGTTTTGTTCCTTAATCCAATCAGCCAATCGGTGTCTTTTAACTGGACAATTCAAGCCATTAACATTCAATGTGACTATTGAGAAGGAGTAACTTTGCCCTGCCATTTGCCAAAGATATTTTCTAATATCTGGTTTGAGATTCCTGTGATCTTTTGCTCTGAGGTTTCCTTCCTTTACCTTCTTTCATATTGGTGACCGTGTTTCTGTGTTTCTGTATGTAACACGTCTTTAAGCATCTTTTGCAGGGCTGGACGAGTGGCGACAAATTCTTTCAATTTCTGTTTGCTGTGAAAGGTCTTAATTTCACCTTCATTTATAAATGAGAGCTTTGCAGGATATAATATTCTGGGCTGGCAGTTTTTCTCTCTTAGTACCTGGGCTATATCTCGCCATTCTCTCCTGGCTTGTAGGGTTTCTGATGAGAAATCAGCTGTAAGTCTAATTGGAGATCCTCTGAGAGTAATCTGTCGTTTCTCTCTTGCACATTTTAGGATCTTTTCTTTGTGTTTCACTGTGGTGAGTTTGATTACGACGTGTCCTGGTGAGGATCTCTTTTGATCATGTTTATTAGGGGTTCTCTGAGCTTCCTGTACTAGGATGTCTCTGTCCTTCTCCAAACTTGGGAAATTTTCTGCTAGTATCTCACTAAAAAGGCCTTCTAATCCTTTCTCCCTTTCCATGCCTTCAGGAACTCCTAGAACCCGAATGTTGGGTTTTTTAATAGTATCCTGTAGATTCCTGACAGTATTTTTTAGATTTCTGATTTCTTCTTCTTTTCTTTGATTTGACTGTTTCCTTTCCTGTTCTCTGTCTTCTAATTCCGATATTCTCTCCTCTGCTTCATCCATTCTGTTTTTAAGGCTCTCTAATGTGTTTGCCATTTGATCTATTGAGTTCTTCATTTCATTGAGGTTTTTTTTCACTATCGCAATTTCCTGTTCCACTAGTTGTTTCATTTCATTTTGATTCCTCCTTAATATTTCATTTTCACGGGAGAGATTTTCTATCTTGTCCATTAAGGATTTCTGTAGTTCAAGAATTTGTTTTTGAGAACTTCTTAATGTTCTTGTGAATTTTTTGAAATCTGCTTCTTGCATTTGCTCTATCTCTTCATCTTCATAATCTTGCATTGGCATGTCTTGTTCACTTGGGGGCGTCATAGTGCCTTCCTTGTTCTTGGTAGCTCCGCTTCTATGTTTCTTGCTTGGTATGTTAGAGATAATTTGTGGTGTTTTTGTTTTTGTTTTTTTTTTCCTCTGGTTATACTATGCCTCTAAGTGAGCTGTCTGTTTTGTTGGAGCCTTAGGGGCTGTGATGGGTGTGGTCAGAGGGCTATGCTTGTTTCTTGAGGTTTAAGGCTGTGTAAAGAGCGACTCTCCCAGATTATTTGCTCCTTGCTGGGACGCTCTCTCTCTCTCTCTTTTTTTTTGTTTTGACTTAGTTGGGAGTGGGGTTGAGGGTAGTTGAAATCTAGCCTCTGTGAGTATTCGTTTGATCTACCCCTGGGACCATACACAGCGTTTATGCAGCCCTCAATGTGTTCTCCAGTTTCGCTAAAGATACTGAGTTTGGCTGAGCTTTACATATGTAAAATCGCGGTGCTCTTTGTTTTGCTTGGTGAGTGAAGGGAGAGGCCTCTGTTCCCCCTCCCCCCAATGTCTCGGACTTCTCAGGTCTTTTGTCTTTCTTACCCTCCTCCGTTCCCGCGCTGGCGAGATTCTGTGGCTCTGCCTCCTCTCCCGCCGCTGCCGCTCGGCTTGTCTCGGTTGGTTTTCCACGCGGTGGGTTCCCTGTAAGTCCTCTGTGTTTCCTCCACAAGATCCGGAAGCGATTCCTCTGCAGTTTTTTTCTTGAGTTTTTTCCTGATGCTACAGTAATTCCGCTTTTATGAAAGTTTATTTTCCCAAACTAAGGCACACGTCCTCACTATCCGCCATCTTGGCTCCGCCCCAGAATTAATCAATTTTTAACTTTTATTTAATAAATATAAATGTCCGAAGTACAGCTTTTGGATTATAATGGCTTCTCCCCCCCATAACTTCCCTCCTACCCACAACCCTCCATCTCCCACTCCCTCTCCCATTCCATTCACATCAATTCTCTTTATATACAGAAGATCAATTTAGTATATATTAAGTAAAGATTTCAACAGTTTGCACCCACACAGAAACACAAAGTGTAAAGTACTGTTTGAGTACTCGTTATAGCAGCAGAATTAATCATTTTTTTATTATTGCAATATCACATTTCATAAATTGGTGTCCATTTCAAAAATATAATTTGAATTCTTATGTGATAATTAACAATTAGATGAAATACTATATATTTTGTCTGTTCAAAGCAAAGGAAAGCACATTTCCTCTATATATTTAAGATATAAATTAGATCAGTTATTTGTTCTCTGCTCCTCTATGTGGTAGCAGTAATAGTTTTTATTGTATATAAGTGAATGGACTCTAGATGGTGGATAGTGAGGGCATGCACCGATAGTCCGGGAAAAGATAGTGTAATAAAAGTGGAGTTACTGTAGCCTCAGGAAAAGACTCAAGAAAAAAAACTGCAGAGGAAACGCTTCCAGATATAGTGGATGTGACACAGAGGACCTACAGGGAACCCACCACGTGGAAGCCCAGCTGCGGGAGCTGAGTCGCAGAATCTCGCCGGCGCGGGAACGGGAGGTAAGACAAAAACCTCAGAAATCTGAGCCATTGACGAGGAAAGGCAGAGAACTGAGACCCCACTGGGGAAATTTCACCAGGCTGACTGGAGGAGAGAAAAAAAAAACGAATAAATCAGGGAACCAGCATGGACACTAGCCTCTCTCTCCACTCACCTTACAAAGCCGAGCAAGACAAAGAGCAGGTGCCATTTTACATATGTAAAGCGGCAACCGAGAGTAGCCAAGCAGAAAAACTTGACTCTGGTCGGGAGAAATAACAGGAGGTTAGAATCTAGTGAAAGCAGGTGGAGCTAACGATCTGAGACTGTGAAAATCCAAGGTGGGGGAGGTGTGAGTGAACTCATCGAGTACACAAACTCGGTAACCTTGGGACTGAGGCGAAACTTGAGAACACATTGAGGGCTGCATAAACTCTTTGTATGGTCCCAGGGGTAGATCAAATGAATACTCACAGAGGCCAGATTTCAACTACCCTCAATTCCACTCAGCTGTGCGGAATTACTTCCCAACTGAGTCAAAAAAAAAAAAAAAAAGAGAGAGAGAGAGAGAGAGAGAGAGAGAGAGAGAGAGAGATCCAGCAAGGAGCAAGGGAGAGAACAATCTGGGTGAGTCACTTTTTGCACACCCTTAAACCTGAAGAATAAGTGAATGGACTCTAATAGGGTCAGACATGAGCTGCACAACAAAACCAGGATATTTTAGGCATCTCCTGAATAGTTTAGGAGACTCAAAAACATCAGCTTTCCTCAAATTGTTCCTCAACATTCTTGGCAAAGGGAGACTCCTTGATTCTCCAAAGGGGAGAATGGACTCTGTTCCACTACACTGTGTTGAAATGTCATTTTCCCATGGCCCCAAGATGTCTCTCTATGCCTAGATGTTTCTTCTTTGTGCCTCAGTTTTATTGATTATTTGAATCAGCCCTCAGTTATGATTTCTCAGTCATGTGCTATGCAATCCACTGCTTCAGTTCTACCTTCTTAAAATAAGCATAGGTAAATATGTGTGATTTACTAAGTATGCCACTGAGAAACATTTGTGTACGTCACAAGGAGCAGGATGCCACTATGTTGTCCTGTATACGTTATTTATTTCTTTTTAAAAAAGATTTATTTATTTGTTTATTTGAAAATCAGAGTTACACAGAGAGAGGAGAGGCAGAGAGAGAGAAAGAGAGAGGTCTTCCATCCGATGGTTCACTCCCCAATTGGCTGCAACAGCCGGAGCTGCGCCGATCTGAAGCCAGGAGCCAGGAGCTTCTTCCAGGTCTCCCACGTGGGTGCAGGGGCAGAAGGACTTGGGCCATCTTCTACTGCTTTCCCAGCCATAGCAGAGAGCTGGATCAGAAGAGGAGCAGCCAGGACTAGAATTGGCACCCATATGGGATGCCGGCACTGCAGGAGGCAGCTTTACCCACTACGCCACAGCGCCAGCCCCGTAAGTTATTTATTTCATCTAAGCCTATTCTTAAATTTCAGAAATGAAGGTAAAGAGCTAGAAGATATTCTTTAAAATCATACAGTTTCTTTGAGTAAGAGGATCCATGTATTTACTTATCCTCCCACAATCTGTATTGTGATTTGCTTCTGGATTGAACAATCTGCATGTAGGAATCAACCACATCTACAGATAGACAAGGTAAGAGTGGACATTTTGATGTTTTTTCTCCACAAGTCATTTTCCCAAATGTCATCTTTTATCTTGATAAAAATAGGGAACCTTAATGAATTATCCAATACAAGCTCTGTTCCGTGAATCTGCCCATCTGACATGCTTTTCTTTAGACCATTTCCTTTTATCATCAACCTACAGCCTTTTCTTTAGCTTTCTTCCTTTCTTGCCTTAGCCAGTATTCACATGCAAGCAAATGTGCCTTTTCTCTGTTGGACTCCAGCTTTGTCTAGATTTGTCTTATGTTTCATGTTACTGAGACATTTGTTTTTTGCTCATTATACCATACAAATGTAAAAAAAAAAAATTCTTGCCTCGGTTGTTATTTGTCAGTGTTCTGCTTATCTTACCAATTATTTCCTTATTTTTATGACTGATATTTTAAAATGCAACTATCTGGAGTGTTAAGATCCATATCAAACAGTTTCTTAACCATGTAATCATTTGAAAAAGAAATCCATTTGTCTTCTTATGTAGCTAACAAAAAGAAAAACATGTTTAAAAATAACTTCTAAAAGGTACTTGTTAGAGCTAGTTGTTAGGTGCAATTGATTGAGACTTAAAATTCATTATTTTTCATTCTGGCTATTTCTCACATAAGTTTTCTGAAGCTTGGTAGTAACCCTGTTTCATAATTTTTAAACAAAAAGTAGTTTCCTCAATTTCCCCTTAATAATCTGAATTTCAGGAATTTGTTTAATTTTCTTTGCTTTTCCTTTGTAATAACATATGTGTCTAAATTCTGTCAGCTCCAAAATTTTGTGCAGTTTGACAATTACTCAGGCCGGGAAGACATTATGCAAAAATAAGTTCTTGCCTAAATGAGAAGAGCAGTTCTGCAGGATATTTCATGAAGTTAGACAATAACTTTTGTTGTGGATCAAGTATGCAGATATAGGAAAATATGAAACTAAAAATTTACATTCATATGTCTTCCATGTACTTCCATATTAACTTGTTCACTGCTTACGTAGAGGAGACATTATATGTGTACATACAGATACAATTAATTTAGCAAAATATGTATTTCACATTCTAAAATACCACCTGGGAACACATGAATATAGACAGAAAAAAAGATCTTTGTTAAGAAAGATTTTCTTGGCCGGCGCCGCGGCTTGCTTGGCTAATCCTCCGCCTGCGGCTTTGGCATTCCGGGTCCTAGTCCAGGTTGGGGCGCTGGTTCTGTCCTGGTTGCTCCTCTTCCAGTCCAGCTCTCTGCTGTGGCCCGGGAAGGCAGTGGAGGATGGCCCAAGTGCTTGGGCCCTGCACCCGCATGGGAGACCAGGAGGAAGCACCTGGCTCCTGGCTTCAGATCGGTGCAGTGCGCCGGCCCTAGCGGCCACTTGGGGGGTGAACCAACGGAAAAGGAAGACCTTTCTCTCTGTCTCTTGCTCTCTCTTGTCTAACTCTGCTCGTCAAAAAAAAAAAAAAAGATTTTCTTGTGAGTGTTCAGCTTAGTGGTTAAGCTCATGTCCCATGGAGAACCTGAGTTTGATTCCTAACTCCACCTCCTGACTCCTGCTTCTGCTAGCACAAAGGAAGTGTTGAAGGCTCAAGGGATTGGGTTTCTGTCAGTCACGTGAAAGACCCTGATTGAGTTCCCAGCTCCTGGCTTTGGCCCAAGCTCAGCCCTGGCCGTTAAGAGTACTGGGGCAATGAACCAGTGGATGGGAGTTTTCTCTGTCTCTCAAGTAAATAAACCTTTAAAAAACAAACAAACTATTTTCTGGCCTTTTACTGGTGCCTGATGTCAGGTTTACAGAATCCTTGGCTTATGCTTTTTGTTTATGTGACTGAGCAAAGGACATTACTTCAATACTCTATATATATATAAGATACCCAGGCATATGTTGGAGGGAGTAGGGTAGGATGAGGCAAGACTACTCATGATTAAAAAGGTAGCTACCATCTAATCCAAACAATATTTCAACACAAATATTCACTAAAATTTAAGTATAAGCCAAATCTTTGCAGGATATGGAATATCTTGAGTCAGGGGAGGGTGTTGTAGTGAAGCAGATTAAGCCTCCACTTAGGGTGTCAGCTTCTACTATGCAAGTGCCCCCTTTGAGTCTTGGCTACTCCACTTTTTGATACAGCCTCATGCTAATGGACCTGGGAGGCAGCAGATGATGGTCCAAGTGCCACCATTATGGGAGACCCAGATGGAGTTTCTAGCACTTAACTTCAGCTTGGCCTGGTACATGCTGTTCTGAACATTTGGGTTTTGGGGAGTGAAACAATGTTTATGAAAAATCAATATATCTCTGTCTCTCTCCCCCTCTCTCTGTCTCCCCTACCCTCCCCACACTGATCCATTCAGGTAGATAAAAATAAATAAATCCACAATTTTAAAAATGCATTGAGTCAGGGGCTGGTGTTGTGGCATAGCCAGTAAAGCCTCTGCCTGCAACACTGGCATCCCATATAGGTGCCTGTTCGTGTCCCAGCTGCCCCACTTCCAAACCAGCAATCTGCTAATGGACTTGGAAAAGCAGAAGATTGCCCAAATGTTTGGGACCCTGCACCCACATGGGAGACCAGGATAAAGTTCCTGGCTCCTGGCTTTGGCCTGGCCCAAATCCTGGCTATCATGGCCATCTGTGGTGTGAACAAGAGGATGGAAGATTCTCTCTCTCTCTCTCTGTCTATCTCCAACTCTTTCAAATAAATAAATAAGTCTTTTAAAAATGCATGAGTCACATGGGGTAGAAATCATTAATTAATTCAATTAATAATTATAGATTACCCACTGTGCACTAATTGCTGTGTTTGGTAAAGTTGATGCAATTATGACCAAATTTAATCTCTGACTTCAAGGAATTTTTGGCCTGGTAGAGGAAATAGAAAAGCATATGTGGCATTAAAATACAAGATAAACAGTATAGATAGATGTCATTAGCTAAATAAAGTTGGTTATAGAATCAGAGGACAAGGGCCGGCATTGTGTCACAACAGGTTAACCCACAGTTTGCAATGCCAACCCTTTGGGGGCCAGTTTGAGTCCCAGCTGCTCTGCTTCTGATCCAGTTCCCTGCTAATGTACCTGGGAAAGCACTGGAAGATGGTCCATGCGTTTGGGCCCCTGTAACTCACATGGGAGACCTGGATGGAGTTATAGATTCCTGGCTTCAGCCTGACCCGGCCCTGGGACATTGAAGCTATTTGGGGAATGAACCTGCAGATAGAAGATCTCTTTCTCTGTCTCTCCATTTCTCTAGGTGTCACTCTTCCATTCAAAAAAACTGTTTTAAAAAATTCAGAGGAGAGTCATTTAACTCAAAATGGAGACTAAGTGGTTCATGTCTCAGCTAAGATAAAAAGCACAGATAAAATCTAAAAATTGAGTAGGAGTTCCTACATAGACGGATGAAAGATAGAGGAGGGATTTCAATAGTAGATTTTACTAAATAAATCTTATAAATTGGATAAAGGAACTAGCAAGTAAATGGAGGGCAACACATGAAATCATATGAATACACACAAATAAATAAAATTCATTTTATATTTTGTTTTCTTGGCATAATATTTAAAGTCAAGCACCATTTTGGTCTCTAACCTTCATTTCCAACCTCTACTGTAATCCTTCCAATCCTAAACTTTGTCAATGTAGACAGTATTTTCATCAGAAAACAATTCTTAATCTTTTTTGTTATTATATCTTTGTGTTAATTTGAGGGGACTGAAATTTTTAAACTATGTAAGCTCTTTGTAGCATAAACTTCTCAAAAATTAAAAAAAAAAAAACTTCACATTCCAAAACAGAATATTTTAGGTCATAATTGTACAACTGAAAAATATTTAAGGTATAATGTTTTGTGTGTTTTTTTTTTTAAGAGATGTATTGGGGCTGGCATTGTGGCAAAGCAGGTTAAACCGCCTATGATGCCTGCATCCCTTATGAGCACAAGTTCAAGTCCCACCTGCTCCACTTCGGATCCAGCTCTCTGCTAATGCACCTGAGAAAACAGCAGAAGATGCTTGGCCTCTTCCACCAATGTAGGAGATTCAGATGGAGTTCTAGGCCCAGCCCTGGCCATTGTGGCCATTTAGGGAGTGAAACAGCAGAAGGAAGATCTCTCTCTCTGACTCCCTCCCCCAACCCGTTTCTCCCTCTTTGTCTGTAACCCTGCTTTTCGAATAAGAAACAAGAGAGAGATGTGTTGAACAACAATGTATTTTCAGGGCTTCAGAGACTTGCATCATAAAGAGAAAAATTTGGGAAACCTGTTAGCAGTGTCCTCTGCCAGCCCTATAAGTGCTTTCAATGATTTAAATATGACAATTTTAGGACATATGTATAACTAATTTTTATTTCTCAAACCATATTATCACAATAATAATAAAAAATCCTGGTGAGATATCACTACCCTCAACCAGAATAGTTAAAATTAGGAAATAGAAAGTTTTGGTAAAGTTGATGTGCAATTGGAAGCTTCATTCTTTGAGAGGATAAGAAAATGGTATATTCACCATGATAAAAAATTTGGCAGTTTTTTAACTTTTTTTTTATTTGACAGGTATAGTTATAGACAGTGAGAGAGAGAGACAGAGAGAAAGATCTTCCTTCCGTTGGTTCACTCCCCACATACTGGCTATGGCCAGAGCTGCGCCTATCTGAAGCCAGGAGCCAAGTGCTTCTTCCTGGTCTCCCATGCGGGTGCAGAGGCCCAAGCACTTGGGCCATCCTCCACTGCCTTCCTAGGCCACAGCAGAGAGCTGGACTGGAAGAAGAGCAACCGGGACTAGAACCCGGTGCCCATATGGGATGCCAGTGCCGCAGGCTGAGGATTAACCAAGTGAGTCACAGCGCCAGCCTCCATTTTTTAACTTGTTAAGCACGCGCCTACCATAGGATCCAGCCAAGGAAATTACACAAAAGGTAAGGGAGTACATATCCATACTAAGACTATGTGAATATTCATAGCAGCACTCTTCATAACAACTAAGAACTAGAAAAAGCCTGGCTGCCCATCAATAGGAAGTGGATCTGAATATACAAATTGTGTTATATCCATACACTGTGCTACCTGTCAGCAATAATGTACAATAACATAGATGAATCTTAAAATATGCTAAATGAAAGAAGTCTGATAAAAAAGACAGCATATTGTATGATCTCATTTATATAAGATTCTAGGAAACACAGAACTATAGGGATAACAATCCATATACCAGTAGTTCCAGATCCTGGAGGTGAGTAGGAATTTATTACAAAAGAGCATCAGGAAACTTTTTTAGGATGATAGAAATAGTTTTGACTATTGATGCTGATTACATGGTCACACACATTTGTCAAAACTAATTGAACTGTGCATTTTAAAAGGAATTTTTTATATCAAGAATTTTTACCTGATTTTTTTTTTAAAAAAGACAGCTCTGAAGTGTGTATTTTTTTTAACTTTTATTTAATGAATATAAAT
Organism: Lepus europaeus; assembly: GCF_033115175.1. Classification (NCBI taxonomy): domain Eukaryota; kingdom Metazoa; phylum Chordata; class Mammalia; order Lagomorpha; family Leporidae; genus Lepus; species Lepus europaeus. Next base: position 79,515,740 of record NC_084850.1, read on the forward strand.
TTCCAGTATACAGCTTATGGATTACAATGGCTTCCCCTTCCCATAATTTCCCTCCCACCCGCAACCCTCCCCTCTCCCGCTCCCTCTCCCTTTCCATTCACATCAAGATTCATTTTCAATTCTATTTATATACAGAAGATCAATTTAGTATAAATACTTCAACAGTTTGCACCCACATAGAAACACAAAGTGAAACATACTATTTGAGTACTAGTTATAGCATTAAATCAAAATGTACAGTACATTAAGGACAGAGATCCCACATTAGGAGCAAGCGCACAGTGGCTCCTGTTGTTGACCCAACAAATTGACACTCTATTTTTACTGCCTAAAATAATCTGTAAAAATTAGAGTCTGAATCCCCAAATAATATCTTAGGAAGTTGCATGGAATAAATGTGTGACAATTGGCCTTGTGATTAACAACCCTACCTTCTATTCTCCTCATTCCCTAGTATTAAGAAAGCATGGTAAGGGACCACCATTGTGGCACAGTGGGCTGAGCTGCTGCAATGCCAGCACCCCATATGAGTGCCAGTTTGACTCCCGGCTACTCAGCTTCTGATCCAGCTCCCTGCTCATTCACCTGGGAGGGATTAGAAGACAGCTCAAGTGCTTGGGCCCCTGCCACTCATGTGGGAGGCCCAGATGGAATTCAGCCTCCTAGCTTCGGCCTGGCCCAGCCTTGTGTGTTGCAGGCATTTGGGAAGTGAAGTGGTAGATGGAAGATTCTCTTTCTCTATCTTTCAAACTACTTTGCAACTAAATAAATAATTTTTTTAAAGAAAGGGTAGTAAGTAGGCACCTCCAGTTTCAGGATGTTTGTTGAGCAAAGTGTAGATCTGCTATATGCCTAATGATAGTAGGAAAGAGGGGAAAGAAACATGTAACTCTGGAGTGACACGTAATTATCTGATATTAATAATATAAATGCTATAACAATTGTAGGCTGTGAAATCTACTTAGTACATCATACTTATTTTTTTATTTTAAAGTAGAATAAAAAAGAATTGAAAGTATTAAAACATATCTCAAATAAAAAGGAGAAAGTTGTTTTATGGATCTTTTGGCTTGTATATATACTTTCATATGCATAATAGAAATAATTGCATGTGTTGTATATGTGTATATTTAAAGAATCAAGTTACAAAATACATTTTTACTATAGATTCAGTCAAAAAAGTTTATAAGCATGGCATTTGGGCGTTCAACATAGAGGTTAAGGCATCATTTCAGACAAATACATCTCATACTGGGGTACCTGGCTTTGAGTCCCAACTCTGATTTTGTTTTAAGCTTCCCGCTAATGTATAAACTTGGAGGCAGCAGATGATGGCTCAAGTTCTTTGATTTATCTCACTCAATCACCTACATTGAGTTCAAGGCTCCTGGTTCAACCTGGCCTAGCTCTGGCTTTTTGCAGGCATCTAGGGAGTGATCCAGCAGGTGGGAGATCTCTGTTTAGCGGTCTGTCTCTATAATCATTTTTAAATACATAAAATAAATATTTTTTGAAGTTTAAAAGCTTGAATTCCAGTGTTCTAAATGCAATAAATCTTTGGTATTGATGTGGTCCCTCCCAAACCTAACAACATAAAAGGTAGAGAGTCTGTGTCTCCCACATCTCAAACTTGGCCAGGTCCTAATTCTGCATGGCCATCAAATATACAGCGGGCTTCTATGAGGAAGTAGTATGACAAAAAGGACTTGATCCATCAATTCATTTATATCCTAGTTGGATCTAGCACACAAAGGATCACTAATGGCTTTGCAGCCCTGTAGCCCTGAGATTTCCTTTTCAAACCACTGTTGGTCAGAATTCACAACTAATGAGGTTATAAGGACTAAACTGAGGACAAATGACCAGTTACATACAGATTATGAAAGGCACCGGAGAAAAACTGTTCCCCAGTCTTTTTTTTTAAGATTCATTTATTTATTTGAAAGTCAGAGTTACACAGAGAGAGGAGAGACAGAGACAGAGAGAGAGACACATCTTCCATCCACTGGTTCACTCCACATTTGGCCGCAACGACCGGAGCTGCACCAGTCTGAAGCCAGGAGCTTCTTCTGAGTCTCCCACGTGGGTGCAGGGGCCCAAGGACTTGGGCTATCTTCCACTGCTTTCCCAGGCCATAGCAGAGAGCTGGATCAAAAGAAGAGCAGCCGGGTCTTCAACTGGCACCCATATGGGATGTCGGTGCTTCAGGCCTGGGTTTTAACCCACTGCGCCACAGCGCCACCCTCCCCACAGTCTTTTAAATGAAATATTTCTAGAAGGGAACAATTAAGAGTATTTGATACAAAGAACTTCTATTTTAAAGGTTTTATTTATTTGAAAGTAAGAGTTACAGGAGATGGTGGGCAGAGAGAGAGAGAATGAGAGAGAGACCATCCATCGCTGGTTCACTCTCTAGATGAACACATGGCTAGGGATGGACCAAGCCAAAGCCAGGATTCAGGAGCTTCATCCATGTTTCTCAAGAGGGTGGTAGGGGCCCAAACTTGGGTCAGCTTCTGCTGTTTTCCCATTCCATTAGTAGGGGGTTGATCAGAATTGGAGCAGTTGAGTCTCAAACCAGCACCCATATGGGATGCCAGCATCACAGGTAGTGGCCTAACTCGCTACATCATGACACCAGTCCTGACACAGAACTTTTTGATCTGTAATTATTAGTATATATAACACTTCATTTTTCTAAAGGGAAGAGACCCAATGTAGCACTTGATTTCTAAGAGATAAGAGAAATGGAAAGTATGGCAAAAATTTTGAAAGATGATAAGATTGTCTGAATCAAAGGTCACTTGCACATAATTTATATTTTTTTTCACAGCCAGTTATAGAGGTTGTTCAATTTATTTTCTTGAAGAACTAGTGACCTTATAGACACAGCAAGTACATATCTTTAAACAAAAGTATCTGCTTTTGATTACAATGGATACTGGGCAAGAGTATTGTACTCATGCACCTCCATTTAACTCCTCACACAATTGTGAATCACTCTGAACATAGTCTTTATTATCATTTTTATATATAAAAACTAGCTCATTCACAGAAAAGAGGAAAAGTGATCTTCCTAATGATTAGACATTGAATTGACCCAAACTCTCTAGTGGATACCACAATTTGTTTTAACACATTTCTCTCTTCTCTTCCTAGAGATAAGTGAAAATAACCATTACAATAGCATTTTTGAAATTCTAGTTGAAACAAACAAACCAAAGCATTGATTGTTTCTTTATGAAAATGATATCTTGCTATTGGATTGAGCTGATGCTTTTCTTCTGAATTAAAAGTATATTCTTCTAATGTGTTTTTTTCTGAGTGCACCTATTTCTATATGACATCAAGATGACTGATTTCAGTGATTCCATGGGATTAAGCTACTTAACAAGGTGGATGGCAACCCATTGCTTGAAGTGTAAGCTCCTATAGGGTCAGATTTTTCTTTGAATGTCCAGTGACCAATGTGTGTCTGGCACAGTGTAGGAGAGCAAGAAATGTTTTTGATTTAACTCTTTTGACTGCTTTATTCATGGAGGGAGATAAAAATAAGAGGGAATGATGACTCCTACAAAAATAATAAGTCAAGGATACATTGTTTTAGTGAAGATGGAAACTAATCTAGGAAGACTGTTCAAGAAAAAATAAATCTTAAGCAAATAAAAGAAAGTGGGTATACATGGTTAATTTTTTTATCAGTACAAAGTGCACTATTTTTGAGAAGGCTCTAGGACATGATGTTGAAAAGGAACATGAACTTATGTTGATGTAAAGAGTGAACAAAGTAAATGCCTGGGCCATTCCACTGTGCTTCCTCTTTAGCGGGTGGCAGGCAGAGGAAGGCACTGGAGTCCAGGGATGCTGGCAGTGACAGAAGGGACACAGGCTAATATTGCTTCTTTATTGTGGAGGCAATCATGATGTAGAGTGATTCTTTCATGCTGTGTGGACAGAGCATGGGCTAAAAGAAAGGAAATGTGTGTATGTATGTGTGTATTTGCCATTAATTCAATACTACCCCCACACATTGATTTAATATTTATGTGTTATTCTTTCTCCAAACACTCCTAAAAGCAGTTTTGTTCTTCCCTTACCTCTTCCCCCAAAGACAAACAAATAGACAAACAAGAACCACAGCAACCCTTTTTCCCCATTCTACACAGTAAGTAACTATATCTGGACTTGTGCCTTTCAAGTTGTCTTGCAAAGTGATTGCTAAAAAAGATGAGTTCTCACTGTGAGGCTGCAGGCGAATGTGGTCTTGAATTCCTAATGAGAACATGCTGCAGTTCTTTTTCAGGCAAAATCTGCCCTGTATGCAGAATGAAGATCAGCACAATTTCTTGTTCCAGTTTCCTACAGGAAAGCAATTGAGAGTCAGGGAAGAGACGCAATCAATGTTGAGGTTTTAGAAAGCAATTAACTCTTTCAAGCCTCAGAAAACCTTAAAACCTAGTGCCTGACAATAGTGGATTGCATTTCTAGAGTGCTTACCAAATGCCAGGCATGTAGTTAATTGTCCACCATAGCTAGTTTCTTTTAATCATTATAACTGTTAGTAAGTGTTTAAACCAAAATCCAAATCTAGTTTATATCTGGGGCTTAGGGCCAGAACAAGCAACTTCTGATTCCAACAGGTCAGAGAATAACTCAGAGCTGTTTATGGATTTATATCTCCTTTATGCACAGTGATGGTGATAAATGCTCAAGGAACAGTCATTAGCTCCAGACAGCAGTGATGCCACAGGAGATATCCTCCTATGTGTCCATGGTGGCAGTCAGACACACAAACAGACAGAGACATCTACATACATCCACACATAGCCATGTACAACCACACAGCCACATATGCATGTCTACATACATCTGCCAGCAGCTGTATCCACCCATAGCTACATCCACCGATAGCCACATCTACCTATAACCCCTAGTTGCTTATATGGGTTTACAGAATGGCAGTGGCCTGCAAGCAAGCCCTTACATCACAGGGTTATGGGCAGCTAGCCAATCAAGTGGGCTTTTCAGTAACCATGACACCTGTTACCACAGAAGCACAGAGATATGGGAGCACAGAGGAAAGGGGCAAGGGACAAAGGCATGAGAACTTGATAATTTCATCTTCCCAAGTTCATCTCCTCAACATCTAGGTAGTCTGATTCTAAACTCCAAGTCTATCATCCTGTTCATATTGCCACATAAATAATGTTAGGTTCAGACAACTGTGAACTAAAATGTGACCTTTGCCAATTTCTAGCTTTATAAGTATAAACAGATAACCTTAACTCTATTTAGCTGAACTTTTTCAGCTGTGAAAAAGGGACATTGACACCTCGATCACAGAATTGACATTAGGTTTAAGCAAAACAAACCTCACAACTAGCATTTAGTGCAGTGTCTAACACCCAGTAAACCTCTACACGTGGTAGCAATTATTATAAGCAGTGGAATGCAATCATATATTTATTGCACGAATCTTTATTCAACATCTGCATAAAGAATGGTGATACTTCTTTTTTTAAGATGGTGGAATAAGGAGGAAGCTTGCTGCTCTAGTCTGGGGGAAGATAGTAAAAAACATGGAGAGTTCAATTTCAGGGGAGAGTTAGGGAGAAACTTGCAGAGGAAACTCCATGCAAATTAGAGGAACACTGTGGATCAATATGGAGGATGTGGATGTGCACAACTCGAGATCCTAGCAGCTGAGAGCCTCAGCACCAGCTGTGGAGAGTGAGGTGAGACCAGACTGCAACAGCTCAAGCCACTGACAATAAAGCTGCAGGAAAAGCCTGGTGTGAGCTGTTTGGATCCCTGTGGGGGACAGTGTACCTCCCAACATAGAGGGAAAAAAAGGGGCATGTTTCTCTCTCCCTGACAACCCAGCACTGGTGTCCTAGAGAGGGTGGGTGCCATTTTGGACATAAGTAACATCTACACCAGCTCATTTCAGCATGATGAGCAACCAGCCCAGAGGAGATGCCTGAGTTTGGCTGGGAGAATTTACAGGGGGGCTGGTTGGTCATGACTGTGGGAGCCCTGTGTGCTGGGACTATGAAAACACTGTGATTGCATGTCAGGGTGCAGAGTATGGCTGGGTTTTTGGGCAGTCACTGTGGGCAGCTCCACATGCTCGGGGCTCCCTGGTTCCCTGGTGAGGGTCAGTGCTCACGTGGAGGACAGCATGGATCCTTTGTGTGGTTCTTGTGGCAGCATGGATGAATATCGTACCCATTAGGGCTAGCACCCATGCATTGATCTTGGAGGAGAGGAGGTGAGTGTGAGACTATGCCAACAGAGCAGATTAAACCTTCCCTCTGATAAAATAAATAAAAAGAGATTTGCCATGCCCAACTTGGGTGTCACCTTGAACATTCTCCTCACCGTGGATCACCAAACAGAGCTCCCTGGCCACACCTATGACACACCTCAGGGTATTCACTGAAAGAGCAGACACTCCACTAAGCCACATAGGCATAGTAAAAAAATAAGTTTCTCCACAAATGTCTAAAAATACATGCAGATTCAAGAAACAAGAATAAGGAAGACAACATGATGTTCCCAAAGAAACACAACAACACTTCAGTATGAGAATGGGTGCAGGGAAATTAGGCACATGAGGCAATTCAAAGATGGCGCCCAAAAGAAGTAATGTTGGTGGTACTCAAAGTTGTTTACCACCAAAGCTGATTGGCCATGGAGCATCAGAGGAGGTGACGACAACTGATGACAAGTGTACAGACATATGGCTGGTACTGTAAAAAATCACCCTGTAAAATGACCTTTTAAGTAATTGGTTGGTCCTTATGCCCTGCCCCAATGACTCTGCAGTTTTGTGCTTTAAAAAGTTTTGCTACGCACACAATAAATGAGTTCTTGCTTGACTTGACTCCCTGCTGTGTCTGACTGTCTCCAGGATCGGGAGGCTGAGGAACGGGTGAGCAGCTCACTTACCTTTCTTTGGACCCAGTCCATCCTCGTTCGGGTGGACTAAGACCCTGCAAATGGGAAGATGAAAGAGATTGATGAAATGCCAGAAATGGAATTCAAGAAATTGATTGTAGGATTACTTAGAAGTAATCAGAAACAAATCCATGAATTAATGAACATTTTTCCATAAGGTTACATTTTAAACAGAAATCAAAATGAAATATTGGAAATGAAGAGTTCTATAGATCAAAGAAAAATGCAGTGGAAAGCCTTAACAACAGACTTGGCAAGGCAGAAGAAAGAATCCAAGTTAGAAGACAAATTTCCGGAAATTTTACAGTCAGACCAAAAAAGAAAGAAAGAAAAAGAAATTAGAAAACTAAAAATAGAAATGCCATATGATCCAGCATAAAGATTATTTAAGGAATTAGATATGTTTATTCTGATTCGAACATTATATAATTCTTACTTTTTTTTTTAAATTTGACAGGCAGTTAGAAGATAGAGAGACAGAGAGATGGAGAGAGATCTTCCATCTTCTGATTCACTTCTCAGATGACTGAAACAGTCAGGTCTGTGCTAGACTATAGCCAAGAGACTGGAACTAAATTTGGATATCTTACATGGATAGCAGGGGCCCAAGTACTTGAGCCACCACCAGCTACCTCCCATGGAGTGCCTTAGCAGGAAACTGGATCAGAAGTGGAGTAGCCAGTACTCAAATCAGGCTTGCTGATATGGGATGCAGGCATCCCAAGTGGTGACTTAACTGTTGCATCAAATTACTGCCCCATATACATGTATTGAAACATTGTGTGATGACCCATAAAAGTATACAATCTTTATGTATTGGTTAAAAATAAGAATAGAAAAATAGAAAATAATTCTGACAGCATAGTAAAGAGATGGACCTTTGAGTCAGAGAACATCAATTAGGTTACTGCAGCCACAGTCCAAAGAAGAAATATGGATTTGATATAAAGTATTAATAGGACAGAAATTAGAGAAAGATCCCATAAAATATATTAACTAGGCGGTATTGAAAAAACCTGAGGGTTGTTTGGAAAAGTGTGATAAGGGATATGGAATTAACAAGGGATACTAGCATTTGCAGAAAAGCAGAACCAATAGAATGTGTGTGTATGTGTGTGTGTGTTGATTAGATTGGCTCATATGACTACAGAGAGTGAAAAGCTCCACAATGCTAATCTTCAAGTCAAAGCAGCTGGTACCACTGCTCAGTCCAAGACACTGGAAGCCTCAGAACTAGGCAGGCTGATGATGCAGCCACTCCCATACCATAAACTTCCAAGCCCCTGTCCAAGTCCAAAGTCGTGAGTGTTCCAGGAAGTTATGCTGATACAAGTCCAAAGTCTGAAAGACAAAAAACCTGAAGTCTGTTGTCTGAGGGCAGCAACACAACAGAACTTGTCCTGCTCTGAACTCAAGAACCAGAGACTCTCCCCCTTGTTCTGATTTCCTGCTCCATCATGGCCCCCAGTGACTGGATGTTCCTTCCCCCCAATTCAGGTTGAATCTTCCCCACTCAGTTTGCCAACCTATGTGTCAATCTTTTCTGGAAACACCCTCCCAGACATACCCAGAAGTAATGATATATAAATTTTTTGAACATACCTCAATCTAATCAACCTGGCACCCAAAATTAACCGTCACACAATATCACCCAGATTTCTGGCTTGTACATATAGGAGGATAATTGTTTTCACTGACTGAAATAGAGAACACAGAGGAGTGTGTATATAAAGAGATAGCTGTACTTACATAATGATGGCAAGTTATAGTTTGGACATATAAAATTGAATTATCTGTGAGATAGCTGAATAAAGGTGTTCCGATTTGGGGGGGGGGTCAATTGAAAATATAGTTTGCTGCTCTAGAAACAAAGATGTGGCCTAGGGGCCGGCAGTGTGGATTAGCAGGTAAAGTTTGCAGTGCCAGCATCCCATATGGGCTCTGTTTCAAGTCCTGGCTGCTTCACTTCTGATCCAGCTTTCTGCTATGGCTTGGGAAAGGAGTAGAAGATGGCCCAAGTCCTTGAGCCCCTGCACCCGTGTGGCAGATTCAGAAGATGCTCCTGGCTCCTGGCTTCAGATTGGCCCAGCTCTGGCCATTTTGGTCATATGGGGAGTGAACCAGTGGATGGAAGATCTCTCTCTCTCTCTCTCTCTCTCTCTCTCTCTCTCGATCTCTCTCTCCCTGCCTCTGCCTCTCTGTACCTCTGCCTTTCAAATAAATACATAAGTCTTTAAAAAGAATATGTGGCCTAGAAAGATAGACTTGGAATAGGTCAAAATATTGGTTGTGATTAACATCAAAGTAAGGACCATGCTCCTAGACAAGTAGGCTGAGGGCAAAATACTAGAACACATCAGTATGTGAGAGTTAGGCAGGGGGAGGGAGAAAGGTGATGAAGGAGATTAAAAAAAGAGCATTCAGTCAGATCAGAAGAGAAATATTAAGGGGAAAAATCACTGGAGACTAGGATTTCTAGGTGGAAAGAGGGAAGAGCAGTGTCAGATATGGCGGATATTGAATTAGAACTGAAAGTTAGTCATTGGATCTTGGCACATGTAGGTGCAGGATACCTTCTGTGTGTGTCTCCAGATTGATCCACTCTTCACTGTTATTCACCTAATTTTAATCTGTGTATGTGGGGCTTATGTGTATGCATTTAATCTATGGGCTTTGATTTAGCTTGAAATATTGGGAAGTCCTTGCAGGAGATATGAGGGAAGAAGAGTGAAGTTTGGCTATTTATTCCCTTTACTTCCTTCCTGTTGTAAACACACACTAGATATTTCCTATGAGAGAAAAACACAGCTTCTATCACATGCCCATTTCAGATAGCACTCTCTCTTTCCAGGTTCTTATAACTCTTGCTTCTCTTGCCTCTTTGTGTTCAAGGGCAGTAAAATAGATCTCAGTAAGAAATAAGAGTGGGAATAAGAGAGGGAGGAGGAAGAGAAATGGGAGTAGGGGTGGGAGGGTGGGCATGGTGGGAAGAATCACCATGTTCCTAAAGTTATAATTATGAAGTGTGTGAAGACTATAAAGTTGTGTAGTTCTGCATACATTCCTATGGGCTTACTTCTAAGGGTACAGTTTAAAAACCCCAAATCCCCTTAAGCTGGGTGGTAAAAATACCATCTTAAGTGTTAAAGTGGTCATATGGATAGGATTAAGTGTCTGGCAATAATAATAGATAGAATTAAAAAGGAGAGAATGTGCCAACATTGGAAGCAGTCCACACAGCAGACTCATAACATGATGATCACTTTAAGTAGCACTCTGACTTCAGAATCAGCCCTTAAGGCATTCTGGTCTGATTGAAAAGCCCACAAGAGCATTTCAGGCAAGTAAAGCCAAGACACTATGGCAAAAAAAGTCCTATAGAAGGACTTTGGTGGGTGAGATCCCAGTGGAAAGAGTGGTCTTCAAAGAAGGAGGTACTTTTCTCTGAAGAGAGGAGAGAATTTCTACTTTGCTTATGGCCTTGTTTAAATACTGAAGGAGTTGGTGGATTCAAAAGGCTTCCACAACCTAGGCAGCTCATGTCAAGATTCTTGGGTGATCACAGACATCATACCTAGGAGTAATTGTTAAATTAACAACATGAATCTGTCCTCAACGAGTTGTATTATAATTATGTAAAAGTGCTTGAAAAAGATATGCCATTCTTAAAGTTCATTAAGTTTCTAAAAAAAAGTGAAATTAATTTCAAGATTCAATTACTTGAACAGCCGTTGTCTCGATGGTTGAGGAACAGGCTTTTTGTTGTTATTGTTGTTGTTTTTGTTTGTTTTTTCATGCAAAATTGTTGAACTCTACTTAGTATAGAGTTGGTTTTCAGTGTATAAAGTTAATTGAAAATGGATCTTAGTGGAAAATGGGACTGGGAATGGGAGAGGGAAGAGGAGGAGGGGTGGGAGTGTGGGTGGGAGGGCAGGTAGAGTGGGAAGAATCACTATATTTCTAAACTTGTACTTATGAAATGTATGAAGTTTGTATTCCTTAAATAAAAATTTTCTTTGGGGAAAAAAAGACATCTCACTGTTACTAGCAATTATTCTGCAATTTTTCCCTACACCCCACCTACATCTTTATAAGCAATGTCTTTATTAGACTACATGAGATTACTAAATTTTAGTGTGCCATCTATTTCTTTCTGACTAATGTAACATATAGTTTTGATTTAGCATTGGGGAAAAAGGATAGAAACTAAAGCAAATGGAAAGCAATAAAATAGAAATAAGGTATAAAAGTCTTTTAAAATTAATATTTAAGGAAAGAGGAAAGAGGAATTAGTAGCTGGAAGGGGACATGACGAAGTTTAATAATTTTAATGTGGGAGAGACTAAAATATTATAGGCTAGTAAAAACCAGTCAAAAAATAGAGAAGTATAGACTGAAGATACAGTAAAATGGGGAAAATACTGTCAGAGCAGGACTTCAGAGGAGACAGGAAGGGATATAACCCAGAGCACATGGAGAAACATTCATATTGTAAAGAAAGAGCTTGAACCAATAGAAATGAGGTTACATAGAGATAAAGATAAGTTTATAGGTTGAGAGTAGGAAGTAGATTTTATCTGAAGTCATCTATTATCCCCTGTGTGAATAAATAAATGTGAAAATTTGGACAAGATAATGAGGTAAATGGAAAAAGGATAGTCCCAAGGATACTTGTCCATATGACCTCTCTTTGCTGAGAGCCCAGATGTGGAATCCCTAAGTTTGTGGTTCTATCAATACTCATAATTATGGGGAGATGGCCACTTTCAGTGAGTTAGCATGACAGTGAGTTACTAAGTTGATTGATACCAGTTTTGGAATTTACAGGTCAATACTAGTGTAAATGCACAGAGACAAGGGAGAGGAGGAAGATGCTAATAGACTAGTTGAAGCAATGGATCCTAGGGTCAGCATTGAATAGGGAGGAAATTGTGATTATAAAGAGTCTGATGACTTGAGGAAAAGAAGATGAGGAGCCTGGAGAACTAGATGATCTCAAAGAACAATTAACAAGGAGGAAATATCAAGTATATATATAAAGTATATATAAAGTTTATAAGGGGAAAAGGAATGAAAACAATAAAAGGCATGTTGGCAGGTTGCTATTCAGTGAGACAGCACTGAACAATGGTATGGTGCAATGTATGAAAATGAATAGGTAAATAAACTTTATCTATAAAATATCTCATTTAGTATTATGTTATTTTACATTTTTCTTTTCCCCCCACATTATTTTGAGACTCTTATTTACCAATTAATTTGATAAACTTTTATACTAATGCTATTAATATGGCAAATGCTTTTCTTGAATTCAGAATTATCTGTTATAATTCAGAAATCTGATGTTGGGATGTTAACTGACTATATCAAATTTCACACTGTTTTTATTTATTTATTTATTCATTCATTTATTCATTTATGCATTTATTTGAAAGACAGAGTTACAGACAGAAAGAGAAAGACAGAGAGAAGGAGACTCTCCATCTGCTGGTTCTCTCTCCAAATACCTGCAACAGCCTGAGCTGTGCCAGTTCAAAAACAGGAGCCCAGAGCTTCATCCATGTCTCCTACGTGTGGATGCAGAGGCCCAAGCACTGAGTCCATCTTCCAGTGCTTTCTCAGATGCATTAGCAGGGAGCTGGATTGGAAGTGAAGCAACCGGGTCTCGAACCGGCTCCCATGTGTCATGCCACTCTTGCAGGCAGTGGCTTAATCCACTATGCCCCAATGCCCACCCCAAAATTCACAGTTAACAGTGTCTAAGTGAAAAAAAACTTCCTAATAAATCTTTGCTTCTGATTTTTAAAATTGTGTAGATTATATGAAATATTTCATGGGTATATTTTCCTACCAGCATTTTGTGCCTTGTTAAGAATTAATGGTTTCATTTTGATTGGCCATGATTAATGAATAGCCAACTAATTGGTAGTAATTGAGATTCTCAAATAGTTAATGATCATTCTATAATATATGTCCTTTATGTAATTGATAGCTAGAGGTTAAAGACCAAATCTTACTATTAAGGAACACTTATTTTTTAACCCTTTTGTTTTGTGTCATATAGAGGGAGCTCCATTAGTGACCTATGTGGATAGTCATATTGGGAGAAAGAATTGAGCATGTGTGTGGCTCAGCAATTACTTAATGCATCCACTTTGGGGGCTGATCGTATATGCCTTGCAATAAGATTGGTGTTGCATGACTGCAAATTATCTGGGCAGATATGTCTGCCTAATTCAGGGATTCAGTGATAAGGACCACACTTTAGTCAAGCTCTCTAGTATCAATTTTACACGTTTTAAAGGGGGATCTTTTGAGTCCACTTGCTGCTTCTATTTCTTAGTTTTGATGATAGCAGCAGCTTTGGAAGGGAAACAAGGCATAGTAGATGAGAGTGGACTGAGAAGTTAAATTGCCTGATTTTTGAATACCATTTGTATGATGCACTAAAACTGTTATTTTGAGCATTTTACTTTACTTCTATGTTCTTCAATTTTCTAAACTACAAAATGGAGATGATAATAGTACCTATTTCATGTAGTCATGAAAATGAAATCAGATACATTTAAAGCACTTAGATCTGTGCCTGTGCTAAGTGAGTGCCATGAAGTGACCTATATGATCTTCACTTCAGAAATAAAATTCAGGGGTTCATAAAAGGTATGTGACTTGCCCACAGCCACTTGGCCAGTAACCAAACCAAGGATTCTGACCTAGATTCACACATTCTGTTTTAAACATTTATTTATTCTCTTTGAAAGGCATAGTTATGGAGAGAGAAGGAGAGACACAGAGAGAAAGATCTTCCATCTACTGGTTTACTCCAAAAAACAGCCAGGGCCAGGAGAATCATCCAGGTTTTCCATGTGGGTGCAGGGGCCCAAGGACTTAGGCCATTTTCCATTGCTTTCCCAGGTGCATTAGCAGGGAGCTGGATCAGAAGAGGAGCAGGCAGGATGAGACTGGTTCCCAAATGAGATGCTGATGTAGCAGGTGGTGACTTAACCCACTATGCTACAAAGTCGGCTCTACCTCTTTATCCTCTTGGCAAAGCCTGGTTCATTATTCATCTTGATTTAGAGACTGTGTTTCATTACTCTCTTAGGGTAAAGGCATGAAACCAAAACATCCAATCCACTTAGAAGCAAGGCCACCTGTGTATTGGCTATGAGATAAAATCCAGTGAGACTGTAGATGATATGATTTCACCTTTTTCCCAGATACCTGTGTTTTGGCCTACATTTGCCTTTACAAAACTTAATACAATAGTTTAGAGCTTCCTTATCATTGTAAGTATAGTCAGGATCTGCAGCATCTATTGGAAACACAGAATCCTGGGCCACACACCAGATCTACTAAAACAGAATTTTCAATTTAATAATATTCAATACCACCTTTAATATATTTTACTGTGTGAGAACTACTACTGAAGTCATTCAGTGGAAATTAATTTTTTTAAAAATTCATTTATATTTGAAAGGCAGAATTATAGAGAGGCAGAGGCAGAGGCAGAGAGAGAGTGAGAGGGAGAGAGAGAGAGAGAGAGATCTTCCATCTGCTGGTTCACCCTTACTCCTAGATGGCCGCAACGGCTGGAGCTGAGCCAATCAGAAGCTAGAATCCAGAAGTTTCCTTTGGGTCTCCCACGCAGGCGCAGGGGCCAAAGGACTTGGGCCATCTTCTACTGCTTTCCCAGGCCATAGCAGAGAGCTGGATTAGAAGTGAAGCAGCAGGACTCGAACCGGCACAAATATGTGATGCTGCCACTGTAGGCAGCAGCTTTACCAACTATGCCACAACACCTGCCCCTAAATTCTTTTTAAAAGTTTGCTTATTGATTTAAATGAGAGAAAGAGAGAGAGAGAGAGAGAGAGAGAGAGAGAGAGAGAGAGAGAGAGAGACTCCCCTGATTCACTCCCCCAAAGCATGTAATAGCTGGGCCAAGAAAATGCCAGGAGCTGGGAATTCCATCCAGGTCTCCCACAAGGGTGGCAGGGGCACAAGTAATTGAGCCATCATCTGCTTCCTCCAAGGATGTATTAGCAGGAAGTTGGATCATAAACATGTAGTAGCTGGGGCTTGAACCACACACTCCAATATTGGATGCAGCTTGACCCCCAGCACTAAGTGGGCTTTTTAAACATTAAATTTTCTGTTCATTTATAGTCATATTTCAACAAATTTATTTACCTTATTTGTATATGCAAGGATTTACTCAAGACTTCAAATTGCACATGCATTTGTGCATCTAAATGCTGAACTAGACACTTATTTTTCAAAGAAAGGTATATTCAAAGGATTAGAATTTCTGCATGGCAATTCCATTTCAAATCATCACATTTCCTAATTTCTCCTGAACATCTGTGGAGCATAATTATAGTTAAACATGCTTTGAATATTACTTGTGTATGTGTCATTAAAATGTTAGAACAAAGTGAATCAATAATGTAGCGTATCCTTTTTCTACTTAAGAGCTCTGCCAAGTGTTTCAATCATTTCTTTCAGATTTCTTCAAAGAAGAAAAGCATTGCTAATAATTCAATGTCTTGCTTTTTCCAGTAGGTAAAATAGAAATGTAGCTATTCTGGCCGAGGGTGGATGGTGCTATGTACCAATTATTTTCTAGAGTAAAATAATTGCACAGTCTCTCCATATATTTCTTAAAATGTCTCTGAAGTCGAAATATAATAATATATCTTCATGAAATTATTTATTGTGATATTTTTATTCACTATATTAGGAAGATGTGGCAACATTTGCATAATTACTTCACTGAAAATGAAAGACTGCAAACCAATATTTCAGACTCCAGTTTTTATTCAAAGACAACTTGACAGTAATGTTCATTGATTTACAAATAGAACTTAGCAATTTACAAAATGGCATTAAAATGACCCAGAAACACCCACAATTTAGATGAAGGAAATTGCCATAATAACAAAAATAAGGACTCAGTAAACTCAACAAATAGAGGTTGATTTTTTAAAACTCAACCTCTTAGAATTATGTTGTTATCTCTTCTATAAGTGTTTATTTTTAAATATTTGACAGATTTTGAAAAATTACATGTTGAACATCATGAAACATGTAAGTTTAATTTATAGTTTTTGTCCAAAACAAAATGGCAACAAATATATTTTCAAGTAGATTCTATTTCCAAACAGATAAATCTTATATAGACTTTGGTAATATTTCCTTCTTGAATTATATTTTCTAATAAATAAAACCCTCATTGTATCTTGAAATGTTGTAAGTATAGTTTATGAAAAAGGAAATTTTATGAAATTTATTTTAATTCGATCTATAAATATACTAACAAACATCTCAATATTTGCATATATTATAATAAACACACTTTTATATATTAAACAAGCAAATTCAGTCTTTATAAAAGGTTATGGGTAGACGATGACAAGAGCCGAAGTAATATTATATACAAAGAATCATTAATAAGAAAAGTTATAGTATAAATTCACTATTTAACAGATATATATTATTATGGTTAATGTATCCCACCTATAGAGCATGATGGTGAGTCCATGTACATTATCTTATGTGATTTGATTAAATAACTTGGGAAAGGGTCTAGCTAGACAGATTATATACACTCCGTTTTGCAGGGGAGCAAGCTAAGACTGAGAGTTTAATATATTTGTCCAGTTAGATGGCCAGTAAATGTCAGGCTAAAGTCAAAGGAGGATTACATGGTTCATTTTATTTGAGATCACCTGAAACCAATATTTTTAAGGTTTCAAAAGAGGACATATGCATTTACTCTCTTCTTCCAAATTTTCATATAAATAGGAAGGCTTATTTCTATGGATGATGACAGTTTATTGGGTTAAAAACAGATCAGAAGGGCCAGCATTGTGTCCCAACATGTTAAGCCACTGTTTGTGACACCAGCATCCCACATGACTGCCAGTTTGAGTCCCATGTCCTCTGCTTCCAATCCAGCTCCTTGTTAATGCAGCTGGGTAAGCAGTGGAAGGTGGCCCAAGTGCTTGGGCCCCTGAAATCCCCATGGGAGACTGAGTTCCAGGCTCTTGGCTTCAGCTGGTCAAGTCCCAGTGTTGTTTCCATTTGGGGAGTAAACTAGCGAAGGATGATCTCTCTCTTTTCAAAAATATAAAATAAATCTTTAAAAAAAAGATGAGAAACCTTGCTGCATCACTTCTTGGCCTTTTGGCTAAGATCAAGTGTAATACCTTGCTGGGTCTTTGCAAATGTCAATTAAATATCCACAGTTTTACATGTCTGCACTGAGTGCTAATAGTACTATGGGAAGAAAAGGCAGGAGGAAGTATGAGGAGGAGAATTTTAACTGTCTATGGTGTCAAATGCTTTGTTAGCCACATCGAGATGCTGTCTCACAGTTTTGTTCATTTCTACAGGCAGCATGCCTAGTTGTTTAAATAGCCTTTATTTTACTGCTGTTACAGATGAGCAAACTAAGGCACAGTGACAAAGTGGCTTGCCTAAAGTCACACAGTGGCTGAAATCAGACCTGAAATCATGATCTGTAGACTGCTGGTCCAGCATTTTTTCCAGTATCTTTAAGATGAGTCTTTTACCAGAGCTTCCCATATTAAAAGAAAATGGCTAATTACAAAGATCCAAGGTGGCTAAAGATGGAATAAAATAATGGCATTTAGGACAAGTGTTGGTGAAATATTGGGTTTCAGAAGGTGAAACATTGGTAGTAGATTGGCATAAAAGAATCAATTCCTTCAACAAATAGGATTTGAGCTTCTACAGTTGCTAGACACTATTCTCTACTCAGGAGAACATTAGTGAACCGACATCTTTTTCTAAAGGAGGCTAAGTCAGGGATACGGAGGGTGTTTTCAAACATACCAATCAAACAGAAAATAAACTATATAATTAGCTTTCCAATTGAAGATAGTGATAAACTATTTAAAACCAAGTAAACTAAGAGATTTCTAGAGTTAAATCAATTTCATATAGAGAAATTCTTAAATGCTGGAATTTTTAAAAGTGTGTATATTTATGTAATTGTAAAGGAACACAACTGTACCACAAATACTGTATTTCAACATCTTATAACAGATTTTTTTCTATTTTTAGTTATTGATTTTGATTTTATTTGAAAAGCAGACTACAGAGAGAGAGAGAGAAACAGAAAGACAGAGATCTTCCATTCACTGGTTCACTGCCTAAATGCCTGAAAAGAGCAAGGGTTGGGCCAGTCAGAAGCTAATTGTCCAGAATCCAGTGCAAGTCTCCCAGGTGGTTGGCAGGGGTCCAAGCACTTGAGCCATCATCTGCTCCCTACCAGGGTGTACATTACCAGGAAGCTGGATCAGAAGCAGAGCCAAGACTCAAACTAAGTCCTCTGATAGGGTGTCTCAAGTGGCATATTAGCTGCTGTGCCAAAAGCTAGACCTGATGTTTCATAATATTGATGAAAGGGGAGCACTGAAAACATATTCTGGAATATTAGAGAGTCAAGGCTTGTCTCGGTGGCACTTCTATTATTCACAAGGTAACTGGATTTATAACTCTGTATGTTGAACTTCCTCTTCTTACAACTTACTGTAGGTTTCTTTTTGGTTGTTCATAAACTGCTGGAACCAAAGCGGTTGTGTGAATTCTCCCTTAGCATCTTATTAATAAATGCTTTGAATTAAAATTCAAGTACATGGCAGGATTTATCATGCCCAAAGATATATTTTCTTAAGCCAGTTCTTGAAACAAGCAGAGAAAACACAATGAAGCTAATTAAATTCCTTATTTTAGAGGAAAAATTCATAAACAATCTCAGTTTTCCATATGAGAAATTTTTGCACATGGATGAACACTTCATTAGGAAATAGATTATGAAATGTTTCAAGTAACTGAATAGAATGATTGCTACCAAATGGAAATGAAAAATAAGGATTTCTAGTACATGTGCTATTTTAGGCACATGGTTATTTGAATGGTGTGAAATTTCATAGAGCTTTAATAACTTACTGTTTTATACTAAATACCTGATTATATGAATTATCTTTAGTTTCATTTATTTTCCTTCCTGTATTTTATCTATGGCATAAGTAAAATGTCTCAATTTCAAAGGTGAGGAAACTATGGCACAGAAGTTAATTAACATGTCCAATCGTGTAGTGTATTACTCTGTTTATTGAAGACCAAACATCAAAAGTTACGATAGGTAAATTGATGCTACAACTCCACAAAGCACAGTAGAAATATTTAAGCAAACGTAGTCTGGAAACAGTTCACATTTTCAAAATCCACATGATATTATCTCCATTAGTTACTGTAAATTAATTATTGTATTTCTTCATATAAAATCCCTACATTTCTGGTTTAAGTCCTAGTGTTTCATAAACTAAATCCTCTTCCTCATTGTAATTTTTATAACAGCACAAAAGGAGGATTTTTTTGTTTGTTTGCTTAGTTTTTGCATTTTATATGCAGCCACCTTGCTAAATTCTCTTGCTAGATCTGATTGTTATTGAGTTCTTTCACTTTCTAGAGTATTCATTTACAGTATTGATGCCTCTCCAATTCAATAGTTATGCAGTTTAATTGTACCTGCTATAATTTGGCAAAAACAGATCTTATATAGAATGATACAAATTTATCTCTCTGGAAGCTATGATTTTTATTTTCATATGTATTATTTTCAATATTTTGAACTATGAATGAGTATTTCCTTTATAATCAGAAAAGCCAATATAGTTATTGAAAAATTTATCTGCTCAGTTTTTAATATGGTGGTGCCAGTTGCTGTTCATTGTCCTTGGCCAAATTTCTGAGTTCATCTGAGATTTACTTCATAAACCTCTGTTACAGCTACCTGGTTGTTTCTTCCTGCAGAGGTCTGTTTTTTTCTTTTTTTTTTTTAATTTTTTTTCCTGTTCAGCAGATTTGAAGTTGTATATAGTTCATTCCTTGCCAGAATGAATGTACAGGAAAACTACAATTCCCAGAGTGCAAAACTCCCAAATCATTTGCTTTTTCTACTCCTTCCTGCTATTGAATTTAGGACTTCACAGTCCAGAATGCAATGTGAGAAGCGTAAACTTCCACAAAGAGCCAGGTTGCATTACTGGGAATTGTAGTCCTGGAATGTGAATAGTGAGCTAAGGACTGCTGGAGAGAGGCTCAGTTTAGAGGTGAAGTGGATACAGAGACTAGAGTGGGAATAAAATTACTAATGGCAGCTGCATCTTTATAGTAGAGGAGATGGCTACAGATTTCTGTATTAGGAAGGCTAATCAAATGGTCTTCATACATTTTACTCACACATTTCCTAAAACAATTATGAAAAACTACATACCCATTTTCAAGATGAGTTTTTAATTTTTTTAATTATAACAGTTTAAATAGTTGTAAAGGGTGTGATTTCTATCAGTCTGTAAAATTCAGTCTTACATTTTAACTTTTTGCTGAGATATCCATAAGTAAAATAAAGTCCAGAGATTTTAAATATAGAGTTACATGAAATTTTCCATATGCTCACCACTATGCAGTTCTGAAACTCCTACCTCTACAGGGTATGTCTATGCTCTAGAAGGCTCTTACACCACTTTCAGTGAAAACACTCCAGAAATGGCCACAAGTTAGGCCTTTAACACAATGCATTAATCTTGCCAGTTTTTGAAATTCATGTACAACAGTGTACATATAAACATATTGTGTCACTATTATAAAGGTATCAAATATAAGCTAAATACTGGAATGGAGCCCATTATTTAACAACTGGAAATCCTAGTTTCCTTCTTCTCATGACCTTTTACTCTTCCATCCACATAATTTTTTTGAAATATTACTACAGTGTATTTTTAAAAGATTTATTTTATTTATTTGAAAGAGTTATAGAGAGAGGTAGAGTCAGAAAAAGAGAGAGGTCTTCCATCTGCTGGTTCACTCCCCAGATAGCTGAAACAGCCAGAACTGAACTGATCTGAAGCCAGGAGATTTCTCCGGGTCTCCCATATGGGTGCAGGGGCCATCCTCTACTGCTTTCCCAGGCCTTAGCAGAGAGCTGGATCGGAAGTGGAGCAGCCGGGACTCAAACTGGTGCCCATATGGCATGCCGCTAGGGCCATAACTGGCTGCGCCACAGTGCTGGCCCCATTACAGTATACTTTAAACTGTGCAAGCTTTTGTTGATCTCCCTATCACACTTCTGGAGACCAAGCATTTGATATGTAATCTTTAAATAACTTCTCATTATAAAGCTCTAAGTTAATTTTTTTTGGATTATCTTTGTTCATACAACATTGATTAAGGCAATCTAGAATATACAATTTTGATTAGCAATCATTAAATATTAAAACTAAACATATAATTTGAAATGCATTTTAAGTGTAGTGGATTTTGTACTTATGTATATTGTTAATATTATTAATTTGTATGAGACAGTTCATCATCAAACATCTTTTGTTATTTTTTTTTTTTTTTTTTTTTTTTTTTGACAGGCAGAGTGGACAGTGAGAGAGAGAGAGACAAAGAGAAAGGTCTTCCTTTGCCGTTGGTTCACCCTCTAATGGCCGCCGCGGTAGCGCGCTGCGGCCGGCGCACCGCGCTGTTCCGATGGCAGGAGCCAGGTGCTTATCCTGGTCTCCCATGGGGTGCAGAGCCCAAACACTTGGGCCATCCTCCACTGCACTCCCTGGCCACAGCAGAGAGCTGGCCTGGAAGAGGGGCAACCGGGACAGGATCGGTGCCCCGACCGGGACTAGAACCCGGTGTGCCGGCGCCGCAAGGCGGAGGATTAGCCTGTTGAGCCACGGCGCCGGCCGATCTTTTGTTATTTTTATAAATGCAAGTAAAGTGGAAATTTACTCAGTAGATGAGTCTGCAAGCAGTTGTGTTATAGCAATGTCACTCAATCCTTTAACCACTTTCAGCATTTTGTGCCCCAAATTAAATAATTACCTATCATCAAGAATTATTTTTTACTTACCTACCAGCATCTAAATGAATGAAATAGTTTCCTATTGAAAACAAAGAACTGAAAGTGTCCTGGATTGCAAATGGATTTGTTCCCACACATTGTCCTCTTGTTTTACTCCTTAGAGTTTTTTTCCCCAACAACTTTATAGAGGGTTAATTCACACCTCAAAATTTCACCCAGTTTCAATGTACAATCCTACAATTTTCAGTAAGTTTTTAAAGTTGTGAATTACCATCCCAGTTTATGTTTGTTTTTAGAGCTAACCCCATGATCTTGGTGTCATTTATTTTGACATTTATTTGAAAGGCAGAGTTACAGAAAGTGGGGGGGGGAGATCTTCCATCCACTGATTCACTCCCCAGATTGCTGCAACAGCCAAGGCTGGGCCAGGATGAAGCCAGGAAATGAGTTTCTTCCATGTCTCCCACGTGGGCACAGGGGTACATGTACTTGGGTTATCTTCTGCTGTTCCCCCTTAGCACCTTAGCAGGGAGCTGGAACAGATGTGGAGCAGTGGGACATGAATTGGCACCCATATGGTATGCCAGCATCACAGATGTGCAGGTGCCACAACTCTGGCTCCCACTATTTACTTTTAGAACATTTTTGTCACTCTCAAAATTTCTGCTCCTACCCATTTGTCAGCAATCACTGCTCCTAACTCCAGGTTCAGGCAACCATTGTTCTGCTTGCTGACTATATGGATTTACCTTTTCTGGAAATTTCATGTAAATGTAATCATACAGTGAGTAGTAATTTCTGTCAGATTTCTTTAAATGAACTAATTTTTTTGGAGTTGACTCATATTGTAACATTCTTTGGAGGTTGTACACCAAGGGACAATCACCATAAATCAAGTTGTTAATGAGTGAGAGATACACTTTTTTCTGTAAAATGGAAGACAGATGATGGTGCAAGGAGACTTGGTAAACAATATTGGAGAAAAACGTTTGGAAGTCGAGGTTCTAGAAGCGATTTTTTTAAAAAAACTTGATTTTGCTCCCTTGGAAATTCTTCATGTACACTTGGGGTATATATACTGCAATTTGAAGAAAAGTACACTAAGTCATTTAGAAGAAACCAAGAGTGGGTTAGAATAGGAATTTCAAATGATGTTCTTGTCACTAGGGCTCTGTGATTCAATTTACTAATCTGAAAAGTTAGCACAATCATATCAACTTTATATTTTTGTTGTGGGAATTGGAGAGTCTGAGGATTGTAAGAAGATAATTGAAATTATTGTTCAGATCTTTCTGTTGCATCAGTCAGCGACTGATTTTAAAGAGCTTCTGGCCAAGATATTTCATTTCATTTCAGCCTGACTCTTCCACATTGTAAGGGATCTATCTGCCTTGGGTCTTGCCTGGCATCACTCTTAGCATCCAACCATCTCCTACCACAGTAGCTGATCTCTGTCTTTGGCTCAATACTGGTATAATAAAGATATACTTGGAACTTGAAGTATTTATATACTGAGCCTAAAGATTAGAATGTACAGTGCCTTCGAATGAGAAGGGGATTTTCCTTTCAAAAGACCACAAAGCCCATGTCATTACTATTTCAAAATGGAATGCATTTTACTTGTAAAAATCCTACATGACCTATTTGCATTGCTATAGAGACTCCCTGCTTCTTATCCTCACCCATCCACCCCTAGGCTCCCAAAGTAACTAGATAGAGGTATATTCAGTCAGTTATGTTGCTCAACCCGAATTATGTCCGTTTTTGTAGGCTTTCGTTTTGAATGTGCCCTGATAATTTAACAAGAATATTGAGTCCTGAGCAGACAGAAGAATTGAAGAGCGTTTTTCAAGAATGGTAATAACTATGCTTTGTCAGTGACTTTAAGGTATTCATGAAAATGAAGTAGAGAAAGGAATAAAGTTTTCTGTAGTCAAGCTGATTTTAATTGAATGAATTTTCTAATCATAACTGGGAGATGAATTCAAGCGTCAGTAATGACGATGTTGGCACGATTGCCTAGCAAAAGGGGTACTTGACGTTCAGAGGCTGGATAGATAGCAGCTTGCCCAGCATCCAGTCCTCCCTACAGGAACTGCTGCTGCTGCTCTCCTGCACTAGCAACAGAGGCAGACAAGTAAGATAGATGAATAGTAATTATTGCTGAAAACCTCAAAGAGGGGAAAGGAGCTAAATAAGTTCCTGATGCACGTTTTCAGAATCCTGCTTGGGAACTGGTAGATGTACAGTATTTACCACTAAAATAAATGCTTCTTTGTAACAATGCTAAGTTGATGCTAGCAAAATGGATCTCTTTTGCTGTAACTTAGCTTGATTTCACACTCACTGTCTCTTAAAGGGATACCAGGAAATCCCTTTTCTAGGGCTTCATCTACTCAGTCCATTCCTCGATGATTCTCCAGTTAGAGTTCTTCAGTATCTAATCAAGTATTTTGGTTGTATACAGCGTCTGGAAGGCTGTCTTCTCAGATTGCATGTTTGGGGCATTGAACAATCTCTGTGCTCAAGTCCAAGATGCCACATAATTGTTGAGCTCCTGTGTGAGCACATTTTCCAAGGTTATATTTACCTGCTTGTGCCACCAACCTCTCCATCTAAGATAACAGATCACAGTGGGAATAGAGTAAAGCATGATCACTATTGTGTATTTCCCCCTGCAGGCAATGAATCAATTGTATGCAAATTATGGCTAATTTATGGGACATTTCTATAAGAATAAAGTACAAGTGCACAATATACCAACTTTGGGAGAAAATTACTTCTACATACCTAAATATTGTTTAAACTTTCTATTATGAAACATTTCAACTATATATAAAAATAAGAAATAGTATTATAAACCTTCATATATGTATCTCTCAGCCTTGATAGCTATCAATTCACGTCTCAAATTGTTCCTTATATACTACTATCTATTTCTCATCCCTAGATGTTGCTTTGAAGCCAGTCCCAGACATTTAATTTTATATATCACTATTTCAGTATGTACCTCTAAAAAGGACTAAAGTCAATGTCATCACATCCACAAAAAGTTTACAGTAAGTCCTTAATATTGTGAAACCGAGTTCAGTTTTACCTGATTATATCAAAGATCAGCACTTCTCAAATGCTAATGTGAATAGGAATCACCAGGAGATCTCAAGAGGGGGACTATTAGGGGATTTTAAAAGACTCTGATTCAGTAGATCAACAGAGGAGTCTGATATTCTGAATTTCTGACAAGTTCTCAGGTGATACCCATGCCATTGCTCTGTTCCTCGGACCAAACACTAATGGACCAAACACCTAATGGAAGGTCATATTTTTTAGGATTTTGTCTTAATATGTTAGAGTACATTTCCCTTTAGAGGTTAATGTATCTAAAGATATCACACAGGTGCTGGCACTTTGGCATATTAGGTTAAGCTTCTGCCCATGGCACAGGCATCCCATATGGGCACCGGATCGCGTCCCAGCTGCTCTTCTTCCAATCCCACTCTCTGCTATGGCCTGGGAAAGCAGTAGAAGATGATTCACTTGCTTGGGCTCCTGCATCTATGTGGGGGTCCCAGAAGAAGCTCCTGGCTCTTAGTTTCAGATCATCCCAGCTCCAGCCACTGGGGCAATTTGGGGAATGAACCAGTGGATGGAAGACCTTTCTGTCTCTCCCTCTTTCTATCTGTAACAGTACTTCTCAAATAAATAAATCTTTAAAAAATAAAGATATCAAATAAATTCATAATACTGCTTTTTAAGAAAAAAAATATTTATTTGCATGGGAAAAAGAGAGAAAGAGAGAGAGATAACACATTTCACTCTGCTACTGGTTCACTCCGCAAATGTCAAATGCCTAAAATTGAATGGCTAAGGCTAGGCCAGAATGAAGCTGGAAGCCAGGAACTCAATCCCGGTCTTCCATGGCTAACCAGAACCCAATTATTTGATCCATAACCATTGCCTCCTAGGCTCCCCATTAGCAGGAAGCTGGATCCAGAGCTGGGACTTGAATGCAGGTACTCCAGTATAGGACATGGATGTCAACCTGTGTCCTAAACATCAAGCAAAATACTTGTGCTCATGATACAATCTTTGATCACAAATTACTTGAAAACATCTTTAGTGTATATTTGGCATTGTCCTAGGCATTGGGGACTGGGGAAATTAGTGACATACAGCGTTTCTTCATCTCTGGTTGGCTAGTAGCTTTCCCAAAGAGCAGAAACAAAATACCCACAGCATATCTATGTTGAATTTCTGCCCATCTATCTCTTATGTACATATATGTGTAAATAGGTATGTATAACATATCTCCTGTGAAAGGATTGGTGTGTTTTCTGTGGCTGCTGTAACAAATTAATATTGAGTTAGTGGCTAAAACAACAGAAATTTTTTCTCTCACTATTTTGGCAATCAGAAGACATAGTTCCCTCACCCTATGGAGAGTGAGGAGATTTCTCTTCCTAGCTTAGACTTTAAAGCTGATGGGGAAGCTGACAGGAGTATACAGTGTGGCCCAGTGGGGTGAGAACATGATGAGAGTTAGGGAATCCGACAACTAGAAATTCATATTCCAAATATGAGTTGAGTGTCACAATGATTTCCCCAACATTAGTACTTCTATAAGTGAGTAAAGTAAATTGACATATAAACATAAAATTGTATTCATAAGGAAAATGCCCAACCTATCATTTACAACACCTGATATGTCAGGTGCCACCTTGTTATATTAGTTTCATTATTGCAAATTATACACATGATCAGTGGTCCTTCAGCATTTTATTACTTTTTAATTATGATTCCAGATTTGAAAACATCATCATCCTTGATTCATAAGGGAGAGGGAAGTACAAATTCATGCAATTCTTGAAATTGCTGTGATCATCTCTTCTCTTAATTGTGAAAAATCTGCAAGAAGAATGCCACATTTTGTTTCCACTTAGAAGACATTATTTTTCCCCTTTAAAATAAGAAGATTCAGGGGCAGCACTGTGGCACAGTGGGTTAAGCTGCCTCTTGTGATGCAGGCATTCCATTTTGGAGTTCTTGTTAGAGCTATGGTTGCTCAGCTTCTGATCAAGCTTTTGTCAATATGCTTGGGAAGGCAGCAGCAGATGGCCCAAGTACTTTGTCCTCTGCCTCCCATGTGGGAGACCAGGATGGAGTTCCTGGCTCATACTGTTGGCCTGATGCAGATCTGGCTGGTGTGATCATTTGAGGAGTAAACAAGTGGCTAGAAGATTCTCTCTCTCCCTCTACCTTATAAACAAATCTTTTTGAAAATTTAAAAAATCTACTATAATTACCCCACACTTGATCCTATTCATATGGTAATTTAACACTTAATCCTATCTATATGTTCACTTTAACACTTAATATGATCACTTTAACATTTTTTTTTATTTGACAGGTAGAGTTATAGACAGTGAGAGAGACAGAGAGAGAAGTCTTCCTTCCGTTGGTTCACTCCCCTAAAGGCCGGTGCTGCACCGATCTGAAGCCAGGAGCCAGGTGCTTCCTCTCGGTCTCCCATGCGGGTGCAGGGATCCAAGCACTTGGGCCATCCTCCACTGCACTCCTGGGCCACAGCAGAGAGCTGGACTAAAAGAGGAGCAACCAGGACATAATCCAGTGCCCCAACCAGGACTAGAACCCCAGGTGCCGGCGCTGCAGGCGGAGGATTAGCCAAGTGAGCCACGGTGCCGGCCCAACTTTAACATTTAAGATGACATTTTAATCACCTAGCTCAATAGGATTTGGGGTCCATGACAAATTTTTAAACTGTGCCCTTAGAAATTAGTCCTTAGGGATGTATGCAGAACTATGCAGCTTTACAGTTACAAGCTTCCTCTTCCCTCTCTTATCCCCACCCTTATTTCCTACTGAGATCCATCCTCAGTTGACTTTATACACATATGATTAACTCTATGTTAAGTAAACAGTTCAACAAATAGTATGAAGAGAAAAAACAACAGCAACAAAAAAACTGTTCATAACTGGGGATGATTCAAATATGGTTCCCAGGTTACTTTATTAGCACTTTGATCAAATTACAAAAATATTACCAGAAATCCAGTGTTCATTAATGTACTCCCTTCCAGTCATGGCTCTCCTTTCAGAGTAACCTCTTCCCTCATGCTAATAGCACAGAATATTTTTGCCAGTTTTA
The DNA here is from genome assembly GCF_033115175.1 of Lepus europaeus. Lineage (NCBI taxonomy): Eukaryota > Metazoa > Chordata > Mammalia > Lagomorpha > Leporidae > Lepus > Lepus europaeus. Next base: position 79,543,756 of record NC_084850.1, read on the forward strand.
TATTTTATATCAATGGAATCATACAATATTGTTTGTAGGTGTTTGTATTTTTCTACTCAGCATTATGTTTGTAAGAATGCACTATTTGATTTTAGTTGTAGATTACTCATTGTCATTGCTCTATAGCATCCCACTGTGTGAATAGAACATGGCTTATTATTTATTTGTTCTGCTGATGAGCATTCAGATTTTCAGTTTTTTTTTGCTATTCCTAGTAGATGTCCTTTGTTGAATGTATGTCCACATTTCTATTGAGTATATTCCTAGGAGGGCAGTAGAAGGATCATAAAATATGCAACTATTCACCTTTAATACATACTGCCAAAGTGTTTGCACAAATTTACATTCCTATCAGTAGAATATAAAAGTGTCAATTTCTCCACAACTTGCTAGCTTTTTATTTTTTGCTTTATAGTCATTGTCCTGGCTGTGTAATGTTTTATGTTGTTCTGGTGACTACTGAAGCAGAGCATTATTTTTGTATCTATTGATTATTTGGATAGCCTCTTTATGAAGTATGTGTTCATGTATTTTGCTCATTTTTCTATATGCTTTTGAAAAATCCTATGACAAATTCACATGCTACAGATAACTTCTCCCACTCAGTCATTTGCATTTTTGTTCCTGTCATGGTGTATTTTGATAAACAGAAGGTTGTGACACACTTTAGTGTAGAGTAATTGCTTTGTTGGGTTTAAGCTTCCTCCACAAGTTTTTCTATATTTCTTCCCAGAAACTGCTTCTTGTATCATAGATTTTTTGTCATTTCATTCCTGTCTGGATAGTCCCTGAAGAAAATAACTGTTTAATTCTTGGTCCCCATTGCATATCCAATGGTTAACTTATAATAATAACATTAATTGAATGGCAGGCAATATTCCGAAATTTTAAAAAGATTATCTCCCTATAATTCATATAACTACTCTATGACATAGGTGTTATTATTATCCCCATTTTATCAATTAGTACAGTGAAGCACAGGGCAGTTAAAATATCTGGTCTATTGGCACATGCAGCTAGTGGATGGTGAATACAGGATCTGAGCGTAAGTAGTGTGATTTCAGAAACATGTTCTCAGTTACGATGCTGTACTCTTATAGTAGGCAATTAATAAGTGTGTGTTGAATGAATAAATCATAATTGGAAAGTACCACGGAAATATTCTAATTCAACAAGTTTATTTTTAAGAATATGCTAACTGGGATCAACAGGTGAAGTGATTTGTTTGTGATCACACAAGTAATTAATGTAAAAATTAGGGCAAAATTCCAAGTGTGTTGGCTGCCATTGCAGTATTCTTTCTCCTGCCATGTTCTCAACCTCTATTCGTAAAAAAAGATACTGTTTACTTCTTTTTAAAACCCTGCTAAGCTCTGCTGCCTTCAAAAGATAAACATGGACACAAGTCATTTCTAGTGATAAAAACTGTCACTTAGAAACATGACATGACAGCTGAACAAATTGCATGAAATCATAGACTCATGGACTTAACTGTAGAATCATATTGTCATAGTTGAGTAAACCTAATATCCTCCTGCAAAGTGAAAATTGCAAAGGCTTTGAAATATCTGAATGTTTCTCATTACGAAACCAAACTGAAGTTTTCATTTTTTCATGTGCCTATAAGACACTGTTACTAGGTTTCAGGCACCCTTGCTGTTCACTGCTCTCATTTGTTTTAGTGCTCTTCTTTCTTCCCTCCTCTGGCTAAATATGACCCTCTGATCTTATCTCAAAGGGGACATGCAGGCTGCTAACTAAGTCTCACTTAAGATAGTGTAGGCACTAACAGCTATTTCTATTTCTTTTTTGGTAATTTCATCAAATACAAACGTATTGGGAGATCAAATGGTAACAGCTTTGGAAATGGGAGACTCTGGTAAGTGTGCCAATATTTAACTATTTTCCCATTCAATATTCATTTATCTTTTATTTATTTATTTATTTGACAGAGTTAGTGTGAGGGAGAGACAGAGAGAAAGGTCTTCCTTCTGTTAGTTCACCCCCCAAATGGCCGCTATGGCCGGAGCTACGCCAATCCGAAGCCAGGAGTCAGGTGCTTCCTCCTGGTCTCCCACGTAGGTGCAGGGGCCCAAGCACCTGGACCATCCTCCACTGCCTTCCCAGGCCACAGCAGAGAGCTGGACTGGAAGAGGAACAACTGGGACTAGAACCCAGCGCCCATATGGGATGCTGGCACCGCAGGCTGAGGATTAACCAAGTGAGCCACGGAGCTGGCCCCCTCCCATTCAGTTTTCTAACACTTCCTTTCCCATGTTATATTTTGGGACAATATCCCACATGATTCTGTAATATACCCTGGGACTGTGATGAAATATCAGAATAAAAACTTACTGATTAAGATGAACATGCAGGGGCTGGTGCTGTCTCTCAGCGATTGAAAGCCCTGGCCTTAAGCACCAGCATCCAATATGGGCATCGGCTGTTCCCCTTCCAATCCAGCTCTCTGCTATGGTCTGGGAAAGCAGTAGAAGATGGCCCAAGTCCTTGGGCTCCTGCACCCACATGGGAGACCTGGAGGAAGCTCCTGGCTTCGGATCGGCACAGCTCCAGCCTCAGCAGCCATCTGGGGAGTGAACCAGCAGATGGAAGACCTCTCTCTCTCTCTCTCTCTCTCTCGCTCTCGCTCTCACTCTCTGTCTGTCTCTACCTCTCTCTGTAACTCTCTCTTTCAAATAAATAAAATAAATCTTTAAAAAAATAAGATGATAGGCAGGGCCTGCACCACGCCCCTCATAAGCAGAAAGCAGTTACAAAAGAGATGATTTCATGTCCATCAACTTCCCTTAGGATTAAGGGATGGAGTCTCTGAGGGGGGAATGAAGTAGGCAAGCATATAGGTTTAAATTGATTAGGTTTGTGAGCTGGAAGACCATACTTTTACCAGGCCCCTGTGTGACCACAAGTCCTACTGGGCTACACCTGGGTACCCACCAGCCAATCAGGTTAATTAACCACTCCCCTTTGGAAATGAGTTAAAAGCCTGGGACAAGGTGTGTCCCACCCTTCTTCTTTGCCCTGGCTTCTTGCCAGGAGGGGGCTTGCTGTAGCCCTGCTCCTCCAGGGCGCATGGCCTTCGGGTCACGCGCCCTAGGCTTCCTGGCCTAGATGGTCCTCCATGTGGCTGGTTCCTGGTGGTCGGTATGAACCCAGGTTTACCTCTCTCTCTTAAATAAAGCTCTCACTCTCCTATGCATCTTTCTCACTAAATAAAGGCTTAAAATGTAAAAAAAAAAAATAAGGTGAGCATGCTAAATAAACAATAGAGAAAGAAGATATATATTTAACTCAAATCAATGCAATTTATGTTGATTCCTAATTTATTATATTGTGACTAAGGTTCTTAATTTAACATTTTTTACTTCGACAAATAATGCTATTTGACTATTGAAGATCCTGAAGTTTAGAAGTATTCTTCATGGACTTTGAGAAGTGAATTGGTTAAAGTAGTGATTTATATGAAGGTGAACCTGTGTTTATCATCAAAATCTTTCTGTATTAAGTTTAATCTCATATAGAATATGTTTCACATAGTGCCTTAAAATCAGCTAATCTAGCTTCTAAGGTCATTGTGCTCGAGTTTCTTTTATTTTTATATTTTTCTATTATATGTAAGTGAAGTACATTTTCTTTATGAACACTAGGCTGCTGATTGCTCCTTCCTTTACCCTCATTGCTGTCTGCAGTCTGCAATCTAAAACTAAATGGGATATATATCTTGTAATTATGGAAAGTTACAAACATGTGCAAAAATATAGAGTATATTGTAATGAACTCCTATGTAAACTCCACTCAGCTTTTAACCATTATTAACTAAAGCCAATATTGCTTCACCTGTAATTCTACCTTCCCCCTGTTTGGATATTTTTTGAAAGCAAGTCCCATAAAATATAAAATCATCCATAAAGTTTTTAATATGTGCCGCTAAACAATAGAAATCCTTTTTTTGTAAAAAAAAAAAAAAGAAAAGAAAAAGCCAATTATCACAGCTAGAACAAAAATCAATAAATTTCTTCTTATCAAATGTCCAAATTATGTTCAAATTTCCACAAAATATTTATACTTTTTAAAAATTGTTTCATTGAATCTGGATCCAACAAGTTCATGCAAATATTGAATTTGTTTTACTCATCTCTTGAACCCCACTTCCATCTTTGTTTTTCCCCCTTACAGCTTACTTAAGTAACCAAGATTTGTCTCATAGAGTTCCTGATATTCTGGACTTTACTGATTCCATCTCTGTTTTAGTTAGAAAAACAAGTACCTCCATCCTCTGGATTTCCTCTAAAACCACAATTTAATATACATATTTAAACAGATTCATTTTTATCTGGTTTGTTTATTAAGAATACTTAATAAGTGTTATTTTAACCTTCACATTGTATTACACTGGAAACTATCCAACATATGTCTACCTCTCTTTTAGTCATGTTAGGATTGATCATTTACGTCAGGTGTTGCCACAAATCCTTGCGATGAATTAATTTCCATTGGCTAGCCATTTTATGAGGAGATTCAAGTTAACGATATTCCAGACCTATTATATTATTTCTTATTTATTAACAGAATTCTAAAATTTTATTAGGAAATTCTTTAAGGGTGTTCTTTTCCTATCAACTATTTGGTTTGCTTCTGTGCAGACCATCAAAGAAAGTTAGAAGGGGTGAGCATTTTGCCTAGAGGTTACTATGGTGTTTAAGATGACCACATTCCACATTAGAGTATCTGAGTTCAAAACCCAGCTCCACCTCCTGACTCCAGCGTCCTGCTAACGCAGACCTTGGGAGGCAGCAGTAATGGCTCAAGTAATTGAGTTCCTGGCAACAGTCTGGAGATCTACATGGAGTTCCCAGATCCAGGTTCATGGACATTTGGGGAGTGATGCAGAGAATGAGAGAGTACTCTCTCTATCTCCCTCCCTCTCTCCCAAATAAACATTTTTAAAAGAAGTAATAGTAAATTCCTAATTCTAAATATGAACATCACTTTTTAAATACTGTTTTATTTATGTAAGATGAAGACATTTCATGTTTTTTCATATATACAGATGTAGGAACATAGTGATACTTCCTACCATATTCTCCCTCCTGCCCATGTTCTCACCCTTCCTCCTTCCATTTTTATTCTTTCAATTTTTACAATGACACACTTTGTTTTACCTTATTTTATTTTTTTAAAGATTTCTTTATTTATTTGAAAGGCAGAGTTACATATAGAGAGAAGGAGAGGCAGAAAGAGAGAGAGAGGTCTTCCATCCTATGGTTCACCCCCCAATTGGCTGCAACGGTCAGAGCTGCACCCACCTGAAGCCAGGAGCCAGGATCTTCCTCTGGGTGTTCCCATGAGGGTGCAGGGGCCTAAGGAGTTGGGCCATCTTCTACTGCTTTCCCAGGCCATAGCAGAGAGCTAGATCTGAAGTAGAGCAGCCTGGTCTTGAACAAGTGCCTATATGGGATGCTGACACTTCAGGCGGTGGCTTTACTTGCTATGCCACAGCACCAGCCCCTAGATTTATTTTATAATCATAAAATTAACCCTATACTACACAAATAATTCAACAAAAACTAAGAAAAAAAACACTGTTCCACAACAGTGGAGACAAGGGCTGCAAGTAATTCTCAAAATGTCAATTTCACTCATATACATTTCAGTTTTTTGTACTCTATGTTAGTTACCACAGATCAGGGAAAACATATGGTGTTTGTCTTTTTGGGACTGGCTTGTTTCACTAAGTATAATGTTTTTCAGTTGCATCCTTTTTTTATGAAAGAGATTTCATTCTTTTTATGACTCACTACTATTCCATGGAGTATACATATCACATTTTCTTTATCCAGTCATTGGTTCATGCGCATCTTGGTTTATTCAAAAAAGATCTAAATTTAAAAGCTCTTATATTTATCCACTTAATTTTCATTTGCTAAGTATTCATGTAATATTGCTATTGTCAGCAAGTGATCTAGGACTTGCTCCCTCATTTCTCTATTCTAAGGCCAACTTGTTCTTTCATTTCTCTATTCTCTTCAAGGTAGGGAACTAATTCTATTATGAAGGAATCTGTAGGACACACAATTTAATCTTTAGACCTCATAAGAGATGGCTAACATTTTTCTGTAATAGCATAGCCAAAATAAGAGCTTAAATAATAATCTCATAGCTAGATTCACATCGCCATCAGCGAAGTATACAGTAAGTAGAAAAAAAAACACCTCCCTTTCAGACCAAAGGGAAAGAAAGTTTTAAAGTGAGAATATAATTTTCCTCATGGGCATTGTCTACCTTAGAAAAACTACTACAGAACATGCCTGTGACTATAGACTTGTAGTTCAGGCCACCGAAGATTAGAGATGGGACATGGGCACTCCCTTGACTTGCATCCTCTGGTCTGCTTTAACACAAACCAGGAGGAAAAGAAAGCTAGGCATCAGAAGCAATGGGTGGCAGGCCTATTAATGGCTGATCTGTACGGTGATCTGCCCTCAAGGAGACCCAACAGGCCAGTCCACTGCAGTGGCTTTCAATGTGGTAAGTCTGGGCTTCAGCAGAAGTCAGCTTGTGAAGAGCCCTGGCAGCTCTGCCAAGAGTTGGATCACTGGAAATGGACCTGCCCTGGAGTCGAAGAATGCCCAGGTCAGAGCCACAATTCTTATTGGCTCTAAGCTGAAAAGCCCTTCACTCAGCCCAACTTCCAAAGTGACCACCGCAGCTGAGGGTATGGTCAAGTAGGGTCAGCAACATTGCAGGCAGAACTGTAAATTTCTTGTTAGAGATGCCCCCTGCCTTTACCTGGCCAGCTCTCCTCCCAGCCCAGCCAAGTAATGAGAGTCAACAGAGTGCCTTCCCCTAGGAGGTTCACACCTCCCTTAGGATATACCCCATGTGAAGAGATAGATAGGTCTGGGCCTCTTAACTTACAAGGCCTAAAGCCCAACAGATTATTATCAAGCCCCTTCTATCAGGTTCTATTTGCCTCTCAATCAGAAAACTTAATTGTAGCTTAGACAGCACCTTTCTTAGCTCCTCTAATAATGACTCTGTCCTTTGTTCTAGACCCTGTCTAGTGCACTTGGGCCTCATTCCTTTGTAATCATAACCTCTACTCTACCACCAATGGCTCTACTCCCAACCTGTGTGTACTGATGGTCCTCTTCCCCACTTAATGCTGTATAATTGTTCAGACCTGGTAAATGCCACTCTTAGGATCATTGGTTACTATCCTCACCCTGTCTTTTATGACCTTGTCTAAATATGATCAGAGTAGGCAAACTTGGAAGGCTTCCAGAGCCTTGGCAACTCATGATGACAGCCTAGGGTGGTTACTGGTGCCATAAACTAGAGTGTCAATTTGTTGGGTCAACAACAGGAGCCACTGTGCGCTTGCTCCTGATGTGGGATCTCTGTCCTTAATGTACTGTACATTTTGATTTAATGCTATAACTAGTACTCAAAAAGTATGTTTCACTTTGTGTTTCTGTGTGGATGCAAACTGTTGAAATCTTTACTTAATGTATACTAAATTGATCTTCTGTATATAAAGAGAATTGAAAATGAATCTTAATGTGAATGGAAGGGGAGAGGGAGCGGGACAGGGGAGGGTTGCGGGTTGGAGGGAAATTATGGGAAGGGGAAGCCATTGTAATCCATAAGCTGTATACTGGAAATTTATATTCATTAAATAAAAGTTAAAAAAAATTTTCATTTCCAGTTATTTTCATTTGTTTAGCTGCAAATTTCCCTCTGGTATAATTTTCATCCTGCCCAAAGGATTTCATTTATCATTTATTGTAATGCAGGTATGCTAGTAATGAATTCTTTTCAGCTTTTCTGTGTCTAAAAACTTATTTATTTTGCCTTCATTTTTGAAAAGTATTTTATTGGGTACAGAATTCTAGATTGAACTATTTTTTTCTTTCATTATTTTAATTGTTTTGTTTCATTAATCTCAATTGTTTTGTGTCCAAGAAAAAAATCTGCTAATGCTGTTATCTTTGTTCCTCTGTATATAGATGTCTCTTTTTTCTCTGGATATTTTAAGCACTTTTCTTTCTATTCCTGCATTAAAGAATTTGATTATGATACAGTTTTATTATTATTTCTTGTGCATGTCTTACAATGAGATTCTAACATCTAGTGATTAGTTTTCACCTAATTTGATAAATGTTTGATCATTATTTGTTCATATATTTTTCTCTCATCCTCTCTAGCTCTTTCTCCTTTGGAGACTCCATGGCCTGAAGCTGTTCTACAGGGTCTTCAACCCTGCTCATTTATATTTTGTTTCTTTTTTTTTTTTTTTCAAAAAAAAGATTTATTTATTTATTTACTTGAAAGTCAGAGTTACAGAGAGAAAGGAGAGGCAGAGGCAGAGAGAGAGAGAGGTCTTCCATCCACTGGCTCATTCCCCAGTTGGCTGTAATGCTGGAGCTGTGCTGATCCAAAGCCAGGAGCCAGCAGCCTCCTCTGGGTTTCCCACACAGGTTCAGGGGCCCAAGGACTTGGGCCGTCTTCTACTGCTTTCCCAGGCCACAGCAGAGAGCTGGATCAGAAGTGGAGCAGCCAAGTCTCAAACCGGTGCCCATATGGGATGCTGGAACTGCAGGCAGTGACCTAAACCACTACACCAGAGCACTGGCCCCTCGCTTGTTTTGAATAGTTTCTATTGCTATGTCTTCAAGTTCATTAATATTTTTTCTGCAAAATCTAATATGCCATTAATCACATCAGTTTATTTTTCATCTAAGACACTGTAGTCTTCTTTTTAGAAGTTTGATTTGGTTCTTTCTTACATCTTCCAGATCTTTACCAACTTAATTATATGGAATATAGTTATTACAAACTGTTTTCATGCCCTTGCCTACTAATGATAAGATTGGTGTCAGTTCTGGGTCAGTGTCAATTGATTAATTTTTCTTCTCATTATGGGCCATACATTGCTTTAAAAGATTTATTTATTCATTTGAGAGGCAGAGTTAGAGAGAGAGAGGGAAGGTGGGAGAGACACTGGTTCACTCCTCAAGTGGGCACAATGACTGCTGCAACCCAGGCCAAAGCCAAGAGCCTGAAACTTCATCTGGGTCTCCCACATGGATGTCAGGTGCTCAAACACTTGGGCCATCTTCCACTGCTTTCCCAAACACATTATCAGGGAGTTGGATCAGAAGTGGAGCAATCAGAACTTGAACCAGTGTTTGTATGGGATGTTGGTTTCACAGGCAGTGGCTTAAGCTGTTGTGCCACGATGCCATCCTCACATTTTTTTAAAGTGTCATACATTTTTGCTTCCTGACATGTCTAATATTGTTTGTTTCGATACCAGAAATGTGAATTTCATTCTGATATGTGCTTTTATTGTTTGATTTTAGTTTTAGAAAATGTATTCTTGAAATTTGTGGTAGTAGAACTCGGTAAATTTACTTGAAAATTCTTAGATCCTTTCATATCTTGTTTTTAAAGATTCGTTAGGCTAGCCAAAGTAATCAATCTAAGCTGTTCCCCACAAGACTTTTCTGACAGTTTCCTGAATGCCCTGAGGATTTTGCAATCTAGCTGGTGGAAACAGGCACCATACCTGGCCATGTGTGAATTTTGGCCACTTTTGTCTCTAATCACACCATTCTTTCTCTGGATTTTGGTAATTTCCTTATATGCATGATTAGTACACATGTAGATACTCAAGGGAGATCATCTATATGTCTCTGCACAGTTGTTTCCTCTCCAGTACTTTATCCTGTAGAACTGAGCTGTGCTGATGGAAATTAGCCATCTGAGTCTCCTTGGAGTTAAAGTCTGTTGACTCAACTTAAGAAGTCTTGCAGTCTCCACCTATGATCTACTTTTCTGAACTACAGTCTGAAAATCCAGTGAGGGGAGTAAATTTGGGCGTTTGCAGAGATCACCGTGTTTGTTTTCTATTTCTCTCAGTGAACACTCTTTCCTATTGCCTGATATATAGTATCTTGAAAACTATCTTTTCATGTATTTGTATTTGTGGTTTGATTATATAGCAGGATTAAAATGCAGTCCCTATTATCTGATCTTGATTAAAAGTGGAAGTCAAGGGGCCTGCATTATGGCGTAGCAGGTAAAGCCTCCGCCTGTAGTGCCAGCATTCCATATAGGCGCTGGTTCAAGTTCCGTCTACTCCACTTCTGATCCAGCTCTCTGCAATGGCCTGGGAAAACAGTAAAAGATGGCTCAAGTCCTTGGGCTCCTGCACCCACATGGGAGAGCTGGAAGAAGCTCCTGGGTCCTGGCTTTGGATCAGCGCAGCTCCGGCCATTGCTGCCATCTGGGGAGTGAACTAGCAGATGGAAGACCTCTCTATCTCTGCTTCTGCCTCTCTATAACTCTGCCTTTCAAATAAATAAATAAATCTTTAAAAAATGTGGATGTCAATTTAAAAAATATAATTATATTGAAATTATGGACTTTTAGCATATTTGATGTTTTAATTATAGGTATTAATGTTAATGCTAAAACTATTTCCATTTTGATCAGTGAAAATCCCTTTAAGTTTACCTCTGAATGACACCAGGAGTCCTTGGTTTCTTGTCAGCAGGATGTTTCATATTAATTTCTGTACAGTTCCCATCTTAGATTAGTAATTTATTTCAGGATCCAGGAAGAATATTTTGAGAAAGACAAAGGAGTGTCCTAGGTATGTGATAATGAGAATACCCAAGTAGAGTATTAGGAGATGTTCTAGAATCATGGAAATGTATGCAGAAAATACCTAAAATCTTAACAAATCAGCCTCAGGTCTGTCATTTCTTGAAGCATGTCTCTCACTGTCTGCACATGCACACACACACATATATATACTTGTTCACATGAAATGACAAGGTAATTCTGTAATGTTGATTTCTCTGGATATTGTGAGCAATGGAAATTGATATTCCATATAGACAATTACTAGCATTAAATATCCATTCAAATTTTCATTTCAAACAATGGACTTTTAGGTAACTATTTTTATTGTAAGTCTTCTAATACCAGTGGGGAAACTCCACAACAGATATAAAAAGTGAAATATTAAATTCTGTGGTCCTAAATTAATCGCTTAACTTAATATTTTGGAAAAGAAGCTGGAGTTATGTTGCAATACCAGCATCCCGTATCAGAGTGCCAGTTTGATTCCTGACTGCTCGGCTTCCAATCCAACTTCCTGAAAATGTTCCTGAAAAGGAAGCAGAAGATGGCCCATTTGTTTGTGATCCTGCCACCCATGTGGGAGACCAAGATTGAGTTTCTGATTCCTGGCTTTGGTCTGCCCCAGTCCTGGCCACTGAGACCATTTGGGGAGTGAAACACCAGATGCAAGATCTGTGAGGTGTGTGTGTGTGTGTGTGTTGTTCTTTCAAATAAATAATTTTTAAAGATTTATTTATTTACTTGAGAGTCAGAGTTACACAGAGAGAAGGAGAGGCAGAGAGAGAGAGAGATTGAGAGAGAGGTCTTCCCTCCGCTGGTTCACTTCCCAATCGGCAGCAATGACCAGAGCTGTGCCAATCCGAAGCCCGGCTGATTTGAAGCCAGGAGCCAGGAGCTTCTTCCAGGTCTCCCACGCAGGTGCAGGGGCCCAAGCACTTGGGCCATCTTCTACTGCTTTCCCAGGCCACAGCAGAGGGCTGGATTGGAAGTGGAGCAGCCAGGGCTTGAACTGGTGCTCATATGGAATGACAGCATTGCAGGTGATGGCTTCAACCACTACACCACAGCACTGGCCAAAAATAAATAATTTTTAAAAACAGAAGAAAAGGAACTGATGAGATGAAATGTATGAATAATTTAATCAACTCTATTTTAAAACCGTGTTTTTATCCTGTGTTTCAAGCAAAAATCACCACCTTTAGTAAATGGAACAGATCTGATTATTTCATTTTTCCTTCTCCTAGGTTTATTATTTTCGAATAGTTTAGAAGCCAAAAAGGAAGATGATGCAATAGCAATGATTGTTGTGCAAAAAGGATAATAAATTACCTCTAGTTACCAACAAATCATGTAGTTCATTGTATAATACAGGTTCACAAGAATGTTTAAACAAACTTCTGTCTCCTCATCTTACATTCATGAGATTATTTCTATCATAACTGCAGAAGTCTTTGAGAAAGTTAAAAGCAGTATAATTCTTGTGACTGTTGAACATTGAGATGTAACTAGTGTTAAATTATAACATCAGGCTATAAGTCATAAACTATTAGTCAACCTCAATCTCTTTCAGATTTTGAATTAGTGTAGTAATTGCTCCATCTATGATCATTTCAATTTAAAATTATTGATACTGAGAGGGCAAATCCAATGTGTTCCACCTTTTCTTTATCTACTACTACGAAAGTATAGTAAATCATAGATAATCCATCCTTCCCCAAAAACTTCTGTAGTGACCAGTTCTTTGTTTATGTTCACCCATATCCATGAAATTCTTTTCGTCTTATAAAGATTGATTTATTTTTTCAAAAATTTTTACTTATTTGAAAGAATTACAGAGAGAGAGAGAGAGAGAGGGAGAGGGAGAGAGAGTCTTGCATCCACTGGTTCACTTTTCAGAAGGGTGCAATGGCCAGGGCTGGGTCACACCAAAGACAGGAGCCTGGAACTCCATCCAAGTCTCCCACATGGCTATCAGGGGCCCAAGCACTTATGCCATCTTCTGTTGTTTCCCAGATGCATTATCAAGGAGCTGGAATGGAGGTAGAGCAGTTGGGATTTGAACCAGTGCTCATAGGGGATGCTGGTGTTGTCAGCAGTAGTTTAACCCACTATGCCACTACACTGGCCTCATTTAAGCAATTGTGATACAAAAAATCATTCAAGGTTACAATTAAAATTTAAATAGATAAAAATGAGGTAACTATGCACATAACCCAGTAGTCATAATATGAATAAAATTCTAACCATATTTTACTACATTATTTTACTCCAGCAATACATATTCAACCTAAAAATGTAAGAACCACATTACAATAGGCAATAAGAAAATATTAAAACCACATAGGGGCTGGTGCTGTGTCATTGCAGGTAAAGCCGCTGCCTGCAGTACCAACATCCCATGTAGGTGCCGGTTCGAGTCCTGGCTGCTCCAATTCTGATCCAGTTCTATGCTATGGCCTGGGAAAGCAGTAGAAGATGGCCCAAGTCCTTGGACCCCTGCACCCACGTGAGAGACCCAGATGAAATTCCTGGCTCCTGGCTTCAGATTGGTGCAGCTCCAGCCATTGTGGCCAATTGGGAAGTGAACAAGTTGATGGAAGACCTCTCTCTCTCTCTCTCTGCCTCTCCTTATCTCTCTGTGTAATTCTGACTTGCAAGTAAATAAATAAATCTTTTAAAAAAAATGTATACCACAAGGTGATTACTGGTAACATATGGAAACTTTTCTTATAGGAATATAATCATTTTTAATCCCATATTTTTAAAGCATTCATACTGTGTTGATATAGTTTTTAGGCTTCTAATTTTAAAAATAGTCATATATACCTATATAGTTAAAATTCAAATAATGCAGTAAGTTATAAAATGGCAATTACATGTCAACCTAGGCTTACTTTGTGGATACATATAGTCATTAACATTTTTAGAATTATTTTAAAAATAATTTACATGTACACCAGCATAAACTCCCACATGCACATATGCATTATTCCTGAGAATAAAATAATGGTAAACCTACTATTTTATACCTTTGCCCTTAAAATTAATAATATTAATGAACATTATCTCTGGAGATACTCTCTTGCAAGTAAATTTATATTTTTTCTAGATTCTCTCCATTCCTACAAAACACCATTAGTCATTATGAAGATTCTTCATTAAGTTCATGGAAAATACATATTATGAATATACTATATGGATTTCAAAATTGTTCTGCACCAAAATAAATTTACCTTTTAATTTCATTTTTTACAGTATTTTCAAGTAGCTTTGTATGAGCAAAGCAGAACTCAATAAGTCCGGAACAATAATTTAAATTCCTTCAGTGAAAAAAAAAAACACACCTTTTCTGGTAAGTAAGACAAATTGTCACTAATATCACAAAGAAAGTGGTGTTTTCAATACAGTATATTAATGAGAAACACACAAAAATATAACAATTATAAAATATCAAGCTATTTGAAAAATGTAAAAACAAAATAACAAATGATTGTGAATCTGCACACATTTTTTAATGAATAGAATTTATGTTACTTTCAGTTAATTCAGTTATTCTCCATAGTGCTATGGAACTTCAGAAAGTTTGTACAAAAAGTGAAATTAAAGATAAATTTATTTTGGTGCAGAGATTTTTTAAATCCATGCAATTTTTTCACAATGTGCATTTTCATGAACTTTTTGAAGGTTCTTTTTATGCATAGATTTCAACATTTTTCTTCACTAAAATAAAATTGTCTTTTAATTCCATTTTCTCAAGAAACTTTTGTATTTCCCTCCTATTATTCTTTGAACATGCATATTCTTGTAGAACATCTTACCACATTAAGTTTCTGTTCCCACCCCTCTCTTATCTACACACACACACACACAATTGTGTTTTATTCTTTTGCTTAGACTACTCTGATGAGTATTCTTATATCAAATAGAATTCAGAGATAGTGTCATTGGAAAAAGTGTGAGTGTGTAGGGGAGCATCAAGAGATATATCAGTGTATGCAAAAATTCAGATTTGTGTTTATCACAAGGCCTAATGATTGGACCAGCCTGCCTCCTTAGTAAGTGATGAGTAAACACGGAATCCAGTATCCCCTAGTGCATGTAAACAAATTTGTAAGCACTCCAATTTTAATCACACTACACTGAGCCCTCTTGAATTTTAGATACTTCTCGATCATTATAATCAAACTTCATCTGTTTCTAAATGTTATACACATCACTAATGTAAAGATCTAAAGAGGAGGATCAATAGCTGACAGGACTGTGAAGCCAACAGGAATAAAGAAAAAAAAGTCTAGTTTTTGACTTTTATTTCTGTTCTTCAATTTTAGTCTTTGTGGATGCTATATCCAAAATTTATTTGGAGTTCTATTCAGAATGCAAAGCACTCAGAAAAGAGTTGTTGAGCATTTCTACCACATATTCTGTAGCCATTTTAAAAAAGATTTTATTTATTTATTTATTTAAGTGGTAGAGTTACAGACAGAGACAGGGAGAGATAGAGACAAAGGTCTTCCATCCACTGTTTCACTCCCCAAATGTCACAATGGCCAGAGCTAGGCCGATCTGAAGCCTAAGGAGCCATAAGCTTCTTCTGGATCTCCCACAAAGGTGAAGGGGCCCAAGCACTCAGGTTGTCTTCTACTGCTTTCCCAAGCCATAAGCAGAGAGCTGGATTGGAAGAGGAGCCACTGGGACACGAGCTGGTGCCCATAAGCCATGCTGGCACTGCAGGCAGAGGCTTAGCCTACTACGCCACAGCACTGGCCCCTCTGTAGCCATTTTGATTTTACCATTTCTTTCTTTTTCCTGAGAGCTTTGAACCATTCGCTCACTGAAATGCTTACCATATGTCTTCTTAATCTAAGACTTTCTCCTGATGTCAAACTCTCCCTGATATTCTTTTTTAACTTTATTTTTTAAAATCAAAACCTTTATCTTATTTAAACCATCAGGCTCTGGTTCAGTGACTGTTGGGAGCCTCAGTTTCATAGGTTTGGATTTTCATGCATTACTTGAAAGTAAGACTCTGCAAATCCTGTATCTGGGCTGCCAATAGCCGCATCATCTTCATAGCCCAGACAATCACACCTGCCTCTTTTTTAATATCTGTAACAGCTCCTACACGTTCATACTTCCTCAAGCCCTTGAATCTTGAGTTTTGCAATTTGAATTTGTGAGACTTTAAGTCTCCATATCAACAATCTTTTTTTTTTTTCCCCAGGTTTCTCTGTTGTTTCTCTGTTTGCTGCTGTTTCACATAAATTCTGGCTAAGGGCCACGTGGATTTTACTAAACCCATTTTTACTCAGGATCAATCTATAAAGCTCTGTAACTCTGGTACTTGAAGTTAGTGTTCCTTGCTGATGTGAAAAGGGTAATAGGGAAGATGTTCACTCTGGGCGAGGCTTTCTGTGATCAAGAACATGAAATGCTCAAATGTGCACTCCTAAGAGCAAAAGGTAACTTCATGTTTTTGACGCAATGAAATGTTAAGGTTAGATATCTTGGAAGGAAAGCTTTGTGGCAATACTCTCTAAAGTGAAATAGCTACATTTAAACCATAACATTTTAGATGAAGAGTAAGAACTCTTCATAGTCTCGTAAATGTAAGCATGACAAGAGCACTTCTCAAATGATTTCTAATAGGAATTTTCCTGTTTGTTTGCTCCAAAGAAATGATTGAGAACATTCAATTCACCAAGAAGGTAGTAGTTTTTATTTTTTCTTTCCGGAATGTCAGGATGTTACCAACCCTAGGTTCTTTGGCTCACTTGCAAATAGAAATTGACAAAAAACCAATGTGCAACCCAGACAAAGCTTATCGGTAACATAAGAGAGGCAGCGGGGCTGGAAGAGGTTTTGGCCAGTGGCTTCAGGAGGGCAATTGGACAGGAATTTTTGCTGGGCAGGAAGTCATGGTGGTTTTCTCTGGGCACACATGACTTTGATCTGAAAAAGGTATAGAGATCTGACTCCTGCCACTTGGTTCTTGGCACCTTGATTTGCACCTGGCTCTTTGTTTGGCATAAGCACGGTTCTTTTGCATGAAACATATTCAAAAATGTCAGTACTGTTTACTACTGTCATTCCAGGAAGGTCATACACAAGTTACATTGGACTGCTCTGGGCATGTGTACAAGTCCTGGAAGTCCCTAACAGGTCAGTAGGGAATCTTTCGCAGTTAAAATCTGGATGCTTCTTGCTCCTGGTTGGTTTGGAGCTGGAGATGAATACATGTCATTTAGGGGCTGGAGGAGCACTTGAATTTGTGAGTCCTGTTTCTGTCCTTTCTCAAGGAGAGGGATCATTGAATTATTCTTTTTGGGGAATGATCTCTCTCCTCAAGTTCTAAATTAGTGATATAGGTCTTTCAAAAATGTGTTCATTTTGCCATATTCTCTTTCATTTGTTTGAAGAACTGACTAAAATTACTTACGAGCATTGCAGTATTTAGGATGAACAACACGATATCTAGGATTTACTATAAATAATTCAGCAAAAGAAAAAGGGGGAGGAGACAAAACAAGAGTGAACAGGAGTGATTAAAACATTCAAACTGAGTGCTGTGTGTGTGGTGGCTCAATGTAATCTTGTCTCCACTTCTGTATCAGTTTGAAAATTTCCATAATGAAAGCTTTAAAAATCTTGAGCATTCTGCTCCGTGTAACTAGAGAATCTCTAGCAGTATCTGAAATGGGATGTTTAACCTTCTTAAGTAAACTTTTCTTAGTCTGAGGGTTGCAGACATCCTTCTTAATAAGCAAGAGTGCAAAAGACTGATAAGAAAATCCCATTGAGTGGGATTTTCTTCCATGAACTATCTTGCTTACGTAAATTATTAGCACATGTTTAAAGTGAAAACCAAGACTGTATAATAGTGTTCGTATAGCTAGTGTTTCCAGAATTGGCCTTGCAATCATTGCTGTAGCTGAGTGGACAGTTTATGCCATACAGTGTGACCCTGGTTGCACTTTTCTTTTGTTTTTAAACAGCAAAGGGCTGGCTTACAATAAAAAGAGAAACACTTTTCAGAGAATGGTAGGCAGAGGGTATCTGACTTGACTCAGGTGTGCCTAGGTTAGAATTTTTCAGAGAAGTGCTCCCTGCTTATAATTCTGGTACCATAAAAGATAAAGGACCACTAAGGAAAAAGAACCAATGTCTTTTCTAGTCCGTAGGTTTCACAATCTGTTGTTTCTCTGCTGCTGTTTATTAGCTTTCCAGGGATCTCTGTCTTACCAGCAAGGTTTGAAGCTGAACATCACTCTCTTTTGAATAATCTTTATTCATCTCTGAAGCAGTTCTTATTTCTAATAATCTTTAGAGGTGCTAATGCTGTGAATGCCAAAGAATAAATTGCCCCAGGCACTCCTATTGCAGCCTGTGGAGATACTCTAATTACCAAGAATCTCTCAAAATAGAAGCTCTTTTTTCAGTCTCTAAACTTGCTACTTTTGAAGGAACTTTTTTTCCCACTTTTTGGTTTCAATCTGTGAGGGGTCTTACTTCCCGAAACAGTTACAATGTTAAAGCATAGCATTGATAAGATTTGGTAGATGTCTTTAACGATTTTTGATAGAATGCACCTAGAAAAAAACCTCCTTTCGTCTACATCCTTGCGTAATACTTTCTTAATAGTTAGAAAACTTACCTAGCAGATCTAACTTAAAGTGACTTGGTTTGCTCTTTTGGATCAAAAATCAAATTTTTCATCTCATGACTTAACAGAAATATTTTTGGAAGTCTTCCAGTTTTGTAGTGAATCACCAGGCTGATTATTTTTCCTAAAAATGCAATTTTTAATTTCATTTGTTTCCTTTCTGTGAAGTCAGTGTGTATGGTACAAACTTAGGATCATATATTCAGAGGAGTCATGCTTTTAAAAAGTGCTTTTAGTCAAATAAATAAGATGCAACTTCATTGAAACATTTTGAAACTAAACAGATAAACAAGCCTAAAGGACTGTGGACATCCTTCTCATTGAATTACAAGGAGCACAGGATTAACTCTGGGAGGTTGTTTCTTCCTCCTCACTAGGAAAAAGGTGATGAGAAAGTATCATTACTTTGGTTTTTTACTCCCTTTTGGTTCACTAAGTTATTTTTTTTTCTTTTTTTGACAGGCCAGAGTGGATAGTGAGAGAGAGAGAGAAAGAGAGAAAGGTCTTCCTTTTTGCTGTTGGTTCACCCTCCAATGGCTGCTGTGGCTGGCACATCGCGCTGATCCGAAGCCAGGAGCCAGGTGCTTCTCCTGGTCTCCCATGCGGGTGCAGGGCCCAAGTACTTGGGCCATCCTCCACTGCCTTCCCGGGCCATAGCAGAGAGCTGGCCTGGAAGAGGGGCAACCGGGATAGAATCCGGCACCCCGACCGGCACTAGAACCCGGTGTGCTGGCGCCGCAAGGTGGAGGATTAGCCTGTTAAGCCACGGCGCCGGCCACACTAAGTTATTTATCTGTAATAAAATTAATCAATGTTAAGCACACAGTTTGATGAATTTGGATAATTTATGCAATTTTGTAAACAAAGTAAAAATGGCAGCAAATGCATGGTGAGTATGGAAACGGCATAAAGAGAAAGTACAGGGATTAGGTAGAAGAATAAAAAAGAAAATCTAGGACATTGTCAGCCTTTGCCACTACAAAATGGTTGTATGTCTGTCAGCTGCCTGTTTTTGCATTCTGGAATTGACCTTCCCAATAAGAAGCATTTCTGACCAGTAAATGTGGATCACGCAGATATCTTCCTTTTCTCTACAAAGCTACTCTCTTTGACCCTGCTTTTCTGGCACTCAATGCTGGCATAAAAGGAAACCTCAGAGAAATATTCTACTTTATATGCATGTTTTTATATATTTGTTTAATGATTACCTTGGATTATAATCATCCATATGCATTATTATCACCACTGTAAAAAGCTAAGCCAAAAAAGAAATGATAAATATAGTTTATGGCAGAAAATATTTGAAATATTGATAAATAATAAACAAAATATAGTCACTCGGGGAAGCTCCATAGTGCTGCATCAGCTTCTTTATATCGTATGCTGAGTGAGACCTTTGCCTTTTGCAATATTTTTTCCAGAAAATCATGAAGTTTGATAGGATTATGCTCTCATTAGACCCCCAAGATATATATTTTAATAAAAGTAGACCATCTTGAAATTAAAAATTTTGCTTTAAAGACAGGCAAAATTGATTAATAAGATTGTTTTCAATAAAAAAAAAATAACTGGGATGGAATTAAAGACAGATTCTTTATAAAGGAATTGTATTTGCCTCATTCCTTCTCATTTCTCTAATGGTTAAAGGCATTAAAATTTGGATTTATGTTATTAACTTTCTTCTTTATTAAGTCAGAATTATTCAGAATTCATGAAATAGACATTATCAAGAATTTTTTCTTTAGTAAATGACAATGATGTAATTATCAAAAAAATGAAGACAATTCTTTTTTTTGTTGTTTTGGTCAATGCCCAGTTATGATAATTAAGCTAAATTCTTTGTGTGTAAATAAGATCAAATCTGTTTTCTCTTTTTAAAACTTTTCCTTAATATAAAGAGAACAGACATCATGTATTTCATATTTCCCTCCCTCCCTCTCTGACTCCTCCCTCCCTCTCTGCCTCCTCCCTCCCTCAATCCCCTTCCTTCCTTCCTTTTTTTCCTTTAATTTTCACAAAAAAACATAACTTCAATCTACTCTATAATCACAGGCTTAATGCATCCCTAACCATAATATTCAACAAGTAAAAAGTAGGCATCACACAGTTCTGAAGAAACTTTCTAGGCTTAATCAGCTTCTTGTTGAACTGATTTCCAGCTACATGGTATTTTAGGTAGAGTAGCTGCCATTTTTGTATTGCCTACTGGTTCTGTGGCCATATTAATTTTCTAGATCCCCTTCAGATATCCTCTGTGCTGTCTCTTGGCTGTTCAGGGCCCAACTTAATCTTTCATTTTTCACATCAAGCCACCATGGTCTTCACCTATTTTACCCATTCAAAATGTACCCAATCTTGCTGGCTCCACAGCTCAATAGGCTAATCCTCCACCTGCATCGCCGGCACCCCAGGTTCTAGTCCCGGTCCGGGCGCCGGATTCTGTCCCTGTTGCTCCTCTTCCAGTCCAGCTCTCTGCTGTGGCCCAGGAGTGCAGTGGAGGATGGCCCAAGTGCTTGGGCCCTGCACCTGCATGGGAGACCAGGAGAAGCACCTGGCTCCTGGCTTTGGATCAGTGTGCTGGCTGCAGCGGCCACTTGGGCAGTGAACCAACAGAAAAAGGAAGACCTTTCTCTCTGTCCCTCTCTCTCACTGTCCACTCTTCATGTCAAAAAAAACAAAAAACAAAAAAAATAAAACAAAACAAAAAAACATGTACCCAATCTTCCAGCTCTGGTTTCGTTAGATATTCCATTAGAATGTTTCACTAAATTTCAGTGAGTAGGAGTAGGTTAATGACATAAAGTAATCCGTTACAGTGTTAATGGGTTGATGAGTTATTCCACCCAAAGAAGATAATGGCTGTCTCAACAAGTTGAATGTACTAATGAATGAAAAAATTGTTTCTTCTATTGGCAAAATTTAAGGCAATATGATAGTCTTGTGAAGATATTTTTAGAGCCTTTGTTGCTTCCCCAACATACTACATAACCCTGATTATAAAGCTGCTTCTATTAAATTGCTAGGTATCCTTTGGCACCAGCCCTGTCTTTTAGCCTAATGAATCCATCATAATCTTAGCAAGTGAATTTGTGATCTGCTATGCACAAGAGGAAGCAGTTCTAATTTGTTCTTGCTACTGCAAAAATAGTTCTTATATGTCTATATGAATCTGGAGAGGATACTAAAGATATGGCATTGTGGAATCTAGGGTGCATTCGAATGTTAATAGCCAATCAAAATTCTGGATTTCTAGAGACATTTGAATATTGTACAAAAGTATCCAGGTTGTCCTTTTGAGAAAACACAACACTTTTGTAAAAACTGAACTTTACATATCCATGAGGCTTGGCAGCATAATGTACTTTTATAAGTATTATTTAATTTGAAGTTCACAATAGGTCTATGAGATAAGAAACTCTCATTTCCACATAACAAATACTGAAGTGATCTGTTCTCATTTTCCCAGCCATTTTGTGACAGAAGCTGTGTCCTCTGTCCTCTCTGTGTAATTCAATTTGTAAGTGACAAGCAGATGCTAGATCATTACATTCTGACAGGGAGAGGATATTTGATTTTATTTCCTCTTCCTGTCTTACTCCCAAAAGAAGTGAGGTTATTGGTAAAAACTATGACACATCAAATGTTTGCAGTCAGGTTTATTTAATGAAATTAAAAATATCAAATAATCATCCAGATTTCTTCTTTTTGATATCACATATTTAAACATGTATTAACATACAAATTGACTTGCCTTTATTCTTCTTATACTTATGAAGATTCTGTATTTTTAAATGATATTAACTTTTTATTCCAACATAAAATATTACAGTATGCATAAATAAGTTCCTCATTGATGAACTAAATTGTCAGTGAAGATTTAACCTCAGAGTATTCATAGTATTAAGTTACCAAACTTGATAAGAAAGATTTGAATTCACTAGCAAATTCAAATACACCATCTTAACTTCTCCAGTAGATTTCTTTTATGAGAAACAAATTTCCTGTTTTGAAATTCAGGTGCACCCAATGTTGTTTGATAATGAATAATTCTCTCTTTTTAAATTTTATTTAAGGTAAACAAATATCATATATTTCATATATACAGATTTAGGAAAATAGTGATACTTCCTACCCTACCCTCCCTGCTGCCTGCAATCCCACCCTTCCTCCTCTTTCCTCTCTTGTTCCCTCTCAGTTTCTGCAATGATCTACTTTCAGTTTATTTTATACTCATAAGATTAAGACCTTCACTTGGGAGTGGAGGCATTACAAGAATAACTCTGTGAGATATTCCTTTACCCTACAAATATCTTTTTGGACATCTTCACATAAGAAGAAAGAGTAAAACAACATAATGGGGCAGAGAATTAAGGGAGTGCAGGCAGTATTTGAGGCTATTTTAAGTAGTATAGCTTGGGATGGCTTCTTCAAAGAGGTGGTATGTGACCTGGATTCTGAGTGATAAACAGTGGGGAGAACATTCCAGAAAGATAGAACAATAAGCACAAAGACTCTGTGGTAGAAATTGATTTGATGTGTTCATGAAACAGAAGGACAATGTGATTGGAGCACTGAGGGCAAGGAGAGAGTGGTAAGATATAAAGTCAGAGAAAGAGGTAGTAGATAGATGTATTTCAGATTTATTTTATAAACAATGAGAAGTCATCACATGATTTTAAAGAAAAAGTGATTTGAGGGAGAAATGTTTTTTGGAATCTATTTGGATTCAGCACAATTTTGTCTTTTAAAAAAAAAGATTTATTTATTTACTTGAAAGTCAGAGTTACACAGAGAGAGAAGGAGAGACAGCGAGAGAGGTCTTCCATCCTCTGGTTCACTCCCCAGATGGCCACAACAACCGGACCCGAAGCCAGGAGCCAGGAGCTTCTTCGGGGTCTCCCACACGGGTGCAGGGGCCCAAGGAATTGGGCCATCTTCCACTGCTTTCCCAGGCTACAGCAGAGAGCTGGATCAGAAGTGGAGCAGCTGGGTCTCGAACCGGCACCCATATGGAATGCCAGCACTGCAGGTGATGGTTTTTACCCGCTATGCCACAGTGCGGGCCCCTACCATTTTGTCTTAAATGAACACATTCTTCCAAATCCTTGTAGAGTTCGAACTCTAAGTTAGGATGTAGAATGTGGTGCCACAAGAAACTTGGTGTATTTTACTATAGGAGTTATCTTCTTTAGCAAAATTCATATTAATGAATCTAGTGTAATTTTTCCTATGAAAGAGGCATTTCTTTCTGTAGACTTCTGAAATATCTAAGTTCACTCTAGTAATTTTTAATTTCCATTATGCTTATCTCTTGGAAGCATAATGAATCCATATCTTTTGATGAGGGTAGGTTGTACTCAGGGGGAGGAAAGGTATGTTAAAAGTTCTTTATTATTTGGCTCTAGAATTGAAAATATTTAAAATTTAAAATATCTGTGCTGATATGGAGATGTATATATATATGTGTGTATATATATATGTGAGATGTATATATATATGTGTGTGAACATATTTTTATCTAGGTTGTCAGACACAACTGCATGCATTATGTAATATTAATTCCTGACCACATCACTCAAAGAGTTTACTTTAAATGTGTGCTTTAACTTTCAATTCCACTAGTTCAAAACCTCTTTTGCCCAAAGGGATAAAAGTGTCTAAATATCAGTTACAAAGGACAAAATATTTCTTATGCTATCTTCAGATAAAAAGGTAACCTCTCTTCCATAAAGGCAACATTTCTTCTTTCACATCCTTTAAAGATTTCCTTTGTAGAAGATAAAACCTTTTCTTCCCCTAGAACCTAATGTTTAAGGTGTGCTGAAATTTAAAACACACACATGCATGTGTGCATGCACATGTACTCACACACACACACACACACACATGACTTCTTTCCAGTATGCTTTTCGATTGCTTTCTTCTTTTGACTCAGATTATTAGTGATGGCGATGGAAAAAGGTCTCTTGGATAGCTAAAGGGAAATGTAGTACTTTAGATGAAAGGTGTCCCTTTGGGTTTAACTGCAGTTTGGTCTGATTTTATTTGACATTTTTTCCGTCATAGTATGAGAGTCTTTTCTTTCCTTTTCATAGAGTGAAATAACAGTTTTCCCTTTTTCAAGCTGCTGCCCTGTTCTTTGCTGTTCAAAAGGCAATGAAGATTTTCTTTTTATCTTTTTTTCTTAGCCTCTGAGTAGAAGGTTTACCAAGGGTGGGGATTGATAACTGTAGGAGATTAAGAAATGTCTTCAATTCACAAACAGCTCTGTACTTGCAGTTCTTCAACCCTAGCAATAAGCTAGAGTTATGCTTTTTGCACTTCTGGAATGGGTAAAGAAATTACTCACTGATTTGCTAGTTTCTACATCAAGGACATTTTAGTTCAGGAGAATAGGATATATTGGTGAGGAGAAAAGAAGAGAAGGCATGCTTCTTACAGAATCAATAAGTCTTGCTTCTAGCAGCAAGAGAAAACATCTCTGCAGTCAGACTGCAGCTATCTGTGAAATGATGAAAAAAGAACAGTTCCTGAATGCTACTAGGTGTTGAGCACATTGTCAGATATTTTGCATATGCAATTGCATTCTTACAACAATGCAGTAAATTGGATAGTATTATCTTCCATTAACTGAGGCTTAAATAATTTAAATGATTGATCAGCATCATACTGCTAGTGAGTTTTAGACTTTGAATTTTAAAACAAGTTCACTGGGACTGTTTTCCACTGAATTAATGCTTTCTTTTTAAGGGATGCTTACATATACATCAACCAGTGTGTCTGTACATTCTGTCAATCCTAATCACCAGTGCCTTCATTTGGTGCTGTGTATCACCATGATATAATATATACTAGCTCTTTGAGACTAATAGTGGTATATCTTTCATAATGCATTAGAAAGGAGAGCTCATCTGGCTTACCCCGTGCATGTGCATACAAACCATCCCACAACATACATAATAGTAAAACTAGTAGCTAACATTTATTGAATACTTAAAATATACCATATATATATATATATATATACTGTTTAGAATTTTTGAAATATATAATTTAATATCCACAACAATATAAGGAATGAGACATATGATAATGTTATTAGTATTTCAGGAAGGATAAACATAAATACAGCAATTGCCTTGTTCAAGGTTCCAGAGATTTTAAGTATTAGAGGTAGAATTCAAACTCAGATAGGCTGTCTCCATAAATGATGGCCTTAACCAAAGCACTAAAATGGTTGTTATACACAAAACAGAGTACAAAAGAAAGAGAAGTCAAGCAAGACAGAAAAACTAAGCTTGAATGATTTTCAAATGCTATCTGAGAACTGTACTAATGCTTTTAATGTCATTGGACAAGTGTCATTTCCAATTCAGTATTATTGTTTCAATAGACACAGAATCAAGTAATGTAATCATATATTCCAAATCTCACATCACCAGCTAATATCTGTTAAGCTTGGTTTATATTCTTGTTATTTCAGTCAAATTTTATATAGAGTTAATATAAAGAAACAACAGCTCTACTGCCACCTCAACTTGCCTAGACACCATTGTGAGTGCCAGTGTCATAAACCTACACCTGCAGTTGTTTCAATGATGGATGAATTCCACCTGACTTTTATTAATTAATTCAGGTCTACTTCCACTATGGCACAGTCCCTGATAATTTCCAGCCACTGTCTGTCTGATGGAGCTTGCCTTTGGTGCCCTGAGCTTTGCTTCTTGCTCTTCCATAGAGGACTTAGGCTTGGACTTAAATGTCTGGCTCTCCTTACAATGTATCTACTACAGATAGGATTCACTCATCAAAGTTGTGGCTCATTTAAAAATAACAAGCCCCATTCAATATGGTAGAATATGTGGAAGTTTGTTTCAGATACTTGCATATGAGGACTTCAGTAGTATATGACCTTGATGCCAAGTGGAATAATACTTGGACCATGGGGTGAATGTGGTACTGGTTTCACAAAGAGGGAGATGGGAAAAGCCTATCTAATCACACGTCAGGCCATTCTTTGTTCTAAGTGCAAAGGGAAAATTCTGTAGCATCCAAGCTATCCAAGGTAAGAAAAGTCTTCAGGCGGGAGCCACAGCACAGAGTGTAATGCAGAAAAGTTGCAGAATATCTGACAAACTAGCATGCAGTAGAATGCAACTGTGTTCCTGAGAAGGCTATCCAAATCAAAAGGGGAGTGTACAAAGACCATTTTTATTTATTTCATTTCTTTTCCTTAAGCTGGCTCTTACTCTAAAACTCATTAGGTGACATAGGCAAGCAAAGGCTTTATGCAAATTGTCCCATCATGTTAAAGACTGGGAAATATACTAATCAGATAAAACCACCCATGTTGCATATTTATGTGAAATTGGTACCTAGTTAAAATGACTGGCTTCTTGTCACCTAGAATTGAGTGTTAGGAGTTAGGGAAGGGTGAGAGCACAGGAAGAGCAATGATTATGACAAGTCATTCATCTAGCCAGCACATTTTTATGGAGTGGCTCCATTCTACTCCACTATGCACCAGGAATTCAGAGATGATCAAAACAGAAGCACCCTGCTCTCATTTGGTTCCAGTCTCCTAGGGGAGAAGACCATAATTAAATGAGCATACATTGTGATAATTGCTATGAAAAAGAGTATCATGGTGTAACAAGAACATAAAATGGAAGGGGGTGTTTGTGTCTTGATTAATTATATCTAGAAATGTTTCTCTGAGGAAGTGACATTTGGTGCTGATATAAGGGTAGGAAGAGAAATGTGTTACTACATGGAAGTAGGATCAGATGTGAGGCTAATGTTTTAGGTGGAGAAAACAGTTTGGTTGTAGAGACCTCAGACCTTGAAGAGAGACAACATTATAGATTAGGGTAGAGGTCACACTACGGAGGGTTGTATAGGATATCATAAACATTTAGGTTTTTATCCTGAGAATAATGGAAATCTGTAGAGTCTATCAAGCAGGTAGGAAGTGAGAAGCAAAAAAATTGATATAAAATTAAGCATACATACTTTTGGACTTCAAATAAACATGTAGATACCTCACAGGTAGAATTACCCGAGGTTAATTAAAGGAGAGGGTGCTTTAAAAAGTCCATAATAATAGGCATATTGAAAATAAAGGCATTATTCTGGCACCTTCAAGAGAGAGCAGATGATTTTATAAACCTTCAAAGCGTGGTTGGTAGTAGCGAAATGTGTGAGTCATAGTTCACTGCATTTTCTAGAGAAGCTCATTGAATCTAGATGATATATAAATGGGATATGAGTGGTGTGATATTCCATTAGGAGGAAGAGAAAAAAGTCAACCAGATCACAGAAGAGTGAACTCAGTGAATTTTATCTTATGTCATCTAAACCTCAGAGTTACAGTTAAACCAGCAATGAAGGATGGTACACGTTCCATATAGCATAAAATCTACCATAGGCTATTGGCGCATTTTAAATTCCAGATTTAATCAAACAATGGACATAGGAAGGAGTTCTTGTTAGCCAGTTTATCTAGCTGTATCATAGGCAGTGTAGCATAATGGTGAAAAGAGATGGCTTCAGGGTCAATTGTTTGCATTTGAATTATGGCTCTCTGTTTGACCTTGGCAAGTTAGTTTTCCTCTCTGTGCACTAATATTTTCAATTGTAAAATAGTATTTACTTTATAGGCTTGAGCAAGTATTGATATGGCTGACACATACAAAACATTTAGAACAGTGCTTGTCACATAGTAAAACACTAAATTATGATAACTTATTGTTATTTTGTTACTAAACACAGTCTTTGTAAGATTTGTCTAAGATACCAAGTAACTGAGCTTTTAGATTGTGAGACTTCAATTTCTAGGGTCTTTGTGTATATGTGAACTGCACTTACTATTTATTTCATATAATATGAAGATGTTCAGAAGCAATAAAATATTTTTTCTCCTTTTTTCAATATGCTCACTATGACCTTAGAAAACATGTTTTTGTTGACAGTTTTCAAAAGTTTGGTATTTTCCTATTTGTCATAACAAATTGAACTTTTTCATTATTTGGTATTCTTTTATAAGACGGTGGTGTTGATTTTCTTTTTTAATTTTACCTGTCTTTGGAAATAAAAGAGCCTGAGTGTATAATGCATTTTGGTTATACTTAGCTGGACAGAATGCTTTAGTGACTTCATGAATATTACCATTCATATTCAGTAGATTTTTTCTTCTCCTTAAATGGATAAGTGTGACTTTGTTACAATTAGTTGCAATTGAAGATCATTTGATGTTTATCTGAGACATGAAACCTTTTAAGATTGAAAGTGGAAGAGTTACCAAATTTGAGATGAGAAAAAAATATCAATAAAACCAGCAAAGAATGACCATTTATAAAGGGTTAGAAAAACATAATTTGGTAAAAAAGGAACATGTTGTTGCTCAGAAATAATCTGGTAGATAAAAAACAACCTTTAATTATTTTTCTAATACCTTGTGATTAACTGCTGTACAAAAATGAGCATTAATATTTTTAGCCTAGTGGAACAGATTAGCACTGCAGCTAATATTCTATTATGCATGTATGTCCTACTGGCCTTGAGGAGTTGTTTTCCAATCTGTGCATGAGCTGTTCTTTGTCTTGAGAACTGGAAGTACAAGAAGCAATCTACCTACCTCTGAATTCTTTGGCTTTGTTTGATGAATAGATTTTAAATTTTTAAGTTTCAACTTCACATGTAGCCAAACTCTTACAAGCATTCTTAGAAATACTGCTATAATCAACACTCATGCCTAATATTTGCTGATTTTGGAGAAGCTGATTATACAACCTATACTTTGAACTTTTAGTCCTAACAAGTTTATGTGCTTTGAAATGAGCATTTCTTTTTTCCTTGCTATAGCATCACTTAGATTCATAAGTAGTATGTTGCTGCCTTGCTAGTAGAAACATGCTGATGGAGCATATACATGTTTTGCTGCAATCAGTTTCATTAGTGAACATCAAGAAATGTGTTCTCAAAGTAATTTTTGCGAGATGAACTCTCCAGCTGGTAGAAAGTATTCAGGGGGAGAATGAAGGTTCATTCCTAGTACTAGCTGTGTATGTAGTATTTGTAGCATTAAATCTGGTACCATTGAAAGAGTGGGGATAGTCTGACCTCATAAAGCATCTATTCTTTCTGCTCCTCGCTGATCTGGTAATCATAATGGTAGCTGAAATGTTCAACTTTTCTTTGTTCACAAAATTATTTATTTTAATAGCTTTATCAATATGTCAATCATGTATCACACAACTTGACCTTCTCAAGTCCACAATTCAATAGGTTTTATTATACAGGGTTGTGCAAACATCCTTACTGTCTACCTTTAGAACATTTCCATCATCTCCCACAAAAACCTTGTTTCTCCCAAAACCCCTCCCAACCAACCCTTGTCAACTACTAATTTACTTTCTGTTTCTAAGGTTCTGTATATTCTAGATATCTTATTTAAGTGAATTCTTAAAATATATGGACTTTGTGTGATTGATTTCTTTCATTAAACAGTGTTTTCAAGCCTCATCCATATTATATCATGTATCAGCACTTAATTTCCATCATGTTTATCCACTCATTAGTTGGTGATCATCCAGATTGTTTTCACCTTCTAATTATTATGAATAATATTGCTATGAAGATCCATGTACATATTTTTGTGTGGACATATGTTTTCATTCCCTTTGGGAACATACCTAGGGATGGAATTATAGGCTTACATGATAATTCACTGGAACTAAAATTTTTCCAAATGTTTTTATTTATCTAATATTATCATCACAAAACTTGTTGAAGAATATGGGATAATTAGTTATTTTCTCCACTTTTATCCACATAGCCCTAGAACCGTATGTCATTAGGCAACAGGTTATTTCCTTAAGATAACAGAATTAATAAATGGGCAAGTTGGGCCCATGGCTTCCAACCATCCAGTATAGTTTTTTTAGATTTATTTAATTTACTTAAATGGAGTAGTTACAGAGAGGGAAAGACAAACAGAGACAGAGAAGTCTTTCATCAGCTCATTTACTCCCCAAATGGCAGCAATGGCGGGGGCTGGGCCAAGGCAAAGCAAGGAGCCTGGAACTCCATCCAGGACTCCCATGTGGATTGCAGGAGCTCATATCCTTGTGCCATCTTTTCCTATTTTCCTATGAGCATTAGCAGGGAACTGGATCAGAAGCAGAGCAGCCAGGATTCATGGCATTGTAGGATGTGCTTAATGTGTTGATCTGACCCCAATCCAGTGTAAATTTTAAGATAAATGCCCACCGGCGCCGCAGCTCAATAGGCTAATCCTCCTCCTGCAGCGCCAGCACACCAGGTTCTAGTCCCGGTCAGGGTGCCGGATTCTGTCCCGGTTGCCCCTTTTCCAGGCCAGCTCTCTGCTGTGGCCCAGTAGTGCAGTGGATGATGGCCCAAGTCCTTGGGCCCAGCACCTGCATGGGAGACCAGGAGAAGCACCTGGCTCTTGGCTTCGGATCAGCTCAGTGCGCCGGCTGCAGTGGCCATTGGGGGGTGAACCAATGGTAAAGGAAGACCTTTCTCTCTGTCTGTCTCTCTCTCTCACTGTCTACCCTGCCTGTAAAAAAAAAAAAAATAAAAAAAAATAACCTGTGGCAAGACCATCTAACGCCCTGCAGAACTAATGCTTGACAGCAGGGAAGGTTCTAGCTGCTGTTACCAAAAAAAAAAAAAAAAAAAAAAAAAAAAGGTAAATGCCCACACATTTCAGACAACTCTGCATTGCTATTAACACATCATTTCCAAAGCCCTTTCCAGCTCTAATAGTATTTAATTCTCTACCTAAACTGTAACATGGGGCCCTGAAAAGTGACAGGTTTGGGTTTAGATACTAAGTCAATAATTTACTAGCTACTAGATACTACCAGTGCAATTGTCCTGAAGTCAATTAAACTCCATGAGGAGCAAAACTCAGTCTGTAATTTTTGTTTCATTTATTTTTAATTTTATTAAAGAAATATAAACTTCATGCAATTCATATATACAACACCAACCCCAATCTTTAATGCTTAAAATAGGCATAAAAACCATCTCACAAGGCTCTTGGGTGGACTTAATGAAGTAAAGCATGTACTATATGGGGCTGATGCTGCAGCGCACTGGTTAAAGCCCCAGCATGACATCCCATATGGAAGCCAGTTTGAGTCCTGGCTGCTCCACTTCTGAACCAGCTCCTTGCTAATGTGCCTCAGAAAGCAGTGGAGGATGGCCCAAGTCCTTGGGCTCCTGCATCCATGTGGGAGACCTGGAAGATAATCCAGGCTCCTGACTTCGGACTGGCTCAGCTTCAGTTGTTGAGGGCATTTGGGGAGTGAACCAGTTGGTGGAAGACCTTTCCCTCTGTCTCTACTTCTCTCTGTAACTCTTTCAAATAAATAAAATAAATCTTTTCAAAAAGCATGTAATATTGTTAGCATTTGCTAGATACAAAAAATAGGTAAGTGCAAACTGTATATCCTCAGGAAGATATTCACATTTCTTATTTGGTCCCCATCTCCAAACCTGGAGACTGTCTACCATGCCAATATATACTCAAAGCAGTTTTGGAAACTATGCAAATTTTGGAGTTGATGGATTTGGCAAGTAGCAACTCAAAATGTTTTCATTAAAATGAAATACTTTTCCCTGTGAAAAATACAAAGCAATTTGATCACTTGTTTGCTAACTGACATTTTTCTTTGTTCTGCACCAAATGTTTTACCATCTCTTGGATGTATATTTAGATCTCTGCAATTTGCAGCTCAGAAGTAACTACTAAATCAGACATCTTCCATATCATGTAAGGTTTACTTAATTTTTTCCCTTTTCTTTGAACGTGTGCTACAGTAACAGAGCTGGTTGTTCATAATAGTTTTAAGCCAAGTGATTAAATCAAGATCTCTGATGGGACACAGACAATTCAGTATATTAAGTGTCTTCCAACCATACAAGAGTATTTAACTTATCATCTTTCACATTTTACAGCATTTAGTACATGAAAGATGTTTCACAATGAATCTAGATCAAATTGAAAAGCAACCAAAAATTAGTCTGAATTTATGATTTGACTTTGCTGAAAATTTTCAAAACCATCTTATTTATTGCTATTATTTTCCACGTATATGAGTGTCTAGATATTTATTTAGACACAGTCACTTATGTTTACAAAAAACTCGAGAATAATGAAAATTCAAAGTATTACAATAAATACAAATAATCTAAATAAGAGCAAGTAACATTTACTGAACATATACACTTGTCAGTAAGTGTTCCTAGTGAGATACAGTTCGCACACACACTCACACACACACAAAACCAATGCACTAATATTTTGAAGTAAGTATTTCATTTTGTGGTTATATATTCTATATGATTTTGAACTTGTCTGTATCACAGCAAAACCTTTACACTGAAGTCATGAAATATTCAGAATTTGAGACCAAATTTAGATATAGATGCTTTCAAAATATGAGATCTGTTTGCCTATCTTTATTCTTTGGCTTAACTGTTCATCTCTGAATATCAAAAGTGAAGGCATTTAAATGCCTCTAACTTCTATCAGGAATAAATTATTATACAGACTCAAAAAACAGCTATTTCCCAAATGGATAGAATATTTATGAAGAAAGGTTATCAAAATGCTTTATGACAATTCTTTGGTTCTGCTGGGTTTATCAATTTGAAATTAGAATATGTCAGGGAAAGTGTGCTTTTTTCTTCTTATCCTGATAGGTGTAAAATTTTCTCAACATAGGACTGCCTGAGGCAGTGGTGGTGATGTAGCACTTCCAGTCACTACATTTTAGTGTAAATCAAATTTCTATCTCTATAGCCCTGTGGGCTTAATCACACACACTCCTCAAATGTGGGAGGAATCAAACTCCACAGTTCTTATTAGAACAAATTATACAATATAATAATCTTTAAAAAAGGGAGCTTTGAAAATGCCCACTCTGAAAGAATGTTTTTAGTTCTTCTTTCAAGTATTCAGACCGAAAATCAATTATACCTTAAAATATCTTCAGATGTATTAAAAATCAATAATTCCCCTAAGGTGTGATATATCATCAGAAGTGTTGAAATCCCATTTCAGAATACTTATTACATCAGAATTTAATGTGTAAATGAAGTAAGATAGATAAATAATTTAGGTCAATTCTCAATCTCTGTACTATTAACTAAAAATATGCTACTTAATGGTGAAAAAAACAATATTTGATATGAAATTCAATCAATGAAAGAGAATCAGTGCAAAATACGGGTCATTTAAATGCTGGTTTATGATTCTGAATGTACTTTAGTGTTCATTAACATGGTCACTGCCATACACATCTCTTTTACTCTCAGTCTGTTTCTCCAATGTTTTTCCCCAACAGCTTTTATATAACAAATCTGTTGAACTTCACATTTTCTTATCAAATATATGCCTTGAATCTGTGACTGAGGCAATAGTCTCAGAAGTAAATTACCTGGAAAATATTTATGTTTAAATACTGATTTGAGGACTATCAATGGCATGTGTGTATAATTTCCTTCCTGAAATCTCATGGGTTAATTCCCT
This sequence comes from Lepus europaeus, assembly GCF_033115175.1. NCBI lineage: Eukaryota > Metazoa > Chordata > Mammalia > Lagomorpha > Leporidae > Lepus > Lepus europaeus. The sequence goes on from NC_084850.1 coordinate 79,577,649, forward strand.
TCAAAAATTATTTGTCCTTTTAGTCTACAATAGGAAACTAAATTTTATTCCAACATGCACTAGGCTTTGATGTATCATTTTATTCTTATTTTAACCAAAATTCAATAGATTTAACTTTTTAATGTTCATAAGACTCTATAGATACATTGAATCTTGAGTGGAACAACATTCTCCAATACATTCCATGATGTTGTCATTTCTATATTGCTTAACCTTCTGAGCAAATGAAATTTAATTTCATTTCTTAAGAAGTCATTTCAACATGTATGTCCTGCTGATATTAATGTGTAGAGAAATTCTTTGCCTATTGTTGAGGGCACACCATTTATTTCTTAAACAACTAATAGGGATTTAGAATTAACAGATTACTTCTTAGATTAAATTCAATTTCCTTTATTATTGATGTATTTAAAATTAGTTGATTTTTGATACTGAACTTTCTTCTTAAAGCAAAAATATTTCTTGGATTTTATATACAAATCTGAAATTCTAATGGGTAGTAGTATAGAGATTGGAAATAAGAAAAATTAACTGAGTGACTTTAGGTCAATCATTTTACATTTTTAAAATTTGTTTCTTAACCTATAAAACCTGAATTAGATGATATATTTCTAACATCCATGTAGCCACAATATTCTAAGCAGTATAACGAAAATACAATATGCTTATCAGCAAGTAAAATTGGCTAATTCCAAATAATTTTACTATTTTCATCAAAAGAATTATTATTTTAATAACTTACTAATTTTAATATTATGAAGTATCTTAAGAGAAATAATTTTGTTATTGGATGTTGTCATAATTTTAAATATGGTAATATCTCACTTACTTTCAGCAGTCTCAAATCTCTAAGAATTATAATTAGCAAGTAGCCTACACACAGTTTACTCTAAAAAGAGAGACTGAACTCTCATGAATATTTTGTTACTATTCTTCTGCTTATACACTTTTTAGTTTGAAAATCCAATCTAGAGAAAGGTAGAAAAAAATAGAACAAGAAGTACCATATAATCTGTCTCACATAGATTTACTAAGTGTTAATTTGCTTCTACTGTTGCATTTTATTTTTCTCTCCAAATATAAACATAATTTTTGAAACTTTTGAGAAGTGAATTGTCCACTTGACAAACTTCATCCCTACATATTTGAACATCATGAGTATGTCCTAAGAACAAGAACTTCTTCCTATATAGCCATATGTAACTGATTAAAGATTAATATCCAGAATCTATGAAGAGCTCAAGAAACTCAACAACAAGAAAACAAACAATCCAGTTAAGAAATGGGCAAAGGACAGGAATAGGCAATTTTTGAGAAAGTAAATCCAAATGGCTAACAGACACACGAAAATATGTTCAGGATCACTAGCCACAGGGAAATGCAAATAAAAACCACAATGAGGTTTCACCTCATTCCAGTTAGAATGGCTCTCACACAGAAATCAAAGAACAATCAATGCTAGCAAGGATGTGTGGGAAAATGTTTCCTAATCTACTATTGGTGGGTATGCAAACTGGCATAGTCATTGTGGAAGATAGTATGGAGATTCTTCAGAAAGCTGAAAATAGATCTACTACATGACCCAGTCAACCCACTCTTGGGAATTTACCCAAATGAAATGAAATCAGCATATGAAAGAGTTATCTGTACTCCCATGCTTTTTGCAGCTCAATTCACAATAGCTAAAATATGAAACCTACCCAGAAGCCCATCAACCAATGACTGGACAAATAAAATGTGGTATATACACAATATGGAATGAATATTACTCAGCATAAAAAGAACAAACTCCTGTCTTTTACAACAAAATGGATGCAACTGGAAAACATTATACTTAGTGGAATAAGCCAGTCCCACAAAGACAAATGCCATATGTTTTCCCTAATTTGTTCTAACTAACAGAGTAAAAAAAATGTAATGTATAATTATTTACATTGCAATATGCATAAAATTATTCCTGTGTATAAACTGTTGAGACACAATGTCTTAAAGTCTAAATGAACTTAATTATTATCTTGTAATCACATAGGAAATATTTGGATGTTACATTATCATTGATTCTATTTCATAGAAAGAAATTATGAATGACTAATTGACCAAAAAAAAAAAAACAGTATGTAGGTGAAAAAAAAATTCAAAAGTGTAAATGATCTTGTATGCTATACCAACCATATTCAAATGTTCCCTGTTAATCTAAAAATGGATTTTATGGTGGTTACTTTGAATTTATTTGAAATCCAATCCAGCATTAACATTTTAGGAATTCAGGCCAGTTTTTTGTCTAATTTTATTTATTTGACAGAGAAACAAGGAGAGAGAGAGATAGAGACAAAGAGAGAACTCTCATCTGTGGTTTACTCCATGATGTCCACAGTATCTGGGGCTGGACCAGACTGAAACCAGGAGTCTGAAACTCACCCAAGTTTCTCACATGTGTGGAAGCAAACCAAGTACATGAGACATCACCTGTTGCCTCCCGTGGTGTGCATTAGCAAGGAGCTGGAATCCAGAGAAGAATCCAAACTTGGCCACAGGTACTTCAATATGGGTTATGGGCATCTTAACCAGTGGCCTAACTGCTAGGCCACTATACTTTCCCCTCAGGCCATTTCTTTGGTAAAAATAGTAGGAACTGGATATTTCTGTTTCTCATTATTAAGTTCAGTTAAATACTTTTGGTAAGATTAATACATAGGTGATATTTGCAAAACACCAGAAAACACACAATGACAATTTGACTTATTACTGGTTATATGGAGTTTCATTGATATCTTAAATAATGTATATCTCTAAAGGTACTTTTTTTCCCCTATAGAGAAACATTTTTACTCAGAAATTAATTAGTAAACTGTAGAATAATGCTTTGAAGCCATACAAATATCTTGTTCCCCGACACCATTTCATCAACTGACTTTAGCATGCCTTAATGACCCTTGCCTAAATTAGTCATTACATTGTGGATGCAAATGGTAATTACCTAGTTTCACTTTCTTTGACCTTTATTAACTGGCATTTTTCTTATAAAACCTTTTAAAAAATTTCAAAGACACATAAAATGGAATACTACAACAAGCTCCCATATAATTCTTCACCTAGCCTCAACAGTTATTATCTTTTTTTCAGTTTTGTTTCATTTACATTTTATGTTGGCATGTGCATTTTGCGGAATTATTTTAAAGCAAGTTTCATATGTCATGTCATTTCATCCTTATATAGCTCACCCTTCTTGGAAGAAAAAGCCACGATTGAAGTAAACAGTTTTATGTTTTCTTACTAGATTAGAAGTAATAAAATTAACTGCTAGGCCAAATCCCTGCCCTTTAGGCCATTTCTTTTTAGTGACAAGCAACAAGAGAGCAATGAATATTAATAACTTGTAGTGGAAGAGTACCAACAATACAATGTGTACACAGACTACAATTGTGTGTTTTAGTAGAGTACAATACTGTACGCTTATAATAACATCGGTTTATCAGGAATAAAATTGCATATAATCTTTAATGACATTTGTATAAGAAGACAAGTATGGATACAACATATTTAGGAAAGTTACTTGTAACCTATAAGTATAAATTGCTTAATAAAGGATATTTAACTTTATTTATTTCATTTATTTGAAACATAGAGAGACTGAGAGAGAGTTGTATATATAGAGAGATCTTTTGTCCATTGATTCATCCTCCAAATGCTGGATCTTGGCCAGACCAAAGCCAAGAATTTTGCTCAGGTGTTCCACATTGGTGGCAGGGATTCAAGTATTTGAGCCATCACTGCTGAATTCCAAGGTACACATTAAGAGGATGCTAGATCAGAAGTGGAGGTAGAACTTAGTTCCTGACAGTGATACAGGATGAGGGTGTTCCAAGAGGAGGGATAACACACTGCACCACATCTCTCAGTCCAATAAAAGATTCAAAAATAAATACAGGGTTTTGTACTTGAATGGGTCATCAATAGTACCTAGAAAACTTACCCATTAAGTAAGATAAATGAGACAGTCTTGTGCATTAAGAAATAATAAATATAACATAGTTTCACTTTAGGCCCTGATACCTAAAGTGGAAATAAAATGTTCAGACAGAGCTATAAAACATGTGAAGATGTATCATGTATGGTTCTCAGATATCAACAGTCAGTGTAGATGGATTTAGGAGTGACTGAATCTGTTACTGGGTCTGGATAATTTAATAGTGTGAATCTTAGAAGCAAATTGCAGGAATACTAAGGTATTAGGCCAGGCCAGAATGGAAGAGCCATAAATGGGAGTTAAGTTCAGTCAGGCTAAGTGTATATTTACTGGGCATATTATTTTGGAAAGTCACTTTTTCATTTCATACTATGTTTCTTAATTTTTAAGATTTATTTATTTTAAAGGAAGTGTGATACAGAAAGAGAGGGAGGAAAGGAGGAAGGGAGGAAGGAAAAGAGAGAGGAAGAGGGGGAGAGAGAGATCTTCCATACATTGATTCACTCCTGAAATGTCTGCAAGAGCTGGGTCTGGACCAGACTGAAGCCAGGAGTCATGCACTCCACTCAGGTCTCCCATGTGGGTATCAGGAAACCAGGTACTTGAGCCTCCTTGGTGTGCACAATTGGAGGCAAGATACAATTTCAAACACTCTGATATGGGATATGGGCATTCCAAGCAGCTGCTTAATTTGCTGTTCCACAATGCCCACATTTATATATACATATAAATATGTATTCACAAAGAGGAAATCAGATTTTCCAATACATATCTTAAAGGATACATAACCTTACTATAAATCACAGAAATGAAATGCAGCCAGACATCAGTTTACAGTTATAAAATTGAGAAGACTGTAAATGATTAACAACAAAAGTGTTTCATGATTATGGTATATGGTATATATACATATACATATATGCTGATACATATACATATATGTTGATAAATGTACAACTAGTTTATTGTTTTTAACTAGTAATTTTGATCATATGCCTTACAATGAAATTACAAATGCATTTATACTTTTTCCTATTAATAGATATTTCATGTTTCCATTAAAAATTAAATATGAGTTTTGATGAAAACCCCTGTCCATGTGTTTGAGTAAACAGGGGTAAAATTTCTTTCTGATACTGATTTAGAAGTAGACTTTCCAGCTCATAAATGATTATGCTTTTATCTTCATTAGATCATCAAATCATCCTCCAAAATGGCCTTAAGAATTCATAAACCAATGAATAATGTACAACAGCTCAATTTTTTAAAGATGTATTTATTTATTTTGAAAGGCAGAATTACAGACAGGGAATGAGAGCCAGAGGAAACAAGATATATCTTTAATACTCTGCTTCATTCCCCAGGTGGATACAATGGCCAGGGCTGGACCAGGCCAAGGCAAAACCCAGGAGCTTCATCCAGTTCTCCCACGTTAGTGGCAGGGCCCCAAACACTTGGGCCATCTTCTGCTGCTTTTCCCAGTTTAGTAGCATGTAGCTGGATCAGAAGCTGAGCATCAGGAACTGGAATCCATGCTCATATGGGATGCTGATGTAAGGCGGCAATTTTACCTGCTACACCACAACACTGGCTCCAAGAGTTCAATTTTTTTAACATAGTCATGAAACACTTTTGTTGTTAATCATTTATAATCTTCTCAATTTTATAACTGTAAACTGATGTCTGACTACATTTCATTTCTGTGATTTATAATAAGGTTATGTATCCTTTAAGATATGTATTGGACAATCTGATTTCTTCTTTCTGAATTTTGTTCATTTTTGATGAGTAGTTTATGTTTTATCATTTGTGGTTTTTTTGAATATCATTGATAATAATGCTTTTGTCAGTTATATGTGTTGCAGTTATTGCCTTGTAATCTTTCTCTTCCCCTTTAGCTCAGTTTCTGGTCTATTCTGTAGTTAAAAAAAGAGATAATGGTGAACAAATGACTTTGCAATATTCTTAAATGACTTATTAATTTGAAAGGCTAAGTGACAGAGAGAAAGGGAGAGACAGAGAGAGATCTTCCATCCTCCAGTTCATTCCCCAAATGGCCACAACAGCTTGGGCTGGGCCAGGCTGAAGCCAGGAGCCTGGAAATCCATCAGGATCTCACAATTAGATGGTAGTTCAGTTGCTTTCCCAGGCACCAATAGAAGGGAGTTGGATGATAAATGGAGCAGTGAGGACTCAAACCAGCACTCCAATATGGGATGCTGGCACAGAGAGAGGCTAAACCCATTGTGCCATAATGTTGGCCCTAAGAACTTTGCAACATTGGTAAGTTATTTAGGTGCCTTTTAATACTATTTATTGAGCATCTGCTGTGTTCCAGGAACTTTTCTACATTATATATATATATATATATATATATATATATATATATATATATACAAAGAACTAAGTAAATAGACATCTACATAAAATAACATTACAGTGGTAAACATTGTACAAAAAGGTAAAGCTGGGCCGGCGCCGTGGCTCAATAGGCTAATCCTCCGCCTTGTGCCACCAGCACCCCGGGTTCTAGTCCCGGTCAGGGCGCCGGATTCTGTCCCGGTTGCCCCTCTTCCAGGCCAGCTCTCTACTGTGGCCCGGGAGTGCAGTGGAGGATGGCCCAAGTGCTTGGGCCCTGCACCCCATGGGAGACCAGGAGGAGGCACCTGGCTCCTGCCTTCGGATCAGCGCGGTGCGCCGGCCACAGTGCGACGGCCGTGCCGGCCATTGGAGGGTGAACCAACGGCAAAGGAAGACCTTTCTCTCTGTCTCTGTCTCTCTCACTGTCCACTCTGCCTGTCCAAAAAAAAAAAAAAAAAAAAGGTAAAGCTGGGCAAGCTGATATATAATGAAAAGGAGTGGAGGGTTATTTTTGATAAGGTGGCCCTACTAAGAGGCTATCTTTGATTAAAGAACTGAATGAAATGATGGGGTGAATGACATTTACAAGTGAAACCCTCCAAGCTAATTCCGCATGCAGAAACATACATAGAGCTTTTGAAGTTGTAGTGTTTCTCAGTTGTTTGAGTAAAACACAGCAACCAGTATGGCTGCAGTGCTGTGAGTGAGGGAGAGATGAGGTTGGAGTGATAAAGATTAGTGGAATACAAACTAAAGATTGAGGGATATTGCACTGAATTGGACTTTTTTTCATTTTAGTTGTAACTGGTTTCCCTTTTAAAAAGATGAACTGTATCTGTTCAAATTACCCAGACTAAAATGGACACCAACCAACCTGTGAACTATGTGGTATTATTATCAACTTGTTTAAAGATGAGAAAACAGAAAATTTAAGTACCTCATCAAAGATAACAGAACACGGGGTCTTGTTCCTGGGCCTTTTCGCTGTGTGTTCTCATTTTCCAAAACTATGAAGGACAAAACCATCACAAAATTCGTGTACACAGTAGTTACATGGTGTGATTGCTTCAAGTGAAATCTACTGAGCCCCATCTCAAGAGATTCAGATTCAGTAGATCTGTGATGGGGTTCAGGAGCCTGTATTTAGAGAAAACCACCATCCCACTCATGATATCTGATTGGGAGTTTTCCAGGGACCACATACTGAGAGAAATCAGTTGTGCCAATAAGTCAGGTTTAGGTCCAGAAGTTTTATACAGAAAATACAGAGTCAGTGGTAAAGTAAGATCCAAATAAATGGTGAGATGGCAAAAAGATACAAGTCATATATATTGGAAAAGTTACAGGTAAATGGGCAGCACTTGTTCAGGAAGAAAGTGTCAGAGAACTATCTAAAAATAACTGAGCTATCTCAAGATATCTAGGAATAGTGTTTCCAAAATATTTACGCAAACCATAATCCCTGAGTATCTTTAAAGACAAACCTGTATAGATCCCCATTGTCCACAATAAACCTTAGTTAACAATCCTTGGGGAAGAAAGAGAGTAGTAGGAGGGACATAAATACTCTGAAGAGCAGCTGTTAGTAAAATCTCTAGGGATTTAGTAGTCATTGAGAGACTGGGCTGTTGTAGATCAAAATCCCAGCTCAGAGATATAGAAACAACCCTCCAAAAGAAAGGCAGGTGAACAAAGAACAGAGAGTCAAGCACATTAGGGCTAGAGTAAGGCAGTAGCAGTAGGGACCTCAAGTTGGGTTAGAGATATATTGGAATAGCAGCTCAAGTGCTGAGGCAGGACTCAGTCGTTATGAGAAGCAAAATAATCCCACTTGCTGAGTATAGAAGAAGCTAGGATGGGGAACAGGCATGCTGGACAAAATGATTCATTTGATCTCTCTTTAAACTCTAGGATTTTTTTTATTTTTTATTTTTTATTCATTATTTTGTCTGCTAAAAGGAGAAAACAGAGAAGGGAAATATTCTTTATTGAAATATGTATTTGCTTTCATGTAAGTTATTATATTGACATACTAGGACTGCTTTCAACAATTCTCTTTGCTCCTTTTGTTTTTACTTGCAGAATTTAGAGAGATAAGTGGATCAGACAGCAAGCATTGCTGTGAGAGCTTTTATTTTGATAAAGCCTGCACTGCACCATTCAGTATCCTAAGGATATGGACTTTTTTCTCCTTCATCCTGGTGATGCTGTGGATACTCCCCACCCCTTCCTCTGTAACCTTCTCTTTGGATTCTTCTATATTTATCTCATGCTTTTTATTTCACGGAGACTAGTCCATCCCCTTCAGTTTATTTAAAGCTTTTAACTGTGTAAAATATTGTAGGTGTGTTTGGCATACAGAGTGAAAATTGAATGTGCGGGATATGAAATGTAATAAAACTCATGATGTAGCTGTATATGTATGAAATCTAAGAACTAAATGATAGAGGTAATCAAGTAGGAACCAAGGTCATTTGCAACTGGTTTTGGTGTCTTTGTTTTATTTTTGTTGGGCTTTCTGTTGAACTGTCAGCTGAGGAATCCATTCCTTTGAAACTGATCCAGAGTATTTTATGCATGGAATATTTGCACGAAAATGACAACCAAATCGCCATTTTCTCGAGTTCCTCTATTTTAACCTTCTTTCTATTTGATTCACATTTTAATATTCACAACCTAAACATCTCTTTAGCACCATATTTTCAATAAAGCACAATAGATATTAACATAATTGATCATATTTTTCAAATGATTCCCATGAGCAAATTTTAATGTGGAGAATTGTTTTTCATTAAGTTTTAATGAGAAAATCATGCAAGAATGTCTTGTATAATGAGATTTTACCAAAATAAGGATTGTAGAATCCTGTGCCTAACTGGAATGAAAATATAAATGTAAAAATCCATAGCATTGTGATTTTTTGCCCAAAGAATGACTCAGCAGTCCCTTGATACACATGCTTCCAATGCTGCAGTTTCCCTATTGAATTGCAGGATTATTAAACAGGCATGTGGCCAGGTCAGTGCAGGTTCCCTGCTTACAAAGGGCAAGGGAGAGACCTCTTCTGGTTAATGGATTCTCTCTTCCCAGAAGTAGTTACAGATTTTGCACTCATTTATATAAAGCAGTCGCCTCTTATCTGCTGGAGATACACTCCAAGATCTCCAGTGAATGTCTGAAACTTCAAATAGTACAAACCCTGTATTTACTGTGTTTCATTCTTACTGTAGACCAGAGCAGCCCCAGCACATGACATTTTTAATTATTATTTAATAGAGCACTTTCCCCCTTTTCTTTTAAAGGAATCACTTTATGATTTCTCTGTGGCACATCTGAATTGTCAGCATAAATACTTCTGTATATGGGCTATTATTAAATAAAATAAGGGTTCTTTGAATATAAGCAATGTGATATCATGATAATCAATCTGACAACTGAGTCAGCAACTAAGTGACTGAGGGGTAGGCAGCTTACATAACCTAGATGACTGACAAAGGAATGATTCACAACCTGAGTATGACAATGCAGGGCAACAGAAGATGTCATCACACTACTCAGATTGGTAGGCAATTTAAACGTATAGATTGTTTATTTCTGGAATTTTCCATTTAATATTTTCAGACCTTAGTTGACTGCATTCAGATATTAGTTTAAGTGTGGAATCCCTACCCCCAATAGGCCCGTGTGTTAATGGTTTGGTCCCAAAAGTCTATGTTAATGGTACTGAAACAGGCAGGCATATAGGTTAAAATCGATTAGGCTTGTGAGCCTTCACCACACCCCTGGGTGACCCACACCCTACCTGATACCTTCACCACACCCCTGTGTGACCTCATCCCCCTACCTGGCCACACCTGAGTGCCCACCAGCCAATCAGGTTAATTAACCACTCCCCTTTGGAAGTGGGTTAAAAGCCTGGGACGCAGTGTGTCCCAGCCCTTCTCTTCTTTCCTGGCCTCTTGCCAGGAGGGGGCTTGCTGTAGCCCTGCGCCTTCAGGGGCCATGCGCCCTAGGCTTCCTGGCCTAGATGCTCTCCCACGTGGCTGATTCCTGGTGCTTGGTATGAACCCAGATTTACCTCTTTCTTACTAAAGCCCTCACTTTCCTAGATACCTTTCGCATTAAATAAAAGCTTAAAATGTACCATGCTGCCTTGTTTATCTGTGTCGGTATTTAGAATTCTCTAAATATTAGGCAAGAACCCTCTTGGGCTTATTAATATTGGGGATTTATTAATAAGCATATGGTGAAATCGTATGGCATTCTAAATTCTGGTAGCACATATGGCACCCCAGATAGCAGTTCTGGGGAACTTTAAAGGGCCACATTTTTGTGTAGATTTTAGGGGGTCATGTCTGATTTCAGTACTAACAGGGTGGAAACTTAATACAATTATGATATTTAGATATGGGTTCTTTTGAAAGTGATTAAATTGCATTAGCTTGTTAGAGTACATCCTACATGATCAAATTATTGTGTTTTTATAAGGAGAGACATAGACAGACACATGTCTCCCTCTTTTCATGTGAAGTTCCATGTCAACTCAGGACTCTGCCAATAAGAACATCATTGCCAAAGGACAAAGCAGTTAGGCCACCCAATCTAGGATTGTGAACCATGAGCCAAAATAAACATTTTCTTTTTTTAAAAATTAGCTTCTCTCAGGTATTTCACTGTAGCAATAGAAAGCTGATTGATATACTTTGAGTAGCCACTGGAAAGTGAAGCCGCACTTAAGAGGGAGCTATTGTAGCATCAAAGGACTTTGCATGAGACTTAACCTTTCACTCTGACATGGATCTTCTCGTGTTTCTAATGTTAGTGACTGCTCCTATACAACAGTTAGGGGTTCCTGGGTAGCTACTCATGTTCCTGTTTACTAGAAACAATGACTTGAATAATAATCCTGTCTCCCCAGATTTGATAAGTAGATTTCATAATCCCAAGAGAAGATATAGGTTATTTACATCTATTACTTTGAATATCAATTGTGTTTTGAAGTTCAATTTATCTATAATGCAACACACCCATTTTGATAATATAATTTGATGTGTTTTGACAAGTGTATTTACTCATGTAACATCTCATCATGATATAGAGTGTTTCTATAAACCCTAAAATCTTTGAAGTCAATCACCCATCCCCTGCCCCAGGAAACATTTGATCTGCTTTCGATCATCCTATATTAATTTTACCTTTTTGCACTATAATATGAATGAGAACCACACTGTGCATTTTCTAGTATCTATCTTCTATTTTAAATGAATATTTGAGAGATATAGGGAGAGAAGCAGGGAGAGAGAGAGAGAGAGAGAGAGGGAAAGGGGCAGAGAGAGAGAGAGAGAGAGAGGGAAAGGGGCAGAGAGAGAGAGAGAGAGAGAGACTGACTCTGAGGGAGATTAGTTCATTTGAGGACTTGATACAGCTGAAGCCAACAACCAGGAATTCAATCTAGGTCTCCCAAGTAGGGACCCAAGTACTTGAGTCATCATCTTGTGCCTATGAGGGTGTGCATTACCAAGGAGCTAGAATTGAGAGTGAAATTGGGACTCCAATCCAGGTATTTCTACATGAGTATCAGGCATTCTAAGTAGTGGCTTGAATGCTGTGCCAAATGCCTGCCCACTGACACAGAGCTATCTTCTTTCACTCAGTATAATTTTTTTTTAAGATTTATTTATTTATTTGAAAAGCAGAGTTACAGAGAGGCAGAGGCAAAAGGGGTGGGGGGGGGAGAGAGATCTTCCATCTGCTGGTTCACTACCCAAATGGCCACAACAACCAGCGCTGAGCCCATCCAAAGCCAGGAGCCAGGAGCTTCTTCTGGGTCTCCCACGCAGGTGGAGGGCCCCAAGAACTTGGGCCATCTTCTAGTGCTTTCCCAGACCAAAGCAGAGAGCTCAATTGGAAGTGGAGCAGCCGGGATTCGAACCGGCGCCCATATCAGATACTGACACTGCTTTACCCACTACGCCACAGCCCTGACCCCGCATGATGTTTGTGAGCATTGCCACACCACTGCATATGTTAATAGTTCATTCTTTTTTCATTTCTAAGTGGTATACCTTAACCTGATTTTGTCACAAATTATTTTTTCTAGTTTCCTGTTAATGAACATTTGATCGTTTCCAGATTTTATTTTACTATTAATAAAATTACTGATATTATCCACTTACAAATCTACCTGTAGACATATGTTTTCGTTTTTCTTGAGTATGTGTGTGTGTGTGTATATATATATATAGATATAGATATAGATATATATACATACATATATATACATATATATATATGGAGTTGCCAAGTTACAGGGTCAGTGTATACTTAATTTCACAAAAAGTCATGATTCTATTCCAAAGCAGTTATATCATCTCATATATCTGCCCACAATAGAAGAGAGTTTCAGCTGCTCACCGCCTTAACAACACTTTTTATTGCCAGTTTTTTCCCATTTCATACATTCTGATATTTTGTGTTACCTCAAAATTTAAGTTGACATTCCCCTAGTAAACAGATTTGCAATATATTCACTTGCATAAATTGGTTACTCATATATTTATTAGGTAGGGGTCACTTAGTCTTTAATTGAATTGGTTGTCTGCATTTTATTAAGTTGTATGATTTATGCATATGAACAGATCCAAGTGCTTTGTCAGTTAAATACTACACAGATTTACTACCCCACTCTATAGATTGTCTTTTCCATTTCTTAACAATGTATTTAAAATGGCAGATGTAATACAATTTTGAGGAAATCCAGCTTTTTTTTTTTCGTTTCTGAATACTACTTTATATGTCTAAACAACCTTTTCCTTATCCAAGGTCATGCGGATTATTTTATCATATAGTTTCTTCTGGATTATTTTTACAGTCTGTGTATGGGATGAAGTAAGGATTGAGATTCGTTTTCCAATGTGATGCTTATATATTTTTAACATACTTAATTTTTTTAACCAAATGCATTTTATGTTCCATGAAGATAATTTGGAATGCACAGAACAATATAAAAGGAAAGTAAATACCCATAATCACAATGACCTAAAACAACTGCTCACATTTATCTGTTTGTCTTTAATAATTTTTTGCCTATATATTTATGCACTTTTTTCATTTAAAGTGGTATAAAACTATTTGTAATTTTCCATAACCTAAATTTTGCATTTGTCAGTAGGATGTTTTGCTCATTGATATTCTCTGGCATGCTTTTTAATGTCTGCATTGCACTTCATCATATAGATATTCCAGTATTCATTCATTTAATCACTTCTTGATTTTTAGATATTTGTGGTACTCATTTTACTTATATGTATATATATTTTACCATAATAAATCTAAAAAATTAAATGCAATGTAATTAATTCTTAAATAAACATTTAAAAATCGTTTCATAATTACAGAAATTTTGGGAAGAAAATATGAGAGTACATCAAATGGTTTGTGGAAAATGAAATTAAAAGATAAGTATTTTGGTGAGAAATTTTGAAATTTTGAAAAAAATTTAGTTTTTTCCTAATACACAAATTCATAAACTTTTGAAGACTCTCATACATATATTCCTTTAGGTTCCCCATTATTATCATCTTACACTAGAATGATATGTTTGTCATAACAGTGAATCAACAGTGATACATTTTTATATGCTAGAATCTCTGCTTTACCCTTAGATACACTATGTTTTCCTTTAATGTCCTTTTTCTGTCCCAGGATCCCATTCAAAACATTTTATGTTTAGTCTTCAGTTTCTCCTTAAAGTCCTCTTGGCTATGACAGTTTCTCGGACTTTCCTCATTTTTGATGACCTCAATAGTTTGAAGATGATGGATCAGATATTTTATAAGATGCCCTTCTAATGGGGTATTCGATGCCTTTCTCATGATTAGACACTGCTTGTGTATTATTCAGAGGAAGATCACACAAGTAAAGTGCCACTCACATCTTATCAGCATGATTTATGACTCTGGAAGTTGACTTTTGTCACCTAGCTAAAATAGTATTTGTGTGGTTTCTCCTACATAAAATTGCTCTTTGCTTCCCTGGCTCATAATGTTGGATAAACCCATACACTACAACCCACACTAAGAAGGTAGAGAGTGGGAGAATATGACTAGTTTTTGTATATGCATCTATACCTGCACATATTTTTTTCCTTAAAATCAGTTCCTAGATACAATTTTATTTGTCTTAAGATTTGGGACATCTTTAAGGATGCTGTTTTATTTTTTCAAAGAATATTAAACAGAGGGAAATGCAGAAAGTAAGAGAAAAATATTGGTTTCTTCTCCTTTCATTTACAAGAGTTTGGTGTATATTCTTCTAAATTTTGTATGCCCATTGCACTTGTACATACATGTGTGTACATACACACAGAAATCACCTCACACACAATGAATACTCTTCATGCTGCAAACTTTGCACACACACACACACATACACACAATTTTAAGAAAAATATATAGGGAAATGTTTCACATAGCAGTTAAGCATCCCATATCTTGGTGCCTGAGTTCTAGTCCCAGCTTCTCTGTTTATGATTCAGTTTACTTTTAATGTATATCCTGGGAGGCAGCAGATAATGACCCAAGTACTTGGGTCCCTGCCATCATTTTTGGTTTCGACCCAACCTGCCCCTTACCAATGTAGGCATTTGTAGAATGAACCAGTGGCTGGAAGATCTCTCTTTATCTGTATCTTTGTTTCTCTGACTCTCTTTGTCCATCTGCCTTTAATGTAAAATAAAAACAATAAAAATAAAAAAAATAAAAATTATGTTGTTTTGCAAGGACTTTTTTTTTACCTGCTGTTATAACAGTAGACTAGTACTTAAATGTGTAGGCTTTTTATGAGTGAAGTTGAACATCTTTTAATTTATTATTTATAGCTCTTGCCTATTTTCCTGTTGGACTATGGTCTCTTACTTTTTATTTGTTGAATTCTTTATTTAGTGGAATCACTAATCCTTTGACTATAATGTAAATTAAAATATATTATATCAAAAACAATGAATAAAGTACTGTTTCTTAAAAAAATGTGTAGACTAATACTAGTCTGCCTGGATTTTAATCCAGGCTTTGCCATTTGCTACCTATTTGACCTTGGACAATTTGTTTTACTTCTCTGTGTCTGAGTTTTTTCACAGAACAGATGAGATGATTAAATGAGAACACACATGATGAGTCCAGAATAGTGCCTGAAATAAAGTAAATTACCAATAAATGTTTTAGCCATTTTCCATCATTGTTACCTTTATATTTTCACATAATTATATGGGATCCTACTTCATACATTCTAATGACAGCATGGTATTCAATGGCATAGACATATTAAATATATGTAACAATATAAAAAATAACAGAGATAGAGGAAAAAATCCTCAATTAATGTGACTGCCTTTCTTTGTTTTAAATTAGATTTTAATTTTTTAGACTGAATATTTAACAAAATTTATTTGTGAAAGCACAGCTCATTCACATGGTCCCACTCAAAGTAAAGGGAAGGCAAAAAATGCAAATTGTATTGAAATTGAAAAAACAGATTTTGAAAAACATATAACAAGTCTCTGTCAAAGAGGATTACTCCTTTGAGTGGATTCTTTAATACCCAATGAGCTGTTATTCCAGCAAAGAACTTCTCTCTCTCTCTCTCTCTTTTTTTATTTATTTATTTGAAAGAGTTACTTTGGTGGGGGGGAGAGAAAGAATCTTCCATCCACTGGTTCACTCCCCAAAAGGCCACAATGGCCAGACTGGACCAGGCCAAAGCCAGGAATCAGGAGCCTCTTCCAGGTCTCCCTTGTGGGTGCAGGGGCCCAAGCACTTAGGCCATCTTTTCCAGGCACATTAACAGGAAGCTGGAACAGAAGTGGAGCAGCCGGGTCTCAAACTGGCTCCCACATGGGATGCTGACATTGCTGGCTTTACCTGCTATGCCACAATGCAGGCCCCAAGTTTTTCTTAAAATAATTTCTGGACATTACTAAACAAAAATAGAAACTTAAATAATCCTAAATAATTTAAAGTTAAAAATCCTTACTCTCAGAGGTAAACACCTTTAAACAGTTTCTGTGTTTCTGTCCTGTTAATGGCAGCAATTATAAATTTATTTAATGTAATTTCATTTCTATTAATCAATATATCAATGTTAAGTACTCCATGTTGACTGTCCACTATAAAAAGTGACAATTTATTGCATTACATAACCTCACATCTCCCATGGTGAGATCATAGTGAAGTAAATGTTCTCCTTTGTCATTTTTACACTATCTTTTTAATATGAAAGAAAAAAATTTCATTTATTTCATATATATGGTTTTAAGAGCATAATGACACTTTCCCAGCATACCCTCCCTTCCACTTTTAATCTTTCTTTTCCTATAATATTTACAATGACAAGCTTATCCTTCCACTAAAATAATTTAACAAATAGTAAGTAGAAGAGCCACTGTTCCTCAAGAATATCAACAAGGGCTATAAATAGTAATCAAATCTCAAAATATCGATTTTGCTCACATGCATTCCTTTTTTTGTACCCCTTATATTAGTTATCACAAATCAAGAAAAACCTATATTTGTCTTTTTAGGACTGGCTTATTTCACTAAGCATAATGGTCTCTAGTTGCATCCATTTTCTTGCATAAGTTAGGATTTCATTCCTTTTATAGCTGAGTATTATTCTATCGTGTATAAATATATAAACCATATTTTCTTTATCCAGTCATCAGCTGATGGACATTTGTGTTGACCCTGTGTCTTAGCTATTATGAATTGAGTTGCAGTAAACATGGGTACAGATAACTGTTTAATAAGCTGATTTCATTTCCTTTGGGTAAGTTTACAGGAGTAGTATGGCTGAGTCTATTTTCAGATTTATGAGGAATCTCCTTATTTATTATACTTTTGTTTTAATTTTTAAAATGACATACTTTCAATTTAACTTAATCAGATTTGTCTCTCAAACAACAGTGTCCCAAGTATGCACAAGGGCAATGAAAAATCTTCTTAAATTTATTTTCACATCTCCTTGATTTTTGCAGGTCATATTGAGCTACTAATATTTCTACATTTTTATTATTTATAATACTTGTGTATCATATTATTGAACCACTCTGGAGAAAGATTGTACTAGTTCATCTTCCAACAAGTAGTTTACAAGATTGACCATGTCTGTCCACTCTTGAAAATATTTGTACATATAATTTTTCTTTTTTTTTCATTTATTAAACTTTTATTTAATGAATATAAATTTCCAAAGTACAGCTTATGGGTTACAATGGCTCCCCCCCCACATAACTTCCCTCCCGCCCGCAACCCTCTCCTTTCCCGCTCCCTCTCCCCTTCCATTCACATCAAGATTCATTTTCCATTCTCTTTATATACAGAAGATCAGTTTAGTATATATTAGGTAAAGATTTCAACAGTTTGCCCCATATAGCAACACAAAGTGAAAAAACTACCGTTGGAGTACTAGTTATAGCATTAAATAACAGTGCACAGCACATTAAAGACAGAGATCCTACATAATATTTTTTAAAATTAATTAATTTTCTATGCCATTTCCAATTTAACACCAGGTTGTTTTTTTTCATTTCCAATTATCTTTATATACAGAAGATCGATTCAGTATATATTTAGTAAAGACCTCATCAGTTTGTACCCACACAGAAACACAAAGTGTAAAAATACTGTTTCAGTACTAGTTATAGCATCACTGCACATTAGACAACACATTAAGCACAGATCCCACATGGTGTGTAAGTACACAGTGACTCCTGTTGCTGACTTAACAATTTGACACTCCTGTTCATAGCGTCAGTATTCTCCCTAGGCTCTAGTCATGAGTTGCCAGGGCTATGGAAGCCTTTAGAGTTCGCTGACTTTGATCTTATTCCGATAGGGTCATAGTCAAAGTGGAAGTTCTCTCCTCCCTTCGGAGAAAGGTACCTCCTTCTTTGATGGCCCCGTTCTTTCCACTGGGATCTCACTCACAGAGATCTTTCATTTAGGTCTTTTTTTTTTTCCATGGTATCTTGGCTTTCCATGCCTATAATACTCTCATGGGCTCTTCAGCCAGATCCGAATGCCTTAAGGGCTGATTCTGAGGCCAGAGTGTTGTATAGGACATCTGCCATCCTATGAGTCTGCTGTGTATCCCGCTTCCCTTGTTGGATCCTTCTCTCCCTTTTTGATTCTATCAGTTAGTATTAGCAGACACTTGTCTTGTTTGTGTGATCCCTTTGACTCTTAGACCTATCAGAGCCATCAATTGTGAACTGAAATTGATCACTTGGACTAGTGAGATGGCATTGGTATATGCCACCTTGATGGGATTGTGTTGGAAACCCTGGTACATTTCTAACTCCACCATTTGGGGCAACTCCAATTGAGCATGTCCCAAATTGTACATCTCCTCCCTCTCTTTTTCCACTCTTAAATTTAACAGGGATCACTTTTCAGTTAAAATTTAAACACCTAAGAATAATTGTGTGTTAATTACAGAGTTCAACCACTAGTACTAGAACAACAACAACAACAAATACTAAAAAGGATAAAGTATTACATTGTACATCTAGAGTCAGGACAAGAGCTGATCAGGTCATTGTTTCTTATAGTGTCCATTTCACTTAACAGGTTTCCCCTTTGGTGCTCAGTTAGTTGTCACCGATCTTGGAAAACAAATGATATGTGTCTCTTTGGGACTGGCTTAATTCACTCAGCATGATGTTTTCCAGATTCCTCCATCTTGTTGCAAAAGACTGGGTTTCGTAGTTTCTTACTGCTGTACAGTATTGTATGGAGTACATGTCCCATAATTTCTTTATCCAGTCTACTGCTGATGGGCATTTGGGTTGGTTCCAGGTCTTAGCTATTGTGAATTGAGCTGCAATAAACATTATGTGCAGATGGCTTTTTTATTAGCCAAATTAATTTCCTTTGGGTAAATTCCAAGGAGTGAGATGGCTGGGTTGTATGGTAGGGTTATGTTCACGTTTCTGAGGAGTCTCCAGACAGACTTCCATAGTGGCTTAACCAGTTTGCATTCCCACCAACAGTGGGTTAGTGTCCCTTTTTCCCCACATCCTCTCCAGCATCTGCTGTTGGTAGATTTCTGAATGTGAGCCATTCTCACCGGGGTGAGGTGAAACCTCATTGTGGTTTTGATTTGCATTTCTCTGATTGCTAGTGATCTTGAACATTTTTTCATGTGTCTGTTGGCCATTTGGATTTCCTCTTTCGAAAAATGTCTATTGAGGTCCTTGGCCCATCTCTTAAGTGGGTTTTTTGTTTTGTTGTTGTGGATTTTCTTGATTTCTTTGTAGATTCTGGTTATCAACCCTTTATCTGTAGTATAGTTTGCAAATATTTTTTTCCCATTCTGTCAGTTGCCTCTTCACTTTCCTGACTGTTTCTTTCGAAGTACAGAAACTTCTCAAATTGATGCAATCCCAAATGTTAATTTTGGTTTTGACTGCCTGTGCTGCTGGAGTATTTTCCAAGAAGTCTTTGCCTGTGCCTATATCTTGCAGGGTTTCTCGAATGCTCTCTAATAATTTGATGGTTTCAGGTCGTAGATTTAAGACCTTAATCCATGTTGAGTGGATTTTTGTTTAAGGTGAAAGGTATGGGTCTTGCTTCAAGCTTCTGCACGTGGAAATCCAATTTTCCCAGCACCATTTATTGAATAGACTGTCCTTATTCCAGGGATTAGATTTGGATCTTTGGTCAAATATAAGTTGGCTGTAGATGTTTGGATTGATTTCTGGTGTTTCTATTCTGTTCCATTGGTCTATCCTTCTGTTTCTGTACCAGTGCCATGCTGTTTTGATAACAACTGCCCTGTAGTATGTCCTGAAATCTGGTATTATGATGCCTCCGGCTTTGTTTTTGTTGTACAAGATTGCTTTGGCTATTCGAGGTCTTCTGTGTCTCCATATGAATTTCAGCATCATTTTTTCCAGATCTGAGATGAAGGTCTTTGGTATTTTGATTGGTATTGCATTGAATGTATAAATTGCTTTTGGGAGGATAGACATTTTGATGATATTGATTCTTCCAATCCATGAGCATGGAAGATTTCTCCATTTTTTGGTATCTCTTCTATTTCTTTCTTTAAGGTGTTGTAGTTTTCATCGTAGAGATCTTTAACGTCCTTGGTTAAGTTTATTCCAAGGTATTTGATTGTTTTTGTAGCTATTGTGAATGGGATTGATCTTAGAAGTTCTTCCTCAGCCATGGCATTGCCTGTGTATACAAAGGCTGTTGATTTTTGTGCATTGATTTTATATCCTGCTACTTTGCCAAACTCTCCGATGAGTTCCAGCAGTCTCTTAGTAGAGTTCTTTGGGTCCCCTAAATAAAGAATCATATCATCTGCAAAGAGGGACACTTTGAGTTATTCCTTCCTGATTTGTATCCCTTTAATTTCTTTTTCTTGCCTAATACCTCTGGCCAAAACTTCCAGAACTATATTGAATAGCAGTGGTGAGAGTGGGCATCCCTGTCTGGTACCAGATCTCAGCGGAAATGCTTCCAACTTTTCCCCATTTAATAGGATGTTGGCCGTGGGTTTTTCATATATTGCTTTGATTGTATTGAGGAATGTTCCTTCCATACCCAGCTTGCTTAGAGTATTCATCATGAAAGGGTGTTGTATTTTATCAAATGCTTTCTCTGCCTCTATTGAGAGAATCATATGGTTTTTCTTCTGCAGTCTGTTAATGTAGTGTATTACGTTGATTGTTTTGCGAATGTTGAACCATGCCTACATACCAGGGATTAATCCCACTTGGTCTGGGTGGATGATCTTTCTGATGTGTTGTTGCATTCTATTGGCCAGAATTTTATTGAGTATTTTTGCATCTATGTTCATCATGGATATTGGTCTGTAATTCTCTTTCAATGTTGCATCTTTTTCTGGGTTAGGAATTAAGGTGATGGTGGCTTCATAGAAAGAATTTGGGAGGATTCCCTCTTTTTCGATTGTTTTGAATAGTTTGAGAAGAATTGGAGTTAGTTCTTCTCTAAATGTCTGATAGAACTCAGCAGTGAATCCATCTGGCCCTGGGCTTTTCTTTGTTGGGAGGGCTTTTTTTACTGTTTCAATTTCTGTGTCAGTTATTGGTCTGTTTAGGTTTTCTATGTCTTCCTGGCTCAATTTAGGTAGGTTGTATGTGTCCAAGAATCTGTCCATTTCTGGTAGATTTCCCTGTTTGCTGGCATACAAGTCCTTGTAGTAATTTCTGATGATTCTTTTTATTTCTGTGGTGTCTGTTGTTACGTTTCCCTTTTCATCTCTGATCCTATTGATTTGGGTCTTTTCTCTTCTTCTTTTAGTTAGTTGGGCCAATGGGGTGTCAATTTTGTTTAATTTTTCAAAAAACCAGCTCCTCGTTTGGCTGATTTTTTGTAATTTTTTTTTTTGGATTCAATCCTGTTGATTTCTTCTTTGATTTTAATTATTTCTCTTCTCCTACTGGGTTTGGGTTTGGTTTGCTGCAGATTTTCTAGATCCTTGAGATGACTTGAGAGTTCATCTATTTGGTGCCTTTCCAATTTCTTGATGTAGGCACCTATTGATATAAACTTTCCTCTTAACACTGCTTTTGTTGTATCCCATAGGTTTTGGTATGTTGTGCTGTTATCCTCATTTACTTCCAGAAAATTTTTGATTTCTCTTTTAATTTCTTCTATGACCCATTGTTCATTCAGGAGCATGTTGTTCTAACTCCATGTGTTTGCATATGCTCTAGGGATTCCTGAGTTGCCAATTTCCAATTTCATTCCTTTGTGTTCTGAGAAGCTGCATGGTATGATTCTAATTCTCTTGAATTTGCTGAGACTTGCTTTATGGCCTAGTATGTGGTCAGTCCTAGAGAAGGTTTCATGTACTGCTGAGAAGAATGTAAAGTCATTAGATGTAGGATGAAATGTTCTGTAGATATCTGTTAGATCCATTTGGGCTATAGTGTCATTTAAATCTACTGTCTCCTTGTTGATCTTCTGTCCTGTTGATCTGTCTATCTCTGAGAGTGGAGTATTGAAGTCCCCCAATACTATTGTATTGGGGTCTAAGTCTCCCTTTAAGTCCCTTAACAAGTCTTTTAAATAAGCTGGTGCCCTGTGATTAGGTGCATATACATTGATAATCGTTATATCTTCCTGTTGAATGGATCCCTTAATCATTAAATAGTGCCTCTCTTTGTCTCTCCTAACAGTTTTTGTGGTAAAGTTTATGTTGTCCGATATTAAGATGGCTACGCCCGCTCTTTTTTCATTTCTGTTGGCATGGTATATCTTTTTCCAGCCTTTCACTTTCAGTCTGTATGCATCATTGTTGGAAAGATGAGTTTCTTGTAAGCAGCAAAAAGATGGGTTTTTTTCCTTAATCCTATCAGCCAATCGGTGTCTTTTAACTGGACATTTCAAGCCATTAACATTCAATGTGACTATTGAGAAGGAGTAACTTTGCCCTGCCATTTGCCAAAGATATTTTCTAATATTTGGTTTGATATTCTTGTGATCTTTTGCTGTGAGGTTTCCTTCCTTTACCTTCTTTCATATTGGTGACCGTGTTTCTGTGTTTCTGTATGTAACACATCTTTAAGCATCTTTTGCAGGGCTGGACGAGTGGTGACAAATTCTTTCAATTTCTGTTGCTGTGAAAGGTCTTTATTTCACCCTTATTCATAAATGAGAGCTTTGCAGGATATAATATTCTGGGCTGGCAGTTTTTCTCTCTTAGTACCTGGGCTATATCTTGCCATTCTCTCCTAGCTTGTAGGGTTTCTGATGAGAAGTCAGCTGTGAGTCTAATTGGAGATCCTCTGAGCGTAATCTGGCGTTTCTCTCTTGCACATTTTAGGATCTTTTCTTTATGTTTCACTGTGGTGAGTTTGATTACGACGTGTCGTGGTGATGATCTCTTTTGGTCATGTTTATTAGAGGTTCTATGAGCTTCCTGTACTAGGATGTCTCTGTCCTTCTCCAAACCTGGGAAATTTTCTGCTAGTATCTCACTAAAAAGGCCTTCTAATCCTTTCTCCCTCTCCATGCCTTCAGGAACTCCTAGAACCCGAATGTTGGGTTTTTTAATAGTATCCTGTAGATTCCTGACAGTATTTTTTAGATTTCTGATTTCTTCTTCTTTTCTTTGATTTGACTGTTTCCTTTCCTGTTTTCTGTCTTCTAATTCTGATATTCTCTCTTCTGCTTCACCCATTCTGTTTTTAAGGCTCTCTAATGTGTTTGTGATTTGATCTGTTGAGTTCTTCATTTCATTATGGTTTCTTGTCACTATCACAGTTTCATGTACTAGTAGTTGTTTCATTTCATTTTGATTCCTCCTTAATATTTCATTTTCACAAGAGAGATTTTCTATCTTGTCCATTAAGGATTTCTGTAGTTCAAGAATTTGTTTTTGAGAACTTCTTAATGTTCTTATCAATTTTTTGAGATCTGCTTCTTGCATTTCCTCTATCTCTTCATCTTCATAATCTTGGATTGGGGTGTCTTGTTCATTTGGGGGCATCATAGTGTCTTCCTTGCTCTTGTTACCTCGGCTTCTACGTTTGTTGTTTGGCATGTTGGAGATAATTTATGTTTTTTTTTGTTTTTTTTTTTTTTGCTGTGGTGATTTTTTCTCCTTATACTATGCCTCTAAGTGGCCTCTCTGGTTTGATGGATCCTTAGAGGCTGTGATGGGTGTGGCCAGAGAGCTCTGCTTGATTCTTCAGGTTTAAGGTTGTGCAAAACTGACTCACCTTGCTCCTTGCTGGATCTCTCTCTCTCTCTCTCTCTCTCTCTTTTTTTTTTCTTGACTCAGTTGGGAAGTAATTCCAAATGGCTGAGTGGAATTGAGGGTAGTTGAAATCTGGTCTCTGTGAGTATTCGTTTGATCTACCCCTGGGACCACACAAAGAGTTTATGCAGCCCTCAATGTGTTCTCAAGTTTCACCATAGACCCAAAGTTACTGAGTTTGTGTACTCATTGCCGCTTTATATATGTAAAATGGTGCCTGCTCTTTGTTTTGCTCAAGTGGAGAGAGGGGCCTCTGCCTTTCCCCACTAATGTCTCGGGTTTCTGAGGCTTTTGTCTTACCTCCTGTTCTTTCGTTCCCGCGCTGGGGAGATTCTGCGGCTCGGCTCCCGCAGTTGGGTTTCCATGCGGTGGGCTCCTTGAAGGTCCTCTTTGAAACATCCACTAGATCTGGAAGCGTTTCCTCTGCAGTTTTTTTCTTGAATCTTTTCCTGAGGCTACAGTAATTCCACTTTTATGAAACTTTATTTTCCAGACTATCGGCACACGTCCTCACTATCCGCTTTCTTGGCTCCGCCTGTACCTATAATTTTTCTTTAAACATTCCTGTTTGTATACATTGTATAATGATCGATTCAGGATAAATTGCATAACTATCACCTCAAACGTTTATAATTTCTTTGTAGAAAACTTTCAAAGTCCTCTCTTACAGCTCTTTTGAAATCTATGATTCATTATTAACTATAGTCAACCTACTTTAAATAAAATGTCAATTCATTATGCATCAATTAAAATTAAAATTTTCAAAGGCCTGTTTTGTAGGTGTGGAAATTTTGCATTTATCTGATTACTGGTGAATTTGAACATAATATTATTCTTTTACTGGTAATGCAATATATAATACTGATCAAATCTCAGAAAAAAAGAGACCTGGGCTCAACTGCCAGTACTCTGTGATCTCAGAAAGTGAGTTTATCTTTTTCAGACTCAGTTTATTCAATAAGTCAAACACAGATAATTATAATATATCCCTCAGAGAGTTGTGAGGTCCAACTGAGGAAAGTCTCACAAAAATTCTGAGCAGAATACTTCATATATTACAAGGATAAAATAGACATTGAATTATTTAATGCGTGTTACTTTTTTCATCACCTTTTTGTGTCCTTTGTACACTTTACCTTTTATTGACTTATAAAAGCTTTTTTTTTATATTTAGGTTATTAAATCCTTGTCCCAAATGTGAATTTTTCTTCTGATTTGTAGCTTGAGTTTTGTGCGTGTGTGTGTGTTTGTCTGTGGTGCTTTGATAAGGGGTCTTCAAAGAGTTCATGGAAAATATGTATTATGGAAAACCGTCGATTTCAAAATTTCTTCTAACAAAGTAAACTCAAATTTTAACCCCCACTGTTCCATAAACTTTGAGATACACTCATGTACAAATTTCAAATTTTTCTGTTTAGGTTCGAGAAGTAATTTTTCAAAGTAAATACTTGATTGCTTACTTTGCTTTTGGGAACAAATGAATTTTCATTGTAGCAAAAGCCATGTGCTTTGTGGAAGAGTCAATATGGTAAAATACATTTATTTTTGAAGATTTATTTATTTGAAAGACAGAGTTACAGAGAGAAAGAGAGAGAGAGAGAGAGAGAGAGAGAGAACAGAGAGAGAGAGAGAGAGAGAGAGAGAACAGATCTTCCATCTACTGGTTCACTCCACAGATGACAGCAATGGCCAGGGCTGGACCAGGGAAAAGCCAGGAGCCAGGAAATCTATCCAGGACTCCCACTTGGGCGACAGGGGTCCAAACTGTTACATCATCTTCTCATACTTTCCCAGGCACATTATCAGGGAGCTGGATTGGAAGAAGAGCAGCTGGGACTAGAACTGGTACTTTGGTATGGGATGCAGATGCCGCAAGCAAGCAACAGCTTAATCTGCTGTGCCACAATGACATCCTTGGTGAAATACATTTAAATGAAATTTCTGGCCATAGTTTTTCTCCCATTCTATGATGTTTCTGGTTATTTAGCAATTCTGAAACTTTAATGAGTAAAATGATTAAGTACTAGCCACGATGATATTCTGCAAATATTTGAGATGTTATTTTACTGTTATAAATGAATTCTAGGGCGGTGCCGCAGCTCACTGGGCTAATCCTCCGCCTGCGGCGCTGGCACCCCGGGTTCTAGTCCCGGTTGGGGTGCTGGATTCTGTCCTGGTTGCTCCTCTTCCACTCCAGCTCTCTGCTGTGGCCTGGGAGGGCAGTGGAGGATGGCCCAGGTCCTTGGGCCCTGCACCTGCATGGGAGACCAGGAGAAGCACCTGGCTCCTGGCTTCGGATCGGTGCAGCGCACTGGCTGTAGCGGCCATTTGGAGGGTGAACCAACAGAAGGAAGACCTTTCTCTCTGTCTCTCTTTCTCACTGTCCATTCTGCCTGTCAAAAAAATAAAATAAAAAAAAGAATACTAAACACTTCACAGACAAAGTTAAAAATACAAATAATATTTAAGATAGGAAAATATAAATTTTGCTATTGCAACACAATTAACATAATCCTATAGAAATTAATAATTTTGTGCTTGTTAATGCCAAAGTTAATGTACTATTTTATTTGTTAATTCTTTCTTTACTATGTTTTAAACCTTCAAATAGCATAAACTTAAGAATTATATTGGGGGAAAACTTCAGTCAACTGGAGTTAGTGATGAACATTTTGTCTGGCATTACTATAGTAATACCACCTGCCAAAATAATCCCTGTTATTTTGATTGTGTATATCCAGTTCGTGACACTTGTATGCTAATTCTGTATCCATATGACCACAGCTAAATTATATTGGAACTTTTAAATGCTGAACCAATTTGGTAGGGTTTGTCGTAAAGCTCTGTGCTTCAAGATTATCCTGTGGGGTAAGCTATAGAAAATTGGACCAACTCACTTTTCAGTTTGGTTTTCTATCTTCTTTATTGTACTGCTTTTGCATTAAGTGAAGGAGTAGGGAACATAAACACAGGTCAAGGAGTTGTGGGTGCAGTCATAAATCAGGAAACAAGCAGAAGGGAACTGAATCATGTGTGGAAGATTTTTTTTAAATGAGAAAAATTAAAAGAAAGATAAAAAGAGACTCACAGTAAAAACAAAGGAAGCCAATAACAGCAAAAAATAAAATAAAGTAGTAGGAAAAGGAAGACATAAGACAGAGAATAACATTGTTATATAGGTAGCTCATTATTGCTAAATTATATTTAAAGCAATTTTTCCTAGCCAATGCATTTCAGAACAAAATTCCATTCAATGTGTAATGATTCATGAGAACTGATCTTATACAAGCTGTTTTTCAGAAGCAATGCAATTTTGAGCCTTGAAAGATTACTGTGAACTATTTTCTGCCTACTCATTCATTGTATTCATAAAGCCACATTTTAATTAGCATTTTTCACTAACAAGTCTATAATGTCTACATTTGTTCACTAAAATCAACAGGGTTTTCCTTTTAAGATGTATTTTTAACTTCAAAACAGTGTTTTTATGAATTTTAGAATTTCTTTTTTCCCTAAAAATAAGCTGTCCTATATCAAGCTGTTTTATATTTTATAATTAGTGAATCAGTTTATTATTAATGAAAATGCTTGCTACTTTTAAGTTTGATTTGGAGTCTCTGTTTAATTAGCTAGACCTGCATTCATCCTGCCAGTCAGCTAACTGACATTGCACTAGATAAAAAGTAAAGCAGTTTATAATGGGGAAATATCTGGTTGGGGGAGAGTAGTGAAGCCTATAGCTGAAGGTTGAGCAATGAAAGGATCACTTTGTTCTTCGTGACTACATCTGTTGTACTCTGAGTTTCTGCACGCCCACCTCCACACAGAAAGAGGCAGCCTTTTGCAAAAACCCATTTCATTTTTGTTTGGTTTTTCCTTTGCTAAAAAGGAGCCAAAGATCCTCCAGGTCAATTTGCCTCTGTGAGTTTACCTTGCACTCTCTAATACCAGGGTACTCCTGCTTCCTTCTGTCCCTGCCATCTCCTCTCCATTAACCCCATTTCTCTCACACTGACACATAAATCTTTTCATCTGGGGGGTCACAAGGATGTCCTTGTTATTAAACAATTATATCACTCTTCTCCTTTTGATTTTGTTCTATTCCCACAGCTTTTAAAGTTAGTTTATTTTGTTTAACCCTTACAGAGTACACCTAACACTTGCAGAGTATATACTTTGTCAGGCTATCTTGGCACTATACAAATACTAACTTATGTGCCTTGGTTTGAAGACCCTTGTTTGGCTTTGCATCTCATTTTCATTCTGGTATTGATACTGCCTTGTTCCAGCAATATAGCTTCTGTGATAAGATCCCTGACTTCTTTATCAGAGTTTATCAGATAGAAGAAGAGAGACAGAATCTGAAACAGAAGATAATAAGGTCGTTTACCACTTTTTCATTAAATAACATGGACTTTTTGTCTTTGATATAGATATGGCACTGAGGAAGGCAATATTGCTAATACTGATGTTACTATTTATGTAGTGTTGTATGTTTTAAACACTTGAAATAAAATATTTTTGATCTTTACAACAACCACCCAATGTAAATGAGACAACCGAGGTTCATAAAGGTTAAGCAAGTAGAGCAGGGATTTTAGTAGAGTTGGCCAGACTCCAAAGCCGATACTCAATCCATTTATTGTCAGATTCATTTCACACATGCAAAAACTGTGGTACGGAGAGTAATCAACATTTACTAATGCTAACTCCAAACACGCATTTTCTCAATTGTCTTATTAACAACTTTATGTGGTAGGCATTGGTGACTTGTCAAGATCCCTAAATAAGGGACAGAGCCAGTTCTCTAGGTGAGAACTTGGGAACAGCTCTGAATATACTCAACTCTTGGTAAATGCTCTGATCATACAAAGGTCTCACAAAGAATGGCATTACATAAACCGAGTTTATGTGGTATTTGAAAAACTTAAAAAAATTTTTTTTGACAGGCAGAGTGGACAGTAAGAGAGAGAAACAGAGAGAAAGGTCTTCCTTTTCCATTGGTTCACCCCTCAATGGCCGCTGTAGCCAGCGCGCTGTGGCCAGCTCACCACGCTGATCCGAAGCCAGGAGCCAGGTGCTTCTCCTGGTCTCCCATGTGGGTGCAGGGCCCAAGCACTTGGGCCATCCTCAACTGCACTCCCGGGCCACAGCAGAGAGCTGGAGTGGAAGAGGAGCAACTGGGACAGAATCCAGCGCCCTGACTGGGACTAGAACCCGATGTGTTGGTGCCGCACGTGGAGGATTAGCTTATTGAGCCACGGCACCGGCCCAACTTTTTTTAATTTTTAAAATTATTTTTAAAGTATATTGCAAAGATACATGACTGCTATTTTGTTGGTATCATTCCCTAAGACAGATACATGGTTTTTAAAGCTAGTCTTTTTAAAGAAATGTGTTAAGCAAGTCATAGCTCACACAATGCAGACTATGGCAGAAATTGTGAAGATAGTATTCACATGAGTGAAGCCAGGGAAACATTAGATTGCAACAGGACAGATTTTATGGATGGATAAATGGGAAAAAAGGTTAATGAGTTACGTAAGACTATGAAACTGACTTGGAAAGTCTTGCACTTAGGTAAACCCTGAAATAAATGGACACAGAGGGAAAAGAGTGGCATGAATATTTACAGAGCTATTCCCAAGTTTAGAAAATGTGTCAAATTATTCCAGGGCCTAAATTGGATTTGGTGATAGTTGGTGAACGTATACAAAGAGTCTCCTAATAGTTTAAAAAAATTCACACCAAGATAAACTTATCTTTCCCACTTTTCAATGAGCTTCTTGAAGCCATTTTGTATTGCTGCAGTGACTGGCAGCAGAGTAAGGATTCCTTCTTTCAGAAGGAGGCAATGGCATGCAAAAAAGTCAATTCTTCCCATTCCTCTCTCCCTTTCTTCTCTTTCCCTGAGGCTAGTATGCTTGTCTCCTTTAGGCTGTACTTGACATTCAAGGTGACCTGATTTTGTATGTCTAAAAATGTTGGCCAGGATCATGAAGGAGGATAAAGAACAAAATGTCACTTGTCCTGAGGCTTTATACATACCCTTTCTTCTTCCCCTTGGCCATCTCTGAAAATGGCTTTTCAGACGATAATGTCTGTACTACAGAAAAAAGAAATTGCAGTTCTAGTGTGCTTGTGCTCAGGAAAGAACAAAGTAACCTCACTTAAAGAATGACAGGTTATGTGTCCAAGAAACATTCAAAGCAAATGGGCTTGTAAAGAGATTTATTGCAATTAAAGAACAAATGTCAATTCAGAATTAAAGCTGCAAACAGCTTTGCAAGTTAAAGATGCCTCTGAGCATTTTCTTGGCAGATAACAAAATGTCTGGGTGATTTTTGGCAACAGAGGAAGGTTAATCTTTATTTAAGGATAAACCATTCCTGAATATGTTCTCAATCAGCTTTGTTCAAACAAACTTTCCAGCAGCATCAATTATGGATTTGCAAGTCTGCTTTTTTCTTCTTTGGTGCATTTGGAAAAAAAATAAAAAACACCTAACAACACCATTTCTGCAAGGACATTTTTTAATATGGAAAAATAACAGCATGTTTCAGGGCCAGTCAGCCCATGGCAAAATTGGGAAACAGCAGAGTTTATTTTGAGTGGGTGACCTCCCACTAGCCATCAGGAACTTCATTCATCAGAGCCTTTCTCAGAGAAAAGAGAATCTGACAAGTTTAGTCACATTAAAGTGTGAATCACTTAATGTGTTGATCTCCTTGGGGAATTGAAATTTTAATAGAAATTCTACCAAAAAGAACAGTGCTTACCAAAGAAGATCAAATATGTGATATTTTTATAGGAATCACTATAAAGGAAAGTGTGTGTGTGTGTGTGTGTGTGTGTGAGAATCAGAAAGATGGAAGTGACAATGGAGCATTGGTTTTGAGTATGAAGATCCTGAAGTTCCCTCACAAAACACAATTATGAGACTAGTCTTGACAATTCTTACTTTAAAAGTGGCTATTCTTCCTTGGTCATTGAGTATAAATACAATTGTTGATTGACCGGTTAATTTAGAGAATGCACACTCTATTTAAAGTCCACTTTGGAAATACACCAGATAGAAACAATGACATAGGCTTCAGAGAATGATAATAATGTTAACATATTTCAAGGATTTACTGTGCCAGGTTTTGTTGTAATAAGATTAAAGTAAATCTATCATTTCATTTAATGTTCAAAGCATACATAAGAAATAGGAGCTATTATTTTCATACATGGAAATTGAAGCCTTGAGGAGCTAAGGCACTCACACAAGGTCACACAGTAATTGTGGTGCTAGTAAAGAGTGTATTTATACTTTATAGAGAAACATTACCTTAGAAATCACTTAAGTAGAAGTAAACTTATATACACCAGATAGAGATATGACTTGCTTAAGAAAACCTTATAAACTGATAGAAAATGTACAGTTATTGAAACTGAGCAACAAAGAATCTCTCAATCTCTCTCTCTATCTCTCTCTCTCTCTTCCCCTTTTATTTTCCCTTTCCCTCTCTCTCTCCCTCCCTCCCTCCCTCCTCGCTTAACAGCAAGCTTCTTTTAACTGCCTAGAATACCAACACAACATAATAGTCAGTTGCTGGCTTCAACCCAATATATTTCTGATGAATCACACATTGCAAGAATCACACATTGCAAGCCCTTCATATGTGTGATTCTCGTACTACCAGAATTCACCTCTGAATTTTACAGATGCACCTAATAAGGGATGTTGTGACTCCAAAGTCTCAACTGACTCATTTCACTTAACACTACGAACTGGCTGTTTTTATATCTCAGCAACCTTTATAAAGCCTTCTTTTGACATCTGAGACATGGACATTACAGTTCACCATGGGAACCCTTCAGTATGGCCCTAGGACTGAAGGAATTAAACCAACAGAGGATGCATTGGGTTATTTTCATCGTAGTAACAAATACTCATTTATATCTTCAATAATTACTTATTGATGGAAGGAGTGTGTGGTGCAGCCTCTAAGATGTTGCTTGGGGACTCCCTCATCCCATATCAAAGCACTTGGGTTTGATACCTCCTTCTGGTATCTGACTGTAGCACCCTGCTAATGCACACTCTGGGAGTAAGTAGGTGATAGCTCAAATACTTGGGTTCCTGCTAATGGGAATAGTTGTGAGCCTTTGGAGAGTGAACCAGCAGATTGAAAATCTTTTTTTCCTATCACTCTTTTTGCCTTTCAAATAAATTAAGTAAACAAAACAGACTTACTTATTGAGAAAAAGTTAAGGAGAAAAAGCTTGGATTAAAGTGTGTGTGTGTGTGTATGCTTTTTTTTGACTTCTGGGTTTTAATGTAATGGAGTATTCTTAATTTTCCTCAGAATTAAGTGTTGGGAGTTGGTGTGGTCACACTCACTCTATCTCACAAAAAGTGGTTCCTGTGCTTATGGTAGGAGGAGAAGCCACTTTGCATTTCACACTGTAGAATCAGAACCAACTTTTCACGAAAAATGTCAAATATTAGTGGTTGAACAAGCACTCCCCTCTTGGGGTAGATTGCCTTTTATTCTGTATTCTTAGTCCTCATCTGCTCATCATTTCATATTGCAGTCT
The DNA here is from genome assembly GCF_033115175.1 of Lepus europaeus. Lineage (NCBI taxonomy): Eukaryota > Metazoa > Chordata > Mammalia > Lagomorpha > Leporidae > Lepus > Lepus europaeus. The sequence goes on from NC_084850.1 coordinate 79,610,350, forward strand.
TTGAGTGTTGCATTAGCCTGAACTGTGGGGAGAGCAGAAGCATATGTTTCTCTGCATATTTTCTGTGCTGTGTTAATTAGAAAGAAAATAGGTTGTCTCAAGGTTATCTGTTCTGTGTGATTTAAAGGACATTTTGTCTAGTATTTAGTTAAGTTTGAGTTTTTTGAAAGAAGACCAATTATTACTGGAGTTTATGTTATATCTAGTGGGAAAGAAGGAAAGTTTAACTTGGTAAGCAATTCCTAGTTGATGAAGAAGAAGCAGTCCAAAAAAAAAAAAAAAAAAAAGAGGAAGTAAAGGAATTTATTTGAAAATGTCAGTACCCCAATTAAAGTAAAAGCCAGGTAGACAACAAAAATGCTCATGTGTTGTATAATTATGTTGCTCATTCTTTAACTTTCTATAAAGAATCTCTGATGAGTGAATGTATATTGAGACATAGAGACTATATATATATATACATATATATATAACACATATACTATATAGATAGATAGATAGATAGATATTGACTATACAGTATGTGAGAGATGTATTTATGACCAAATTTGGCATTTTGGTAATTAGGGAAACTATTTCATTAATTGCATGCAAGGCAGGAATTCTCTCACAGAAAATGAAGTATACCCTAGCTGAATCCTGGGATTAATGACTTCTATCTTTAATATGTTAACATAACTTTTGAGATAATTAAAGTGTCTGAAATATGTGAAATGCAAAATAAGAAATATGAAGTATTTACTTATTTCAAGATAAAATGGACTTATGCCCACATTAAAAAGACATTAATTTTATATTGAAAATATACAAAATATGAATTTTGAGTACAAGTTATAACATTATAAGATTAATAACAAAAATAATTTTTCAATTTTGGAAAACAGCTATTTCTATATTGAATCTTATTGTAATATCACCATCTTACCAGTAAGTTAACAAAAGTATGAATTTTTCTGGTAATTATTGACAAGCTGAATGTGAAAATTACCCTTGAATACTCAATTTTCCATAATGGAATGTGGTAAAATGGTATAGGTCAGTCAATGAAGGAATTATATTCTTATTTTCAGTAGCTCGTGAAATTTGATTGTACTTTTTCAAGGTTGAGTTAGTGAAATTGGGGCAAAAAGGAAGACATCTACTAATATCTTACAAGAATGATGGACATTTGCTTTATTTGATTTTACCATTTTGTTTAAAAAGTATGTCACCCAGTAGGCCTTCAATATGTGTTGGTTGAATGAATGAATACATGTCAGTCCTAAGTCAATAATTCCCAACATGAAAAAAATATAGGCCAAGCTTACATCAGCGATCTCTACCATCTCAGAAAAGATTCTTGACTGCATAGGGAGATATTTCTTAAGAGAGGACAGTTAAATGTAGGTTAGGACATAGTGGGATTGGGCAGTGTGTGACTTGAGAATGTCCCCTAGAGTAATTATGATACATGGATTCTCCCACATAGAAAATGTCTGGTTTAGACAGTATTCTATGACAAATTACCAGGAAGCTAATGTTTCCTGTGCCTTTAGAATTCATGTTCTTTTAACACAAAGAAGTAAATAAAAATCTGTAATCATAATGGATTTCAATTACTTTGGGACCATAATTTGATATCTATTTGGCATCAATGACAGTAATGTGACAAAACATGCAGTGAGTTTAGTTTTTTTAGAGAATGAATCCAATAACATATCGAAAGCTCATTTGTTCTGAAATTTTTGGATAATTCTTACAAAATGCATGAAGTTTTATTTTTCTATGTGTGTGCGTGTGTGTGTGTACCTGAATTCTCTTGATATTCTCTGAAGTTTGCAAGTCAGCCTCAGGGATGTGATTTACAATTTAGTATGACAGGAACAAGAAAAATGTATGGGCAAGTAATAAGTTGGGGGATAGGGAGTAATCGGAGGTCAAAGCTAGGAGGCAGTTATTGAGTCACCAGAGCTGAAGCCTACTAAACAATCAAGGATTTGGCAGCAAAGTAAGCCCAGGGTCAGTTCAGTACAGCTGAAAACTAGAAAACGGATTCTTATTTATTTTTGAGTACTCAAGGGAGTAGCCAATCTAGAGTTGAACAAGTACTCAGGAGACCGGGGCTGCATGATGCCTAATAGAAGAGATCTTACAAATTGATGCTGATTTTGTGGATATAGTTTTAATTGTTTAACAAAAATAAAAGCTTTTTTCTTGCTGTTTTATTCATTGGATTTTCAGTCCTAAGGCATTATCCAAGTAAAAATAAAAGATTTCTTCGTCTACCTAATAATGGGGACAGAAGAATGTTGTAAGAATTGCACTAAAAACATCCATGTGCTTTTATTGTGTAGTCTGTCACAATTTTGAATAAACAAGCACGAACCACTCTGGGTTATTGCTGCTCCCTGGTGCTTGGTTTATGCAATTCAATCACCTATAAATGTTTTTTTTTTTTCTTTTTCATTTTCCCGCAGGTTTTGTTTTGTTTGATATAGACTTTCACAAATGACAGCACCTTAAGCAAACATGCATTTTGCACATATTCATAAAGGGCCCATTTCTATAGACCACTCTAATAAATCAGATGGTTTTTGAACTTTCTCACTAATGAGTTGTTGACAGATGGATCAATCGACTGACCTTTAAATAGGAGGAAGAAGGGCCAAGAAGTGAAATTGTCCAATTTCTATTAGCAGTAACCTCCTTGTTCAGGGGAAGAAATGAAATATTCAGTCACCCCTCCCCCCCAGTGCATCAGGAATGACTGAAGGGTGCAGATACGGCTCAGGCATTGCATAATACTGTTTCTGAACTATTGAGAATAGCTAGTATAAGGCATCATGATATCTGAGAGGAGCCAAGGACCATATTGCCTAATGTTGTGTGACTAAAACTGCTGAATGATGGCTAGTATTTTTGAACACTTGTATCATTCCATTTCATGCTTATGTTAACATTTCCATTTTTACAAATTAAGAAACAAATCTTAGGGTTAATAAATAACTTGTTCCCAAATACAGAGAAAGAAACTAAATTTTTCCAACTCAGGTTTGTCTGATTCCAAATTCACCATTATTATCTATTACATACTAACTGCTCTTATCCACCACAAGAAGTTTACAGTTAGTTGTTCCTCCATGGCCTTCTGGTATCCATTAATGGTTAGGTGAATTATGGGGCACAAAAGTGAGGGATCAGAAGTTTTCTGCCAAGCACAACACTGATAATACCTCAATGAGATGATTATGCTAGGCATTTGTTACATGTGAGTCTGTTTACTAAGCTCTTGTCTCTGTACTGAATAGAAATAACTACCAGGAAAACTTTTGCATCCTTCCAGTAGGTGACCAGGATGATGAATCAGTGTTGTTGACAGATTTCTAAAACCTTCTGTGATATACTTATAAATTTTTTTCTATGTAGCTAACATCCAATCAATCAGTGAGTCCATGATGAATCATGAAATACATATGTTGACAAATAAAACTTGGTGTTCTGTGCCAATCAATCCAACTGTGCCACCACTGTTCCAGTTGCCAGCCATGAAATATTACTTTGAAACATGGAATTTATGGTTGGAAACAGCCAGTATCAATCTAGTTATCCTGCTGCCTTTCAGCAGGTGCATCTTGCTATTCAGCAAACATATCCAACTGTATTGATTCCAAGTGTATATTCATCTTTGCCTTAAACTCATTTATGCTGCCTACTCTGAATATATTATGTACTATGCTGTTCCCAATGCCAATATCTTTCTTGGCGATTGGACATTTTTTAAACTTAAGTACAGGCTATACTTTTCCTTGCATGACATCCAGGCCTGTCCTTTCCATTGTACTTAAAAAACAGACACAGGTCCATGTGCTAGATATTTGTGTCAATTTAATATTTTGAGAGGGAAGGATATTAGCTCAAAGAAAGAAAGAATCAGATGCTCACAAAGAAAGCTATACATGAAAGGGATATTTGAACTCAGGACTTTGATGTCAAAAATTGAATTTAAAGAGAACTAATCACTTTCATTTTCAACTCAACCAAATAAATGTTCTTCAAAAATAGATAATTGGTTATAAAAGTATAAATATTTCCTGTGTGTGTAAGAAGATTGGTTGTGGGCATTGCATCCTTTGTAAAATACTAGTTCAATTAACAGTTTTATTTGCATGATAAGAAAATGGATGAGTAGTTTATGATCTGTCACCAAGAATATTTTTGTGCAGCTTCTTGTGACAGAATGGTAACAAATATGGTATTCATAATCTAATTGTTACAAAGTGATACTATAACAGTGATACTGTAACTGCATTTTGGTAACAAAATCAAAATAATGCTAATTATGAATTCTGACCCATTTTAGTGGCTGCAGAAAGTATGCAACATCCTACATTCACAACATCCTCCAGAGCATGATTTTGCACTCTAATGATTATTGTGACAGGTCATTGAGAGCTTTTTTTTAAAAATAATTCTTGCTTCTGATGTATAGTAAATTTAACTAATTTTTGCTGACACCATATTTACCAAACCAATTCAGCATTAGAGTAGGATGGAGACACTAATTTCCATATTATATACTCCTTTTAGAGTTGTGGTATGTTGATCACAGAGTAACAAATTTTTCACATAGGTGTAGCCCTTGACAAAGAATATTAGTTTGTTGGGGCCGGAGTGGTGGGTAGTGCTGGTTCAAGTCCCGGCTGCTCCACTTTTGATCCAGCTCTCTGCTATGGCTTGGAAAGGCAATGGAAGATGGCCCAAGTCCTTGGGCCCTTGCACCCATGTGGGAGACTCAGAAGAAGCTCCTGTCTTCAGATAGGCACAATTCTGGTCGTTGCTGCAATCTGGGGAGTGAACCATCCCAGCAGATGAAAGACTTCTCTCTCTCTCTCTCTCTCTCTCTCTCTCTCTCTCTCTCTCTCTGTAACTGCCTTTTAATAAATAAATAAATCTTTTTTTTTAAAAAAAGAATATTAGTTTGCTTTGCAAAATCTGCTTTTTGTGTTTTACAACTGGACATTTTGCTGAAAGGTCCCAATTAAGGGCCCCATTTGTGTGGTAGCTAACCATCATGAGTTCAACAATTACTAGTAAAACTATGGTGAATTACAAGTTATTTCTATGTAGTCACACAACTTCCAAATCCAGCCCTGATCATCCACTTTGCTTTTTTTTTTCCTGTATTTTCATCTTGTTGCAGGATTTGCCATGCTAATGGTCTCCCTCATTTCCAGTAAAGAATACTCTATAAGACCCAATTATAGTTCTCCGAAAACAGCGACAATCCAAAATGTGCCTGTCCTTTTGATTGCACAAATTTCCGGGTTTTCTAGTTTAAAAGTCTTGGAGTCATCACTTAACATCAGATTTTGTTATCTACTCCTTTTCTCTTAACCCACATTTCATGTCTCAACATATAGCCATTTCTATGCTAATTTGTCAAGTTAATCACTATTTAATCTTTTATTGTGCAGTCCAAACCTTACATCATTCAAGAATCTTTTCTGATTTTATCCATGCCCATTTTTCAGTCAGATGTCTGTTCTTTATTCTCCCACACTGCTTTGAGCATACTTGAATCGCAGTGTTGAGGTCACCCTATAATCCCAATACTGGTTTTGGTAGGTAGTCCTTACTCAGAAAATGTTTGTCAAGTGATAAAACATGTTAGACTTTTCTCTTTAATCACATTAAAAGACCATGAAAAGTTTTGTTTACTTTAATATTTTCTATAGTACTGCATTCACAATAGATGCTTATTAAATATTTGACAAATTTTAAAGGCTATGTTTTTTAAAAGTTATCTTTGTTTATTTGAAAGGTAGAGCTACAGAGAGGCAAGAGGCAGAGGCAGAGGCAGAGGCAGAGAGATAGAGATCTTCCACCCACTGGTTCACTCCCCAAATGGCCACAACAGCCAGAGCTGAGCCAGTCCGAAACTAAGAGCCAGGAGCTTCTTCCAGGTCTCCCACAAGGATGCAGGGGCCCAAGGACTTGGGCTGTTTTTCCAGGCCATAGCAGAGAGCTGGATCAGAGTGGAGCAGCAGGATCTTGAACCAGCGCCTATATGGAATGCCAGCAGTACAGGTGGTAGCTTTATCCACTATGGCACAGCGCTGGCCCCTAAAGGCTGTAATTATAATGCTTCCCTTGTCTTGAATCAAGACTTCTGTACATGCAATGATGTGTATTAAATGTGTAACTTTATTTTTTAAAGATTTTATTTATTTTAAAGGAAGAGTTACAGAGACAGCAAGAGAGGTAAAGATAGAAGCAGATAAATAGATAGATAGATAGATAGATAGTTGGATCAATTAATCTTCTGTTTGCAGGTTTATGCCCCAAAAGGCTTCAATGGCCAGGGCTAGTCCACGCTCAAGTTAGGAGCTCAGAACTCTACCCAGGTCTCCCATATAGGTGGCAGGGACCCAGGTACTTGGACTTTCTCTTGCTGCTTTCCTAGGTGCATTAGCAGGGAGCAGGTTTGGAAGCAGAACATCCAGGACTTGAACCTGTGCTCTGATATGGGATGCCAGCATCCCAGCCAGCAGCTTTACCTGCTGCACCACAACACTGGATCCTTAAATATATAACTTTATAATATCACAAATCTCAGTGGAAGAATGGGTGTTGGTAGCCAGTGTTTTTCTTTATGTTGTCAACAGTATAGGTTGGTTGGGTGATAGTGGAAAATTGAAACCAGTGTTGAAGAAATTTTTATTTTTGTTAGAAAATAGTCATATTCCTGCAGTCTTTGGAAAGGAGTCTGAATGTTGAATGACTAGATCTACAAAAGTGATTGTGTTGAAATTGTAACAGATAGGGCCGACTCCATGGCTCACTTAGTTAATCCTCCGCCTGCGGCGCCAGCATCCCATATGGTCGCTGGGTTCTAGTCCCGGTTGCTCCTCTTCCAGTCCAGCTCTCTGCTGTGGCCCGGGAAAGCAATGGAGGATGGCCCAAGTGCTTGGGCCCTGCACCCGCATGGGAGACCAGGAGGAAGCACCTGGCTCCTGGCTTTGGATCAGCATAGCTCCGGCTGTAGAGGCCATTTGGGGGGTGACCCAATGGAAGGAAGACCTTTCTCTTTGTCTCTCTCACTGTCTAACTCTGTCAAATAAAAAAAAGGTATTAAAAAAAAAGAATACTGTGGAAGAAAACCTTCATAGTTGATTATCAGCATTATTGCTTTTGGGCAACAGATACGTACACATTTTCATCATTCATTTCATCATTCATTGAGCATCTTGGACGTTTTCAATCTTACAATTTTGCTTGGTGTTGTCCAATTCAAGAGGGTTCTTCATGAGATTTCATTTCAATTTTTGGTGAAGAAAGTAACTCTTCTTGCTATGATTATTGAACTGACATCAATGGTATCCTGTCTTCTAAGCAATAGTCATTATAAAGACTGTTAGGTTTATTAAGGTAGTTTGAACTGGCAGCCCAGAGGCTAAGTGTTAAATAAGTATTATAAACTAGGTCAATCCAATGATATGTGCTGTATTCTTTTATGTGAAAAGAAAGAGTCCAGACAAAAATGTGATAAAGAAAAGTCATATTCAGTATTTTTTCTGGGAAAATTAGTAGTGTTCATAAAAAATGGGTGAGCAATTGACCATGAAAATTTATTGCAAGACAGTCCTGGCATTAACAATGATTGCTTCATTTAGCAGATGAATAAACTGAGTCAAGGTCCATGTTTTTAACCATCATATTATGTTGTTGCCTCTTTTGGGAAATCTATTTGAATAATTTTATTCCCGTATTTTGTTATGTTCTAATCTTAAGAAACAATTTTAAAAATTATTGAAATAAGTATTTTGAGACTTTATTTCTTCTTTTGCTTCACTCTATTTTTTTTTCCTTTTTCAAAAGCTGTGGTTTAAAGCCTGTATTCTCATGTACTTTCATAATAGTCTAGTGCCACTGCCACTGTAGATAAATGAGTTGACCTTGTTGATGTTCCCGCCTGTCGCAGGGAATTGAAAGCCCAGCTGAGAGCAATTACAAGCAATATTACTACCTTGGCAGGAGCTGTCAAGATCACATTGCTGCTCGGCTGCTGGATATGTGTATGCTGAATGACAGTCACAGAAACAGGACTTTTTTTAATAATCTTTAGAAAAGGGAGAAAGTCATGAAGTTCTATAATTTTTGTTTCTGAAAAAAATCTACAAATAATGCAAATAAAACATGTTTTGTAGATATGTATTTATATAGACTCAAATATTAATGTATGTATGTATGTGTATATATATATATATATATATATATATATCTCAAATTCTTGAATAATTTTACCTTCATGCTCCAAGAAAATATAATGGATTCTTACATTCTGTGCAAATATAGTCAAATTCCATTTACCCAGATCCAAAATATCAAAATAGTTAAATAAATTTAGTAGATCAGTTGTTGCTGTTTGCAAGGATAGCCTTTAAGGTATCCTGGCACTTTCTAAAATTAAAAAAAAAAGTGCTGCCTTTTCTAGTGACAGAGATATTTTATGATATCTTATTTGTATTTATTTTCATTACTAATATTGAAAAAAATTTAAAAATAATATTCAACTAATTATAATACCATGTTGCTCTTTATTTCTGTAAACTGCTGATTCTAAGAGGAATGTATTCAGTTGATTTCTTTGAAATTGGCTTGTTAAACAGGTCTCTAGAACACAGAATGGATTTTTGGAAATTGTTCAGTGAGTTAGGATTCTCTAGTAAATAAACACAAATAACTGTGGAAATGAATATTATGTGCTTAAATATTTATATTATATATTGTAAAGTCTAAATTCTCACCAAAACCAGGGAATTAGTCTGAATCTAAACAGTAAGGTCAGATCTGCAGAGAAGTATATGGTTTGGTAATTTTAGGTAGAATGGTCAATCTAAAAGCATGAATGATGAAAGCCCTTATTTTCAACTTGGGAGCAGAAACATTAAACTCGTTGTAGTGATGCCTTTGAGCTACTGCCTGGTGAGATTTTTCTTGTGAAGGAGTTATGTACTGCATGATCATAGCAAAACTTGCAGACATATCAATTGTGTGATCATGATGTGTAGGAATGCATGGTGGCCTTAACAACTGTGAGAAAGGATATAAGTGTGTAGAAATTGTGTAGAAATTGTCTTTATTTAGAATAACATTGCATAAATCCAAATGGTTCTCCTAGAGTCATGTTTCAGTTAACTGCTTCAGGGATATTGGCATTAAGCTCACCATGGAAAATATTCAGACTTTCTTTTTTTTTTTTACTTTTATTAATGAATATAAATTTCCAAAGTACAGCTTATGGATTACCATGGCTCCCCCCTCATAACTTCCCTCCCACCCACAACCCTCCCCTCTCCCACTCCCTCTCCCTTTCCATTCACATTAAGATTCATTTTCAATTCTCTTTATATACAGAAGATCAATTTATATATATATATATATATATATATATATATATATATATATATATATTAAGTAAAGATTTCAACAGTTTGCACCCACACAGAAACACAAAGTGAAAAATACTGTTTGAATACTAGTTATAGCATTAAATCACAATGTACAGCACATTAAGGACAGAGATCCTACATGAGGAGTAAGTGAACAGTGACTCCTGTTGTTGACTTAACAAATTGACACTCTTGTTTATGGTGTCAGTAATCACCCTAGGCTCTTGTAATGAGCTGCCAAGGCTATGGAAGCCTTCTGAGTTCGCCGACTCTGATCATATTTAGACAAGGTCATAGTCAAAGTGGAAGTTCTCCCCTCCCTTCAGAGAAAGGTACCTCCTTCTTTGATGACCTGTTCTTTCCACTGGAATCTCACTCGCAGAGATCTTTCATTTAGGTGTTTTTGTTGTTTTTTTTTTTTTTTTTCCAGAGTGTCTTGGCTTTCCATGCCTGAAATATTCTCATGGGCTTTTCAGCCAGATCTGAATGCCTTAAGGGCTGATTCTGAGGCCAGAGTGCTGTTTAGGACATCTGCCATTCTATGAGTCTGCTGTGTATCCTGCTTCCCATGTTGGATTGTTCTCTCCTTTTTTTTATTCTATCGGTTAGTATTTTCAGACACTAGTCTTGTTTATGTGATCCATTTGATTCTTAGTCCTATCATTATGATCAATTGTGAACTGAAACTGATCACTTGGACTAGTGAGATGGCATTGGTATATGCCACCTTGATGGGATTGAATTGGAATTAGTATCTGGTTTTTTTTTTTTTTTGAAGTGTAATGTGCCTTCATCAGTTAACCAAAACTTTACTACCAGGAATCCTTGATTTTTTTAATTAAACTTTTATTTAATGAATATAAATTTCCAAAGTACAGCTTATGGGTTACAATGGCTTCCCCCTCCCAAAACTTCCCTCCCACCCGCAACCCTCCCCTTTCCCGCTCCCTCTCCCCTTCCAATCACATCATGATTCATTTTCAATTCTCTTTATGTACAGAAGATCAGTTTAGTATATATTAAGTAATGATTTCAACAGTTTGCCCCCATATAGCAACACAAAGTGAAAAAAAAATACTGTTAGAGTACTAGTTATCAGACTTTCTCTCAAATGTTGATAGGTATCATACTCCTTGCCAATCAAAGTCTTCTCTTTCATTGGGTAAATAATCAAAGTTCCTTTGACAATTCCTTGGTTCCTTATATTTCTAAATACCTATTTAGACTTCCTTTGTATTTCCTTTCATAAAATTAGTCTTCAGAATGGGACACAATCCTAAAATATGATTTGAGCGAAGCAACATACATAGGATCACTTAAACTGTAAATTGTATTTTTCCCCAAAGCAACTTATTGTCTTATGCCTCTATTGTTCTATGATTACTTTAAACAGAAAAAAATTAACACAGATTGTTTTAATACTAATATTGTAGTACCTTTTCCAGCCTTCCCAAAAGGTTACTTTGTACCATTATCTAACAAATTGTAGAGGAAAGAGGATCCATAGATTTGTCTTTGCCTTTAACACTTTAGGATTTACATCAACAACAAAAACAGCAGTTCTGCGAGTTACACATGACTCAAAATGTGTCTGTTGTCAGCATTGGTGCTTATAGAAACAAATAGAAAAATGACAAATGTATTTTTAAACAAGTAATGAATAAAAAGTGTACAAAAGAAGGAAAGATATTTGCAGGTATCTAATCAGTCAACTATATTCACCCTTGGATTCATTAGTATGTAGATCTCTCTCTCTCTCTCTTAACCTACTGATTATAGATTCACTTGAAGATTTGTTAAAAATAATGAGTGGGGTGGGCATTTAATGCAATAATAAAGACACCATCATGAGCATATTAGAGTGCCTTGGTTGCATTTCTAACTCTGCTTCTAATTCCAGTTTCCTGATAATGCACATCCTAGGAGGCAGTAGATGTTGGCTTACGTAGTTGTGTTCCTGCCACTCACATTGGAGATTTGGATTGAGTTACTAACTCCTGGATTTGGCTTGGCCCAGCCCCAGTCATTGCAAACATTTGGGAAGTAAATAGCAGATGGGAGATTGGCCTGTCTGACTCTCTCAGTCTCATTTTCTCTCTCTTTCTACACCTTACAAAGAAATAAAAAAAATCATTTTAAAATAAATGATTTTTAAAATTAAATATTTATTGAGATATAATTGATATACTATGAATTGCACACATCTGAAATGTAAAGTATCACAGTCTTGACAAACTCACAATGGTGAAACCATTGCCACATCAACATCGTGAATGAATCCACTGAGCCAAAAATTGTCCTTTTAGTACCACTTTGTTATTCTCATGCCCCAATTTTCACGAGCAGCTACTGACCAGCTTTGTTTCATCACAGAAGTTTGTGTTTGCTAGAGTTTTAAATTAATGAGATCATGCAGTATTTGCTCTTTTTGTTTGTCTTCTTTTAGTAAGTACAATTATTTGCAATTCAGCTATGTTGTGACCTGTGTTAATAGTTTATTCACTTTTGTTGCTGAGTAGCATTCTATTGTATTGTACAGTGTTCAAAACTGTAAACTACAGTTTATCTGACTGAATATTTGGTTTCCCAGTTTCTAGATTATAAAAAGCTTTATTAATATTGGTGTACAAGAGTTTGTATTAACATATTCATTTGTTGTTTTGTATAAAAACCTGGGAGTAGAATGGTTGAACCATATGGAAGGAATATGTTTAATTTTTAAAGATATATATAACCAGGGCCAGTGCTGTGGTGTAGCCAGTGAAGCTGCCACCTGTGTGCATTTTCCCCTGTAAAATTTGGTAAGACACTGACCAGGGGTTCCTAGACTTTTATATTTCACAGAGTTGCTAGTTTTTGTTTTCCCAATAATGATAATTTTAAAATGTCATTTACTATCACAAATCTCACAAAGGAAGAATATTTTGAGAGAGAGAGAGAGAGAGAGAGAGAGAGAGAGAGAATGTCACTTTTGAAAAAAAAAATACCTTTTCTTAGACTGAACATGCACTGTTTTGTGACAATACTTACTCTGTCACTCTTATTTTCTCATTTTTCTCTGTACAAGGAAACATAGACTCAAATCTAATTATGTGAACCTTAAATATACTACAATTTAGATGAGAAATCATATAATTGGGGTAAATTTTCGGTATTTTAAGAAGTGCATTTATTCGGCTTGGTGGGATTGCCTAGGAATAAAAGTCTTATATTTTGGAAAGATTTTCATGTGTCCTTAAGTGTGTCCTTGGAAATGTCCTAGAGAAATGATACTGTATTTTTCTCTTTGATCATTGTCATTATAATCTATCCATCCTTTATTCTTTCCACTACCTAGTATGAAAAAAGATAATGCTGTGTCCATTTGGTGGAATTTCAAAGGCAATGGAGAATCATACTCTCATTGTAAAGTTCTTAGACTTTGGGGTTGGAGAGAGAGAGACATACAAAACAAAAAGCATATATACATGATTTTGAAGATCAAACAGAGATAGCATCCTGTTTTCTAAAATGATTGGCAACATTTAGCTCTTTGTAGTAGAAATCATTTTATACCCTTTCAAAACAGCATTACTTTTTAAGGTTTACTCTAGCACTAAAAACATATAAGAAAACAGTTAATGAATATCAGCAATATAATACCAAACAAACTTGAAAAGCAGTAAAAATAAGTTCTGAGTGCTCACCTGTCAAAAATATGTATAATTTCTGAAGCAAAATTTTGACACTTGTCTTGGCAGCAATATGATACATGTATAAACAAACATTAATGTACCTGTTCAAAATTCAAAAATGACATTTCTGTGTAGCAGTTAAGTAAATCAGTAAAATAATCTTATGCACAGATAAACCATATTCATTCACATATAATATACATAGAAATCTCATGTCATTGGTTATTTTAAATTTTTGTTGTATCTAATAGATATTTATGCAGCCTGGAAGAAATGATAAACAGTTGACTACTTTAAACTATTGTTAATAAACATCAGCAACTATTAAGCATCCCATGTTACTCCCATTGCTATAGAAAAATGGAAGCCCATGAAGAAATTCAAAATTATATAAAGACTACAGAAATTAAAACCAGAAAAACAAATACAACAGGAAAATCTATACAATGAAATTTATAGGATGTGTTATTTAGTACAAGACTTGACAAGAAACAACAGGTTTGCTTTTGAATTAGAAATATTTCTTTTGAGTAGGTCACTGCTTGGTGTAACACTATTTCTATATATGGGCTATTGAGCTACCTTCTCATATTACCTGAGGCAACAAGGAATGCCTCAGTGCATCGAAATAAGTATATGTCATTCCACTGGCCCAAGAGATTTGTACAGTGATGAGCAGTTTATTCTGTGAAATCACCCACACTATTACTACCCACAGTATTAATGCAAGGCTGTAATACTGAGCTAATGGTTTTGTAGATGCTATTTCCATTAGTCTTAGCAATGGCATTTAGAAGTCTAGTTGATCCTGATTTTTCACAGTAGCTATGTTCTATAAAGTTACTGTGAATATTGAATTAGTGAATACTAAACTGCTGTTCCTACAGAATGCAGGTTGCAATTCCTGAAAGCATTTGCTTACAACCAGTCCATAAACTGGTCAGTGTATTACCTTGTTTTATGTGTGTTTTGTTCTGTTTGAAGACCCCTTATAAAATATGTACTTGAGTAATTAACACTGAATTCATAGCCAACAGATTGTATTTTTATGCCTGAATAAAGATTTTCTGAACACAAGTATTTCCTCTCTAAGGCATAATATACCCTTCTTATACTTGGTGACACTGGGTGTCAACTCAGCACTATGTTTGGGGGCCATTTGAAGAAGTGAAATTAGCAGAGCATGGAAATGTGAAAAATATTGTACTAAATACTAAAACAGAAAGGCAATGTATTGCTTTATGGACTTCAGTTGAGAACACGCATTCCAGTCAAAACAAATTTTCCACTATTCTGTGTGTGTTCTAATGACTGTGAAAGTACTTGAACATTGATTTGGAGGCTACAAATAAACTTTAGTGAATAAGTAAATGTGCAATATGGAATCTGAATAAGGAGGAGCAATTATAGATATGAATGATTTTCATGAGGAAGCAAAAATTCAGAGAAGATGAATGACATGGTTTCATCATCATTTAGCAAGAGAAGAATTTAGCATTTAAGTTTTAATAAGACAAGGAAGAACTCAAAATATTTGACAGTGCCACAGAACTAAGTGTGGTGTTATCTATAAACTTCACAAACTCTTAAACCATCTCTAAATTTCTTTTTTACAGTTTCAGAGTTTAAATAATTTAATTTATACTCTAGGCATGTACTAATTTAAATTCCCACTAACAGTGTATCAGGATTTCCTTTTCTTCACGTCCTCACCAGCATTATTCATTCTAATAGGCATAACTAGAGTGAGATAATACTTCATTTCTCTGATGGCATTTTTTTCATGTTTCTTGGCCTCTAGTATCTCATATTTTGAAAAGTATCTAATCTCTTTACAGTGTAGAATCTTCTTGGTTTTATAAAGTCCCGTTTGTCTATGTTTGCTTCTCTTGACTGTATTTTGGGTGTCCTATCCAAAAAGACATTGCCTATGTCAATGTTTTACAGAGATTACCCTGGGTTTTCCTCTAGTAGTTTTACAGTTTCAGGTATTATAGTTAGATAATCGATCTGTTTTGAGTCGATTTTTGTTCAGGGTGTAAGAGGGTCTTGTTTGAAAATTCTGCATGTGGAAATGCAGTTTTCCCATCACTATTGAAAAGACTGTCCTTTCTCTAGGGAATGCTTTTTAGCATATTTGCCAGAGATAAATTGGCTGTCACAGTGTGTGGATTTATTTCTGGGGCTACTATGCTGTTCCATTGATCTATTTTTACATCAGTACCATGCTGTTCTGACTACAATAGCCCTGCTGTATGTCTTGAAATCTGGTTTATTATGCCTTCAACTTTGTTTTTATTGTTCAAGACTGCTTTGGCTACTCAGTCTTTTGTGTTTCTGTCACAGGTGAAACGGTGACAGAGAAAATATTATCTCAGTTCTTTGTCTCACATGGAAGAATTTCCAAGAGGACAACACACAAAAAAAATGCAAGATTTATTTATTTTTTAAAAGCTTTATTTATTTATTTGAAAGTCAGAGTTGCACACAGAGAGAAGCAGATGCAGAGAGAGAGTCTTCCATCCGCTGGTTCACTCCCCAATTGGCCTCAGTGGCCAGAGCTGCGCCAATCCGAAGCCAGGAGTCTATGCCAGGTCTCCCATGCCCCAAGGACTTGGGCCATCTTTCACTGCCCCCCCCAGGCCACAGCAGAGAGCTGGATGGGAAATGGAGCAGCCAGGCCTTGACCAGGCACCCATATGGAATGCCAGCACTTTAGGCCAGGGAGTTAACCTGCTGTGCCACAGCACTGACCCCAAGCAAGATTTATTTAAGAGAACTCCAGCCAGAGTGGCCTGGAGGGGGTGTTCCAAGAGAGGAAAAACCCTAAGGGCCTGGTGATAGTGGAGTTTTTAAGCACAATCTTGAGGAAGAAAATGTCAATCCATATAAGGCAGAGACAAATTCATCAAAAGACCTGATTTGTAATCTTTTTACCATCTGGTTTGCTCAATATAAAACAAAAGGGCCATCAGAAGAGTGGGATACCTAATTTGATTTACGATAAACTGGGAGTTCAGAAGCAATCACCATTCCCTTGGTATTCTCATGGTAAAAGTGGAAATTCCTAAGGAATGGGGTGGTACATTTGACCTTGCTAAAGATAACTTTTGGGGGAAGAAATAATTTTGCACCCTTAATTTCCACCTGGACCACCTTGAGTGCTGATTAACATGACTGACTTCTCACATTTTCATATGAATTTTTAGGGCTGTTTTCTAATTCTGTAAAATTCATTTGTATTTTGATAGGGATTGCATGGACTCTTTAAATTGCTTCAGGTAGTATAAATATTTTGATAATATTAATTCTTCTAATCCATGAACATAGGTAGTATTTCCATTATACCATTTTATAAGTCTTCTTATATTTATTTATTAGTATTTTTCAATTTTCATTATACAGATTTTTCACATTCTTGCTTAAATTTATCCCAAGGCATTTGTATTTTTGGAGCTATTGTGAATGAAATCATTCTTATAAGTTGTTTCTTAGCAAGACCATGGTTCATGTATAAAAATGCTGTTTCTTCTTGCATATGTGATTTTATATCTTGCATCATGTTGAAGTAGGCAGGCATACAAGTTAAAATTGATTAGATTTGTGAGCTGGAAGACCATGCCTTTGCCATGTCCCTGTGTGACCTCATGGCTCTACCTGGCCACAACTGGGTGCCCACCAGCCAATCAGGTTAATCAACCACTCCCCTTTGAGAGTGGATTAAAAGCCTAGAACAGGGTGTGTCTGGCCCTATTTTCCTTTCCTCCTTCCCCTTCACCCTGGTTTCTTGCCAGGAGGGGGCTGGCTGTAGCCCTGTGTCTCCAGGGAGCTTGGCCTTTGGGCCACCCCCCCCCCCATGCTTCCTGGCCTAGATGCTCTTCTATGTGGATGGTTCCTGGTACTCGGTATGAACCCAGATTTACCCCTCTCTTAGATAAAGTTTTCACTCTCCTATGCATCTTTCTCACTATATAAAAGCTTAGAATGTACCATGCTGCCTCATTCATTTATGCCGGTGTTTAGAATTCTCTAAATATTAGGCAAGAACCCACTTAGGTTTATCAATACTGGGGATTTATTAATAAGCATATGGTTATATCATATGGCACCCCAAATTCCGATAATATATGTGGCACCTCAGATGGCACTTTTGGGGAACTTTAAAAGGCCACATTCTGATGTAATTTTAAGGGGTCAAGTTCCAATATCAATGTCATTGGGAAGCAGGGATAATTTTATTTCCAATTTCAGACTTGCATGGCATTATTTATTATTCTTACCTAATGGTTCTGGATAAAACCTCCAGAACTATATTGAATAAGAAAGTGTATATCCTTGTCTTGTTCCTGCTGCCCAACTTGTTCCAGTTTCCTCCTGGTTTCTGACAAAGGAGGCCATGGAGGCAACTTTTGAGAGGATGCAAGTCAAGAGGGTACTCAGTTGCATTCCTAATCTTGGGTGGCCTAAGCTAGAAATCTACAGTCACAGACATGTTCTGATAGTGGTTCATCTGTGAAGTAGACTATGCTCACGAGGAAAGCTATGCCCTCACTTTAACATCAAACATGCAGACCACCTTATCTATAAAATTTGAAGTCATTAGTAAAACTCTTTCTCCCTTCATTTGGTTTGAAAAGGGAGTTTTTGCCTGTTTACTGTGCCCATGACAAAGTAAATCTAGCTGTGAAATCATAATTTAAGCTTTCCTTCAAGCTATGTTATGTGGCCAGGCTATTATTACTACAGAAAAATATGTTAGCCATTTCTTTTATAATGTCTAAAAATCAAACTGTACTTCTTCTTCTTCTTCTTCTTTTTTTGACAGGCAGAGTTAGACAGATAGAGAGAGAGAGAGAGAGAGACAGAGAGAAAAGTCTTCCTTTTCCATTGGTTCACCTCCCAAATGGCCGCTACGGCTGTTGCATTGCACCAATCCGAAGCCAGGAGCCAGGTGCTTCCTCCTGGTCTCCTATGTGGGTGCAGGGCCCAAGCACTTGGGCCATCATCCACTGCCTTCCCAGGCCACAGCAGAGAGCTGAACTGGAAGAGGAGCAACCGGGACACGAATCTGGTGCCCCAACCAGGACTAGAACCTGGGGTGCCAGCAACGCAGATGGAGGATTAGCCTAGTGAGCCGTGGTGCTTCTTATGGAGAGTCCTTCAGAACAGAATCAGTTTCCCATCTTGAAGTTAATAGAGAAATGAAGGAACAAATCAGACTTCCCAGATCGCTTACTGTGAGTAACTTAATATTGAATGAAAACTTAGTAAGCAATTTTAACTGTCAAATAACAACTTACGAAAACACTTACCAGAAGGTCAGTGCCTTCTATACATTTTAAGACAAAAACACATGTATTTGGAAACAAATCTTAAATATCTAGCACAGTGTAACTTGTTTGATCAGCAAACTCAAGCACAAACATGGAAAAACATTTTCAGTTTCTTACTACCAACAAATTTAAAACATCTGATACAGAGATTTATCTAGGTCCTGTGAACCAAAAAGATATCTTCGGTTAATTTTAAATTATGAGCAATCTTTTATCTATAAGCCAATTGAATCAGAGTTCTTTTTTTTTTAAGATTTACTTTATTTATTTGAAAGGCAGTTACAGAGAGAGGTAGAGACAGAGAGAGAGGTCTTCCATCTGCTGGTTCACTCCACAAATGAAGGCAACGGCCAGAGTTGAGCTGATCCGAAGCCAGGAGCCATGAGCTTCTTCCGGGTCTCCCATGTGGGTGCAGGGCCCGAGGCCTTGGGCCATCTTCTACTGCTTTCCCAGGCCATAGCAGAGAGCTGGATCAGAAGAGGAACAGCTGGGACTAGAACTGGCGCCCATGTGGGATGCCACTGTTCCAGGCCAGGACTTTAACCCGCTGCTCCACAGTGCCGGCCCCTGAAACAGTTCTAAATAAATTTTCCCCTGTATACATACAATATGTATACACATATAACATAACATACAAGATAGAACAATAAAGCAGTTTCAGTAATAGCTTCTTCAAATCTTTAACCTTCTTAAATTAACAATAGATTTTAATAACTTTCTACTCTTAATAACCTCAGTTAACCATGCTTTCTGTCATTTGGAACCTGTAGTCTGATATCAGAACTTGACTCCTTAAAAATATATTGAAATATGGCCCCTTAAAGTTCCCCAAAAGTGCCATCTGGGGTGCCACATATGTTACCGGAATTTGGGGTGCCATACAATATCACCATGTGCTTATTAATAAATCCTCAATATTAATAAGCCCAAGTGGGTTCTTGCCTAATATTTAGAGAAGAATTCTAAACACCGACATAAATGAATGAGGCAGCATGGTAAATTTTAAGCTTTTATTTAGTGAGAAAGATGCATAGGAGAGTGAAAGCTTTATCTGAGAGAGAGGGGTAAATCTGGGTTCATACAGAGCACCAGGAACCAGCCACATGGAGGAGCATCTAGGCCAGGAAGCCTAGGAGGCTCAGGGCTACAGCCGGCCCCCTCCTGGCAAGAGGCCAAGGTGAAGGAGGAAGGGAAGGAAAAAAGGGCCAGACACACCCTGTTTCAGGCTTTTAATCCACTCTCAAAGGGGAGTGGTTGATTAACCTGATTGGCTGGTGGGCACCCAGTTGTGACCAGGTAGGGCCATGAGGTCACACAGGGGCGTGGTGAAGGTTTCAGGTAGGGTGTAAGGTCACACAGGGGCGTGGCGAAGGTGTGGTCTCCCAGCTCACAAGGCTAATAGATTTTAACCTGTATGCCTGCCTACTTCATTCCCCCCTCAGAGACTCCATCCCCTTAATCCTAAGGGAAGTTGATGGACGTTGAATCATCTCTTCCGTAACTGCTTCTTGCTTATGAGGGCCGTAGTGCAGGCCCTGCCTATCCAGGGTCTGGAGGTATCTGCCTATACTATTTAACAAATTCGCTTTGTGAGCTGGAGCAGTCTTGGTCATTGCCAACATCTGTGTTGAATGGTTAGTTACTCCCAGAAGTTGAGTTCTGAAACATATAAGTTTGTTAATTAGCATAGGAAAAACTGGAGTAAAACCAATTATAAGTGGGGTGCCC
Source organism: Lepus europaeus (assembly GCF_033115175.1). Taxonomy (NCBI): domain Eukaryota; kingdom Metazoa; phylum Chordata; class Mammalia; order Lagomorpha; family Leporidae; genus Lepus; species Lepus europaeus. The sequence goes on from NC_084850.1 coordinate 79,630,516, forward strand.
AATAAGATGAAAAGAACTTATCTTACAGACTCCCAGATAGTGGGTAGTGATAGGCTACCCTTATGTAGATTATAAACCCATTTAGCTTGAGTATAGAGAATTATCATACAAGATCCCATTAGGTGGCTTTATCATCAATAACAGTTCCCAAAGATAATTAAGAAAGGCAGGTACAGCATGTTTGCCTTAAGGAGCAGCAGTCTTGACGTGACAAAGGCAAAACTTTACTTATGCTTTTTGCTTTGTGGAGGTACTTACGTCTCTGATTGGCTTACAGGAATAATCAGGCATGTCTTTCGTATTCACCTATGAAGACTTAAGTGGTAGAAGTTTAATCCTAATTTCACGGAGGTAGTTGTGCTCAGTAGCACCTGGTACAGTCCCTTTCCTTTAAGCTGAAACTGATCTGAAGAGGATCTTCTTATGAATGGCTTGTTCAGGGATTTCTAATGTTGGAGTTTTTGTCAAAAACTCCTTGAATCCTTGGAATACTTTCTGTACATGGCACCACAGTGTCACAGTCAGTGTCTGAGAGTTTTGGGAGGGGACAACCTGGGTTCCTTTTTTAAAGCAAAGCAGCCTTGAGTTTTCCAGGGAGCTCTTACTGAGTTGCTGGTTTGTGGTGAGTGTATTCACAGCTTCCTTTGCACTGATGAATTCCCATGCAAGCTGTGCAGATGGGCTCCACTGAGGCACTCCTGTTCACACTTTCCCTTACAGCAGGGAGTGTTCCTGGCTGTAGGGCCAGGGATTCAGACTCTTAGCTGACTTTGTTCCTTTTTATGTGCTGCTGTGCTTGGTTTCAGTGTCCTACTGTGTTCTCACTGTTCCCTTACTGCATTCAGATGCTCCTATTCAGACATTCACCTTGACATGTAACTGATACAGATTTTCTCTGTAAAGGAGAAGGAAAATTCTGGGCTTTTCTCTTTGGTTACCTAGAATTTCCCTCCAATATTTCTAATATTTAAAATATATTTATAAATTAATTTTCTGTCCTAGTAAAAGAGTCAACATAAATATATAAAGTGTTGTTTTAAAGAATAACCATTCTTATTTAATTCTCTGGAGTTTAAAGATGAAATAAATTGAAATAACATTAGTTTGTGTGAATTGTTCAAATCTGTCAGAGCTTGACAGTGACTTTTACTTTTTAAAAATGCTTTATAAATTAGTTTAAATAAGCAACATTTATGGAAATTATCCATGATATTTGAAATTTTGTTATATTGATATGGATTTGTCATTATTAATGACAAAATAAAAAATACTATATGTTTTATTATTAAGTTAATGCAGCCCAACCTGTTCCAGATATTTGGGAGTGAACTGAGCATTTAGGAAAATGTTTATATTATTATTATAATGTATTTATTATTATGTATTATTACATATTATATATTTATTATTTATATAATTGGAAATTAAAGGGATAGGCAGACATACAAAGAAAGGTCTTCCATCTGCTGGTTAACTCCTCAAATGCCTATAACATTTGGGGCTGGGCCAAGACAAAGCTGGGAACTTGGGACTCAATCCATGTCTCCTACATGGGTGGTAAAGATCCCACTATCTGAACCATCCCTGCTACATTTCAGGGTACACATTAGCAGAAAGCTAGAACAGGAAGCAGAACTGGGACTTGAACCCAGGCACTCAGAGATGGGATGTGGTTGTTCCAAGTGGCATCTTAATCACTATGTCAAATGCCCACCACTACTCTTTATTGTTCCTACATTCCTTTCCCTTTCTGTTTCATCTTGATGAGTTTCTATTACTCTTTCTCCAAGCTCATGAACCTTTCTTTTGTACTGTCTAATCTGTCATCAACCCAATCTGTATTTTTCATTGTACATATTGTTTTTTTAATCATTTTCTCTAACTTTTTGAACACATGAAACATAGAGTAATAACATTTTTTGTGTGTATAACTTTCACCTAATTCAAGTATCTATGCCTATTTGGGATAAGTTTTAATTGAATAATTTATATCCTCAGTATGGATATCATTTTCCTGTTCTTTCCTTGCCTTGACAATTTTTTTTATTGGATTCCAGATATGAGCTATACTTTTTTGGGTGTTACCTATTTTTGTATTCCTATAAATCTTGATTTTTTTCTTGTTTACAGTTGTTACTTGAAAGAACTTTGATTCTTTGAGATCTTCCCTTTAAGATTTGTTGGGTGTGAACAAGGCAGTGTGTAGTCCATCTCTAATTATTCCCCACTACTGAGACAAGGTGATTCTAGGTACTCATCCACTGCTCCATAAGTGAAGAGATTTTTCCAGTCTGTCTGGCTGGTAGGAATTTTCAATGTTGTCTGTCCTGTGTGAATGCCAGATATCATTATCTCTAATTGTTTCATATGGTTATATCCCTAGACAGGTAGTTTCTTCCCATGAATATTCTAATCACCATATGAAGATTGTGATTTTAGAAGGGTCATCTTATGACTATCTCCAGAGTTCTCACTATGTACCCATAATTCTTCTCTGATCTGTCCTACAAACTCTCACCACTTTGATCTTCCTTGATCTTAACAATGTCTACACAAATGAGGGAGTCCACTAGACTCTTCCTGGGTTTTTCCACTCTATACCATATTGTTGAAATTTTCTCAAAACACAAAGCTGAGAAAACTACAGGTATCATCTCACTCTTTTCCAATGTCTCAAGAATCATTATCCTTTGTTGATTGGTGTCCAGTGTTTTAAAAACTGTTATTTAAGCAGCTGGCGCTGTGGCACAGTGGGTTAATGCCCTCGCCTGAAGCACCAGCATCCCATATGAGCACCAGTTCGAGACCCGGCTGCTCCACGTCTGATCCAGCTCTCTGCTATGGCCTGGGAAAGTAGTACAAGATGACCCAAGTCCTTTGGCCCCTGCACCCATGTGGGAAGACCCAGAGGAAGCTCCTGGCTCCTGGGCTTCAGATTGGCACAGCTCCAGCCCTTGGGGCCAAATGGGGAGTGAACCATCAGATGGAAGACCTCCCCCCCCCCCCTGCCTCTCCTCTCTCTGACTTTCAAATATAAATAAATAAATCTTTAAAATCCTGTTATTTAAAATACTTTGTCCACCTTTTTGGTTGATTGTTTTGGGTGAGTATATCTGTCCCCTGTTAGTCCATCATGAGTAAAGAATAAGTGCTAATTTAAATTTAATGTTCTTGGTTAAAAACTGAATGCTCAGTTCTTTTTAGAAAATCTGTTTTGAGGAAAGTTAAAACAGCAATAAGATAATTTCAGCATATTAAATCTAATCTATTATTGATTTAAAATATTTTCTTCATTATAGTCAAGAATATTCTCTTGCAAACATAATTATATATATAAATTACATGTACATGATCATCTAATTGAAATATATTGGAATGAGTATATTTAAATTAAATAATTTAAAATGCTTTTTAATATTTCTACCTTTAGTAAGTGCTTAATAAATTAAAGATAGATCATTAGGAAGTTTAGTCTGATTTTTAAATGTAGTTGTGATATCAACCACAACAGTGAAAGAATAAGACATCTAAATTTTTATAGATTTTAATACTTGTGAATCTTCACTGTGTTGGCAGTGATGTAGTTATGACCAAATTGGATGTGACTGAGGAACTGCAACTGTATTGGCTACTGTCCTGAATTATGATGGCCTACCAAGCAAAAGAACTAGTAATTTTTGCATTTTTCATTATTTGGCCTATGGAAAAACTAAATTTTGTGAAAAGCCTATCATATCAAACCCACCTAATTTCTGTTCATAAGAGGCACCCACATTGACAAGTGAGAATGAATGATCCCATCTGCTTAAATTCTATTCAGCACAATATTTTTATTGAATATCTAGAAACATGTGAGCCTAATGCATTGCTTTTTAGGAGACTTTACTCCTTGATAGTCCCACTGGAATAGAATAATGGGGTAGCATCATTCTTGAAAGTAGGAGATGGGCTTTTGAATACATAAAGTAGTATCACAGAGGTCCCCTGTCTAGATAAAACCATGAAAAAGAAATCCAGGAAATGGATTTTTAAATTGTTCTCTTATTTGCTTGTTTTCTTTGCATCTCCAAATGTTTTTTGGTGGATCCTATTGGTTACCAATATCTAGTCAGAAAGTATACAAATAGTTTCAGCCCCACCATTGAACAGAGGTCAGGATGTACTAGTTTATTCATAAATGTTGGACCCCTGTGTATTTGCCAACATTCATTTGCCTTCCCTATCTGCTGAATGTATGAACTATCCATTAGTATCTGAAATACAAAGTCTATGTGGATAATACTTGGTGATTTGTGTAGTTCTAAACTTCAGTACTTTTACTCCATTCTAATTTTCACCCAGTTTGTTAAGCTAGATGGCTTAATACCCTAATTATTAAAATCTACCCAGTTACCTACAATTCTAGTTCCCTACTTGGCCTTTGGCTTCTTCTCCAACCTGGCAGAGTGCCCCATTAAACTAGTAAGCTCCTGCTAGATACTACGCACAGGCCATGGACCTTTATCTAAATTACAGATACATCCCAAAACTTCTACAGGATTTCCCTTTTAGTATGATATCTTGCTCCCAATAAATGGAAGTAGCCTGTACACCAATGGTTTATGCAAGCAAGAAAGCACGTTTTTCTTTGCCTAGCCCATTCACATAATAATAACCATAGCACTATTACTCACTATTAATAATGTTAAAATGTTAACCATAAAACCAATGTTCCCTTTTGCAATTGCTGTAGCATGCATATATGTTAATAAGCTTTATACTATACTTTAGCTATACTGAATAAAAATAGTGTATTGTTATGCTTAGATAATTTTGGCACCTTTTTCCAGGAATGTTGCTAAGTTTTTAAAATTACTTGAATAATTTTGTCATTATAATGATTCCTTGCAATAAATGCAGTCATGCTGGTGAAACTAAAGCACACACAACAGTCATGAAACTAGTAAATAGTAGAGCTGAGGAAACAATAGAGGTAGCCTGGCTCTAGAATGTGCTTTTAACCACTTATTCATGTCATCTCTCCACCTATCTTATTATGAGGAAATTAAATTTATGATATTTACATAAAGAATAGTCTCTGAGAGTTTGAGGACATCCTAAAAGCCCATTTTTACAGCAGTAAAAATAACAATAATGATATCAAAAATATTATCTGCCATTTGTGGTGCACTTACTATGTTAGGTGCCATTACATATCTACTTCATTCAATTAGCATAATATTTCTACAAGATAACTATCACGTTTATTTTATAGATGGGATTCAAAGAGACAAACTGACAAGATGAAGTCACACACCTACAAAGAGGCAGAATTGGGCTCCAAATTCAGATTTGTGGATGCCTCTTATTCACTAATTTTGTGGTCTTTTCATTTTGAATGATTGGCTATTTGCAATATAATAAAATTTTACAATAGAGTGTGTCATAAAGCAGAATAACATAATTTTATACTACAGCGGTTCCTCAAGGGAATATGATTTTAGGTGAGTAGATATTATTAATAATTGAAAATAGTCTTATATTTTAAGGAATGCAAACTTAGTGTTGGAGATTACATTATTTTAAAAATTTATATAATATGTGTATCTAGGTTGACACTATATACTGTTGTAAGGGAGGATGAGAGAATTCAGTGAAAATTATCCTTCTTAAAATACAGCTGCCACCATTGAATTAGGCTTAGATTCTACATTTAAAAATGCATAAACCCTTTTAAATGTTAATTCTTGATCTCATTTTGCCTTGGTATCTTATGAAGTATGTGGCTAGAAACAGGTTTTTTTTTTTTTTTGAGGGAAGAGCAAGAGTGTGCTCTGTTATCACCAATATTATTTTTTTCTTTTAATTTTTGTGAGGAAAGCCTGGTCAAAGAGTCCCTCAATCTCCTTCGTTCATACACATGGTTATCTATTATCCTTTTTATCTATGAAGGTTTCCAAAATAAGGGACATACAGAATTCTTTACTGATTGCTATAGGCAAGTAACAATTTCAAAGGCTGGAAAAAGAGATGCTTTTCCAGGAATGTGATCTGTTAATAAAAAGTAGCTATGCAGGACTTTCCAATACTTAAAGCAGCAACTTTTGCCTTCACTGAACACCTTTCAGTTAATAAGGATTCTCAGTCACATTAGTCGAAAGGGGAAAATGAAACAAACCTGGTGTGCAAGAAGTTGGTTATCCCATTATATATAATACTTTGAACTATCCATTCTTAACTCATGTCATTTAGAGAGATTTCGTTCAACAAAAAGACTCAAAAGTAAACCTTATTTCTTTTTGAGATAGTAGCACATCTACATATTAAAACTAAGAAGATATCAACTCCATTTTTCACAAACTGTAGTTTAGAAGGAAGTGCAGATGCTGTTAAAATAGGTTTGCCATTAACTCCTGGAGAGTGAACCTGCAGTATTTGCCAATTTTGCAGTCATTTCATGACAACTTCACAGTACTCTGTTATTTCACTTACAAAAGCTACTATTTGCAGTGATTGTTCTTTCAACTGAAAACGTTTGTATATCACTAACTTTTTAATGACCTGCCCTTCTTTGTATTATAGGAGCATCATGCCATCGGGTTATGGTATACTAGTAGCCATATCACTCCAGGATGTGCTGTTTGAGAGCACTCATACCAGAACAAAACTGTGGAAATAAAAACTTCTCTGAGCCCATTTGGACAATATAGTATCTGCAGTATTAAAAGGTATAAGTTTCCAGTGCCTTATAAATCAATAAGAAAATAAAAAAATGCATTAAAAGAAAATTAGAATGAACCTAATTCTTGAATGAGGCACATAAAATTAGACACACAAATTAAAGTCTCTTAAATATAGATCTAATTAATAATTTGTGCATGATAAACTTTCAACCTAAATGAAGTTTTTATTGAAGAGACTATTGCAGCCACATTAGTATATGACTCATTATAGTTGAGATTTAGTACAAAAATTTGTTTCTTCGGACTCTGTTCAAGGGAGTTTAAATTTAGTAGTATGATGATAAATGTTTAACAATCAGCTATGTCTCCCAAAATAAGAGTCCAAATATGTATCACTTACTGATTTTCATGCCACCATTGTTAATTTCAAACTACCTACATGCTATCATAGAAAACAGAGTTTGGAAAATCTGTGTACTGTTGGGTTCTCAAAAGCTAATGTGAGACGTCTCCAAGGCACCATGGTTCCGTTTTCATTTTTTAAGTTGCAGTATCAAAAGGGCCTTCCCACAACATAGTCTTGCCTCTAAAAACATGGATCATGAGCACTGGAGTGAGACCTGTTGCTTATGCCTTCATTCCAGCCCCATTATTTCTTGCTTGGAGTACTGCAGTAACCTTTTAACTGATACTGTTCCCAGTCTCTACTCTCTAATTTATACTCCACTCTGCTGCTGCCAGAGTGATATTTCTGAAGTACAGATCTGTTCATATCACTCCTCTCTTTTAGTTCCTCAGAGTCTCCAGGATTAAGGTGAAAGAATGTCTAGCAATCAGATCCTTTCATGAAAGTCAGAACAAATGCATCCTGAATACTAGTCTGTGGACTAGCTACGTCAGAATCATCTATGAAACTTTGTAAAAGGCAGATTCTAAAAAGCAGATCCTAGGGTACTACCACAGATCTATCAAATTACTGAATCAGATTCTGGGGGAAGTGCTTGGAAATCAGTATGTTTAAAGTGCCACAAATGTGTCTGTTGCCATAACCACATTGGGAAAACTCTTCAACTTGTGTTGTTACACAAAGGTTTAAATGCTGCTTTAGCAATATGCCACCTGTACAGCCTTGCTTAAATTATATGACTGCTATAGGTCTTAATTTTCCCATCTGTATGATAGGGATAATGATATCTACCTTATAAGGCTATTAGGATAACTAAATTTTACAGTACCTGGCACATAGTAGTCATTCAACATATGCTGATCTGCTTTTCTTCCACCTGAGTCAATGATTCATTTCCAATCTTCTTCTTTTTTTTTTCCGACAGGCAGAGTGGACAGTGAGAGAGAGAGAGAGAGACAGAGAGAACGGTTACCGTTGGTTCACCCTCTAATGGCCGCTGTGTCCGGCGTGCTGTGGCCAGCTCACCGCGCTGATCCGAAGCCAGGAGCCAGGTGCTTCTCCTGGTCTCCAATGCGGGTGCAGGGCCCAAGGACTTGGGCCAATCTCCACTGCACTCCCGGGCCACAGCAGAGAGCTGGACTGGAAGAGGAGCAACCAGGACAGAATCCGGCGCCCCGACCTGTACTAGAACCCAGTGTGCAGGTGCCGTAGGCCGAGGAATAACCTAGTGAGCCACGGCGCCAGCCTCCAATCTTATTTCTAATACTTCTGCTCTACCACTGTGATCAACCCACTTTCCCCCACTAGATCAGTGGTAACAAACTCAAGTGAGAATAAAATCCAGGAACCTGACAGGAATGAATAAATTGAAAGGAAAAACCTTGTCCAAAGATTATTATGCGGGAAAGTAAATTAGTTTTTATAAATTTATTTTTAATTTTTGAGAGAAATAAGATATTAAGATCTTTTAAGTTGAAATGTCCCATTAAAATATTGTGAATGAATTCAAAATAACAAACAGAAATTTTCTTTCTGCTGCAAAGCACACCTCTAAGCTGAATCAGATTCCTTGGGCTTCTAGTTTATGACTTAGAATCCTGATTCACCATGTACCTCTGTTTTTCAGATGGAGTGTCTGGCCATATTATTCCATCACGAAGAATGGCCTGGCTAGTGAAAGATTCTCAGACGTTAGTCTCCTTCTTTGGAGAATTGGAATCACAGCCATACTCAGCAGATTACCTGATGTTTTTCTCACTCTACTTTCAGACTTCTTTCCTTCCCCGCTAGGTGAATGATGCTTGAGATTTCACTTGAAAGTTAATGGCCTGCAACTTATCACTGTCTTTTGTGTTCACAGAACAATAATAGCCAGATTTTCTTTTTCTCATTATCATTGTCATGGGCATTCTTTTTAAACTGTCTTACCTCTACTTGCATTACCATCTTTTCACAATTATTTTCCCTCTAATGTTAAAAGTCAAAATATAGTATTGTTTCAAGTAGCTAGGGACTTAGAAAAAATAAAGATGGACCTCTACCTTACTTTCAACACTTTAAATGAATGTGAGATCAATGATATAAATATTAAATAGAAAAAGTCAAAAGTCAAAGAAAGAAAACTTCCACTTTCAAGCAAAATGTGATATCAACGATTAAATTCAACTTCCTACCTTCGCAAATCAAAAACTAGACAAAACAAGGTAAAGAGACTTGGAAGGTATTGAACATGGGCAGCAAAAGATAGATATCCCTACAAATGTGGAGAACTCTGTGATTTTTGTCAACTTTGTACTTTGAGATAATTTGCAGTTTGCAATTGAGGAAGGGGGAAAATAGGCAGACCCCAACAAATACCCTGACTTGAGGAGACAAAGCATGAGTCCAGGAAAGGCAAGGCAACTCGAGTTTGCAATGCAGAGTACTAAACAGAAGAGAAACGATAGAAATGTGTCCAGCTCTCTCACAGTGGAATATTGTGTCTGTTTCTACCAGCCAGAGTGGAAAAGTGTACCACTCATGCCACATTGATTATCATACTAACAGATTTGCTTAATATTTTGAAAAAACATAACCCTGGACCAAATAGACACTGTTCTAGCCCTGCCTAAATAAGCTGAACAGCAAAAAGCTCGAAGCGTTTCCAACAAATTTAATTATATCCCAATTCAAGAATATTTATAGAAATACAAAAATATATACCACCGTAAAAGGAAAAATGTATAATGCCTGGTATCCAATTAAATAACTACCAAGCATGCAAAGAGGTATGAAACTATAGCCCATAATTAGGAAAAATATCAATATTCCACACAGAAATGACTCAGGTGATAAAATTAGCAGATAAGAATATTTAGTCAACAACATTGTATTCCATATGTTTAAGAAGCTGTAGTAAAGACTGCACATGTTCAGTAGATACAAAGAAGATCTATTCTAAAGAAAACCAAACTGACCTGCTAGTGGTAAAAGTTACAATGTCTGAAATGAAAAACAAATAGATCCTGGATGAGATTCATGGATTTGAGTTTTATGGAAATGCAAATCAAAATCACAATGATATGCCATTTCACACCCACTTGGATAGCTCTCATAGAAAAAATAATTACAGATGCTTTCAAGGATGTGGGGGAATTTGAATAGATGGATAGTTAAATATTCCTAAGAGGGGCAGGCATATGATGCAGTGGCTAAGGCATCACTTGGGAAAATGGCATCCTGTATCTTAGTGCCTGGGTTCAAGTTCTGGCTCTGCTTTCATCTCACCTTCTGCTAATGTGCCATCTCTGAGGCAGTTAGTGATGGCTCAAGTACTTGGGTCCCTGGCACCCATGTGGGAGACTAAGATTGAGTTTTGGGTTCTTGGCTTGGGCCCGGTACAGCCTGGCTGTTGTGTGCATTTATGGAGTGAACTAGTCAATGGAAGACTTCTTTTTATCCTCTGTCTCTCTCTACTTGTCTGCATTGCAAATAAAAAATAAATTCAAAATTAAATATAAGAAAGAAAATATTAGTGAACCTGAAGACACAGTGATAGAAACTATTAACAATTTAATGGAGAAAATATGAACACAGCATCAATGAGCAATGACAGTTTCAATCAACTGAATAATTATGTAAATATATTCCCTGAAAGAATTAGACAGAAAAAGTTGTTTGATGACTTAATGGCTGAAAATGTTACAAATATTATGAAAATTCTGATTTCAAAGATGAAAGAATCTCAACAACAAATTCTAATAAAAAACATGAAGAAAACTACAACAAGGCACAAATAAATCAACTTGTTTTAAAGCAGTGATAGGAAGAAAATCATAACAGCAGCCAGGAGTGGGGGCATCAGATTTCTCATTGGCAATAGCACAAACAAGAGGACAATAGAGGATGATCTTTAAAGTACTGAAATAAAACTATTAACCTGAAATTCTAAACCCAATGAAAATATTTTTTATAAAGCTGAAGTAAAATTTTTTCAGATATGCTAAGGTTGAAAGAATTAATGATCAGACAGGGACTTCGAGAAATACTGCATTATTCAAGCACAAGAAAAACAATATCACATATGAACTAGGATCTATACAAAGGAATCAAGACCATCATAAATGGCTCTATCTGTGTCAGTCTCTCTCTGTCTCTTCCTCTCTCTATAACTCTACCTTTCAAATAAAAAAATAAATAAATACATCTTGAAAGGGGTGGAGTTGGTGTTGTGGTGCATCAGGTTAAGCTGTCACCTGCAATGCTAGTATCCCATATGAGTGCTGGTTCAAATGTTGGCTTTCTACTTATGAACCAGCTCCCTGTTAATATGCTGGAGAAAGCAATGGAAGATGCCTGAGTTCCTGTCACCCATGTGGGAGGTGTGAATGGAGTGCCTAGCTGCTGACTTTAGCTTGGCCCAGACCTGGCTATTACAACCAGTTGGAGAATGAACCAGTAGATGGAAGATCTCTTTCTTTCTCTCTCTCTTTCCTTCTCTCTTTTTGTAACTCTACCATTCAAATAAATTTTTAAAAAATCTTAAAAAAGAGCAGCAGAAATGGTAACTAAAAACAAATACATGATTTCCTAATTATTTATCCTAGTTATTTATGCTTATTACAAAAAGTAATTGGCTGTTTAATGCATAAATTACCACAGTGTCCTATGAAGTTAAACCTAAAAAGTGTGACAATAGAAGCTTAAAGATTAGGAGTGGAGAGATGGAAAATTATTGTTGTTAGATTCTAATAGTAAATGTGAAGTAGTATAATATCTCTCGAATGTAGTATATAAGTGAAAATAAGATACCAAAAATCCTAAAGCAATTTGTAAAATAACAGAAGTCATATTCATCAACAAATAGAAGATATAAAATGAAATATTAAAAATTATTCAATTAATCAAAAAATGCACAAGGATACGAAAAAAAGCACAACTACAAACAAGATGTGACAAATAGAAAATAAATAAGAAGAAGGTAAATTTAAACCACCTGCAAAGTGAATTCAGCAGAAAAATAAGTAACAAATTAAGATTCATTTACAAAATGTAAAAAACAGATCTTCAAACTACAAATAAAAATTAACTCAAAAGTGGATTACACTTATATGTCAATCTTGTAATTGTTAAACTTAACAGAAAACACTGGAGAAAATCTTTGTGACATCGGGTTAGGCAAAGATGTCTTACCTATAGCACCAAATGCACAATTCATAAAAGAAAAGAATGGGCCAGGGTTTTTGTGAAGCCTTGGCTCATGAAGCAGCACCCCACATTTGAGTCTCAGGTGCTCCACTTCCAATATAACTCCCTGCTAATGTGCCTCAGAAGCCACAGATGATGTTTCAAGTCCTTGGTTCTCTGCTACTTGTATGGGAGATCCAGATGGAGTTCCTCTCTCCTGGCTTCCAAATGGCCTGGCACTGATTGTTGTGGCAATTTGGGGAATTAATCAGCAGATAAAAGATCTCTCTCTCTCTCTCTCTCTTCCTCTCTCAGCTGCTCTGCCATTCCACTAAATAAATAAACCTTTTTTTTTTTAAAGAAAAGAATGACAAATTGTCTTCATCAAAATTAACAATATCTCTTTTTTCAAATGCAATTATAGATGAGCTATGGACTGGGAGATAGTATTTGCAAATCATACATCTAATAAAGGGTTTATGTACAGAATATGTAAGTAACACAAAATAAGAAAAATATCGAGCTTAAAAGCTCCTGGCTTTGGATCTGCTCAGCTCTGGCTGTTGTAGCCAACTGGGGATTGAACGAGCTGCTGGAAGTCCTCTGTCTCTGTCTTTCCTTCCCTCTCTGTGTAACTCTGACTTTCAAATACATAAGTAAATCTTTTAAAAAGCTGCCTAATTGATCTACTGGATTTTTATCTCTGATAACCATTTCCGGATTGATTACTGGACTCCCTTGCTCAACACTCTTCTATAGCGCCCCCACTGCATCCTAAACTAAATACAGATGTCTGTCACTGAATTCAAGTCTTCAAGTCGTTGCTCCATCTTGGCCCATTCTAACTCTTCTGTCTTGTCTTTTTTCATTTCTATTATTAGGCAGGAATCCAAATAAAGTCAAATACTGTTGCTTCTCATTTATACTATGTACATTTTCACATCTGATCCTCTGATCATTCTTGTTCTTACCACCTATAAATAGTCATAGACCTTTTCCTTACTACCTGTCATATCTCTGTACCTCTTTAAAGGCTTATATGAAACTGAACTATGAATTTCATATATAAAGTATGAAAAACTCTTATTTTCCCACACAACTCTGTACAACTATTTTTCCTAGAAAATTTCAGATCTTTGTGCATTTTGGCAGCACTTATCTCCACTGTACCTTATACTAGTGTTACTTTACTAAACAGAATAACAATAATAGATAACATTTATTGAGCATTTAGTATGCGTCAGGAAATAAACTGAGGGATTTACCTCAATGATTATTTTACTTAATCTTACCAAATTTCTCCTTGGTAAGTTCTATTATTATTTTAATTTTATAAAGCATGAAATTCAGGCTGAAGTAGATTTTGTAAGTTATTCAAGTAAAATCACCTGGTAAGTTACAGTGTCAAAACTGGAAGTTGAACACTCTAATTCTAGGGTCCTCTAAAAAGCAGTCTTTCTTCTCTTTGTGTAGAACAATGCATTGCCTACAGAGAGAGCTCTTAGTAAATGGCCACAGAAGTAAATTTGGTTAATTATTTAATTTTTCTGGTATATGTAATAATTCATAACTTTTTTCCCTATTGTCATGTTTCTGTCAGGTGGATAAGTTAATAGAAGTACTAGCTTTGTTAGAAAATATACTTGTATTTTATCACAGGAAAGTTTTGAGGTGAAAGTTCTCTTTAGATTCTTAAAGGTATCAAGAAGTGAAATTGTGAACTAGATTTGTGTTTTTCTAGATGAGCACAGAACATTTGCCACATTTCTGGTAGCATTTGTGACTGTACTGAACACACGTATTCTTTTTGTATATATTCACATATAATTTATTCAACTGAGTAGGAGCAGCACATCTTGAATGAAAAATCAGCCTGAAAGTTCCTTCAGTATGTACTCTGCATGTCATTTTAAATGCTTTTCTTTTACTATCTCTTTTTAGTTTGCCCTTAGTTGATATGTGAAACTAAATGGAGTTCCTGGCTCCTGGCTTCAGGTGCCCTGGCTTTTGTTGCCGCTGCCATTTGGGGAGTAGCAGATGGAAGATCCTGCCCTCTTGCTCTCTCTCTCCCCACCCCCTTCCTCTCCCTCTCTTTGTGTTGCTGTTCTGCCTTTCAAATATCTTCTTCTTGTTCTTTTTTTGTTAGATGCTGCTTGGGATGTCACCATTCCATATCAGGGTTTAGACTTCCAACTCCATTCCAAATTCCAGCTTCCTGCTAATGTGCTCTGTGGGAAACAGCAAGTGTTGGGTTAAGTGGTTGTGTCCACGTCACTCACATAGAAAACCAGATTGAATTTGGAGACCCTGACTCCGTCCTGGCCTAGCCCTGGCTGTTGCAGGTATTTGGGGATCAGCAGATGGGAGACCACTGTCTGTGTCTGTCTCTCTGACTGAAAAATTGTCAACTAATACAAATTTTCAGCTAATTAAAATGGGGTGTTGATATTTTATCAGTATTTTATTAGTATTTTTCTATAATCAATGTGTTATTTTCCATAAAAATGTTACATTTCCAAAAGCATGAGAAAATTTCAGCTGATAAAATATTTGGCTGGCCATCCAAATCTTCAGGTTCTTTAGATGCATATTCAACAAACTTCATATGAAAAATATTCGGGCAAAAATAATTGTAGATCTGAACATGTGCATACTGTTTTTCTTATTATTCCCTAAGCAATGTAATATAACAAATATTTGCATAACATTTGCATTGTATTTGGTAATATAAGTAATCCAGAGATGATTCAGCGTATATGTGAAGATGTGCATAGATTATATGCAAATACTATACCATTTTATACAAAGGACTTAAGCATCCTATATATGTGGAATTTGATATCCACAATAGGAAAAGAGGAAATCAAGGAATAATTGGAATGGAAACATTTGCAGGCTTTTTTTTTAAATTTATTCAGCTTACTTCTGAAAGCCACATTTTATAAACAGAATAGGTACCTCCAGAGGTATAATAGGAGTTCCAATTTAATTATTTTTAAGATTTATTTATTTGTTTAAAAGTCAGACTTAGAGGGAAAGGAGAGACAGGGTGGGAGGGATAGATCTTCCATCTGCTGCTTCACTCCCCAAATTGCTGCAATGGCCAAGGCTCAGCCATGTTGAAGTCAGGAGCCAGGAGCTTCTTCTGGCTGTCCCACATGTGTGACAGAGGTCCAAGAACTTCTGCAGCTTTCCCAGGCACATTAACAGGGAGTTAAATTGGAAGTGGAGCAGCTGGGACTCGAATTGGTGCCTATATGGAATGCTGGCACTGCAGGAGGAGGCTTAACCAGCTGAGCCACAGTGCCAGCACAAAACAACAGATGTTTTAGATAAGTTGTGACACACTGGATTAAGCCACTGCTTGCAACGCCTGCATTCCATATCAGACAACCGGGGTGTGTCCAGGCTGCTCCATTTCCTATACAGCTTCCTGCTAATGCACCTGGAAGGCACAGTGGGTGATCAATAGTGTGCTTTCTATGCCACACATGTGGGAGATTCGGATGCAGTTCCTGGCTTCTGGTTTTGGCTTGGCCCCCAATCCTTGTGAGCATTTGTGGTGTGAATCAGTGGATGGAAGAGTCTGTCTCTCTCTCTCTCTCTCTCTCTCTCTCTCTCTCTCTCTTTCTCTTTCTCTCCCCCCTTTCCCTCCCTCTCTCTCCTATCTGTCACTCAGTCTTTCAAGTAGATGAAAACAAACTTTTATAAAGAAAGGAAGACATTTCTTACACCCAAGTGAGTAGATTTATTTAGTTAGAATAAGTGCTGCACTAAGGATAAATTTCTTTTAATAGTAACAAGAAATGATCACTTCATTTTCTCTGTGTCTCATCTCTGTGCTTCATCTTCATTAATACAATGAGACCAAAATAGACCCTCAAAAATGAGACCCTGTCTCATAGGATTGTTTTGAGGACTAAGCCAGAGAAAGCTTTATTGAAGTTCCTGGCCCTTACTAAGTACTCGTTATTGTACTTTTTATAATAGTATTATTACTACAAAGGAAGAGAAAGAGAAGGAGTAGAAGAATATGGGTGTATTTTGGTTTACTTTGTGCCTGTTCGATCCAATATTACTTACCATTTTTCTCTGTAACATGAAATCTGCTTTCACTCACATCCCTCAATCCCTGAGACTAATGTACTATCCTTCTATACTCCTTCCAATGATTTTCCAAGCCTTTAAATATTCCAATATATTAGCTCAAAGTTCTTTACTCTTTGTCTTCCTGGATATTGGTGTTCTTCCAAAGACACCCATTTCTCAACTGTCTCTGGAAGTATTTGGATGCAGACACATGCAGTGGTCTGGCCTTGGTTCAGAATGAACTTTAGTCTTTTTTTTTTTAACCATATTTCTAACCT
Source organism: Lepus europaeus (assembly GCF_033115175.1). NCBI lineage: Eukaryota > Metazoa > Chordata > Mammalia > Lagomorpha > Leporidae > Lepus > Lepus europaeus. Next base: position 79,647,117 of record NC_084850.1, read on the forward strand.
CACAAGCTCCTTTGAGATTCTCTCTTCACTGATTCTGAGTAACTTTGATTTAGGCTCATCAGTGTATTTCATTTGTACATTACTGGGATTTTCTAAATTGTAAATGAATTTGTTCATTGAGACGGAATGTTTTACAGGGTGTGGTTAGTTCAGTTGATTTGAGTTTTGTTTTAATGATGTAGAAGGTGAGAATTCATTCTCCCAGATGGCTAGTTAGCTTCACTATGCTGTTAGCCAAAACCTGAGCTGACAGCCCCTAGAGGCCGACTGTGTCATAAACTTGTTCTCAGACTTACCTTGGTCATTGATGGAGCTCCTAAATATTTAGTTTTAAGTTTTCTATTTATTTAAGTACTTATACTATTTAAATTTTAGCCTTGAAGAAATGAAAGAGAAGGCCAGATATCAGTCTGAACTTGGTGAGATCACCACTGCCAATTAGATTTAAGAAAAAACATACTTATGTCAATATGGAAAAAACAAACTTCTGATAAGATATTTTATTTAACTGAAGGAAATCCCATGCCCAAACACAGACATATGTATCTACATAGGCCTATTAATTTCTTTCCAAGGCACATTTTACTCTTATGCAGGTATTCAATCTTAAAATGAATGTGTAACCTGTAACAGAACCTAGGGGGCCCACACTGTCACACAGTAGGTTAAGCCATGGCCTGCAACACCGACATTCCATATGGGCACCAGTTTGAGTCCCTCCTCCTCCACTTCTGATCCATCTCCCTGTTAATGCACCTGGAAAAGCAGCAGAAGATGGTCCAAGTCTTTGGACATCTGCACAGAGGTGGGAGACAGCTGCCGCTACGCCACAGTGCCGGCTCCAGCTCTGCCTCTTAAATAAATAAACAAATCTTTAAAAAAAAGGTGTGACAGATATTATACCAATTCTAATAATTGATTCTTCAGCCTTAACTCTTGTTCAAATTATACTTGGGATTTCATAGTGTTTTATTTATATTATATGCTCTTCTTGTAATAATGTGGTAGTCTGGTTTCTAGAATCAGATGAACAGTTATAGATATTGATGTTTTTAATGACCTTTTCAAATAATTGAAACTTTTAAATTTGGAGCTATGGTTTCACACTATTTTGTGTAATTTTGTTTCATATATATATATATATATATATATATATATTCATTCTTAAAAGCCAGAATAATTTTTATGTATAATAGACTCCCTACATACATTTATAATTTTCCTACTACAAATGGTGATATAACTTTTGCTAGTTAAATCAAAAGTGAGTCATAGTCAAAGTTATAGGGTCATAATAAGACCAAAGTCTGCGAATTCTAAAGGCTTCCATAGTCCTGGCAACTCATGACTAGAGCCTAGGGAGATTACTGACGCCATGAACAGGAGTGTCAAATTGTTAAGTCAGCAACAGGAGTCACTGTGTACTTACATCCCATGTGGGATCTGTCCCTAATGTGTCGTCTAAAGCGAAGTGATCCTATAACTAGTACTGAAACAGTATTTTTACACTTTGTGTCTCTGTGTGGGTACAAACTGATGAGATCTTTACTAATTATATACTGAATCGATCTTCTGTATATAAAGAGAATTGGAAATGAAAAAAAAAAACTGGTGTTAAATTGGAAATGGCATAGAAAATTAATTAATTTAAAAAAATATTATGTAGGATCTCTGCCTTTAATGTGCTGTACACTGTTATTTAATGCTATAACTAGTACTCCAACAGTATTTTTTTTTTCACTTTGTGTTGCTATATGGGGGCAAACTGTTGAAATCTTTACCTAATATATACTAAACTGATCTTCTGTATATAAAGAGAATGGAAAATGAATCTTGATGTGAATGGAAGGGGAGAGGGAGCGGGAAAGGGGAGGGTTGCGGGCGGGAGGGAAGTTATGGGAGGGGGGAAGCCATTGTAACCCATAAGCTGTACTTTGGAAATTTGTATTCATTAAATAAAAGTTTAATAAACGAAAAAAAATCAAAAGTGAAAAAAATGTGAAAACTTTAAAATAAATATTGGCTCCTTTTTGTAAATTTTATCATTTCAATGTTAAAATAGAATTTGTCTAAATAGAAGGTTATATATATTATCCATAAATGTTGTTTTCTTACTAAATTCGTTGTCTCTTGAAGAAAAATATCCAAGAGGAATGCACTCATTTTACTTCTCTTGCTATTCATGAACAAATCTTTCCTACCATACTTTGCTAGGGAACTGATTGGCACATGTTGGAGGACTACCTAAATAGCAAGTTTATTTCTCTCTACCATACTAGGAGCCTAAATAAAGTGGTGACCAAGAAACTACCTATTTTCTCCTTGACTAGACCTCACTCTATCTCCTCTAGAATCTAGCATCTAAGTATAAGATTTAAAGGTCCTTAGTTTCATCTTTTCCTGAAGCAATATAACAAACCACTTTTGTTTTCTAGGCCCCTACTTCATTATTTATTCTTCTTTCTGCCAAAAGTCCTAGTCCTCCTCTATTGCCCTCTTACCCTGTGAAATGAGACAAAATAGGGCTCATGGATCCTGGTAGTGAGGAAAAAGATGAGCCTCAGATTGTTTATTTTTCCACAAAGAAATTCTTTTTTATTTTTTTCTCTGAAAACTGTATAGTTAAAACAAGTAGTATTTCAGTGTTTTCAGCAAATTTCCATGACTTAATCTCATTATTTTCCAAATTTAAATGTTATTCTATTTTGTCTCCATTTTCAAACGTTATAGTGCTTTCAAGGAAAACAGAAGAAAAATATGAGGTTTCTTGAGGAAAGAAGGGAGTAAAATACACTTTTTGTAATACCTACTCATGATTCTGGCCAGTCTAGGCAAATTCAATAGTTGCCTTCATTGCCCTGTTGTGTAAAGCAGACCACATAGAGAATAAAGAGCGTTCATCCAAATTTACTATTCTTATTTAAAATAATTTTTTCAGATTATTCAAACATTACACATATAAAATTAAGATATGAAAGAGAAAACACTAAGAAAATTAAAAAAACCTTAGAATCACACCATTAAGTTATAACCAATGTTAACATTTTCTTGTACATTTATACACATTCTACCTATGCATATTAAATTGCTGTAGTTACAACACTGAGCAATATTTAGATTATAACCAAACTTTCATAATAAAATGTCTTGAATTTTCTCTATTTTTAAACATATTTCTAATTAGTTGATCGTGTATGTAAGATAAACATCTGTGTATATATGCCTTTGTATTAAGCTATGTAGACTTCTGATTTGATGGTTTCTTTTGGAGAAATCACAGGAAGTATACTTACTGGGTTATCTCCATTTTTAATTAAAACATATAATGTTAAAATCAATATTTTAAGTTATACTCTCTAACAGCAGTATAAGAATGGTCCTATTTCCTTGTAGCTTTGCCAACTTTAGAAGTTATAATTAAAAGCATATTTTCAAATATTTTATGTAGTTACTATTGTAACAATTATACAATTATCAAATTATATATTATATTATGATAGCCTCATGACAGTTGTAATAAGCATTCTTATATTCCTACTGAGAGTTCGATTATTTTATATGCTTAATGATCAATTTTGTTGTGTCTTTAATGAAGAGATTATTATGTCCTTAACTAGATTTGAAAAAAAATAGTAATTATAAATTTTTTAATGTGTAAGAGCTTGCTCTTTACTAAAAATATTTACTTTCCTGTATATTAAATATAATTCTTCCTAGTCTTATTTATGTTTTAATCCTTATTTTTAAATTTTAATGTGAAAATATTTATTTATGCACACACCCATTAACTTTAGGGCTTCTTTAATAATTTTAATGATTATTTCCATTTTGATATCAGACACAGATTCACATTTTATTTCCTTTTAATAATTTTATGGTTTAGTGCTTTTTTACATTTATACTGGTATCTCATCTGGAACTTAATCCCTATCTCTGCCTTCAGGAAAGCTCTAACTCAAACAATACAAAGCTGAATAAAAAACACCAGAAGGGGACTAGTGCTGTAGCACAGTGGGTTAACACCCTGGCCTGAAGCGCTGGCATCCCATATGGGTGCTGGTTCTAGTGCTGGCTGCTCCTCTTCTGATCCAGCTCTCTGCTATGGCCTGGGAAAGCAGTACAAGATAGCCCACGTCCTTGGGGCCCTGCACCTGCGTGGGAGACCCAGAGGAAGCTCCTGGCTCCTGGCTTCAGATCGGCCCAGCTCCGGCCATTGTGGCCAATTGGGGAGTGAACCATCGGATAGAAGACCTCTCTCTCTCTCTGCCTCTCCACTCTCTGTGTAACTCTGACTTTCAAATAAATAAATAAAATATTTAAAAAAAAAACAGAAGAAATATCATATCATTCTGATATTTGGCAACTACGTCTGCCATACAGATATTTCACTGTGCTTGTGCATTAATATAATATAATATAATATTATATAATATAATATAATATAATATCTGGAAACATATCGCATTCTTATACAGCTCAAACAATTTCTGGTTAACACAAGCACTTAACTATGGAAAATATCAAACAAATGAGACAACTGTTTAATGGAGAGTACATGGAAAGATAGATTGATTTTCTCTGTTTAGTACTCATACTAATTGAAATATTGGATATGATATAACTGCATATGAAATTTGAATATGCTGCAAATAATGGTCAATTTGATATTTTACTAATTATGACTCTATTTTCAATCTAAAAAAGAGATGTTTGCTTTAATACTACACCTGTCTCTTTGATAACACTTTAAAGTCACAAAATACTTCTGCTAGTTTCTACTCAGTTGATTATGAAATAGACAGAGTAGGCATGGTCATCCTTGATGAAAAATTTGAGAGTCAGAGAGATAAAGTGACTCTCTCGAGATCTCATAACTAATCGGTGACAGAGTTAACATTAGTGTCAAGGGAAATTTCATTTTTAATTCTAAATATTTTTTAAAGATTTATATATTTGTTCGAAAGGCAGAGTTACAGAGAGAGAGAGAAGGAGTCGGGGTCTCTTGTGTTTCCATATGAATTCTTGCATTATTGTTTCTAGATCTGCAAAAAATGTCATTGGTATTTTGATTGGGTTTGTATGGAATCTATAAATTGTTTTTGGTAGTCCAGACATTTGATGATGTTTATTTTCCCAGTACATGAACATGGAAGACTTTTCCATTTTTAATGTCTTCTTCTATTTATTTCTTTAGTGTTTTGTAATTTTCATTGTAGAGATCTTTCACATCCTTAGATAAATTATTCCAAGGTTTTTAATTATTTTTGGAGCTTTTATGAATGGGACTGATCTTAAACATTCTTTCTCAGTCATGGCATTGTCTGTGTATACCAGAGCTATTGATTTTTCTGTGTTGATTTTATATGCTGCCACTTTACCAAACTCTTTTATGAGTACCAATAATCTCTTGATGGAGTGTTTTGGATCCCCTATATATAGAATCCAGTCATCAGCAAATAGGGACAGTTTAATTTCCTTTTTTCCATTTTGTATTCCTTTGATTTCTTTTTCTTGACTAATGGCTCTGGCTAAAATGCCCACGACTATATTAAGTAGCAAAAATGAGAGTGGGCATCATTGTCTGGTTCTGGATTTTATGGAGAATGCTTTCAGGTTTTAACCATTCAATAGGATGCTGGCTGTGGGTTTGTCATAAATTGCCTTGACTGTGTTGAGGATGTTTCCTTCTGTACCCAATTTGCTTAAGCTTTTCATCATGAAAGAATATTGTATTTTATCAAGTGTTTTCTCTGCATCTATTGAGATAACCATATGGCTTTTGTTCTTAGTTTGTTAATGTGATGTATCACATTTATTGATTTGTGAAAGTTGAACCATCCCTGCATTGCAGGGATAAATCCCACTTGGTCTGAGTAAATGATTTTCTGATGTGTTATTAGATTTGATTAGCTGATATTTTGTTGAGGATTATCTTTCATTGATGTTCCTCAGGAAAATAGGACTGTAGTTCTTTCTCTGTTTTTTCTTTATCAGGTTTAGGAATTAGGTGATGCTGATTTCATAGAAGGAGTTTGGGAGGATTCTCTCCCTTTCAGTTGTTTAAAATAGTTTGATAAGAACTGGAATTAGTTCTTTAAATTTGTGGTAGAGGGGCCAGTGCTGTGGCGCAGCGGATTAAAGCCCTGGGCTGAAGTGCTGGCATTCCATATGGGCACCGGTTCAAGACTTGACTGTTCCTCTTGCGATCCAGCTCTCTGCTATGGACTGGGAAAGCAGTAAAAGATGTCCCAAGTCCTTGGGCCCCTGCACCCACGTCAGAGGCCCAGAAGAAACTCCTGGCTTCTGGCTTCAGATTGGTGCAGCTCCAGCCATTGTGACCATCTGAAGAGTGAACCAGTGGATGGAAGACCTCTCTCTGTCTCTATGTCTCTTTAAAAAAATAATAAATTTGTGGTAGAATTCATCAGTGAAGCTGTCCAGTCCAGGGTTTTTCCTCGTTGGGAGTGTCTTTATTACTGATTCAATTTCCACCATGGATATTGGTCTGTTTAGGTTTTCTATGTCTTCATTTCTCAATTTTGTTAGATTGCATGTGTCTAGAGATCTATACATTTTTTCTAGGTTTTCCAAGTTGTTGGCATACAGCTCTTTTTAGTAATTATTAATTATTTTTTATTGCTGTAGTTTCTGTTGTAAAATTTCCTTTTTCATATCTTATTTTATTAATCTTAGTCTTCTCCTTTTTTGGTTAGTTGGGCCAATACTGTATCAATTTTGTTTATTTTTCAAAATCCAGCTCTATTTATTGTTTCAATTTTGTTTATTTTTTCTCTAATTTTTAATTATTTCTTTCCCTCTGCTAATTTGAGGCTTGGTTTGTTGTTACTTTTCTAGGTCCTTGAGATGCATTGATAGCTCATTTATTTGGTACCTTTCCAATTTCTTCACGTAGTATTGATTGCTCTAAAATTTCCTCTTAACATTGCTTTTGCTGTATCCCTTAACATTTGATATGATGTATTTTCATATTCATTAATTTCCAGAAATTTTTTATTTTTCTTGTAGTTTCTTCTATGATCCACTGTTCATTCAAGGACATGTTGTTCAGTCTCCATGTGTTAGCTTATGATCTAGAGATTCTTAAGTAGTTTATTTCCAGCTTCATTCCATGTCATCAGAGAAGATACATGGTATGATTTTGATGTTTTTGAATTTGCTGAAACTTGCTTTATGGCCTAACATATTGTCTGTCCTTAGATAAAGTTCCTTGCACTTGTGAGAATAATTTTTTTTATTCTGCAACTGTGAGGTTAAAAAGTTCTGTAGATATAAGTTATGTACATTAGGTCCATTGGGTTGATTAGCTCTGTTGCTCATTGATTTTCTGTGTAGTTGATCCTTCCATTGATCAAATGGGGTCTGAAGTTCCCCGTTACTATTGTATTGGAGTCTAGGTCTCCCTTTAGATCCATTAACATTTTTTTAAAATAGTCAGGTGCCCTGTAATTGGTTGTAAATACATTTATTATAATCACATCTTCCTGTTGAATAGATCCTTTAATCATTACACAGTGCCTTTCTTCTTCTCTTTTAACAGTTTTTATGTTAAAGTCTATTTTGTATGATATTGGAATGACAGCCTGACCTTTGTTGCTTTCCATTAGCATGGACTATCTTTTTCCATCCTTTCACTTTCAGTCTGCATATATCTTTGTTGGTGAGATGTGTTTCTTGTAGGCAGCAAATAAAAGGGTTTTGTTTCTTAATCCATTCAGCCAGTATTTATCTTTTAATTGTAGAATTGAGGCCATTTAGTTTCAACGTGACTATTTATAAGTAACAAATTTGACCTGATGTTTTTCCATAAGTAGTCCTATTGTTTAACTGGGATTTCTTTTGCACTTTTACTGGGAGATTTTCTGACTTCACATTCTTTCATAATGAAATCTATCTTCCTGTCTTTCTGTGTAGCACATATTTAAGCATCTTTTGTAAGGGTGGACAATGGCAACAAATTCACTTTCTGTTTGTTATGGAAGGTCTTTATTTCACCTTCATTCATAAATGACAGCTTTGCAGGATACAGCATTCTTGGTTGAATTTTTTTTTCTTCTCTCTCTTAAGGCTTGGACTGTATCTCGCCATTCTCTTCTAGCCTGCAGGGTTTCTGCTGAGAAGTCTGCTGTGAGTCTACTTGGAGATCCTCTGAAAGTAATATAGCATTTCTCTCGGGAACATTTTAGAATCTTTTCCTTATGTTTCACTGTGGAAAGATTGAATACAATGTGTCTAGTGGTGAAGATCTTTTCTGGCCATGTCTGTTATGAGTTCTATGTGCTCCTTCTACTTAGATGTCCCTTTCTTTCTCCAAATTGGGGAAATTTTCTGTAATTATTTCACTGAATAGACCTTCTAGTCCATTCTGCCTATCTACACCTCCAGGAACTCCTCAGACCTATAGGTTGGCTGTTGGCTCATTTGATCATATTCCATAAATATCCAGCACTGTTTTTTTTTTATTTTTTTGTCTCACTGTCAGATTTCCAAAAATCTGTCTTCTAGTTTGGATATTCCTTGTTCTGCCTTGCCATGTCTGCTACTTAGGCTTTCCACTGATTTTTTTATTTGACCTATTGAATTCTTCATTTCTAGTATTTCATTTTGACTTCTCTTTAAATCTGTTTCATGGGAAAAATGTTCATTAATGTCATATATGGCTTTCTTTAATTTGGGGATTTGCTTCTGATGATTTTTGAGTAATCCTATGATTAATTTTTTGAATTTTGTTTCCGGCATTTCCTCCATCTCTTCATCTTCACATTTTACAAAGATTTATTTTTTTATTTGAAAGTCAGAGTTACACACAGAGAGGAGAGGCATAGGGAGAGAGATGTCTTCTATCTACTGGTCCAGTCCCCAATTGGCTACAATGGCCAGAGCTGCACCAATCTGAAGCCGGGAGCCAGGGGCCAGGAGCTTCCTCCCAGTCCCTGATGTGGGTGCAGGGGTCCAAGGATTTGGGCCATCCTCCTCTGCTTTCCCAGGCCCTAGAAGAGAGCTAGTGGGAAGTGGAGTAGCTGAGATTTGAACTGGCACCCACACCTGATGCCCACACTGTATGCCACTTTAGCTGTTATGCCACAGCATGAGCCCCTATTTTCACATTTTAATATTGAAATGTTGTTGTGTTTCTTTGGTTAGGTCTTGGTGTCTTCCTTATTATTGTTTCTTGAATTTCTGCATTTGTTTCTAGGCATTTGTGTAGATGATTCTTGGTTTTTTTCCTCTGATGGCTTTTACCTTTGAGCTATTCCACTGTGGCTTAGTGGAATATCTACACTTCCAGTGAATACCAAGAGGTGTGTGTGGGGTGTGGCCAGGGAGCTCTGATCATTGCTCCAGGGTATGGCAAATATCTAGGGTAGCACCCAATTTGGGTGTGGTAAGTCTCCTCTTATTAACAGGAGAGGGAGGGGGATGGTCACCTCTCTTGATGTGATCACACGCTCATCTGCTCTCCTCCAAGCTGAGAAATGCCTGGGTGTTAGCTCCCAGTGTGTTCAACATTCATCTGCACAACCGTATGAACTGCACAAATGATCTGCACAGTCCTTACTGTGAGTATAGCTCCTGCTGCAATGACCTTCTCTAGGCAACCACAGAGCTCTGAGTATATAGAGCCACAAACAGTGATTGCCCAGAGACCCAGCTGCACCTTGCCAGAGTCCCCTTGGTCTCAGTGCACTGGACTCCCACAGTTGCTTCTCTCTGTCCTGCTAGCCTGTCCAGTCAACAGAGAGGCAGATGTTCCCCAAGACAGCTCTGCCTAGGCATCTTGATCCTGGAAGGCTACAGGCACCTCACTGTCTTATGTAGTTGCCTTGCCACCTCCCAGCCAGTGGGGACTGCTGATTGTTCCCTCTGCTAGAATCTGTGCCTCACAGGCTTACACAAGAGCCACTAGGCAAATGTTGCTTTCTCCCTGTCACTGCCATCAGTACTGCTGAGAAGATGGCAATCCTGTCTCAGCCAGCTGATGTGAGCTCTCAAAGTCTTCTGTAGCTCCTTCTCAAATCAAAATGGCGCCCACTCTTTCTTAGCCAGGCAGTGGGTGTTGTTGTGGGGAAGTTGGGGCAAGATAAAAGTGCCCTTTCTACTTCCACTGGGTCTGTGGGCAGCCACTAGCAACTACTAGCAACTGCTAGCCCCCACGGCTCCAGTGCAGACTCACACCATGCTCTTCCTCCAGCTATATCACCATGGTTTGCTGCAGCTGGTCTCACCTCCATCTCCAAACTGTCGCCCACTCCGGCTCTCGGCTGCTGCAATTGTGCATTGTGTTCATGTTCGTGCTGCACATCCACACCCTCCACACAGGTCCACACATTCTTCTTCCTCTTTAGGATTGCCAGTGTGGTTTTCTCTCTCATTCTCCCCTGACAGTGCACTTCGTATACTTTTTTTCACTTTTTATCCTTAGCCTAGTGCAATATGTCATTCCCTAATCCACCATCTTGGAATCTCCTCAATATTATATTTTTAAATGGTGTATGGCATCCCGAAATAATTATAACAAAAAGACTTTGACTACAAAGTAGCATTTAATAACAAATTATACTGCTTTGGCTTTGTAATGATACATCTAAAAAATACATTTAAAAGTTTTGAGCCGGCGCCACGGCTCACTAGGCTAATCCTCCACCTTGCGGCACTGGCACACTGGGTTCTAGTCCCCGTCAGGGCTCCAGATTCTGTCCCGGTTGCCCCTTTTCCAGGCCAGTTCTCTGCTGTGGCCAGGGAGTGCAGTGGAGGATGGCCCAAGTGCTTGGGCCCTGCACACCATGGGAGACCAGGAGAAGCACCTGGCTCCTGCCATTGGATCAGCATGGTGCGCCAGCCGCAGCGCACTGGCCGCGGCAGCCATTGGAGGGTGAACCAACTGCAAAAGGAAGACCTTTCTCTCTGTCTCTCTCTCTCACTGTCCACTCTGCCTGTCAAAAAAAAAATAGATGGTGATACATACATATTTTTCAACTCATTTTTCAATGATGAAGAATTAAAAGCATCAAATATCAGGTTCTCAAATGTTGGTGTCTATGTTTTCTCACTTCAAAACTTTTATTTATTTATTTATTTATTTTTTTTGACAAGCAGAGTGGACAGTGAGAGAGAGAGACAGAGAGAAAGGTCTTCCTTTTGCCGTTGGATCACCCTCCAATGGCCGCCGTGGCCAGCGCGCTGTGGCCGGCGCACCATGCTGATCTGATGGCAGGAGCCAGGTGCTTCTCCTGGTCTCCCATGGTGTGCAGGGCCCAAGCACTTGGGCCATCCTCCACTGCACTCCCTGGCCACAGCAGAGAGCTGGACTGGAAGAGGGGCAACCGGGACAGAATCCGGCGCCCTGAATGGGACTAGAACCCGGTGTGCTGGCGCCGGAAGGCGGAGGATTAACCTAGTGAGCCGTGGCGCCGGCCCACCATCTAATTTTAACATTGGATTTATCAAGGACATCATAGTGATTACGTTATCTCTGAAGACAAAAGCATTTCACACAGTAGAATATTACACAAAGGTACTTCAAAATGTTTATGAAAAATAGATTGAAAACATAAGCTTTTTGGCCAAAAATGTTTAAAATCCATAAATACAAGACATCTTCAAAAAGTTCATAAATAAAACATATTTGAAAAAACTATACATGGGCTTCAAAATTTCTTTGCACCAAGCTAAACTGGTCTTGTAATTATGTTTTCCATGAACTCTCATATTCATGCTCATGAAAAAATCCAAGACAGTAAAAGAGTCTTTTCCAAGAATAGCATTCCATTGACTTTTACTTCCTCTCTGTGTCCTCCTTATTCCTGTTCACTCAAATTACAAACAGAATTTCCCTGATTGTACCAATGAAAATGGCCTGCATGATCATACAGAGAAGCCCCAAAAGCATGAGCAGACCAAGAAGAGAAGCACAAATGTCATGGAGCTTTTAAGATTTATTTATTTATCTATTTGAAAGAGTGACATAGAGAGACTAGCGACAGAGGGATCATCTATCCACTGGTTCACTACCACTGGGCCAAGCTGAAGCCAGGAACTCCATCTGGGTCTCCCACATATGTGCAGGGACCCTAGGACTTGGGCTGCATTTTGCTGCTTTCCCAGGCACATGAACAGGGAACTGAATCAGAAGTGGAGCAGCTGAGTCTCAAACTAGTGTCCAGTTGGGTTATCAGCATTGTAGTCAGCAGCTAAACCCATTGGATCACGATGTTAGCCCCAGATGTCATGTTTTAAAAGATGTATTTCTTATTATCTACCAAAATTATTTTTGTTTGAAGCTTTAAATCAGATGTTATTTAATTTTTAATTTGCTACCAATTTTCATTTTATTTGAGCAAAAAAAAAAAAAAACAAAGAGACAGACAGAGAGGGAACTTTCATTCACTAGTCTGCTACCCAGATGCCTGAAACAGCCAGGGCTGGACCAGAATGAAGCCAAGAGCCTGGAAATTTATCCTCGTCTCCTATGTGGGTGGCAGGGACCAAGCTATTGGAGCCGTCTATTACTGCCTCACATAATACACATTAATAGAAACCTGGAATTGTTAATGGAGCCAGGAATTGAACCAAGGCACTCTGATGTGCAATGCAGGTATCCCAAGTTGCATCTTTAACACTATGCCAAGCACTCACCACTAAATCAGGTATTATTAAGATAAACTCAGGTCATGTTCATATATTTCATGTTGGAAAGACAATTATATATTAGCTTAATTAATATTTAATTTCAGGAACAAACATGCACACTGACATGATTTAATTTGATTTGAACCTAATGACTATCATTTACCACTTGGTTTAAATTTCCTTTCCTTTCCAAAGAAAATTGTAGAAATATCACAGTCGCTTGAAAAAACTTCAATAAAGAGGTTGTTCAGAGGGTAGGTGTTTGGTGTAGCCATTAAGAAACCAGTTGGGATGCCTGCATCTCATATTGGAGACCTGAAATCAAGTCCCATTTCCACTCCCAAGTCCAGCATCCTGATAATGAGCACCCTGAGAGGTATCAGCTAATAGATTAAGTATTTCAGTTCCAAGCATTCATGTGGGAAAACAGAGTTGATTTCCATTCTGATTTCAGCTTCGCCCAGCCCTGTCTGCTGTGGGCAACTGGGGAGTGTGAGGATGGGAGATATTTCTTCTCTCTCTCTCTCTCTGTTGCTCCTTCTCTCTGCCTCTTTGCCCTTCAAATAAACAAGAGAAAGTTGGCATTTGTGACAGAAGTTGAAGAAGTATGCATATGTAATATAAACACACACATTTCAGGAAAGAAATGATGAATTTAAAAATAACCCAGTAAGTTCCATTATTTTTCATTTTGTAGTTTTTCTTTCTTGACTGTAATGATCTTACTCTGTACCTATTGAGATTTTTTTATGATTTCAGTGGAAGCTGTCACATTAGTTTTCATTGTGTATAATAGCTTTTATTCTTGCCCATTTCTGAGGGAATATATTTCAAGCTCTCTTTTCTTCCATAAAGTGTACCCTGCTAGGTATGGAAAAGTTTACAGGCTACTGATGTTATCTTTACTTTACCATATGATACACCGTTAAAGTTTTTGACTTCCTAATGTTTTGCACATAGTAAGTGATGGTAGAGTTTTTTGGGATGCATAAATAAATAACTGGATCCATGCATGAATAAATTACTGCAGTCAAGTCATAAGAGAAACTGAAATGCTATCTTCAAAAATTATTCTTTGGAAAAATCATTTAAGCATGTAGGATAGTTCTGAACTGAAAGCAAAAGCAATATTTATATTTCAATATGAGTGTAAAGTATACTGGTGTAAAGTTAATATTTGCATGAATCACACAAGTAGTAGAAAAATGCTTCCATCATATTTGAGTGAAACAGATACTTGAAGAAATATTGTTTCTTTCTCTCACATAATAATGTTTTCTTCTTTCTTCTCCCCCTTTAAATGACCTTGACTGCTTGATATGTGCACAATCTATGTATTCAGAGAGATCTGATTTCAAGACTGAGCTTTTAATAGGTGTGTGATCTTAGGCGAGTTATAGAAACTTCACAAGGCTCTTTTTCTTCACTTGGACATTAAAAATAAGATTAGCCTCTTCACGGGATTATCATAAGGAATAAAATAACTCATGCACATGTACTAGGCACCCAATACATGGTAGCTGCTATTATTTTTGTGGTATTTGTTTATTTTCCTATAATGCTCCCACTTTTCCCTGTTTCCTCACAACACCATTCCATCTAGCATTCCAGAATGCCTCTCTCTATTTAATTTTTCCTTTTTCATCAATCTTTAATCCTCGGCCCCTTTCTCACCCAAGGGCTATGTTCAGAATCTTCAACTGGTTTGTTCTGTCTAATTTTCTGGAACCTCTTGAGAAATGAGTAGTTGACTCTGATTTTTGCTTTTTGCATTGAGCTACTTCCTAGGCTGGAATGAAAACAGCATGGGTGCCATTTGAACCCTTCCTAAGTAATAAGGATGCCATAATAATCTACTGAATTTGTTCTCAAATGCAAGTGTGGAGTGTGCATCCAGATCAACTCAAACTTGTTGTAAGTACACTCATAGGCCCTACATTCAAATATTTTAATTAAGTAGATCTATTAGTGGATCAGAGAAGTCATCTTAAAAATAAAAATAGGGTAGGCGCTGTGACATAGTAGGTAAAGCCGCCACCTGCAATGCTGGCATCCCATATGGGCACCGGTTCGAGTCTTGGTTGCTCCACTTCCGATCCAACTCTCTGCTGTGGTCTGGGAAAGCAATAGAAGATGACCCAATTCCTTGGGTCCCTGCACCCATGTGGGAAGACCCAGAGGAAGCCCCTGGACCTTGATTTTGGATGGGCGCAGCTCTGTCTGTTGGGCCAATTGGGGAGTGAACCAGCAGATGCAAGACCTCTCTCTCCCTCTCTCTCTCTCTGCCTCTCCTCCCTCTGTGTAACTCTGACTTTCAAGTAAATAAATAAATCTATAAAAAAAGAAATAAAAATAATAATACCACTCTAGGTAATCTTATGGTATAACAGGTTTTGAGAACCAACTATCTATTCTAATTATTCAGCCAAGAAAAACTTGTCAATAAGTATTCTGTAATACAGATGCTCCCTGCGCAAATAACACTTCCAAGAAACTGGATTCATATGCTTGGTGCTATCACAGTGTGGTGTATTTCAAAAGCAGAGTGATAGAATGAAAAACCTGTGGGTCTTGGAGTAAGACAGACCTGAATTCAACTTTCAGCATGAAAATAGTATAATATTTTCTGCCTTTCAATGTTCTTTAATGAGTGAATGTGATCATTTGTGTCACGTGCACAACACATAATAGTTATTCCAATACTATATTGTTCCTTATTTCTAAAATAACTTTCTACTTGGCAGATATGAGTTGCTGTGGTAGATTGAAACATTGGGTTTTATTCTTTACTTGTCTCTGCATACACAGCCTGGGTATCATTTTATTGTGATTCTCTGATCATTGGCTTTTGGCTTGGCCTTGTGACTTGTTTTGACCAAAGGATAATAAAATTCATGATCTAAGCAAGAGCTTGGATTGTGTTTGCATGATTTGGCATATACTATTATGCCTCTTTCAATACCATGAATAGAATATGTCCCAAACCTGACCTACTAATCCAAGGAAAGTGAGGGACACTTGGACCAGAGTTACTCACTGGGCCTGATAAACTGCAGGTTGAGGAAGAGCTACATAGCCAAACCTAGCCTATCACAGCCTAGATAAACTAACTCCCAGCTGACCTGCAGTCATGTGTGTGGGCTCAGCTGAGATCAGCAAAGCTGTTTCAGCTATCACAGTCAAAAGCAACAAAGGTGGATTTGTGTATCCATGGAAATAAAATATTTTGTTTTAAAACTGTTTGGCGATGGTTTGATAAGAAGCCTTATTGTAGTAAATAGCCACCCTGTAAATGCTTTTGCCTTTTTCCAATGCTAATGTTGAGTTATCAACCTGCCAAAAGAAGTACACACACATATGCACACACACAAGCAAAACAGATTCCTTACTTGTCAACAAGACTATCTGCCATTTCTGTTGGTTTAGCAGCAGGTGGTTGTATATTTGTACATAGTTATGCTGCCTTAAAGTACTCCTGGAACATTGCATGGACATAATTCTATGCCTCTGACATGGTGCATTTTTCAGTTTTGAAGTGTAAAGATCTTGCAGGAGATATTTGGGCCGGGTCTCAGCCCAATTTCCATTGCAGATTTTTGTTCAAGTTGTGAACAGACAGTGAAGAGGTTGCTCCTGAAAGCAGAATATAGAAAGAAGGTCTAGAGGGTCGAGAGACAATTACTCAGTATTGTTTTTAAGAAATGAGCAGCCAAAGAAAAACAAGAACATAGTTGGATGCCAAAAACGTAGAAATTAAATGATGCAGGTAGTTCACTTTATTTATTGTACATCAATAACCAATCAGCTCTTGCTTACTTTTTGTTTATTACAGACATTGCTTTGACAAACATCTTCAATGATGCATTTCTCTATGTACATATAAATAGAAGTCTCCTTGGATATACCTGCATACCTAGGAAAATTATGTGAATGCTTAATTTCACTTAATGATTAAAAATTTCTCCCTAAAATGGCTACATCTATTTGTTTCCAACATTTGCACATAAATATTTCAATTACTCACATATTCACCAATATTTGATACTACCTGAATTTTTAATTGCTTTTGTATGATGGGTATATAGTGGTCTTTCATTGTTTTAACCTGTATTTTTGTTTTTAAAGTATTTATTTACTTGAAAAGTAGAGTGGCAGAGAGAGAGGGAGATACACAGAGATATCTTCCATTCACTGGTTCACTCTCCAAATGGTCTCACCCTGGAACCAGGAACTCCATCTGGGTTTCCCACATGGATGGCAGGGACAAAAATGCTGGGGCCAGCATCTGCTGCCTATCAAGTGTACATTAGCAGGAATCTGGGTCACAAGAAGAGATATGACTCAATCCTAGTCACTCTGATATGAGATATGGGCATTCCATGTGGCAGCTTAACCTGCTGTGCCACAACAAACCCGAGTTTCATATCTTTGATTACTTCTGAAGCTGAGCATCTCTGTTATTGATTAATTTGTTGTGAAGGTAATATACTTCTTAATTGGACTTTGAGTTTCTCCTTTGAGAATTACCTACTTATATTTTTTTCCAATTTTTACTGGGATTTTTTTTTATTTTTTAATTTTTTTATTTTTGACAGGCAGAGTGGACAGTGAGAGAGAGAGACAGAGAGAATGGTCTTCCTTTGCCGTTGGTTCACCCTCCAATGGCCGCCCCGGCTGGCGCGCTGTGGCCGGCGCACCGCGCCGATCCAATGGCAGGAGCCAGGTGCTTATCCTGGTCTCCCATGGGGTGCAGGACCCAAGTACTTGGGCCATCCTCCACTGCCTTCCTGGGCCACAGCAGAGAGCTGGCCTGGAAGAGGGGCAACCAGGACAGGATCGGTGCCCTGACCGGGACTAGAACCCGGTGTGCTGGCGCCGCAAGGCAGAGGATTAGCCTATTGAGCCGCGGCGCCGGCCCTTACTGGGATTCTTGTCTTGTTCTTACTGATTTACTCATGATATATTCTAGACATTGATTTGTTTCCAAATCTTTTTACTTGCCTATTAACTTTGTGTTATGATATTTTGAATTGAACAAAAATTAAATTTTGATAATGTTATATCCATCACATATCTCAACAAAAGTGTGTGCTTTCTTCATCTTGTTTAAGAAAGGACGTTCCACACCAAGGTAAAAAAAAATATGTTTACTTATTTTATTTGAGTACTTCCACAGTTTTGTTTTTCACAAAGTAGATATTAATACAACTGAAGTTTTCAGTCAAGATCATCCAAATTTGTTTTCATTGGCTATATTGAGATACTGAGTATGACTGACATGTGGCCAACACTTTAATAAGTGTTGCTTTAATCATATTAGTTCTTTCTAATCCCTACACAAGGTATGGCACATAACTCATCCAATGATTGTTACGCCAATTTCCAGATGCCAACAACAAACAATTTGATCATCAAAATTTGCTTTTTAACATCTTTTTTTTTCCCAGAAAGAACTTGAAGTAGCTCACTAGGCTGTCATCTGATAAAGCTATGATAAAAATACAACTAGACATTCAGATGCACAGTCAGGGAAATTATCAATTGAATTTAAAAAAAAACACTATTGTAAAATGTAATGGTCAACTCTCAGTTCCTCTTCTACTTGACCTCTCAGAAGCTTTTATCCATTCACAAATTCCTAGAATAATTTCTTGAAATATTCTCCTCTCTTTTCTTTCAAATGTATGCTAAGTTTCCCTCACTGACCACTTTATTAGCTACTGCTTCCCTTGCCACAACCTTTCAGGAAACTTCAATGATTTCTCTTGTTCCCAACCTAAAAATAGTGAACTGCCTCAAGGCTTAGTCCTGAGCCTCTTCCCTTCTCTAATGCTATTCTTTCCTAAGTGATCCCATCCAAGCCTGTGCCTTCAAGTATCCTGTACTTGCTGATGACTCTCAGATGTATATTTCTACCCCAGATCCAATTCAACTCCAGATTTTTATAACCAGTTGCTATTCAATATCTCCACTTGGATCTCAAATAGTCTTTTGAAACATACTGTCAAAATTTAAGTGTTGATTTCTGTCCTCCATTTCCTCCTCCCTCAAACCTACTCCCCCACTCTATCCCATTCTAGTAAATAGTACCACCATTCACTTATTTTCTCAGCCTAAAGCCTTAATTTTTTTCTTTGATTTATTTTTCTGTTACCTCCTACTCCTTAGTAAATCATGTTAACTCCACCTTCAAAATATACTCTCAACTGACCACTTTGTATCATCTCCATTACACAACCCTGGTCTCAACCACTGTGAGCTCTTGCCAGGATGTATATAACAACTCTTCTACTCTTGTCTCCTGTAATATGTTTTCTTAGTATCCAGACTAGACATAGAAGCTAATGTCTTCATTGTGTTGTGTCACTTCCTGCTTTAAAACCTTCCATGATTTGTCATTACACATTCTTGTAGACTAACACCCAGGTCCTTGTCACGGCCTGCAAGTCCCTGGCTGCCTAATCCTCTGACCTCATTCCCCGCAACTCTTCCCCAGTGCTCACTGCACTCAGCCATACTGGCCTTCTTTGCTTTTCCTGAAATATGTGACCAAGATCCTGCCTCTTGGTTCTCTTGCTGGCTCTTTTGTGTGTCAGTAAAACTCTGCCAAAAGAGACCCTTGCTGTGTTCACTAAACTCATTTAAGTCTCTGCTCAAATATTGTCTCTTCAGAGAGGCCTTCCCTGACTATCTTATCTGAAGTATCATTCCTAACTCACTTAATCTATCACCTCAATGAACTTAGAATATTTTCATCATCTAGCAGTCGATTACCTCCTTAGCTATCATCCCTCTCAACATTCCATCCTCCTATCTCCCATGGCCCTAAACAACCATTAATGTACTTTCTATCTGTATATAAGGGAGAATCAAAAAGTTCATGGAAAATGGAATTAAAAGATAATGAGAATTTTCCACAAACATTTTGAATCCCATGGCAGATTTCCTTACTGAAGATACTGCATGGACATTCATGCATGGCAAAATGATGTTTTGGTTAACAATCACCATTATTTGACTGTGTATATACTGTATATCCTAGATATGTAGTAGACTACAACATCTAGGTTTGTGAAAGTACATTCTATGATGCTTGCACAACCACACAATTTTCTAATAGTTATCAGAATGTGTCCCTTTAGTTAAGAGACATGAGTATAAACAGCATTAAACAATATGACTTTTGTGTCTGGTTTTTAAACTTAACACAGTATTTTTCAAGACTTCCACATTTTAGCATAAGCAAATGTTTCTTTCCTTTTTTTTCCTAAAGAAACTCACTAAATGCTTGTATTTTATGAACATTTAGAATGTCCACAAAATTGCCTATTAATAATAAAGATTTTATGATTATTTGTATAGATATTCTTTTTTATTTATATAAGGTGAACAAATTTCATGCATTTCATATATAAAGATTTAGAAGCATAGTGATACTTCCCACACTACCTTTCCTGCTTGTCACTCTCCCACCCTCTCTCCTCCTTCCTTTCTTATTTTTTCTTTTACATTTTACAATGACTTACTTTCATTTTATTTTATAATCCTAAGCTTAACCTCCACCCCAAGTAAAGAATTCAAAACACTGTGTAGCATTCTTGTGTGGACCTAAGTTTATGTATCCTGAGTATAGCTTAGGAATGTTTATATGAATGTATATAAGGGTATTTCAAAAAGTGTTTGGAAAATTTGATTTAAAATATAAATTTATCTTAGTGCAAAAATTTTGAAACCCATGCATATAAGTGGTCTTCAGAAAGCCTATGGAAGGGGCAGCACTGTGGTGTAGCAGGTTAAGCTGCTGCCTGAAGCACCTGCATACCACATGGGCACTGGCTCAAGTCCTGTCTCCTCCACTTCTGATCCAACTCCCTGCTAATGTGCCTGAGAAAGCATTGAAAGATGGCCCACGTCCTTGGGCCCTTGCACCCACATGGGAGACCTGGAAGAAGCTCCTGGCTCCTGGCTTCAGCATGGCCCAGTCCTAGCAATTGTGATGAGTAAACCAATGGATGGAATATATTTCTCTCTCTCTTTTTCTGTTTGTAATTCTACCTTTCAAATAAAACATACAAATCTTCACAAAAAAAAGTTAATGGAAAATGTGTATTTAAAAATCTCATGGATTTTAACAATTTTTGCATCAAAATAAACTTTTCATTGCATTTTCCATAAACTTGTTGAAATACATCTATATATGTTATATATAGATATATACATACATACCATACACACAGAGAAAGAGATAAAAACATTTGGCTCTGGAAATTGAAGAGAAAAAAAATGCAAGGTTAAATGATTTGTGAAATGTACATAACCAAAGCAGCATCTGCCTCCAGAGGTGGAGGCAGAAATATAAGTGTTCATAGTGTGCATTATAGGTGGGAGGTTGGTTAAAAGGAAAGTGGTACTTAATAAATAAAGTGCTGAGCTGATACTTCTTATAACTGAGGTGAAACCATCTGCTGTTACATACCAGCTCCCCAAACCCTGAGGAAAACTTTGAAGGACTCTGTGCTCAAATCTTGGTCAAATCATTTAGGTTATGTGAACAGGGAAAGAGGCTGGGTTTTTTATCCTCCATAGGTCCCCTCACCCAACCCCTAATTCTCACCAAAAAAAATAAATAAACAATTCACTGTCTTCAAAGCATCATGGCCCAGATTATAACTCTTAAAAGTGGATGTATTCTGTTCTTAACAGAATATTAAAATTATCCCTTATCCATGCTTTCCTTAAAAAAACTTTCCATAAATACCAAGGATAAACTGTCAGATTATATTTTTGCTGTTCGTTTTAATAGTCTTACTTAAAAACAGTTCCAAAATGTATAAGCAATATGACATTATTAATAATAAATTTCTTGTTTATAACATGCAGAAGTTTTTCAAAACAGCATATTTACAGGAACTGTATTATAAAACTGTTTTTGTTGACTCTTAATTTTTTTTTAACTTTTTTTTTTGAAAGGCAGAGAGAAAGAGTGAGCAAGTGTGTGAGAAACATACAGATTCAGAGACAGAGAAAGAGGCAGCACTGACACTCACTGATTCACTCCCCTAATGCCTTATATATCCAGGGCTGTGCCAGGCCCAAGGCAGACGCCCAGAACTTCATCAGGGTCTCCCACATTGGTGGCATAATCCCAAGCACTTAAGGCATCATCTGCTGCCTCCCAGGGTGTGCATTCACTGGAAGCTGGGATTGAGAACAGAAACAGAACAGAATAGAAACTCAACCCACACACTCCGATGGGGGATGTTGCTGACCTAAGGAGTGTCTTAACCATTGTGCCAAACACCTGTCCCCTGCCTCTTACATGTTTGACTTATATTTATATACTGACTGGATATGTTATAACTCTTAGGGGAAGGGAAATAGTTTCCTTCAAGAGAGAAAGACAAAATTGCTGATTACGTAAAATTCTTGGTGGTGGAATGTACTCTGGGGAAGGAGCAGATGATTTATAACTTTGTACATTGAGGGAGTACTCCAGATTTTATAGTGTATATTTGTATTTTTATTTATAGCTGATGTACAGTGATGTAAAACCTAACTGGTATGTGAAAATGCATGTAGTTTATTTTTAATCTTTGTAGTATCTCAAAATCTTTTTTAAATAAAATTGTGTACAACACAGGCCAGTGTTAGCTATTACTGACATTTGGGGAATAAACCAGTAGATGATTTCTCTCTCTCTCTCTCTCTCTCTCTCTCTCTCTCTTCCTTTCAAAAAAAACAGGTAATGAATAAATAAATAAATATTTTTTCAAAAGAAAAATGTATACTCCTGGAATTTTAATTTTTATAATACATTTTAGTTTATATTCTATTGCCAGAAATGCTGAAGGCTTGCCATCTTCTTTAGTGAGTTTGTTTCATTATCATCCTTCATTCATCTTCTCAGTAGCAGTTTAGGAAGTGCTGAAATTAGATTATTATTATTATTTTTTTTTTGTCAGACAGAGTGGATAGTGAGAGAGAGACAGAGAGAAAGGTCTTCCTTTTTGCCGTTAGTTCACCCTCCAATGGCTGCTGCGGCCTGCGCATCGCGCTGATCCGAAGCCAGGAGCCAGGTGCTTCTCCTGGTCTCCCATGCGGGTGTAGGGCCCAAGGACTTGGGCCATCCTCCACTGCCTTCCCGGGCCATAACAGAGAGCTGGCCTGGAAGAGGGGCAACCAGGATAGAATCCAGCGCCCCAACCGGAACTAGAACCCGGTGTGCCGGCGCCACAAGGCGGAGGATTAGCCTGTTAAGCCACGGCGCCAGCGAAATTAGATTTTTACCAAATTTTCTTACTAATTATTCTATTTGAATAAACAGGCTAACTTTTGTTGAAAGGAATAGAAAGAAAGTAGAGGTCTCTAAACTCAAAATGCATCTAGATCACCTTGCTAAAAAGCAGATTCACAGGAGCAATGAACCACAAGATACATTTTGGGAAATTTTAGTCCAGGTGCCAAAATGATTTTAAAAGAAAGAAATTAGCATATACACTCACTGTGTCTAAGTCAGGGCTGTAATTTGGAGTGAAAATTTTATTTAAAAAGAAAAATAACAAAAATCTCATTTAAGAAATTGTTAGCACCTTTAGGAGCAAGAACAGTAGAAAAGAGGGAAGAAATGAAGGAACTTTACTATCTATTGATATATCAGATTATTTTCTACTCTGTCTTAGGAAGAAGATAAAGCAACATATTCCTCATCTTGCAGTGCTTCCATAACAACACTTATTAATGGCTCCCAGTAGTCTAAATAAGAGAAACTACTCTGTCAGACATATTCACAAGCCCAAGAAACTACAGAAACCAAGAAATTAGGACAGTCATAGTGATATTGGGATCAAGCCTAGAAGAAGCTGTAATATTTGCTTTTCCTCATTTTTCTTTGAATTCAATGGCAATATGTTTGTGGAAAACTGTGAATCACTTGCCATGCCATCAAAAGATCTCCAAGCATTTAAAGCCAAAGTTTGCTTAGAGCATCATTATATAAATGCAAACTTTGCCATACATTTTCTGAAATTATACATATATTTTCCATCTTCCAGTATTTCATGTAACTGCATTTTTCCAAATAAATTATGCTCACCTTATTACCACAAGTATGTTATCTATTTTTTTTTTCAAATTTGAATTGTTGTTCTTAGTTCGCTGTGAATCATCAACATGCTTTCTGGAAATGCCATTAGTAGGGGCTGTCGTTGTGGCACAGCAGTTAAACCTGGCATTGTGATACAGGCCTCTGATCCAGCTCCCTGCTAATGCACCTGGGGAAGCAGTGGAAGATGGCCCAAGTGCTTGGGTTCCTGTACCCACGTGTGAAGTCCAGAGGAAGCTCCTTGCTCTGATCTGGCCAAGCCCTAACCATTTCTGCCATTTGGGGAATGAAACAACAGATCTCTCTCTGTTCCTCCCTCTCTCACTGGAAATCTGACTTTCAAATAAAGAAATACATCTTTTAAAAAGGGAATAAAAAATGTGCAGCATTTAAAAATAATTTAAAAAATAAAATGAAAAAGAAGTGCCATTAGTAGTTGTAGAAGTGAGCAAGAAGTAAAAATAGATTCCCTTTCCTTGTTTAAAAATTTTTATAAAGTGACCCATTTTTAGACAAAAAATGAAAGAATTGCTTGAAAATACACAATATACATACAGTTAAGGTGTGTTTACTATAGACCAGTACTTAAATCATCAGCTACATGCCATGTTTCTCAAAATGTGTTCCATTCAAGGTTGATTCATAGCACTACCTTTTTTTTTCTTTTTTGTGGGGGAGAGGAAGGTATAGTGTTAAAAGATTTGAGAACTGATGTGTTAAATAGTGTTAAGCAGATTTACTTACTGCAGAACTTCAGAGAGCCTTTAATATTCAGGGCTTAATAAACATTCAGTGATATGGGAAAGAATTTGTATGACAAAAATGACTTCTAAGTAGCAATGTCAGTGTGGGTGTAAGACTAAACCATCATATTATTTATGAAACAGAGCATATGACCTTCTTCTGTGTTCAAATACTTATATTTTAAAATAATTTAATGTGAGAAAAAGAGGGCCATTTGCATAGCATGTTTTGTTTCAGTTCAACATTTTCTTTCATTGAGAATGTGCCCTAGAGGGCTGAGGCCTTATTGATAAGTTCCAAGTGGATATGTTGGTACTCTCTCTACTTCATATGTTCAGTATCATCACATTTCCCTCTTTTGATTAATAGTAGTTAAAATTCTTATTTTTCAGAGAGAACTTCAACATGTTAAACCTGAAGAAATTTTTATGCTCTTGAGTGTACTTTTGTAAAAATCAGTATATAATGTTTATATATTGTGTGATATTTGAAAAAGAGAGCAAAATTTGTGTTACAAGAAACATTTTTCATTCCTATTAACATCTGCCCTAAATGATTTAGAGTATTTTTACTCTTAAAATTATATAGAAGAGAGATTATTTTAAAAACTTTATTTATCATAATTTATTTTTATGCAGAGAGACAGCAAGCCTCCCCCCCCACAAACCCCTCATCACCACCACCACCATCATCACACAATTCTTTCATCTAGTGATTCATTTCACAAATGCCTACAACAGCCAATGTTGAGTCACAGTAAAGCCAGGAGCCAGGGACTCAATCTGGGTCTCCCATGAAGGTGGCAGGGACCCAAATACTGCTACTACTGCTGCCTTCCAGTGTTCGCATTAAGAGTAAAGTTGAATCTGGATCAGAGGAGCCAAAACTCGAATGCAGGCACTTAAATATGGGATGTGGACATCCCAAATGGCATCCTAATGACTACACCAAATACCCGCTGAAGAAAACAGATTATGGAATCAAAGATTATGCATATGTATTTGACAAATTGCTTTGTGGGAAGATCGCCTGATTTTTCTTCTCTTAGCAACAGAAAATGAGAGGGATTATATTCTCACCCCCTTTTCACCCTTATGTAGTTTTTCTTTAAAAAATATACTAATTTGTTAGGTATAGTATTTATTTTAGTCCAATGTACATTTATTTGATTATAAGGAAGGTTGATCTTTAAATAAAATGTCTTTAAATGACTTCTGAACCAGAAGTACTTAGGTTTCCTGAAGATAGAGCATTGAAGGGTCAAGTGTTGTCTTTCTGCATCTCCTCCAATTGTGTCAGGGACATTAAAGCTACAGAAATTAGCTTAAAACAAAAGAAAAAAAGACAGGCAGCTGGACACTTACAATTTAGGACTCTTTTTATGAGGTAGCAGAGGGATAATTAAATTCATCAGTGTTAAACCCTAGGGATTGTTAAAACAGATGCTGAAATGGAAAAAGGTTTGATTTCACCTTCATTAAAACATAGACACATTAAAAAGGATATCCGATGAATCTTCTTTTAGGAGATTAGTGTTCTTGTAATCTTTATGGAAAATATCACTATGAGAGCAGCCCAAGTATTGCATTATCTACAGCTCCCTTCATTTTGAGAACTTACCTCTTATCCTTTGACATCTTACAAAACTAGTGTGAACTTATATTGGACAACCAATCATTCATAGACAATGATTCAGAATTGTGAATTCCTTGGAAACCAAAGAATACAAGTAGACATCATTATTAGAGGAATAACATTGGCACTATATTTTTCTCTGTTTGATGTACTTAATTCTATTTTTAATACCCCAAATCATTAGCCTATTTTTGCATGGGTTATCATGAAAAGCTGAAGCTAGTCAATTCTATGAAAATAATTCTGATCCTAACCAAAGCCAAAGAATAATTAAAGATATCCAGTTATCATTGCCAATTTCACTCAGCTTTTTTGAATAACGTTGAAAAAGTGAAATGTCAATATGAATTATAAAACTGTTTAATGTGATAACTTCTATTGAAAATTTGCATAAATATTTAGTGAACCAAAGTCATAACCTGTGTGGAAGAAATTAATACACTGTTCGGTGTGATGGTTTTAGAATGAGGCAATATGAAGCAACATTGATATTGCCAATTAATTTCCATTCAGAAATACAGTGCTTTTAGATTAATTTTTCAAGGTTAGTTCATAACATATTGTGATACCTTAAAAGCAACTGTACTTCTTTGGTTCAATTCAACTGGTTAAAATTCTTGCCAAATGCTGGATCTGGGGAATGAATTTTTTTGTTTCAAATGCTGAAAACAACTAGGCATAAATCACTACATCTGTCAATTCCTTTCTACTTCTCCATTTACAGCATGAAACAGTTATTGGGAAAAGATTTTTTTTTAAGATTTATCTATGCATTGGAAAGGCAGAGTTACAGAGAAAGAAGGAGAGAAAGAGACAGAGATGTTCCATACACTATTTCACTACCCAAATGGATGGCTGCAACAGCCAGCTCTGGGTCAGACTGATGCGAGGAGCCAGGAGCTTCATCCAGGTCTCCCTTTTGAGTGGCAGGGGCCCAAACGCTTGAGTCATCCTCTGCTGCTTTTCCCAGACTACCAGCAGGGAGATGGATTGGAAGTGTAGCAGCCGGGACATATGGGATGCCAGCATTACAGGTGGCAACTTTAGCAGCTATGCCACAACACTGGCCCCCAGGAAAAGAATTTTGATGCACATGACCTCTGAAATTGTGTGGCATCTAATAAAATAAATTTTAGTTTAATGAGTAGAATAATAATTCAATGAAACTCCTTACTTTAAGCTAGTGCGAGTTTAGTTTTATTTTGTTATATTATTTCTTTCAATATATTTTATACTTTGTTCTTGGCAATTACATTTATAACCTTTAACAAATTTTGAAATGTTTATTGTCATTTATTTGAAAGGCTGAGTGACAGAGAGAGAGAGAGAGAGAGAAAGAAAGAAAGAGAGAGAGAGAGAGAGAAATTGTCTATCTGCTGGTTCCCTCCCCAAATGCCTGCAACAATAAGGACTGGGCCAGACTAAAGCTGAGGACCAGGAACTCCATCCAAATCTCCCAAGTCCGAGGCAGAGGACCAAGCACTTGGCTCATCACCCGCTGCCTACCACAATGTATTATTAGGAGGCTGGATCTAAAGCAGAAGTAGCCAGAACTCTAACTGGCACTGTGAAATGGGATGTGGCTGTCCTGAGTGGTAGCTTAATCACTCTTCCACAACACTCTCCACTAATGATATTTTTGAAAAAGTTGATACTTGTTTTTGATGAAATGATGCAAAAAGATATTCACAGAAAAAATTCCCTACCATCCCTAATGAGCGGTCTAGGTACTTCCGTAAGGAACAAGTGCTGTCATGTTTTTGTCAGAGATTATCTATATAAACATCTTTGTAAAAGAAAAGCAGAATGAAGTTGTAACTATATAACAGGCAGTATGATTTTCTGTTTATTTCTCTGTATCTCCAGTTATTTCCTAACTTCTCAAGTCAGGAACTATGCTTTTTTATGTTTTTAGAAAATGTATGTGGAATACCTGGTTTGTCCAAGTACTATTGTTCAGTGGAGCATTATTTTATTTTAAATCATATAATATTAAGATGCTATATTATTCAGGAATTGGTTTACATGATTGTAGGAGCTGGAAAATCTGAAATCCATTGGCCAAGATGGCAGGCTAGATATTCAGGTAAGAGCTGATGTGGTGACAATGAATCTAAAAAAATCACTCAATTTCTATGTTGGAGTTTGAAGACATAATTCTTCTTTGGGAAACCATTATCAAGGTCTTCAAGTAATTGGGTGAGGCCCATTTACATTATGGAGATGAACTTGCTCTATTTAAAGTCAATACATTGTAACTGTTAATCACATCTGCAAAATATTTGTACAGAAACATCTTGACTAGGATTTGAAGAGGTAACTGATCATCAGAGCTTAGCCAATTTGACACATAACATTAACCATTACAGATGCATACTTGTTACAATATTATTCAGCAATCGTTGGATAATATGATAATTCTGCAGAGGATCTAGTTCAAAATATATTTGTTTCAAAACATGAATTGCACTGTTCATTGATCTGTTCTCTAAATCTATGTGCTAATTTACTCATAAGTGCACTTTCCCTGTCTTTTAGTTGTAAAAAAAAAAAAAAACAAACACAAAATCCTGTATTTTGCAACAGAATGGATGCAACTGGAAGCTATTAGTTGTGAAATAAATCACTTAGTGAAATAAATCACTCTCAATAATATAGATTTTATATGTTTTCCCTGATCAGGGTAACTAACAGGGTACCTGTAATATTATGTATTGGAGTGAAATAGACCTTTGAGATTTGATGATTGTTTACATCCCTTGTCTCTTCTGTAGAGGAACAGTATTCTTTTTTGTTGTTGTTGTTCTTAATACAATTTTTTGAACTCTTTTACTTAGTGTGGAGTTAACCTTATGATCATTAACTAAAGTGAAAGTGGATCTCTGTAAAAATTAATGATGGGAATGGAAGAGGGAGGAGAAAGTGTTGGAGCATGTGTAGGAGGGAGGGAAGAAGTATTACTATGTTCCTAAAGCTGTATATATGACACACATGAAACTTGTATAACTTAAGAAAAATTTAAAAAGAACTTTGATGGCTATTATGTTTCCATTGCCTCTTCCTAGTTTGACCCAGATAATATTTTAACCAGTTTATAGTTATTTAGCATTTTGTGAAACTTCATACATTTGATTTATATGCATTTTAGGAAACAGTTAAAATGTAAAAATGATTAAACCACTTATTTTGATTCATGTATCTTTTGTTTTACTTAACATATTTTTGAGAATCCTAAATGAGTTTGAAAAGTATTGTGCTTATAAAATATTTTTCTTATAATTAGTCTTTTTCACTTCCAGATTAACCCTATAGCATAACAGTGCCAGATATACCTCACCCAAATCTCCAATAAAATGTTGAAGAAAATATAAGAGGCAGATACATGAAACAGTTACAAAAGGGAAAAATATGTGAGATGGGGCATATGTAAATTGGATGAAACTGAGAATAAAAAGTCCACATTCACATTTGGAAACAAAATGATCAAATAAATAAGATGAGAAAAGACTTTGTCTTCCTTACTTCTTCACCCTAGACCAAAAACCCAGAGTTGCTCCACTGGCCAGACTATGCAACCACTTCCCTGTGCACTGTGGCAATTTAAAAAA
Source organism: Lepus europaeus (assembly GCF_033115175.1). Lineage (NCBI taxonomy): Eukaryota > Metazoa > Chordata > Mammalia > Lagomorpha > Leporidae > Lepus > Lepus europaeus. Next base: position 79,676,853 of record NC_084850.1, read on the forward strand.
TTTGTAAATATTTATTTCTATATTTGAGAGAGAGAGAGATTTCATCCTCTGTTTCACTGCCCAAATGGTCACAACAGTTTGGGCCAGGGTGAAGCTAGGAGCCAGGAACTCCATCCTAGTCTCCCACATGGGTAACAGGGGCCCAAGCACTTGAACCATCCTCCACCGACTTCCTGAGTTGCATTATCATGGGAATAGCTAGGAAAGGAACCAGCACTCTGCTATGGGGCACTGGTGTCACAAGCTGCAGTTGAACACATTGGGCCACAGCACTAGTCCCAAAGTGGCCATTTCTGAGACATACAGAACCTTGCATATCACTATTTTATGTTCCTTTATACATTCATTGGGGCAGTGGTTCTCATATCTGTCTGATTTATTTATTTAGCAAATATTTATTGAACACCTGCTGTAGTTAGATACTATTCTGCATACTAAGAACAAAGCAGAGGCCGGCGCCATGGCTTAACAGGCTAATCCTCCGCCTTGTGGCACCGGCACACCGGGTTCTAGTCCCGGTTGGGGCGCTGGATTCTATCCTGGTTGCCCCTCTTCCAGGCCAGCTCTCTGCTATGGCCTGAGACAGCAGTGGAGGATGGCCCAAGTGCTTGGGCCCTGCACCCGCATGGGAAACCAGGAAGAGCACCTGGCTCCTGGCTTCGGATCAGCGCGATGCGCAGGCCGCAGCAGCCATTGGAGGGTGAACCAACGGCAAAAAGGAAGACCTTTCTCTCTGTCTCTCTCTCTCACTATCCACTCTGCCTGTCAAAAAAAAAAAAAAAGAACAAAGCAGAGAAAAAATTGATATACTAGTGGGAGGACACAGAAAATAAAGTGGCTAAAAATATAAATGGATAAACTGCATGGTATATTAGAAAGTGATATATAATTGCTTCTCAGCCTTTTGGCTAAGATCAACTGTAGAACATGATCTTTACTATGAAAAAGTGAAAAAAAAGAAGACAAAAGGAGTTGTGAGTATAATGGATAAAATATAGTCAACATAAGTCTTATTAAGCTATTAGAATATTATGGAAAAATAAATATGTATGTGTGTACATAAACACATATAAATATATATAAAGTCGTTATTCATGTTTATAATTTCCAACTATATCTCTGAATAAGACCCTGAAGTATGTACTCCTGTCCACTGAGTTATTCATCTCAAATTATAGACATGTAAATATCTCTCATTTTGAAATAAAATGTAAAAAATTTCTATAGTTTCCCATTCTCCCTACCACCGCAAACAGTCCCTCTCTAGGTAGAATTCCAGAAGTAACCATTTACACTTGTGTCCATTAAATATATTTTTCATTTATCAGCCACATACATAGTCCTTATTACATGCCAGGGACTATTCTGAACATAGAGTATGTATTACTGTACTCCTTGTTTTATCAATCACTGGAGACATACAGCTCTTTCTGTTTTCAACATCTACTAGAATAATTTAACACAGTTATAGTTCACTTGGCAGAACATCAAGGAATTTTATTGCCCACTGTACAAATTCAGAAATGTCTTCTTTTATGTCAGCTGTAGAGATAGATACTTTCAAAAACATTTAAAAAAACTCTAAATACATAATAATTTCCCAAATTTCCTGCCACTCACCATACCATATCTTCACCACATGCAGAAAAGGAAGTAGAGGAAAATTTAGAATAGAGAAAATGAATTAATTTGTTGCCAGAGTCTATGCCTTTATCCTAGGAGATTCCAGATCCTATACCTTCTTAGACTTGCCTCATTGTTGGATTTTTCAAATTGCTTATAATCAGACTCCTAGATAAATGGTCTAACTATCCATATCAATATGAGATGCCTGTGCCCCAACTCGTGGCTTACCCACTGCATCAATATGTCCTGCAGGAATGAGAGTTTTTAATGGATAATAAGCAAATATCTCTCCTTTTTCTAGAACTTCATAAGGGTTAACGCTTCTACTGAAATCAAAGAAACAGAGAACATCCATTAGAGGACATTTGGCCATTCAAAGCCATTCATCCTTAAATGGCAGTGAACATTTAAGTACTTTAGGCATTGGTAATACTTTTACTTCAAACTCTCTCATAGTCCTCGTGTTTCCTCACATTAGGTGCTCCCTTTTCCTCACCTTTGTAACCAGATGGCCTTTATACTGAAATCTATGTATCTTTCTTGTGGTAGTTGTTCCCCAACCCTATTTCGTGCTTCAGTGAAGACTAATGTATTCATGTGCTTTTTATACTTGAAAATAGTTCACAGGGCAGAATTTAGAGGCAATGGGGTAAGCTCTTATTACTTCATTATAGCCATTAGTCAAAATTTTCTAGAAATGGGTCTAGATGCATCATTTTAACACAGTACATATCCTCCTTAATTTAAAATGGAGTTGTGTCTCATAAACTTTCATAAATGGAAAATCATGCAAGCTGAAAATGCATTGAAAACAACTAATTTACCACAAATACAAGCATAGCACACTGTAGAGCATAAATTTTTTTTCCCTTCCTGATCACAGGGCAGACTGGGAGCTGTGGTCTCTACCAGCATCTAATATTGTGACAGAGGAACCCCTTTCCCAAGGAAAAATCAAAATTCATAATTCAAAGCATGGTTACTACTGAATTCATATTTGCTTTCATATCATTGTCAAAAAATCATAAATCTAACAATCACCATAGTAAGTCAGAGACCTTTGGAAACCAAATATATGAAAGTAAAGTCTATTTTATTGTTGGATAATATAGGAATTTCAAAGTCATTAGATACTTTAGGCTCACAGAATGACAGAGAGCCCTCCTAAAATTTTACTGTTTGTTTTGAGGTTTTGTCAAAAACTCCTCCTCTGGATCAAATTCTGCTCCAAAGCTAGTGAATCATGACAAGGCCAAGGCAACTTCAGCTGGCTGACAAGGTCACAGCAGGTCTGTCTCAGCAAGGCATGAGAAGGACAGCTGCGGTCTTCTTGGTGGCTTTAGGTTTGATGGGAACTACACTCTGCATAAGCAAGCCGGAGCTTCCTGGTGGTCCTGCTAATGATTGCTGTATTCCTAATTTTACGGAAGAGCACTTAGTCTCATAACCTCCAAAATGCCCATTGCCTTGTAGAATTTTAATCAAGCAGAATGTTAGTGTAGGAGAAAGGGTTAATGCATTATGCAAGGTTGAGCTGTTTGTGGAAAAGAATTAAAAGGCAGCAGGCTCTCTGGTTTATACTTCCCACTAGAATAAAGATAGGTGTTAATAAAGCTTTAATTCACTATATGCTACAAATACTACAATGGTTAGGATCTCAAAACTGTAGAATAGATCTAAGTAAACCTTTAAATAAGTGCAGTAAAGAAATTAAAGAATTACAGAAAAAATTGCAAAGAGGGGATACATTTTAAAAAGGGTCTGCTTTGAACTTGGGGCGTCTAGTAAAGATTAGATTAGGAAGGTACTATTCTAGCTTATGTAGCCAATTTCTGCATAGTTCAGCAGCACTGGAGGCCTTGGCTTGTGTGGGCAGCCTGTTATCTTGCACCTGTCTGTGATTGTAACCCATGCTCTGAGTATGCCCTTGAAAGTCAAAAAAAAAAAATGTAATTAGAAAAAATAGACAACAGGCTTTTCACTGTAAGAAGAAAAAATCATTATGTGGCTTATAATATAAAAATAAAGACTGGTGCTCAAAAGCCAGAGCCATGCCATCAGCCTTGCTGTGAGTGTCTCTCATTTCTTCGAGCGCCGACACCTCTCACACCTTGGGGCCCCTGAACTGGCTGGAGCTAGTCTCCGGTAGAATCAGAACCCCCTTATTTTAATTTATTTTTTTCTCTTTATTTCCTGATTTTCTGATTCTCATTTCTCAAACAAGCCGGTTTCTATGCTATTATCTTGCTAAGTAAATATCGGGAAATCCAACTCGCAATTCCATATATATTCTGAATCTCCATACCTTTATACTTCATTTCCAGTCACCTTTGGTTCAACGTTAGTTTTTCCAAATAAAGACTAAAAATGAATAATAAGAAAGCTATAGACATTTCATTTGACTGCAAATATGTGAGTTTTTATTTGGATTAGAAAATATGACAGAGATTGAACCTTGTCTTTAATGGTTTTAAACCTATCAAATAAAAATGCCAATAATTAAAATAACAGTAGAAGTTTTTTTTTTTTTACTTCTAATTATCAGGTTAAATAAATAGATATTCTAGTCCTGAGAAATACTAAATTTATCATTGTACCACATACTTGTCTTCCCTACTTTTTATACATATTGACAAATCCAAAATCCAACACACATTATCCGTATGTTAGCCAAATATTATGGTCTTGTTAATTACCAATTAATAATTGTTCTCATCTTGATCTTTAGGCAGCTTTTAGTAGTTTTTCCATCCCTTTTGAATATTAGGTTACAAACTGGAAGTCCGATAGGTAAATATGGCCAAAGAACATATTTTATTTGGTCTACAAAGTGTTTTTCCAATTGGAAAAATAGCCAAGGTTTAAAATTTGCTCAATGACACATATGAAAATACGTATTTTTGGTACTGGACTCTCCAGGATGCCATATTCTCCATTAAACCAACTGCATTTATTTTTGCAACTTAGCTCTGTCATACAACAAATTAAGCTTCGGATGCTTACAAATGTATTCTGAGAGAAAAGGAGGAAAGACAGGTTCTCCTGGAGAATTCTTCAAAAGAAAAGTAAATCTTTCTTTTTTTTTTTCCATGATATCTTGGCTTTCCATGCCTACTATACTCTCATGGGCTCTTCAGCCAGATCCGAATGCCTGGAGGGCTGATTCTGAGGCCAGAGTGTTGTTTAGGACATCTGCCATTCTATGAGTCTGCTGTGTATCCCGCTTCCCATGTTGGATCTTTCTCTCCCTTTTTGATTCTATCAGTTAGTATTAGCAGACACTTGTCTTGTTTGTGTGATCCCTTTGACTCTTAGACCTATCAGAGCCATCAATTGTGAGCTGAAATTGATCACTTGGACTAGTGCGATGGCATTGGTACATGCCACCTTGATGGGATTGTGTTGGAATCCCCTGGCACATTTCTAACTCCACCATTTGCGGCAAAAGACCTAAATGAAAGATCTCTGTGAGTGAGATCCCAGTGGAAAGAACGGGACCATCAAAGAAGGAGGTACCTTTCTCCGAATGGAGGAGAGAACTTCCACTTTTACTATGACCCTATCGGAATAAGATCAAAGTCAGCGAACTCTAAAGGCTTCCATAGCCATGACAACTCATGACTAGAGCCTAGGGAGATTACTGACGCCATGAACAGGAGTGTCAAATTGTTAAGTCAGCAACAGGAGTCACTGTGTACTTACACCCCATGTGGGATCTGTCCTTAATGTGTTGTCTAATGTGCAGTGATGCTATAACTAGTACTGAAACAGTATTTTTATACTTTGTGTTTCTGTGTGGGTACAAACTGATGAGGTCTTTACTAATTATATACTGAATTGATCTTCTGTATATAAAGAGAATTGGAAATGAAGAAAAAAAAAAACAACCCGGTGTTAAATTGGAAATGGCATAGAAAATTAATTAATTTTTTTAAAAAAACTATTATGTAGGATCTCTGTCTTTAATGTGCTGTACATTGTTATTTAATGCTATAATTAGTACTCCAATGGTAGTTTTTTCACTTTATGTTGCTATATGGGGCAAACTGTTGAAATCTTTACCTAATATATACTAAACTGATCTTCTGTATATAAAGAGAATTGAAAATGAATCTTTATGTGAATGGAAGGGGAAAGGGAGTGGGAAAAGGGAGGGTTGCGGGCAGGAGGGAAGTTGTGGGAGGGGGGAGGCCATTGTAACCCATGAGCTGTACTTTGGAAATTTATATTCATTAAATAAAAGTTTAAAAAAAAAGAAAAGTAAATCTTTCAAAGAGATTCCCTCCCATAAGTATTTTACTGTTCTCACTGCTACCAAGGGTAGATACAGTTTCATAAGGTAGATTTCAAAATAGCTATCCCCTACAATGTACAGATCAACAGGAGCTTTAAAACCATTTAGTCCTTTGGTGAATTCTATGGCTACAGCTTCAACTCAGGGTCCTCTTCTAAAAGTCTGTAGGTGTGACTCTTTCTCTGAGAATTGGTGAGAGTGAAGGAGTTTTTTTGTTTTTCAGTTGGAAAAAACATAGTCCATTAAACATGAGGCAAATTCTAAAATTAATATTTATTTTAAAATAATTTAATTCAATCTCATAAGGACTCAATATTTCCCATTCAAAATATTTGTCCCTTTCACACAGTTGTATAACATAAAAAATGTAGTAGCATTTCATGCTAATAAAGGTCTACTTCAGAATACTTAAATGGCACACATCATATTCTCAAAATATTGGGAAACTGGCCACAGATGAAAAATATTTTAGAAATATTTCCACTTTTGAAATATACATTACTATATTTTTCTGAAGGCTTCTATAATTAGAGTTTCTTTGAACAAAATTCATTTAAGACAGGAGTTAATTAATTCTGAAAATAAGCCACTTTAAATGTTCAAGGATAAAATATATATTTACCATTCAGCTTAATATAAATTTTCAAATTTAGCATGCACTTCTGTCTCTCATAAATTGGGAAGATTTTTCAAATGCCCTCTATAACTTGTAACAGAAACAAGGTTGACACATATTTATATACTCATTCTAAAATGTAAGGCCAGACTAATTCACAAAACCTAAGCCTAGGGCATTATTTTTATTCTCAAGTGATCCCAGTTATTAAAAACACTCACCTTGCTGTTTCTCCCCCACACAAACAGACTCGCAATAACTCATCAAATTCTTTTTGGGTTGTGAACCTTTGGAGTTCAGGGTCAGAATCCCTCTAATCCTTCCTAGCAATCCTGGGAAACCTGGCAGGATCCATCCCTAAGCAACAGAACTCACTCTTCAATAAGGCAACTCTGAAACTGAGAAGGGCTAAGGGATGACCAGCAGGTGCCATCTGTTGGGGCTCAAGACCATTATAAGCCATTTATGGACATCACAGATTCAGTCTTGCCTCCCAGCCCATCCTCTATTACTGGTGCAGGGTTGACAAGAAGGATTGAAGAGACTCCCTGAACTCCAGAGTTTCACAACCCAAAAATTACTTGAATATTTCTTCTTTATTGTTGATTTTAATAAAAGAAAACTAAAATTGTCTCAGACCTATTTGATAATATTTTCTCACCCTCCCTGTGCCGCCAGAAGCCAAATTCTAAACCCTCAGACAACTTATGGAACAATTGCTAAGTAACTCTTACCCTTATTACTTACCAATGCTTCTTCATTCTGCATACTTCAACTCTTGATCATTTGTTCACATCCTCTTATTCTAGAATGTCCTTATCCCATAGTTCACCAGAAAATTCCTATCTACTTGGTGATCTGCTAGAGATAGCTTGCACCAGCTCTCAAGAACCAACTATATATATCTCTTAGCAGTGGCTTCACAGTGACATTTTGAAATCAGCCATGATAGGACTGTGAGGAAATTTTTAAAAGTTCATGGAAAAAAGAATTTGAAAGATGCATTTATTTTACTGCAAAAAAAAAATGAAATCTATTCATGGTTTTTTAAATAATTTTTGTTTTCATAAGCTTTTTGAAATCATTTAATATATGGTGGAAGGGTGTGATTCTTTGTGCCAAAGTAAAACAAAAACCAGCAGCAACAACAACAATGAAATACATGTAAAAATGGGAAAATAAAGTAACCATGAGAATGCGGAACATTATGTATAGAATCTAAGGTTAGTTAGGGAGTTGTTGATATACTATACACAAGGACTTTTTATCTATTTACTTATCAGCATTTTATTTTAAAATAGTTTTAAATTTACAACACAAACATTGCAAAGTAGTAATATGAAGAGTTTCAATATACTCCCTCATATTGCATCCCAGTAATTAATATTGCTATAAATATGGCAGAACAGGTATTCCTTTGATAAAGTGTGTTCATGTAAGTAGTAAGTAGTAAGATTGCTGGATCATATGGCAGTCCCATTTCTAGTCTTTTTTTTTTTTTTAAAGAAATCTCCATACAATTTTCCACAGGGGCTGCACTAATTTACATTTTCAGCAACCATGTCTAAGAGTTTCCCTTTCTCTATGTCCTTGCCAGCATTTGCTGTTCTCTCTCTTTTTGTCTTTCTGACAGATGTGAGGTGATATCTCATTATGGTTTTGATTTGTATTTTGCTGATTTCTAGCAATATTGAGCATTTTTTTTTCATTTATACTTTTTTTTAAAGCTATCTATGCAGATCCTTTGCCGATTTCTTAACTGGATTGGTTGTTTTTCAGTTGTTGCATCTTTTTAAATACCTGGTAAATTCTTGATATTAAATCATTCGTCAGATCCATAGCTTGAAAATATTTTCTCTTTTGTAGGATGTCTCTACACACTGCTGATTGTTTCTTTTGCTGTACAGAAGCTTCTGAATTAGACATAAGATCATTTTTCAGCTTTGCTTTTGTTGCCTTGCTTTGTGAGTCTTATCTAAGAAATCATTGCCTACACCAATGTCTTTAATTATTTATTTTGTTTCCCTCTAGCAATTTCATAGTTTTAGTTCTTACATTTAGGTTTATGATCCATCTTCAGTTTATCTTTGTAAATGATATGTTGTAGGGATCTGATTTCTTTCTTCTACATATGCATGTCCATCTTACCAGCACCATTCATTAAAAGGATGATCCTTTCTCCAATGTATGTTCTTGGCACCTTTGTCAAAAATCATTTGGGTGTGTTTTCATGGACGAATTTCTGGAGTCTTTATTCTGTTAAATTGAGCTATGTGTTAGCTTTTATGCCAAGACCATACTATTTTAATTACTACAGTCTCGTGATATGCTTTGAATTTAGAATTGTGATGCTTCCAGATTGATTTAGTTTTTTTTGATCAGGATAGTTTCATTATTTCATTATTTATTTAGTTTTCATTATTCTGTGCTTCCATATGCAATTTTAGGATTATCTTTTATAATTCTGTAAAGTATCATATTTTGATAGAGATTGCATTATATCTGTAGATTGCTTTAGGAAGGGTGGACATTTTAATGATATTAATTTTCTATTACATGAACAAAAACTGTCTTTCCATTTTTTGTGCCCCTGGTGCTTTTTTTAAATCAAGGTTTCATAATTTTCACTATAGAGATCTTCCATGTCTTTAGTAAAATTTATTCCTAGATATTTGTATTTTTGTAGCTATTGTGAATGAGATTTATTTTTCTTTCCGCGATATCATTATTGTTGTATAAAATGCTACAGTTTTGTACATTAATTATGTATCTTGTAACTTTTCAGAATTGGCTTATGAGTTCTAACAGCTTTTTGGTGGAGTGTTTAGGTTTGTGCATGTTTAATATTGGGTCATCTACAAACATGTATATTTTCACTTTCTCCTCCAATATTGATACATTTTATTTCTTAGTTGCTCTTGCTAATATTTCCAATATTGTATTGCATAATAGTGGTGATAGTGTACATTATTTCTTATTCCAGATCTGAGAGGAAATGCTTTCAGCTTTTCCCCATTCAGCATGATCATGGTGTTGGTTTGTCATATATAGCCCTTATAATTTTGAAGTATGTTACTTTAATCTTGTCAAATGCTTTCTCTGCATCTATTATTATGAGCATGTGTTTGTTATTTTTCATCCTGTTGATGTGTTTTTTAAAAGGTTTATTTAATTAGTTGAAAGACAGAGTAACACAGAGAGGGGAGAGGCGGGGGGGCGGTCTTCCATCCACTGGTTCACTCCCCAATTGACTGCAGCATCCGGTGCTGCAACAATACGAAGCCAGGAGCCAGGCACGTCTCCAGGGTCTCCCACATGGGTTCAGGGGCCCAAGGACTTGGGCCATCTTCTCCTGCTTTCCCAGGCCACAGCAGAGATCTGGATCAGAAGTTCAGCAGCGGGGTCTCAAACTGGCACCCATATGGGATTCCGACACTGAAGGCCAGGATGTTAACCTGCTGCGCCACAGTGCCAGCCCCTGATGTGTTTTATATACAATGACTTTTTAAAAATACCACATTGCCTTCCAAAAATTGCTCAATAAGAATGTATAGCTATCTTTACTATTTATTTATTTTTTTATTTGAGAGGCAGTTACCGACAGAAAGAGGGAGAGACAGAAAGGTCTCCCATCCTCTGGTTCACTCCTCAGATGACTGCAACAGCAGGAGCTGAGCCAATCCGAAGCCAGGAGCCAGAAGATTCTTCGGGGTCTCCCATGTGGGTGCAGGGGCCCAAGCACTTGGGTCATCTTCTATTGCTATCCCACGCACATTAGCAGGGGGCTGGATCAGCAGTGGAGCAGCCGGGACTCGAACCGGCGCCCATATGGAATTCTGGTGCTGCAGCTGGAGGCTTAGCCCACTACACCACAGCACCAATCCTGATCTTCACTATTTTTACAGGCACATGGTACCTCCATTGTGTGGATTTACCATAGTTTACTCAACCTCCATCCTGTTGACAAATGTTTGAGTCATTTTTGATATTTGGCTACTACAAATTGTGCTGTCAGGAACAACCTTCAGTTGGAAATTTAATATCAGGGGTTTCTGAGAGTAAATCTACTAATCAACCAACAAGCAAAATTTAGTAAAGTTGTTTTTATGCCTGCAGTGCATCGGATTCAACTCCTGAATTTGTGAAAGTATTTAACAATTGGTTAAAGCAAACTAATTTTTTCTTTTAGAGATTAATTAGATCATCCTATGCCTAGATTGAAAGACAAATTGGAAAAAAACTTTCTAAAAGACGTTTAATGTGGAAAAGATATTTCTTTGAAATATTTACATCTAAAAAATTTTCTCCTCCTTCTTCGTCACCACCATTTTTGCTTGATAATTACTCTTGTATAATGCTTGGTGAAGAAAAAAGGAAAATAATTTGCTGAAAGAATACTTTCAGCACTGTGAACATCGTCAAAGGATCTTACCTTTAAATAAGAGCTAATAAAGGAAGATGGAGCCCAGAAGAGCAAAGGATTGGCAAAAGGGAAGTGAAAGAAAGAGAGAAGGTTCAAGGCAATGGTAATGTAAAATTGAATTAGTCAGACTGTCAGACCATAACAAAAGAAGCTAAGTGGACCTTTGCTACATTGCAAAAAAGGTTTTGATATTGTGCAATGCCTTTTTCCTCCCTAAGTGAACATGAACAGCTCTGTGGCTTTCATTATAAACATACCAGCTCAGCCATGGTGAACCATTAGAAAGGTTATTTCTGAGTCAGGGACTCAGTAAAAGGAATGTCATTTAAAGACATTTAAATGCGGCATTGCTTAATGCTCCTTCAATAATGTAATGTGTGAACGTTATCTGAATAATGTGAAAACTACCTTTGGGGAAAAATCGGTGCCTAGTTGAAAATAAAATTCATAAAATTGTTCTGTAGCCAACTATCCAAAGAACTCCTCTCCATCTGGTATACTCTATTCCAGCTATGCTGACCTTGCTCTTTTCCAACATATCAAATTCTTTCCCTCCTAAAGGCCTTTGTGCATATTCTTCCTTCTAAGTGGAACATTCTGTTCCAGTATCACCCATAATGGGCTTTTTCACATCCTTAATTCTCTGACTACCCTGCCTTAAAATAGAACTTGTATGAGTATCTCTTACCCTGCTTTATTTTTCTTCAGAGCACATAACAACTGCCCACTATTTTAAATGTCTTTATATGCAGGTTTTCCTCACTCTACTGTAAAGCCATGAGACAAGAGTAATGTCTTTTTCTCCACTAGTGTATTTCCATCCCTCCAAGCAGTACTTGGCACATAGTAAAATGAAATTTATTATTTATTGCTGACTAGGTGTCAGATAGCTTCCTAAAACCCTTTTAAAAAAAATCCCTATAATACCTATTATCATTTCTATTTAGAGATAAGAAAAAAGGAAAAAAAGGTGATTTAATTAGCTTGTCCAAATCCACATATAGTAAATAAGAAGCAACATGCAAATACAGATCACTATACAGGTAGTAGATGTTCAATATTTGTTAGAAGAAAAATGATTGGCTTAAAATGATGCAATGATGCTAATATCAAAAACAGTTTCTTAGCTTCCAGTGGACCTCAGTGTAATTTGTAATTCTGTATTTGTTTTCAGAACACTGGATGAAATATAATAAAATACCCACCTAGTATATACCAGGTTCTTCCAGATTTTGTGGTTGTTGTGAGTGTAGGGTGTCTACAATTAAAATTTTTCAATGTAATATTTAGTAACTTAATTGTCTCACTTGACAGTTTGAAATTCAATTAAAAGTAAGATTATTTTCAATTCACTTTTAGTCTTGAACAGTAAAAAGTTATGATGTTGAAGAAAATCCTAGGCCGGCGCCGCGGCTCACTAGGCTAATCCTCCGCCTTGCGGCGCCAGCACACCGGGTTCTAGTCCCAGTCGGGGCACCGATCCTGTCCCGGTTGCCCCTCTTCCAGGCCAGCTCTCTGCTGTGGCCAGGGAGTGCAGTGGAGGATGGCCCAAGTGCTTGGGCCCTGCACCCCATGGGAGACCAGGAGTAGCACCTGGCTCCTGGCTTCGGATCAGCACGGTGCACCGGTCGCAGCGTGCCAGCCGCGACGGCCTTTGGAGGGTGAACCAAGGGCAAAGGAAGACCTATCTCTGTCTCTCTCTCTCACTGTCCACTCTGCCTGTCAAAAATAAAAAAAATCCTTTCTGTTTTCCATTCTATTAAAGTAATGGATGTTATTAAGCAATAGTTCTATCTTGAAGTTCCAAGCAAATTGGAAAAAGCAAAATATTTTCTGCTCAAAAATGATCTATCTGATCAAATGATTGCTCTGTAATCTATTCTCAAAAAGATACCTAACAAAATGGATTTAAATAATGACACCTGGGCGTTTTTTAATATATTGTGGGGTTTGGGAATTAGTATCTGTCTGAAACAAAAGGAGCTTATATGGCAAATCAAGAAAGTTGTGATTCACTATTCATCCTCCAATCAAATAACTAGAGCTTTAATTTCTCAAGTAAAATCAGCATTCTAAAGCTGCTGAACTTACCTTTAGGGAGAAAATTATTTCAGATACATGAAAGTATCATGTATATAATGAGTGTGCCAACTTTGAGCTTTTTAAGAATAGCTCATTTTTTTCTGTCTTAATTAAAATGTATCTTCAGTTTTTGAAAAGTCTTATGTCAGTTAATTGTATAGGTTTATACAGTTAACCTTTTGGCTAATAGAGTGCACAATAAATTTTTAGCCTTGTTTTTCAAGAAATAGTCAATTAAAGTGTCAGTTAGGATTTATTATATAATTGGAGGCTGGCATTTGTAAAAGGGAATACAATGATGTTGTCCAAATATAAAGAATCATTATAACAGATTATTCTTTTTTTTTTTGACAGGCAGAGTGGACAGTGAGAGAGAGAGACAGAGAGAAAGGTCTTCCTTTTGCCATTGGTTCACCCTCCAAGGGCCGCTGCAGCCAGTGCACTGCGTCCGGCACACCGCGCTGATCTGAAGGCAGGAGCCAGGTGCTTCTCCTGGTCTCCCATGGGGTGCAGGGCCCAGCCACTTGGGCCATCCTCCACTGCACTCCCTGGCCACAGCAGAGAGCTGGCCTGGAAGAGGGGCAACCGGGACAGAATCCAGCGCCCCGACCGGGACTAGAACCCGGTGTGCCGGCACCGCAGGCAGAGAACTAGCCTATCGAGCCGCGGTGCCGGCCATAACAGATTATTCTTAAAATATGTTGCTTTGATACATCACTAGTGCTCTGATTCCTATCCAGAAATGGGTTGACAAGGGATTAATAACTACCTCCTTGGGGAGGGGGCCAATCTCTGATTGTAGTGTTTGCTGATTTCTGTCATGTAAGTATTTTCAACATGGAAAATTTCAGGGTACCAATGTGATGTCAATTGACTCACAAAATTGATACCACCTGAGCTCTAGAACACTACTGATCATAACCTAGGCTCAAGTAAACCATGAATTCACCTCGACCATTCTAAGTGATTAGTTTAATGCTGGAGTTAACCAAACAACACTCTAGAGTGTAGTTTGCTCTTCTTTGTTTGTAATTTGATTAATAATTTGAAAACATATAGGTAAAGAATGAGCAACTAATTTAAAATAAACTAGCCCCTGGGTTAATATTCCTTCTTGTGGATTCTACACATCATAGGAGGTTTAGTAGCATTCCCTAGTCTCTACTCAAAAGCAGTAGCATCCCCCAGGTATGACAACCAAAAATAGCTTCAAACATTGTTGGGTGCTCCTGGGAAGGAACTACCACCTGTTTTATTGTTATATATATGTATTATATATATATATATATGTATATATATATATTTCCACATTTACAAATTATAGGGAATTATGAACTTTAGGGAGGCTTGAAGATTGTTTATATGACACAGAACTGCTGCAAAGAAACTGAAGAATATAGTTAATCATCTTGATGTTTTCAAATATCCAGATGTGTATCACCGAATAGTAAAAACATCTGTGAGTCAGATTGAAGTTTTCCAGGTTTCATCTTTAAGTTTATAATTCTGTAAATTCAAGCTTCATATCTCGTTGGCCTGATGACTACATCTATATGATGAATCACATTGGTTCAAAAATCTGTTTGTCGGGTGTTTTGAGCTGTCTTATTCTCTGATTTGCACCATAGCCCAGATGCTCTGACTCAATGTGGAATTAGAGATCATGCACAACAAAAAGAAAGAACATATTGATTAATCATGTTTTAATGCTACAGCTGAATATCTCTTCTTTCCTCCCTTCTGTATTTTTTTTTTGGTCTTTCATTCTTTGGCAAAATGGAACTTTAAAATACAGAAAAGGTTGTACTGATTTAGCAATAGAATAATATAAGTTGTCAATCTTAAACATGATGGCTGATTTTTATTCCTTCCTTCCTTCCTTCCTTCTTCTCTTTTCTTCTCTTTTCTTTTCTCCCATCCTTCCTTCTTTCCTCCTTCCTTTTCTCCTCTTTTTCTTATCTCCTCTTTCTTTTCTTCTTTCTATCCTTCGTTTTCTTTCTCTAGTTCTTCTTTTTCTTTCTGTTATAGCAAGTTTATCAAATCTCTTATTGAATGACATTTTGCCAAAGCAGAAGCTTCAATCAGCAGATATTTCCATTTTGAACATTTTTATTAAAGCTTATACCCCAATCTGGAGAAATTAAATTATATGGCTTTCAAAATAAACATTACTTTTATAGTAGCCTACTGGAGAATGTGGTCAAACTCTTTTATGTGTGTCTACATGGAGATAAACTGAATCATAGCAGGTGAATCATAAATAAACACTTACCTACTGTTCTTATTCTTTAGTGGTGGTAATAGGGTAGTTGCTAATATTTTCGAGGAAACTAATGAAAATAAATTTTTCTTTTCTTACAGTTAATTCATGTGAACAAGTAGTTGTTTTGTGATTTGAGAGTTCTATTTTAAACTAATCTTATTTTCTTCACAGAATTGACAAATGGCTTGGTATGATTCTAATCTCTGACATTTGATGATATAGCAGTAGCTTGAGATTTCAAAAAAGAGTAGCTGTGTAGCATATTCAGTTTATTAAGCACACTTATTTTTTTATAATTAATGATGATAGCACAGGCAAGTGAACCTGGATTTTGGTAGGAGGGTAGAAACACTATAGTAATATAGGAAGAACCAAATAAATAATATAATGTAATAAGCCAAACTATTTTTTAATGTGAAAATTAATGTAAATTTTAGATTTCATTCAGTAGAATTCACTTCCCTCAGAATTATTTTTATTCCACAAACACAAAAAGACTTAATAAAAAGGCTAACAATTGGCCAGCGCCGTGGCTCACTAGGCTAATCCTCCGCCTTGCGGCGCCAGCACACCGGGTTCTAGTCCCAGTCGGGGCACCAATCCTGTCCCGGTTGCCCCTCTTCCAGGCCAGCTCTCTGCTGTGGCCAGGGAGTGCAGTGGAGGATGGCCCAAGTGCTTGGGCCCTGTACCCCATGGGAGACCAGGAGAAGCACCTGGCTCCTGCCATCGGATCAGCATGGAGCGCCGGCCACAGCGCGCCTACCATGGCGACCATTGGAGGGTGAACCAATGGCAAAAGGAAGATCTTTCTCTCTGTCTCTTTCTCACTGTCTACTCTGCCTGTCCAAAAAAAAAAAAAAAAAAAAAAAGGATCACAATTGGCATCAGTAATCCCTACTTTTTTCTTTTGAAAATAAATTAACACAACTACTTTATCTTTTAGAATACAGCCTATTCTACTATACATTTATTTTACTGTGATTATTTTGATATTTTCCTATCAATTATTTCAGTGAACTTGACAATGCGCCAAATTAATTACAATCTGTATAATCAACTATTTTCTCTTTTATCTATTTTTTAGAGTATCCTATTTTATTTTTTTCCATGGGAGATTGAATTTTATTCACTTCAGAGACTATTACAGATTTTATATTGGCTTGATATTTTCCAATGACTCATTGTATATACCATGTGAAATAAATGGCCAGAAATTCAATGAGTAAAGGACAGAAATGTTGAGCTTAATTCTAAATGTTGATATCTGGCAGAATTTCAGCAAACTTCACAAGATTTTTATGGTTCACTGTGTTCTAGGGAAACAGATGAATTTATGATTTAATCTCTTTTGCATTTTAGATGCTTCTACAATAAACTTGGCACACAAGTAATTGCTATCCATTGACAAGAGATATAATGCACAGTTGATTTGCAGTTAAAGAAAAATAAATACATAAAATAAAATCACCAACTAAGTACTTTATCACAGAGTCCAATATAAATATACTTCCTAGAATAAATTTTCTTTTGGTATGGATATTTCTGAGGACTATCATCTGCCACAGTAGCAAATAACTATACTGATTTTCCAAATGTGTAATTGATCTTATAATACTAATGAGAAGTGAGTAATTCTCCTCCAAAATTATTCTGAGTCTATACAAGATGAAATTAAATATTCTCAATCCATAATTGCAGATAAATTCACTCCTTATAAGTAAACAGCAAATTAGCTATTTACTAATCAATAGTAAAGTTCACTTTTTTTAAAATCTTTATTTGAAACTCAGGGTGACAGAGAGGAAGAAAACAGAGACAGACAAAGAGATCTTCCATCTATTGGGTCACTCCCCAAATAGCCACAACAAACAGGCCTGGGCCCTGACAAATATTGAGCCATTATCTGTTGTCTCCCTGGGTGTGAATCAGCAGAAACCTGGAATGGGAAGCAGAGCTGGGACTCACATCCAGGCACTCCAATATGGGATGTGGGAATCTTGTCCTGTTTTTACTGGTTCACCAAATGCCCAGACTTAAGCATCAGAATCTCTGCCAGACACTGTAGTACCCTGGGGAGAAAAATTTCATCTTCACAATTCTTTCCCCATGTCATATCCCGCAGAGTATGATCATAAATGTGCTTCTCATTTGTGCACTTTGGCTGAATTAATGCTAGATTTTCCACTAGGGAAGGACCAGGCTTAGGGCTGAAGCTATTGGAATGCTATTATACTTTTATTTCTTGTTAAAGAAACACTGAAGCATACTGAAGCAACAAGAGGAAACTCAATTGTGACAGCACAATTTTGGACTCCTATTGGCATTTTGAAACATAATTTTGTAACTTCACACCTATATAGCATACCATAAAATAACTTTTTAATGGAAATAAAGAGAATTTCTGTATTCAAAAAAAATAAGGGGGCGGAGCCAAGATGGCGGATAGTGAGGACATAAGCCGATAGTCTGGAAAATAAAGTTTCATAAAAGTGGAATTACTGTAGCCTCAGGAAAAGATTCAAGAAAAAACTGCAGAGGAAACGCTTCCGGATCTAGTGGATGTGACACAGAGGACCTACAAGGAGCCCACCGCATGGAAACCCAACCGCGGGAGCCGAGCCGCAGAATCTCCCCAGCACGGGAAGGAACAGGAGGTAAGACAAAAGCCTCAGAAACGCGAGACATTAGTGGGGAAAGGCAGAGGCCCCTCTCTCCACTTGAGCAAAACAAAGAGCAGGCACCATTTTACATATGTAAAGCGGCAATGAGTACACAAACTCAGTAACTTTGGGTCTATGGTGAAACTTGAGAACACATTGAGGGCTGCATAAACTCTGTGTGTGGACCCAGGGGTAGATCAAACGAATACTCACAGAAGCCAGATTTCAACTACCCTCAATTCCACTCAGCCATTCGGAATTACTTCCCAACTGAGTCAAAAAAAAAAAAAAAAAAGAGAGAGAGAGAGAGAGAGAGAGATCCAGCAAGGAGCAAGGTGAGTCAGTTTTGCACAGCCTTAAACCTGAAGAATCAAGCAGAGCTCTCTGGCCACACCCATCACAGCCTCTAAGGATCCATCAAAGCAGACAGCCCACTTAGAGGCATAGTATAATGAGAAAAAAACACCTCAGGCAAAAAAAAAAAAAACAACATAAATTATCTCCAACATGCCAAACAACAAACATAGACACCGAGGTAACAAGAGCAAGGAAGACACTATGATGCCCCCAAATGAACAAGACACCCCAATCCAAGATTATGAAGATGAAGAGATAGAGGAAATACAAGAAGCGGATCTCAAAAAACTGATAAGAACATTAAGAAGTTCTCAAAAACAAATTCTTGAACTACAGAAATCCTTAATGGACAACATAGAAAATCTCTCTCGTGAAAATGAAATATTAAGGAGGAATCAAAATGAAATGAAACAACTAGTAGAACATGAAACTGTGATAGTGACAAGAAATCATAATGAAATGAAGAACTCAACAGATCAAATGACAAATGCATTAGAGAGCCTTAAAAACAGAATGGGTGAAGCAGAAGAGAGAATATCGGAATTAGAAGACAGAGAACTGGAAAGGAAACAGTCAAATCAAAGAAAAGCAGAAGAAATCAGAAATATAAAAAATACTGTCAGGAATCTACAGAATACTATTAAAAAACCCAACATTCGGGTTCTAGGAGTTCCTGAAGGCATGGAGAGGGAGAAAGGATTAGAAGGCATTTTCAGTGAGATACTAGCAGAAAATTTCCCAGGTTTGGAGAAGGGCAGAGACATCCTAGTACAGGAAGCTCATAGAACCCCTAATAAACATGACCAAAAGAGATCCTCACCACGACACGTTGTAATCAAACTCACCACAGTGAAACATAAAGAAAAGATCCTAAAATGTGCAAGAGAGAAACGCCAGATTACTCTCAGAGGATCTCCAATTAGACTCACAGCTGACTTCTCATCAGAAACCCTACAAGCTTGGAGAGAATGGCGAGATATAGCCCAGGTACTAAGAGAGAAAAACTGCCAGCCCAGAATATTATATCCTGCAAAGCTCTTATTTATGAATGAGGGTGAAATAAACACCTTTCACAGCAAACAGAAATTGAAAGAATTTGTCGCCACTCATCCAGCCCTGCAAAAGATGCTTAAAGATGTCTTACATACAGAAACACAGAAACATGGTCACCAATATGAAAGAACGTAAAGGAAGGAAACCTCACAGCAAAAGATCACAAGAATCTCAAACCATATATTAGAAAATATCTTTGGCAAATGGCAGGGCAAAGTTACTCCTTCTCAATAGTCACATTGAATGTTAATGACTTGAACTGTCCAGTTAAAAGACACTGATTGGCTGATTGGGTTAAGGAACAAAACCCATCTTTTTGCTGCTTACAAGAAACTCATCTTTCCAACAATGATGCATACAGGCTGAAAGTGAAAGGCTGGAAAAAGATATACCATGCCAACAAAAATGAAAAAAGAGCGGGCATAGCCATCTTAATATCAGACAACATAAACTTTACCACAAAAACTGTTAGGAGAGACAAAGAGAGGCACTATTTAATGATTAAGGGATCCATTCAACAGGAAGATATAACGATTATCAATGTATATGCACCTAATCACAGGGCACCAGCTTATTTAAAAGACTTGTTAAGGGACTTAAAGGGAGACTTAGACCCCAATACAATAGTACTGGGGGACTTCAATACTCCACTCTCAGAGATAGACAGATCAACAGGACAGAAGATCAACAAGGACACAGCAGATTTAAATGACACTATAGCCCAAATGGATCTAACAGATATCTACAGAACATTTCATCCTACATCTAAGGACTTTACATTCTTCTCAGCAGTACATGGATCCTTCTCTAGGATTGACCACATATTAGGCCATGAAGCAAGTCTCAGCAAATTCAAAAGAATTAGAATCATACCATGCAGCTTCTCAGACCACAAAGTAATGAAATTGGAAATTAGCAACTTGGGATTCCCTAGAGCACGTGCAAACACATGGAGATTGAACAACATGCTCCTGAATGAACAATGGGTCATAGAAGAAATTAAAAGAGAAATCAAAAATTTTCTGGAAGTAAATGAGGATAACAGCACAACATACCAAAACCTATGGGATACAACAAAAGCAGTGTTAAGAGGAAAGTTTATATCAATAGGTGCCTACATCAAGAAATTGGAAAGGCACCAAATAGACGAACTTTCAAGTCATCTCAAGGATATAGAAAATTTGCAGCAAACCAAACCCAAACCCAGTAGGAGAAGAGAAATAATTAAAATCAAAGAAGAAATCAACAGGATTGAATCAAAAAAAATTACAAAAAATCAGCCAAACGAGGAGCTGGTTTTTTGAAAAATTAAACAAAATTGACACCCAATTGGCCCAACTAACTAAAAGAAGAAGAGAAAAGACCCAAATCAATAGGATCAGAGATGAAAAGGGAAACATAACAACAGACACCACAGAAATAAAAAGAATCATCAGAAATTACTACAAGGACTTGTATGCCAGCAAACAGGGAAATCTACCAGAAATGGACAGATTCTTGGACACATACAACCTACCTAAATTGAGCCAGGAAGACATAGAAAACCTAAACAGACAAATAACTGACACAGAAATTGAAACAGTAATAAAGGCCCTCCCAACAAAGAAAAGCCCAGGGCCAGATGGATTCACTGCTGAATTCTACCAGACATTTAGAGAAGAACTAACTCCAATTCTTCTCAAACTATTCAAAACAATCGAAAAAGAGGGAATCCTCCCAAATTCTTTCTATGAAGCCACCATCACCTTAATTTCTAAGCCAGAAAAAGATGCAACATTGAAAGAGAATTACAGACCAATATCCCTGATGAACATAGATGCAAAAATACTCAATAAAATTCTGGCCAAAAGAATGCAACAACACATCAGAAAGATCATCCACCCAGACCAAGTGGGATTTATCCCTGGTATGCAGGGATGGTTCAACATTCACAAAACAATCAACGTAATACACTACATTAACAGACTGCAGAAGAAAAACCATATGATTCTCTCAATAGAGGCAGAGAAAGCATTTGATAAAATACAACACCCTTTCATGATGAAAACTCTAAGCAAACTGAGTATGGAAGGAACATTCCTTAATACAATCAAAGCAATATATGAAAAGCCCACGGCCAACATCCTATTAAATGGGGAAAAGTTGGAAGCATTTCCGCTGAGATCTGGTACCAGACAGGCATGCCCACTCTCACCACTGCTATTCAATATAGTTCTGGAAGTTTTGGCCAGAGGTATTAGGCAAGAAAAAAAATTAAAGGGATACAAATCAGGAAGGAATAACTCAAAGTGTCCCTCTTTGCAGATGATATGATTCTTTATTTAGGGGACCCAAATAACTCTACTAAGAGACTGCAGGAACTCATCGGAGAGTTTGGCAAAGTAGCAGAATATAAAATCAATGCACAAAAATCAACAGCCTTTGTATACACAGGCAATGCCACAGCTGAGGAAGAACTTCTAAGATCAATCCCATTAACAATAGCTACAAAAACAATGAAATACCTTGGAATAAACTAAACCAAGGACGTTACAGATCTCTACGATGAAAACTACAAAACCTTACAGAAAGAAATAGAAGAGGATACCAAAAAATGGAGAAATCTTCCATGCTCATGGATTGGAAGAATCAATATCCTCAAAATGTCTATTCTCCCAAAAGCAATTTATACATTCGATGTAATACCAATCAAGATACCAAAGACATTCTTCTCAGATCTGGAAAAAATGATGCTGAAATTCATATGGAGACACAGAAGACCTCGAATAGCCAAAGCAATCTTGTGCAACAAAAACAAAGCCAAGCCGGAGGCATCACAATACCACATTTCAGGACATACTACAGGGCAGTTGTTATCAAAAGAGCATAGTACTGGTACAGAAACAGATGGATAGACCAATGGAACAGAATAGAAACACCAGAAATCAACCCAAACATCTACAGCCAACTTATATTTGACCAAAGATCCAAATCTAATCCCTGGAATAAGGACAGTCTATTCAATAAATGGTGCTGGGAAAATTGGATTTCCACGTGCAGAAGCTTGAAGCAAGACCCATACCTTTCACCTTACACAAAAATTCACTCAACATGGATGAAAGACTTAAATCTACGACCCGAAACCATGAATTTATTAGAGAGCATTCGAAAAACCCTGCAAGATATAGGTACAGGCAAAGACTTCTTGGGAAATACTCCAGCAGCACAGGCAGTCAAAACCAAAATTAACATTTGGGATTGCATCAAATTGAGAAGTTTCTGTACTTCAAAAGAAACAGTCAGTAAAGTGAAGAGGCAACCGACAGAATGGGAAAAAAATATTTGCAAACTATACTACAGATAAAGGGTTGATAACCAGAATCTACAAAGAAATCAAGAAAATCCACAACAACAGAACAAACAACCCACTCGAGATAGGCGAAGGACCTCAATAGACATTTTTCGAAAGAGGAAATCCAAATGGCCAACAGACACATGAAAATATGTTCAAGATCACTAGCAATCAGAGAAATGCAAATCAAAACCACGATGAGGTTCCATCTCACCCCGGTGAGAATGGCTCACATTCAGAAATCTACCAACAGCAGATGCTGGAGAGGATGTGGGGAAAAAGGGACACTAACCCACTGTTGGTGGGAATGCAAACTGGTTAAGCCACTAGGGAAGTCAGTCTGGAGATTCCTCAGAAACCTGAACATAACCCTACCATTCAACCCAGCCATCCCACTCCTTGGAATTTACCCAAAGGAAATTAATTTGGCTAATAAAAAAGCCATCTGCACATTAATGTTTATTGCAGCTCAATTCACAATAGCTAAGACCTGGAACCAACCCAAATGCCCATCAACAGTAGACTGGATAAAGAAAATATGGGACATGTACTCCATAGAATACTATACAGCAGTAAGAAACAACGAAACCCGGTCATTTGCAACAAGATGGAGCAATCTGGAAAACATCATGCTGAGTGAATTAAGCCAGTCCCAAAGAGAAAAATATCATCTGTTTTCCCTGACTGGTGACAACTGAGCACCAAAGGGGAAACCTGTTGAAGTGAAATGGACACTATAAGAAACAATGACCTGATCAGCTCTTGTCCTGACTCTAGATGTACAATGTAATACTTTATCCTTTTTAGTATTTGTTGTTGTTGTTGTTGTTGTACTAGTGGTTGAACTCTGTAATTAACACACAATTATTCTTAGGTGTTTAAATTTTAACTGAAAAGTGATCCCTGTTAAATTTAAGAGTGGAAAAAGAGAGGGAGGAGATGTACAATTTGGGACATGCTCAATCTGACTTGCCACAAATGGTGGAGTTAGAAATGTGCCAGGGGGCCGGCGCCATGGCTCAGTAGGCTAATCCTCTGCCTTGCAGCGCCGGCACACCGGGTTCTAGTCCCGGTTGGGGCACCGATCCTGTCCCGGTTGCCCCTCTTCCAGGCCAGCTCTCTGCTGTGGCCAAGGAGTGCAGTGGAGGATGGCCCAAGTCCTTGGGCCCTGCACCCCATGGGAGACCAGGATACGCACCTGGCTCCTGCTTTTGGAACAGTGCGGTGCGCCGGTCACAGTGCGCCTACCACGGCAGCCATTGGAGGGTGAACCAATGGCAAAAAGGAAGACCTTTCTCTCTGTCTCTCTCTGCTGTCCACTCTGCCTGTCCAAAAAAAAAAAAAAAAGAGAGAAATGTGCCAGGGGATTCCAACACAATCCCATCAAGGTGGCATGTACCAATGCCATCTCACCAGTCCAAGTGATCAATTTCAGCTCACAACTGATGGCTCTGGTAGGTCTAAGAGTCAAAGGGATCACACAAACAAGACAAGTGTCTGCTAATACTAACTGATAGAATCAAAAAGGGAGAGAAAGATCCAACATGGGAAGCAGGACTCATAGAATGGCAGATGTCCTAAACAACACTCTGGCCTCAGAATCAGCCCTTAAGGCATTCAGATCTGGCTGAAGAGCCCATGAGAGTATTGTAGGCATGGAAAGCCAAGATACCATGGGAAAAAAAAAAACACCTAAATGAAAGATCTCTGCGAGTGAGATCCCTGTGGAAAGAACGGGCCATGAAAGAAGGAGGTACCTTTCTCCGAAGAGAGGAGAGAACTTCCACTTTGACTATGACCCTATCGGAATGAGATCAAAGTCAGCGAACCCTAAAGGCTTCCATAGCTCTGGCAACTCCTGACTAGAGCCTAGGGAGATTACTGATGCCATGAACAGGAGTGTCAAATTGTTAAGTCAGCAACGGGAGTCACTGTGTACTTACACACCATGTGGGATCTGTCCTTAATATGTTGTCTAATGTGAAGTGATGCTATAACTAGTACTGAAACAGTATTTTTATACTTTGTGTTTCTGTGTGGGTACAAACTGATGAGGTCTTTACTAATTATATACTGAATCGATCTTCTGTATATAAAGATAATTGGAAATGAAAAAAAAACAACCTGGTGTTAAATTGGAAATGGCATAGAAAATTAATTAATTTTTAAAAAATATTATGTAGGATCTCTGTCTTTAATGTGCTGTACACTGTTATTTAATGCTGTAACTAGTACTCCAACGGTAGTTTTTTCACTTTGTGTTGCTATATGGGGCAAACTGTTGAAATCTTTACCTAATATATACTAAATTGATCTTCTGTATATAAAGAGAATTGAAAATGAATCTTGATGTGAATGGAAGGGGAGAGGGAGAGGGAAAGGGGAGGGTTGTGGGCAGGAGGGAAGTTATGGGAGGGGGAAGCCATTGTAACCTATAAGCTGTACTTTGGAAATTTATATTCATTAAATAAAAGTTTAATAAATGAAAAAAAATAAAATAAATGTGCTTCTTACTATTTACCACTCCATCCACTGTATTGCAAATTAAAATGTTTCCTTTGCATTTATGATGCCTTGTTTGGGAGAATTATAGGAGAGTATTTGAAGGGAACACGTGACACTATATTTATTATGTGGTGTTAGACTTCTCACTGTTGTTGCTATCTTCAAAACAGTGCCTAAAGAAAGGGTGAAATCAAATGATCATCTTGCATTGCTAGGCTTGCACAATGTCTCTCTGATGCAGATAAGATTTAAGCTTGTTTTGTCCTCACTTTTGACACCATCCATGGAACTGAATAAATCTTTGAAACTTATTTCTTACAGCAGCACTGTCTTAGTTTGGGCTGGTATAACAGTATGGCATAGAGTGACTAATAAACAACAGGAATTTACTTCTCGTAGTTCTAGTAAGGCTGGGAAATCCAAGAAAAAAGTACTAAAGCACTAGCAGGTTTAATGTCTGGTGAGGATCCATAGGAGGACATCTTTTCATTATGCCTGTATATGGCAGAGGGACTAGGAACCTCTCCAGAGTCTCTTTGATAAGGCCCCTAATGCCAGTCATGGGGGCTCTGTTCTCATGACCTAATGAGTTACCAAAGGTCCCACTGTCTATTATCATCACTTAGAGTCATGATTTTGATCTGTGAATTTTGGAAGGGACATGAACATTTAGCGTATTGCAAGTACCTCAAGCTAACACCTCTGATTTAACTCCAAAGGTTCCCCTGATCATCCTGAAGAACTATTCATTTGAGTTAATTGAATGTTCTTAGGCTGGGTTCATAGATACTTAAATGAAAGCCCAAGATTAAACAAAGATTGTAAAGAGAAAGTAATATCAAGACCATAATTAGTCAGTGAGGTTCTCAAACAAGACTTTAATTTAATAAATGATTTTCCGATTATGTTGAGAATTGTCTCCAAACATTAATATGTACAGAAAAAGATGAATCTAAAACTAGAAAATTGTGTGTTAAAAGTCATTGTTCTTATTCCACTCAATTATGTTGTTTCTTTACAATGTTGATTTTGAGTCATAGATGATATAAAAAGTTGGCAAACAGAATCTTAAGTGGAATGTGTGGTCTCTCTAAATGAAGTATAAATATTAAGAAATCATTAATGCCTGTTTCAGGTAAAACTACTCAGAAGTTATTGTTATCCTTTCCCATTCCAAAAGGTTCTCTTGAAAGAATTTCTGATCTTCCCTTGGAAACCTACAGTTTTAGATGGTTTGAAAAAATGGATGAAATCATTCACCTTTCTTTATTCATGTTTTTTTTTTCTTTTTAAAGTTTTATTTATTTATTTGAAAGGCAAGCTGAGGGAGAGCGAGATAGAGAGAGGGAGGGAGGGAGGGGGTAAGAGAGAGAGAGAGAGAGAGAGAGAGATTTTCAATTCACTGGTTCACTCCCAAAATGGCCACAATGACCAAGGCTGGACCAGTCTGAAGCCACTATCCTGGAAGTCCATCTGGGTCTCTCACCTGGGTGGTAGGGAACCAAGTGCTTACATAATCATCCACTGCCTTCCTAAGTGCATTAGCAGGAAGCGAAGTAGCCTGGACTTGAACTAGAACTCTAATATGGGATGCAGGCATCCCAAGCAGCACTTTTGCTGTGCCACAATGCTGGCCCCTCTTGCCTTGCTCTGATGTGATTATGTAACTACTTCCATGAAGAGGAGGCGTTTATTTCTCCACCCCATGAATATGGATTATTCTCAGGCTGTCTTCGATTAACAGAATGTGGCTACAGTAATGTTTCCGTTTTAGCTTAAGTCTGAGGTGGTCTTGCACACTACTTTTGTCTCTCAGAATGTGGCCGAGTCACCAGGTGAGCAATTTGGAATAGCCTTCTGGATGACAAAAGGCATAGGACCCAGTAGTTACTGTTTCCTCTGCTGGTAGACAAACCTAAGAAGTATAACTCTCCAACTGATTGCAGCTGACTGAAAATGTAGTAGTCAACTCAGCCAATAGCAGAACTGTCTAGTTTTAGTTTAGAGAAAGTTGCGGATCCAGAAAATTGCGAGTTAAATGAATAGTTGCTGTTTTAAAGCACTAAATGTTGGAACAGTTTATTACTCAGAATAAGCTAATTGCTCTATCTATAGAAAATATTAGTTTGTTCTTGCCCTCAAATCCAGCCAGTGCCTCATTGACCAATGTGGATAAGCACCTCTGATGTGCCAGGATTCAACAATAAGCCAAACAGAAACAGAATCTCTATCCTTCTGAGACTAATGCAAAGAAACAGAAAATAAACAGTATAAAAACTAAATAATAAATATTCTATATGGTACTATGAAGGGTCTTCAAAAAGCTCATGGAAAATGCTTGTTATCTGTTAATTCTGGTTCCATGAGTTTTTTAAAGTACCCGTGTAGATGTAAAGGAAAAAAAAATAAGGTTTACAATTTTATATCTCATGGCCAGTGAAAACTTCACTGAGAAATTGGCAGTTGGGTAAAGACTTGGATGAACTATGGAAGTAAATTATTTAGATATTTGGAGGAAGAGTTTCTCAAGGGAGAAGATAATACAGCATATCTGTGTCTGGTGCACATTTTTTGGGGGAACAGTTGGAGCAGAGTAAGTAAGTAGATGATACTAGATAAGTAACAGGGCCATAGTTCCTATTTCAAGTTTCTGTAGCTTTTACCTGGAATAATATTAGAAGCTCTTTAAGACATTTCCTTTAATTTTCCCCTATTTCATTGTAAGACTCTGAAACAAGGACATAACATGAGTTTACTTCAGTTATTTATTTATTTATTTATTTTTATTTTTTATTTTTTACAGGCAGAGTGGACAGTGAGAGAGAGAGACAGAGAGAAAGGTCTTCCTTTTGCCATTGGTTCACCCTCAATGGCCACCACGGTAGGCACGCTGCAGCCAGCGCACTGCGCTGATCCGATGGCAGGAGCCAGGTGCTTATCCTGGTCTCCCATGGGGTGCAGGGCCCAAGGACTTGGGCCATCCTACACTGCACTTCCTGGCCACAGCAGAGAACTGGCCTGGAAGAGGGGCAACCGGGACAGAATCCGGTGCCCCGACTGGGACTAGAACCCGGTGTGCCGGCGCCGCCAGGCAGAGGATTAGCCTAGTGAGCCGCGGCGCCGGCGAGTTTACTTCAGTTTTAACAGGGTCATTCTGATGGCTATATTGAGAAGAGACATAAAGGAAACAAGAATTGAGTGCCTTCCCCTAGGAGGTTCACACCTCCCTTAGGATATACCCCATGTGAAGAGATAGATAGGCCTGGGCCTCTGAATTTACAAGGCCTAAAGCCCACCCGATTATTATCAAGCCCCTTCTATCAGGTTCTATTTGCCTCTCAATCAGAAAAATTACTTGTAGCTTAGACAGCACCTTTCTTAGCTCCTCTAATAATGACTCTGTCCTTTGTTCTAGACCCTGTCTAGCACACTTGGGCCTCATTCCTTTGTAATCATAACCTCTACTCTACCACCAATGGCTCTACTCCCAACCTGTGTGTACTGATGGTCCTCTTCCCCACTTAATGCAGTATAATTGTTCAAACCTGGTAAATGCCACTCTTAGGATCATTGGTTACTATCCTCACTCTGCCTTTCATGACCTTGTCTAAATATGATCAGAGTCGGCAAACGTGGAAGGCTTCCATAGCCTTGGCAACTCATGACGACAGCCTAGGGTGGTTACTGGCGCCATAAACTAGAGTGTCAATTTGTTGGGTCAACAACAGGAGTCACTGTGCACTTGCTCCTCATGTGGGATCTCTGTCCTTAATGTGCTGTACATTTTGATTTAATGCTATAACTAGTACTCAAACAGTATATTTCACTTTGTGTTGCTATGTGGGTGCAAGCTGTTGAAATCTTTATACTAAATTCATCTTCTGTATATAAAGAGAATTGAAAATGAATCTTGATGCAAAAGGAAGGGGAGAGGGAGCGGGAGAGGGGAGGGTTGCGGGTGGGAGGGAAGCTATGGGAGGGGGAAGCCATTGTAATCCATAAGCTGTACACTGGAAATTTATATTCATTAAATAAAAGTTACAAAAAAAAAGAAATAGCAGGCTTAGGGTAATTTATCAGGACCTTGGTTTTGAATATTTTGAGTTTGAGATTATCTACTAAACACCCAGGTAGAGGTATAGATCATACAGTTGACTATATTTACCTGAAGTTCAGAGGATAACACTGGGTTTGTGTTGCTGATTTTACATTTTATGATATATGGAAATTTTTAAAGATACAAGCTTACATAGCAGAAGGGGACCAAGTACAGGTGAATAAGTAAATATCTTGTACACTTTAATTGTTGATACCTGAAAAATGAGGCAGAATAAGCATAGGAGACCAATGAGTGGCCAGTGAGGACAGAAGAAAATTATAGTATGTAACATTCTGAAGTCCAATTGAAAAATGGTATTTAGAGGAGGATGAACTACTGGCTGTGTCAAATACTACTTAAAGGTTAATCAAGATGAAATCTGAGTGTTAATTACTGGATGTAGCAATATGGGGCTTATTGACTCAATGGACAAGGCATGGCAGAGCCTGCCTGAAGTGGGATCCAAATAAAACAAAAGAAAGCATAAATAAGGAAAGTGTAAATATTTGGTGAACACTGTTGGGAAGTCTTGTTATAAAATGACAGGAGAAAGATTAGATATAATTAGGGAAGAAAGTGTTGTCCAGGAAGTGTTGTGTGTGTGTGTTTGTGTGTGTGATAGAGAGAGAGAGAGAGAGAGAGAGAGAGAGAGAGAGAGAGAGAGAGAGAGATTTCCAGGTTGATCAAAATGGCCAAAAACAAATTTCTTTGTGCTTTAACTGTCCATATGTGAAAATAGAGAAAAGTGAAATGGGGAAGGGTAGAAGTTGAAATTAATTAATGTTCTCTGGCTTTCTGCTTTCCTTGCCCTTCATACACTTGCTTTTCATGCTATACAGTATTTGCAAAGTATAAGTGCACTTCAAAACGTTTTTAGAAAAGTGGAATTAAAATATAAGCTAATTTTGGTGCCGAAATTTTTATAACCCAAGCATAATTTTTCATAATACACATTTCCATGACCTCTTTAAAGATCCTTATCATTAATTTTAAATTTTTTTCATTGAAATAAATTTCTTTTCATTCAATTTTCCGTGAATTTTTTGACGTATCTTCATATATGCTTGTGATGTAGGCAAGGAGATAGCCAGCACAGAGAAGCTGAGGTTGCCAGTCCCTCGCTGCAGTCCTGCCTTTGCTGCAACTCTACTTGTGCTGCCTAAATCCTTCCCCCTTTCTGTGCAGCAAACAACATCTGCTTCCGTAGTTTTGCTGCCTAGGACAGTTGCTGGCCAAAAATATCCGACATGACAGCAAGTTGCTTCCCTGTGATGACCTTTAGTTAATTATAAGGTCATCAGAATAAAATCAAGATGGCTGACACACCTACTTACATCATGCCCTTTACATCTTGATACTTCTGTGACTTCCCCCAAAAAATATAAAGAAATGAGTGGTTCTCAAGCCTGCCCATTATGAATATTCAATTAAACTCTTCCCTAGACACCACCTCCTACGCCTTCAGTTCATATAAATGTGTGACCCCCTACTTTGTTGAGTGCAGCTCTCTCTCAGGCATGTCTGCATTTCTTGAGTGTGTATTTTCATTTTTCATGCAAATAAATCACGCTTCTCTGCAGATCGTTACCTACATCTCTCCCTTGAATTCCTTCTTGTGTCAGAGACAAGAATGTGGACCCAACTACCTGACGACATTTAGGTCGTGGGCTGCATTAACATCCTCTTAGGGTCTACAGTGACGTGGCAAATGATTACATGGCTACATGTCTGCATGATTTCATCCTCACCTTACTTTGACTGGTTTTCAGGATTACTAGTATGCGATACTAGTCAGCCAATATTTTGAGGTAGATAGGACCTACTGGAGCTTCCAATAATATATCATCTTATCCAAGCTGCCTCAGTAGTGCCAGGGGGCATGTGCTGAAGCCATAAGCCTGGGAAGTAAGGCTGTCAACCTGCTAATTAGGAAGCTATACTTTGTTTCTGACTCAGCCACAGTTTCACACTGCCCTCAGCAAGTCATTTTGTCTCCCTTGGCATTATCATCATTACAAAGGAGAAAATGATTCCTGCCTCCTTAGATATACGAACAATTAATACATATTCAGAAATGCCTTAAGATTCAGGATGTAATAAAGTCCATGATTCTCTTGAAATAACAGCAGTTTACATCTTATGCAGAAGACGAGTACATAAAATTCTATTTCTTTCCAGAATGGCATCCAGATATAAAATCTCATGTGCTAATTTCAAAGTTTTCTCTTCTGGTGAGTGGGGTGTGAAGGATGAAAGGGGAGACATTGACCTGGAAAGTTTTCCCTGGCCTGGTTTTGTAATATGACAGTTGAGTAGACTGAAACTGATAGCACAGGATAAATCAGGGGGTGTTGTGTTTTTTTATGAAATCAGTAGTTCATCACCTCTAAGTGCCACTAAAATTACAAACTTCATTTCAATCATTTTTTTTTCTTCACAGTTCTGCCAAATCCAGCCATGTCAGCTTAGACAAAAACAATGTGCCTCCAGGAGGTTCAGGTCATTAAATCCACTTCTTTTTTTTTTATTTTTTATTTTTGACAGACAGAATGGACAGTGTGAGAGAGAGAGAGAGACAGAGAGAAAGGTCTTCCTTTTGCCATTGGTTCACCCTCCAAGGGCCGCCGCAGCTGGAGAGCTGCGACCAGTGCACCGCGCTGATCCGAAGGCAGGGGCCAGGTGCTTCTCCTGGTCTCCCATGGGGTGCAGGGCCCAGCCACTTGGGCCATCCTCCACTGCACTCCCTGGCCACAGCAGAGAGCTGGCCTGGAAGAGGGGCAACCGGGACAGAATCCAGCGCCCCGACCGGGACTAGAACCCGGTGTGCCGGCGCCGCAATTAGCCTACTGAGCCGCGGCGCCGGCCTAAATCCACTTCTGAACATTGCTTCAGATTTAAAGAGTATTCCACCAACTCAAGAGTACTTTCCTTATATCCTTGCAAATAGAAAAAAAAGAAATATCATATTCTTACCGTCTTTTTTGTTTATTTCTTGATCTACATATTTGATCATTTTTAAGCAACTATTATGTTTTAAGCAGAGTACTGAGGACAGAATAGTAAGAAAGGCATGGCCTTGTCCTCACAGAGCTTACCAAGTTGGCAAGGAAAAGGCATGAATTAGGTTTATGAGTATATTTTGCATGTAGTAGAAATGAAAATAATGGAAATAAATGGAAAACCATTTAGAGCAGTTTTTGCCTCCACTCATTTCCATGTGATTTGCAATTCTTCTTTTTGCAGGAATTCCATTTTCTTACCCTATTGACATCAGGTTTGTCCATGTGATTTGTTTTGCTAAAGAAATCTGAGCTGAACTGACAGTATGCTAGTCCTAAGGAAAATAATCTTTTAGGGCCAGTATGTGCTTCCATCAGTTCTGTTACATTTCACTTCAGTGGAATGTGAGAGTTGAAGGTCCAAGCTGGGGACTGCTCCTTAGCATGGACACAGAAAGGAAGAAGTCCTTTTTTTTTTTTTTTTTTTTTTTTTTTGACACGGCAAAGGCGTTTATTGTGGGAACACTCCCAGAGGACACTGGGAAAGACACACACACAGGGGGACGCAGTGGAGACCCACCATGGGGGCTAGTGTCCTCGGCTTGAGGGCCACTGCTGTGCATTCACTCTTGCCCTCCTGTGTCCCAAGACCAGGAGACCCCCATGGGGGCTTCTCTCTGTGGCCAAGGCCCACCGTCGACAATCCTGTTTTTATAGCAGCAGAATTGCCACCAACCTGCAGCTAACACGTAAAATGAGAAATAAATCCTTCCATTGTAAGACACAGAGACTCTTGTGTCATTTACTACCACAGCAAAGTGAGCTAATTATAGGTCGGCGCCGTGGCTCAACAGGCTAATCCTCTGCCTTGTGGCGCCGGCACACCAGGTTCTAGTCCCGGTCGGGGTGCCGGATTCTATCCTGGTTGCCCTTCTTCCAGGCCAGCTCTCTGCTATGGCCTGAGACAGCAGTGGAGGATGGCCCAAGTACTTGGGCCCTGCACCCGCATGGGAGACCAGGATAACCACCTGGCTCCTGGCTTCGGATCAGCGAGATGCGCCGGCCGCAGTAGCCATTGGAGGGTGAACCAATGGCAAAAAGGAAGACCTCTCTCTGTCTCTCTCTCTCACTATCCTCTACCTGTCAAAAAAAAAAAAAAAGCGAGTTAACTATAGTCTTTTCATTCTGAAAAATAGTTTTCATTTTCAGTTTTGAATGCTTCAGACACTCAGACCCACAAGTCTCTTCTTTCAGAATGACATCCTTATCCTTTCATTTCTATCTGGGGTTTGATCAGGTCACCCTCCATGAAGTGAAATGTGCAGGTTCTCAACTCAACTTTGGTTTTTCCCAAATCTACAATATATTGTGACTTCTTAACCCCCTCGAGATTGTACAAGGTAATCACTCATTTGTTTTGTAATTCAAAGATTTTTATTCATCTGAAATCAACTTCATATTGAAGAGAACAATGTGTTGAACTTTAAATGATAAAATTTGATATGCACCTATGTTATGAAGCAAATTGTCATAAAACAATGTCTATGGCAGTTTCTGACCTATGAGTCATTTCATGTGGTTTTTAAAACCAGCAATAATAAAGCAAATATTAACAAAATAAAATTAAGGCCAAATCTTGTGGGAATTATAATATCTTTTGTCCGAATATATCTTATTAGGTATATATATATATTATATATCACATATATATATATATATATATATATATATAATGCCTAGAATCAAAAGCCATTGTATCATTAACATTTTTTTCTTGAATGATTCCCATTTTGGTATATCATAGAACATTATTCCATGTTAGAATTGCAAGAAATTTTAGAGACTACCTACTTCAAAATGCTCATTTTTTGATAAAATTAACTGGTACAGGGTAATGGTTACTTAAAGTCATACAGTAGTAAATAACAAAACCAGGACTCTAGAATAAAGTCTATAGACCTCAAGTCTACTTTTCTTTTCTTTTCTTTAAAGATTTATTTATTTATTTGAAAGCCAGAGTTACAGAGAGGCAGAGAGAGAGAGGGAGAGAGAGAGAGAGAGAGAGAGAGAGAGAGAGAGAGAGAGAGAGATGTCTTTCATCTGCTGGTTCGCTCCACAGATGGTCGGAGCTGAGCCGATTCGAAGCCAGGAGCCAGGAGCTTCCTCTGGGTCTCCCATACGGGTGCATGGGACCAAGGACTTGGGCCATCTTCTACTGCTTTCCCAGGGCATAGCAGAGAGCTGGACTGGAAGTGGAGCAGCCAGGACTTGAACTGGTGCCCATATGGGATGCTGGCACTGCAGATGGCAACTTTACCAGCTATGCCACAGTGCCAGCCCTCAAGTCTACTTTTTTTTCTCACTGTGCTGTACTGCTGCCATCACCAAATGCCATAACTAGGGGCATATAAAAAATAAAAATACCATATGCTAGTACTGTATTAAACATTTTGCATATATGATCACCTTAAACCATCAAACTAACACATTTTATGTGTAAGTGTAATGTCAACTAACAAGCCCAAGAACTGATAGTAAATGGCTGAATGAGAATTTAAGTTTGAACTATTCCTCTCTAGAATCAGTTTTCTAAAGCATGGGGAAAAGGAAATAATGGAATATTGAGATGAGGAAATGACTGGATACAGAATTGGCAATCACAAAACATTATTTTAAAAAATAGCACTTTTATGACAGTGTTTGTAGCTTTATGTTCACCTGTAACAGATCATACAGATCTTATTCAGAACCTTTAAGGCCATAGTACTCAGTTTAAAGAGCCTTAACCTAATTTAGTTTCGCTGGGCATTGAGCCAATAATAGCAAATTACATGGAACTATGAAGAGCAAATTTCCCTATAGCCCACCAGTTCCCTATCCCAGGAGGAGTTGTACTGTAATCATATTAAAAGTTGCTGCCATCCTCCAAATGCTGCTTCTAACCCAAACAAAACATTTAGCAGGCTTCTGTAAGACAACAGTATTACTAGGTCACAGTAATTCTGTGGAAATTTTGACAATATTTTCAGTATACTTTTTGCCCCTTAGGCTGCACTAGAAGTTAGTGCCCAACTGAAGGGGAGGTGCTGAATGCTTAGTCCCAATCCACATTTTAACTAGGATTTCCACTTCCCAGAGCATTTTTCATCCAAAAGACTTCCTGGATCTTCTTACTATGGCTTGACATGGAACTTTAATGGATATTTAACTCATGAAATGACTCTGTAACTCAGGCTGTTGGAGATGTTTTATTGGACTTGGCCTAAGTCTCATTAACACAATTGTGCAGAGTAAGTGAAGAAGA
Organism: Lepus europaeus; assembly: GCF_033115175.1. Taxonomy (NCBI): domain Eukaryota; kingdom Metazoa; phylum Chordata; class Mammalia; order Lagomorpha; family Leporidae; genus Lepus; species Lepus europaeus. The sequence continues at coordinate 79,712,465 of NC_084850.1, forward strand.
AAATGTAGGTTGATGTTAAAACCCTTCAAGTATGCCTTTGTCCCATTATCCAGGGGACAGTATATGAGAAACTGTCAATCTGAATGGCACCATTTCATCACCCATGTGCGTTTCCAACTTGCTTTATTTATTCTCTAGAGATCTACATTCATGTTTCATGACAACTGCTTATTCTTCTTCATAACTACCTTTGTGCCTGATCAATATTGTGGATTAGTGAATCCTCTGGAACACTGTGTTTTGGGATTATTTAGTGGGCAAGACCATGATCTTTAGCATCTGAGAAACTTTAACTGCATTATCAGCTCTGCTTTTTATTTATGTCTGATTCTGGGGCAAATCATTTAACCTTTCTGAGTATTGGCTTCATCTGTGTACAATGAAGGAAGAAATAAGGGAAGAAATAATACGTGTATCCGAAGAAATTTTTCACACGTACTGCCTGTTCTGTGGATATGGTTGTGTTCCAATAAAATTTTAAAAAAACAGACAGTAGGTCTTCTGATCACAGTTTTTGTTTTTGTTTTTGTTTTTGTTTTTGTAATCTGTGCTATAGGTAATAGTTTTTATTAGTCTATCTTAGTTCAGACTGCTATACCAAATTACTACAGATGAGTGGCTTAATCGACAAAAATTTATTTCTCACAGTCTTCCAAATTCCATTGGATAAGAATCTCAACTTTCCAGTTGGCAAAACACTCAGAGTTTCTTCGCTAATAAGTGTCTATCATCTGACCACTTCTTACCATAGCCACTGCTACCACTCTATTCTGATGTTCTGAGTCACCATTATTCCGCACCTGGATTACTTCAACAGCTCTACTGATTTACATGTTTCTCATCTTACCTCCTAACTATCTGTATTCAACATAACAACCAGAATTATTTCTATAAATATAAGTTTGATTATGTCACTCCTCTGCTGAGTACCTACGATGGCTCACTTTTGACACTGAGAAAAAAAGAATATAATCTGTTTTGTGACCCAGTTTCCACCCTGACCAAACATCTCTCACTTCCCAACCCCTACCATAGGACTACTAATCTGTTATCCTGTTTCTATAATTTATTTTCTGTAGCATTTTAAATTTTAACACTTTATAATTCCCTTATGTATATAATTTTGTTTTTCAGGAAAAAAGATCAAGAGTTCAGTTTTGGTACGTGAGGTTGATATGTCTATTAGATATTCAAGGAGAGAAGAATAGGAAATTGATTACATATTATTATTTATATATATAATATTATTATATTAACTTTAAGTATTCCAAAAGAAAGTCAACTTGGCTAATGCTATGAAAGGGCAGAGTTGGGATCTGATATTTTGCAGAGTGGGATCTTTACTGGGCTATACTGATTTGTCTGGATCAGACAGAAATTCCGTAATTAGATGAGGAAAGAAAAGCAGATCTTGCTTGACAGGTTCTAAGCCCAGGCTTAGCTCAGCTTAGCTTTTTCTGTTGTGTGAAGAATTTGTTTAGTTAATAAGGAGGAGTTTTTGAAACTGGTGCCTAAAGTAGTCATAGTAGGTACTTAGCACTCCTGGAATTTACAGATCCTTGTCAGCTGTAGAAGTCTCAGGCTATGCATTCCCTGAGGACTATGGAAATGGTACCTGAGAGTTATATCAAAGAAAAACTTCCCAGAGCTCAGAGGGGTTTTGATGATCTGGCTTGAGGTATGACAACTTGGTGAATTATGCAGACAACTTCAAGTTTTGTTCCGATTTCCATGTTGGTTTAACTTCATTTGGCTGCTGAGCAGTAGCCTTAGACAGCCTCTGGGCATTTGCTCCACCTGTGCTGAGGATGACCCAAGCCTGAATTTCTGCCACCCTGCTATTCAGCAGCTGCTTTAGCAGCAGGTCAGGGAAAGTTGCTTGTAGCTGTGGTAAGCCAAAGTAAAAAGGCTTCAACTGTAGTTACAGCCACTCGATATTTTGGGGGTCAAAAGGGGAGATGTATGTTTTAATATTACAAGGAAAAATTTTTAACTAATAAAAATAATTCATTAAGAATAATGCTAAATATTTCCCCTCTACACAGAGAAAATCATATTCCCTGAAGACAATTTGGAGGTGGGGGGGTTCTCTCTTCTGCTCTTTTATTCACTGATTACTTCAGTTGGATGTGTAATAGCTAGGACTGAAGGGCTACACAGGTAGTTGGCAAGCAGAAGTGTTGGCCAAATGTGTTATACTGGACCCCTTCAGAGAGTTTAGAATGAAGCATTTTATCTGCTTTTTCCTACTCCAACTTTCAGTGGACTGCTTATTTTTAGGCTTTGGTGTCTAAGTTCTATGTCATGATTATATAATTAGGGTAAAAGAATAAGAAATTCTTTTTGAAGCTATAAAAATTACTGTTAATTTAACATCTATTATATGATTATCTGCACTAAATGTATTTTATATGTGCTATATTGTCTAATAATCCTATGAGGTAGACCAAATTTCTATCCCTATTTTGCAGATGAAGACATTGTAACACAGAAATTTATTCAAGTATTTGGAACAGACTCTGAAGTGTGTAGTGATAGCGACTAAACTATACTGAAGTCTCCATAAATATTATAATTTAGACAATAAAGTTCATAAACATCCTTTATTTTTCTAAGCTAGCCCAGAGGTCATGGAAAATACCTTTTAAATTGATATAGTAAAGGTTGAGTACCGTTCCCCCATCACAAAAGACAAAAAGAAATCAAGTTTCCTGGAATAATATTCAATCAAGCACTCATTTCTTCCATACTTTTCCCTTGTACAATGCCGATGTATGTAAGTAGTATGATTAAAATAGAAAGTAAAATTCTTGCATGTTTTTAAATGTTAGGCTTTAGAAGAAACTATGAAGTTGTCTCATTATTGTTATGCATACAGTTTAATATTGATTTCACTTCATGTCTCATTTGCAACACCTGCAATATGGGCAGTTGAAGGGCATGACTTTTTTTGGATGACTCAAGCAAATATTTCAGGAAATAGATACGGAAGAATTTTTTTTTGTGTGAATAGTAGATTGAACCATGTGAAATTGTGATTTTTCATGCATTAAAAATACGTGAGGGGCCGACGCTGTGGCGCAATGGGTTAATGCCCTGGCCTGAAGCGCCGGCATCCCATATGGGCGCCGGTTTGAGACCTGGGTGCTCCATTTCAGATCCAGCTCTCTGCTATAGCCTGAGAAAGCAGGAGAAGATGGCCCAAGTCCTTGGGCCCCTGCACCCCTGTGGGAGACCTGGAAGGGGCTCCTGGCTCCTGGCTCCTGGCTCCTGGCTTCTGGCTTTGAATTGGCACAGTTCCAACCGTTGTAGCCAATTTGGGAGTGAACCATGGGATGGAAAACCTCTCTCTCTCTCTCTCTCTCTCTCTCTCCCTCTCCTCTCTCTGTGTAACTCTGACTTTCAAATAAATAATCATTAAAAAATAAAATATCATTAACATGTGGACGAGTGTGTTTAAAAGAAATCTGAATATTAGCAGTTTCATTTGGTTCAATATAATAGAAAGGGATCTGATGAAAGTAATCAAAGATGAATATATGAGAGAGATGAGCTGACAAGTGTGGCATGGTCAAAGGCCATCATGCAGAGAGCTGTACTACAGCAGAAGGCACAAGAGCTGAACAGTGTGGTGATATCCTTGTTGATTACAGGATACTCTCAGTTCTCTGCCCTTTTGGAAACACACTTTGGGAGTATCAAGTGTACTTTAGACTCTAAGAGAGACCATAAGCAGCTTGGGACTGACTATAGCGCATATTAAGTACTTCTTGAAATAAATTTGAATTTTCTGTGTAGTTGAATACTTGGCACGTATCTATTTAGGGAAACTTAAGACCTGCATACAAATAAGTATGGATCTGTGTCTTCCTGTTAACCTCTTTCAGCCTCTTATTTCCATCAAGTTCTTATCACAAGTTTTTTTTTTTTTAATTTTTTTTGACAGGCAGAGTTAGACAGTGAGAGAGAGAGAGACAGAGAGAAAGGTCTTTCTTTTCCATTGTTTTACCCCGCATATGGCAGCAACGGCCTGCGCGCTGCACCAATCCAAAGCCAGGAGTCAGGTGTTTCCTCCTGGTCTCCCATGCGGGTGCAGGGCCCAAGGACTTGGGACATCATCCACTGCCTTCCTGGGCCACAGCAGAGAGCTAGACTGGAAGAGGAGCAACCGGGACAGAACCAGCGCCCCGACCAGGACTAGAACCCGGAGTGGCGGTGCCGCAGGTGGAGGATTAGCCTAGTGAGCCGTGGTGCCGGCCCCTTATCACAAGTTACATTTATCTTATTTCCACTTATTTTTCTGTCTATTTTAAAGGTAATTATATGAAGATAAGTACATAGCTTTTTTGTGCACTATTATATCACCAACAACTAGTAAAAATATTTGATATTCAAACATATTTGATGAATTTGTTATTGAATGAATAATACATTGCAAGGATGTGCTCCAATTTGCTTCATTAATTCCAATGGATATATATTAAATCATTTAAGTATATGTTGTTATAGATAGTGCTGAAAGGAATACTTATATATAAATTTCTACATATTTGATCATTTCTCTATTATACTTTCTTGGAATGGTACTTATATTTTTATGCAAAGTTGCGCATTTTAAGGTCTTCAATTCATATTGTCAAAATGTATTCACATTGTTTATTGTTCTGTACTTCCACCACCCATGCATGTATGAGAGGTCCGATTACCCTCATTCAATGGTTAGCACTAAGTATCATTTCTTTTTACTTTTTGTCATCTACTTTAGGAATAATATCAGTTTGTTTTATTTTGTACAATTTTGTCAGAATTAGAGGTATGATATATTATTCATAAGTGTGTAGCCATTTGTACTTCATTTTTGAAGTGCTTATTATTGTTTTTTTGTCTATGTTTCTGTTGTTGAGTTTAGATAAGTCCCATGAAGTTTTATACAGTCATTCATTGCTTCATAGTGGGGAGGAATTCTAAGAAATGCATTGTTACATGATCTGGTCATGTAAATGGTACTATTGAATACAGCTACAATGTCACTTGGTGATATAAATTTATGGAACAACCATCATATATGTAGTCCATTGTTGACCAAGATGACATTATGTGGTACATAACTGTATTTAGGTGATTAACCATTTCTCATTCGTAATACAAGTATTTTCCTTATTTATTTTTACATTAAAATTTTGTTGAAATGTTTGAAGTGGTAGATAAGTTTTTAATGCAACCATATTCAGCTTTTATTTACTGTTTCCTGCTTTTCTGTTTTGCTTAGAATGCCCACTTCTATTACAAGATTACCTATGAGTTCACTTATAATTTTATGCAGTGTTTACACTTTTAAATCTTTATTTGTTTATGTATTTGAATGTCAGAGTTACAGAGAGAGGCAGAGAGAGAGAGAGAGAGAGATTTCCCATCCACTGATCCACTACCCAGATGGTCGCAATGGCCAGGGCTAGGCCAGGCCAATGCCAACTGCCTGGAACTTCATCCAGGTCTCCCACAATGGTGGTAGAAGCAAAAGTACTTGGGTCATAGTCCGCTACTTTCTCAGGTGCATTAGCAAAAAGCTGGATCAGAAGCGGAACAGCATGGACTTGAATTGGTGCTCATATGGTATGCAACATCACAGAGAACAGCTTAACCACCTGCACCACAACACCTGTCCTCAATGTTTACATTTAAATAGTTAATCTTCAATAATTTATTGTAGTGTAGAGGGTGATGGTGTTAACCAGGTAGTGTAGAATACTTTCCTCCAGTAATTTGTATTGGCACATTGATCATATGTCATATGTGCAGTGCTAAAATATGGACTTTGAAATCAGAGCTGGATTTAAATCTCAGCTCCAACATTTCTAACTCTTCTTTGATTGAATGACAAGCACTCCAAACATTGGTTCCAGGGCATCCAATCATACCAGTTTCCTGAGAATTGAGGAAGTATCCAAGGATTCTGGACTTCAAGTTCAAAAACCAGGACAGAAATGAGCAACTTAGATTGGTTGGTCACTCCATGTTTCTCCTTTCTAAAAACTGAAATAATATCAGTATTTATCTAAAGTAGTGGTGAACATTAAGAGATAATGAATGTAAAGGAGTTAGTACAGTATTTGGTTGGCAGCAAGTACTTAATAAAAATCATGTTATTAAGTTGTTATAGATTTTTAATCTCTTCTGATACTTACATAACACTTTAAGGATAACAGTAGTTTTCAATAGATTTAATTTTTTATCTGTGGGGGAAAGTATTTCTTCATTACCATTTTAATTCAAGGTTTTGTTTTAATATATAAATTTAATAATTATTCAAGATAAAATTTAGAAGCATTTAATATATTTCAAAAATAATATTGAGATTGTAATTGGGATTACATTTAAGAACGTGTTTTGTTTCCTCATCGGTGGGAAACCTGTTGAAATGAAATGGACACTATGAGAAACAGTGACTTGATCAGCCCTTCTCCTGACTGTCGATGAACAACTTAATACTTTATCCCTTTTAGTATATTTTGCTCCACTTAATGCTATTGGTTGAACTCTGTAATTAACACACAATTATTCTTAGGTATTTTAATTTAACTGAAAAATGATCACTGTTAAATATAAGAGTGGGAATAAGAAAGGGAGGAGATGTACAATTTGGGACATGCTCAATCGGACTTGCCCCAAATGGTAGAGTTAGAAACGTGCCAGGGGATTCCAACACAATCCCATCAAGGTGGCATGTACCAATGCCATCTCACTAGTCCAAGTGATCAGTTTCAGTTCACAATTGATCATAATGAAAAGATTAAGAGTCAAAGGAATCACATAAACAAGACTAATGTCTACTAATACTAACTGAAAGAATAAAAAAAAGGAGAGAACGATCCAACATGGGAAGCGGGATACACAGCAGACTCATAGAATGGCAGATGTACTAAGCAGCACTCTGGACTCAGAATCAGCCCTTAAGCCATCCAGATTTGGCTGAAGAGCCCATGAGAGTATTTTAGGCATGGAAAGCCAACACACTCTGGCAAAAACAAACAAACAAACAAACAAACAAACAAAAAACCTAAATGAAAGATCTCTGCTAGTGAGAACCCAGTGGAAAGAACGGGCCATCAAAGAAGGAGGTACCTTTCTCTGAAGGGAGGAGAGAACTTCCACTTTAACTATGACCTTGTCTAAAAAAAGATCCGAGTTAGCAAATTCAAAAGGCTTCCATAGCCTTGGCAACCCATGACAAGAGCCTAGGGTGATTACTGATGCCATAAACAAGAGTGCAAATTGTTAAGTCAACAACAGGAGTTACTGTGCACTTACTCCCCACGTAGGCTCTATGTCCTTAATGTGATGTACAATGTAAATCAATGCTGTAACTCGTACTCAAACAGTATTTTACACTTTGTGTTTCTGTGTGGGTGCAAACTGTTGAAATCTTTACTTAATATATACTAAATTGATCTTCTGTATATAAAGATAATTGAAAATGAATCTTGATGTGAATGGAAGGGGAGAGGGAGCAGGAGATGGGAGGGTTGTGGGTGGGAGGGAAGTTATGGGGGGGGAGCCACTGTAATCCAAAAGCTGTACTTTGGAAATTTATATTTATTAAATAAAAGTTTTAAAAAATTTCACTCAGTAGCTCATAAAGAATTTTTTTGAAAGCTTTATTAATTCATTCGAAATTCAGAATTACAGAAAGAGAAGGAGAGACAGAGAGAGATATTCCATCCACTGGCTTGCTTCCCAGATGGCCGTAATGGTCAGGACTAGGCCAAGCTGCAGCCAGCAACCAGGAGCTTCCTGGGTCTCCCACGTAGGTGGAAGAGGTCCAAACACTTGGGCCATCTTCCAGTGATTTTTCCAGGCCATTATCATGAAGTTGGATCCAAAGTGAAGCAGCCAGGACACGAACTGGGACCCATATGGGATGGTGGTGCCGCAGGTGGTGGCTTTAGCTGTTAAGCCACAATGCTGGCCCTTTTTATAGATTTCTTTATAGTTTATTTTATTGTTTTCAACTTAAGATTTTATTTATTATTTTTTAACTTTTATTTAATGAATATAAATTTCCAGTGTACAGCTTATGGATTACAATGGCTTCCCCCTCCCATAACTTCCCTCCCACCCGCAACCCTCCCCTCTCCCGCTCCCTCTCCCCTTCCTTTTGCATCAAGATTCATTTTCAATTCTCTTTATATACAGAAGATGAATTTAGTATAAAGATTGCAACAGCTTGCACCCACTTAGCAACACAAAGTGAAACATACTGTTTGAGTACTAGTTATAGCATTAAATCACAATGTACAGCACATTAAGGACAGAGATCCCACATGAGGAGCAAGTGCACAGTGGCTCCTGTTGTTGACACAACAAATTGACACTCTAGCTTATGGCGCCAGTAACCACCCTAGGCTGTCGTCATGAGTTGCCAAGGCTATGGAAGCCTTCCAAGTTTGCCGACTCTGATCATATTTAGACAAGGTCATAAAAGACAGGGTGAGGATAGTAACCAATGATCGTAAGAGTGGCATTTACCAGGTTTGAACAATTATACAGCATTAAGTGGGGAAGAGGACCATCAGTACACACATGTTGGGAGTAGAGCCATTGGTGGTAGAGGTTATGATTACAAAGGAATGAGGCCCAAGTACGCTAGACAGAGTCTAGAACAAAGGACAGAGTCATTATTAGAGGAGCTAAGAAAGGTGCTGTCTAAGCTACAAGTAATTTTTCTGATTGAGAGGCAAATAGAACCTGATAGAAGGGGCTTGATAATAATCGGGTGGGCTTTAGGCCTTGTAAATTCAGAGGCCCAGGCCTATCTATCTCTTCACATGGGGTATATCCTAAGGGAGGTGTGAACCTCCTAGGGGAAGGCACTCTGTTGACTTTCATTACTTGGCTGGCCTGGGAGGAGAGCTGGCCAGGTAAAGGCAGAGGGCATCTCTAACAAGAAATTTACGTTCTGCCTGCAATGTTGCTGACCCTACTTGACCATACCCTCAGCTGCAGTGGTCACTTTGGAAGTTGGGCTGAGTGAAGTGCTTTTCAGCTTAGAGCCAATAAGATCTGTGGCTCTGACCTGGGCATCCTTCGACTCCAGGGCAGGTCCATTTCCAGTGATCCAACTCTTGGCAGAGCTGCCAGGGCTCTTCACAAGCTGACTTCTGCTGAAGCCCATGCTTACCACATTGAAAGCCACTGCAGTGGACTGGCCTGTTGGGTCTGCTTGAGGGCAGATCACTGTACAGATCAGCCATTAATAGGCCTGCCACCCATTGCTTCTGATGCCTAGCTTTCTTTTCCTCCTGGTTTGTGTTAAAGCAGACCAGAGGATGCAAGTCAAGGGAGTGCCCATGTCCCATCTCTAATCTTCGGTGGCCTGAACTACAAGTCTATAGTCACAGGCATGTTCTGTAGTAGTTTTTCTAAGGTAGACAATGCCCATGAGGAAAATTATATTCTCACTTTAAAACTTTCTTTCCCTTTGGTCTGAAAGGGAGGTTTTTTCTACTTACTGTATACTTCGCTGATGGCGAAGTGAATCTAGCTATGAGATTATTATTTAAGTTCTTATTTTGGCTATGATATTATAGAAAAATGTTAGCCATCTGTTTTATAGGGTCTAAAAATTAAATTGTGCATCCTACAGATTCCTTCATAATAGAATTAGTTTCCTACCTTGAAGAGAATAGAGAAATGAAAGAACAAGTTAGGCTTAGAATAGAGAAATGAGGGAGCAAGTCCTAGATCGCTTGCTGACAATAGCAATATCACATGAATACTTAGCAAACAGTTTCAACCATTAGATAACAACTTAAGAAAACATTTACCAGAAGGTCCACTGTCTTCTAGAAATTTTAAGAATCATGTATTTGGAAAATACTCTTAAATATCTAACATGGTGTAGTTTGTTTAACCAGTAAACTTAAGCAAAAACATATAAAATGTTTTTAGTTTCTTTCTAGCAACAAGTTTAAAACATATGATACACAGATTCAGGTCACACAAATTAAAATGTATCTTTGATTGCTTTTAGCAGCTTAAATTTATGGACATTCTTATCTATAAGCCATTTAAAGTAAAACTCTTAATAAAATTTCCCCATGTGGACATACAATATGTACACACATATAACATAGCATAGTAGACCAATATAGCAATTTTAATACTAGCTTTTAAAATCTTTAACTCTTTTTGTAGATTCCCAATTGATTTGAATTGCTTTTTGTTTTTAGTAACCTCAGTTAACCATACTTTCTCTCAGTTGGTACTGTTAATACATTATTGGCTTCATCTGTTTACAGAGCCATCCCAAAGTACTGAATACAATAGAAGTGGCTGGAAAAAGTCCATAGGAACCTATAGGAGGACAGCTAAACACAGAACCAACAACGCTTTAGTTTTATGAGCAGCAAATCATATATAACTGTGGAAGACAAAAGACTTTAAGTTGCCATGTTAAAATTATAAACTCATCAACCAACAAGAGGCACTTGCTTATTTCACAGTAGTTTTGAAAGCACCTGTAGGATTTTACAAGTATTTAACCCTTTAGGCCTCTGGGGCTTTCTCATTAAGATAACTATCATGTCAAGTAACACAAGATCATTAGGCTTTTTAATTCTCAAACATTTGTATTAATAGCATTTTCCATTATAGAAACTTAAAGTTTGGTACCACATCACATCTTGACAGTACTTCTAATATAATCCAAATAGCCTGATTGGTTGATGTCTCTATAAGATGAGAGTCACAGCTCCTTCGATTTTTTTCAGTTGGGCCCAAACTGGAAAAACCAAAGTCCAAGATTTACTGGAAATTTTAGAGTCCAGATTGTTTGAAACTTTGATTTTTTGAATGCCTTTCAAAAATGCCAAGAAGGCTCAAAATCCAAAATATCTGGTTGAAATAAGATTCCTTAAAATCATGACATAATATAGACCAAATTTGATCATTGTTACAAGGTGATTATTCAAATCTTTGAAAATAAGCACATACTTAAATAACCCATAGCTCTTAATAAAAATTTAGCTGCTTTTGACCTTCTTTCATATTGGTGACCATGTTTCTGTGTTTCTGTGTGTAACACATCTTTAAGCATCTTTTGCAGGGCTGGACGAGTGGCGACAAATTCTTTCAATTTCTGTTTGCTATGAAAAGTCTTAATTTCACCTTCATGCACTTCATGGGCTGGCAGTTTTTCTCTCTTAGTACCTGGGCTATGTCTCACCATTCCCTTCTAGCTTGTAGGGTTTCTGATGAGAAGTCTGCTGTGAGTCTAATTGGAGATCCTCTAAGAGTAATCTGACGTTTCTCTCTTGCACATTTTAGGATATTTTCTTTATGTTTCACTGTGCTGAGTTTGATTACAACATGTTGTGGTGAGGATCTCTTTTGGTCATGTTTATTAGGGGTTCTATAAGCTTCCTGTACTAAGATGCCTCTGTCCTTCTCCAAACCTGGGAAATTTTCTGCTAGTATCTCACTGAAAATGCCTTCTAATCCTTTCCCAAGGACCACACAGGGAATCTGTGCTGCCCTCAGCGTGGGCTCCAATTCTCCTGCAGTCTCCCACTGGGTTTCCAAGTTACATCCTAATCTCCTGTTATTTCACCCCCCAGAGTCAGGTTTTTCTGCTAGGCTCAGGGCTGGTGCAGACCTGAGGTCGCCCTTCTTATGACGTATGTCCAAAATGGCGCCTGCTCTTTGGCTTGCTCGCCTTTGAGAGGTGAGCGGAGAGAGAGAAACTTGTGTCCGTATCGGTCACTTTTCTCTCTCTCTCTCTCTCTCTCTCTCTCTCTCTCTTCTAGTTAGCCTGGTGAACTTTTCCCCACGGAGTTTCAAGCCTCGTTCCCTCTAGTCTCCTCTTTCCGCTTTCCCGCTGGTGTCTCGGGCTATTGAGGTTCGGCTCACCTCGCATTCCAGCGCTGGTGTGTTGAGTCTGCTGCTGGTGTCCCGAACTTGGGCTCCCACGCTCTCCACGCAGGTCCACTGTGAATCACTAGTTCCAGAAGAGTTTCCTCTGCTGTTTCTTCCTCTACTCTTCCTTGACCCTGCAGTATCTCCACTTTTATTAACCTGTCTCTCCCCCGGACTAATAGTGTGCTCCCTTCCTATTCCGCCATCTTGCCGCTCCCCCTTTATTTATTATTTTTGACATACCATATTTTAATTTACATTATAGCCAAAGGCTTAATGCTCCACTAAATAACGAGTTCAACCAATATAAAGGGTTTTTTTTTTTTTTTGCTTTTTTTTTTTTTTGGTCAGGCAGAGTTAGTGAGAGAGAGAGAGGCAGAGAGAAAGGTCTTCCTTCTGTTGGTTCAACCCCAAATGGCCACCACTGCAGGCATGCTGCAGCCGGTGCACTTTGCCGATCCAAAGCCAGGAGCCAGGTGCTTCCTCCTGGTATCCCATGCAAGTGCAGGGCTCAAACACCTGGGCCATCATCCACTGCCTTCCTGGGCCACAGCAGAGAGCTGGACTGGAAGAGGAGCAACTAGGACAGAATCCGGTGCCCCAACCGGGACTAGAACCTGGGGTGCCAGCACTGCAGGTGGAGGATTAGCCTAGTGAGCCGTGGAGCTGGCCAACCAATATAAAGTTTTAAATAGATTAAGTTACGAACAAGCATTTCATATTTTATTTGTCATAATCAATATAGTGATTGAAATTTATGTTTCCCTAAAGGACGGTGATATAAAGATAAAAATTTACAACTTGCTTTGTGAAAGTTTTCAATGGAACTATTATGGGCTCCATAAATATAACAACTAAATAGAATAATATTAATGATATTATTAACCCTAATGACCCTAAGAACATGAGACTAATGATAGTGGTATTAATGATATTAGTTATTAGTAAAAGTACTAAAGACAACAATAAAAATTATAGTCATTCTACTCCTAATGCTATGAGAGTAGAAAATTTTCAAAACCTTTGGTATTCATTCTGTGAGATACTTTTGCACCTCACTTCCTGTCCTAGAAGAAATGTTTAGGTTTAGGCCAGTGATTTCTTTAATTTTCTTATAGATTTTCCATAGATTGAACGATGTAGCATCTATTTTGAACTTTCTATAAGGGGGCTAAAACTATCTTTTCTTCTGTGACCTGCTTTTTTCTTCAACATTATATTTCTGATGTTAAAATATTATAATGGAAAAGATGGCATCCTTCCAATTCTCTTTCCCAGAAACCAGTTGATATAAAAAACAAGGTGATTTATTCTAAGTTCATCTGGAAGAATAAAGATATGTAAGTAATGAGCAAAAGTCTGAATGGAGGCAATGGAGTAGATTGTTTTCAACATGTTAAAATGTACTATGACAGGTATCAATGGTGTGACATAGCAGGTAAAGCTGCCACCTGCAATGCCATATCGGCACCACATGGGCACCAGTTTGAGTCCCAATTGCTCCACTTCCCATGGAGCTCTCTGCTATGGCCTGGGAAAGCAGTAGAAGATGGGTCAAGTCCTTGGGCCCCTGCACCCATGTGGGAGACCTTGAGGAAGCTCCTGGCTCCTGGCTTCATATTGGCACATCTCCAGCCATTGTGGTCAACTGGGAAGTGAATCAGCAAATGGAAGATCTCTTTCTCTCGATCTCTCTCTCTCTCTCTCTCTCTCTCTGCCTCTCCTTCTCTCTCTCTGTAACTCTGACTTTCAAATAAATAAATAAATCTTTAAAAAATGTACTATGAAACTACAGTAATTAAATGATGTTCTCATGCTGGAACAATATACTAGAAAAGAAAACTAGGAAAATGATTAAGATCTATAAGAGTTTATTTAAATAGAGATGATATTTCAAACTGATGGGAAGTAGGAATAGTGATCGCATGATTGCATGATTTTGGAAAATTAAATAGATACATATTTCATATCAAAATATGAAAGTAAATTCCAGATAGATTACATTAACTCATTAGGTGTGATAAAATAAATTATAAAAATAGATGAAAATAAAGAGAATATTCATTTGATAAATAGGTTAAAGGAAAACCTCAACACAAAAATAAAAGAAAAAATTAAAGGAAATACTAATATATTTAACATAATGAAAATTAATGTTTCTATAAGATTTATTTTTTAAAATATTAACAGAATTAAAAGGAAAGTTTAAAACATGGCTAAACATTTTCAAATAAGGGCAAGCATTTTGCTCAGCCAAAAGGGCCCAGAATGGTAACTTAGTGAGTAAAGCTGCTACCTGTGATATTGGTATACCATGTGGGTGCCAGTTCGTGTCCCAGTTGTTGTTCCTTTCTAATGTCCTGGGAAAAGCAGCAGAACTGTCACCCATGTGGGAGACCAGGAAGAAGCTCCTGGCTCCTGGCTTCAGACTGGTCCATCCCTGGCTGTTGTGGCCATCTGGGGAGTAAACCAGCAGATGGAAGATCTCTGTGTCTTTCCCTGTCTCTCTGTAACTATGACTTTCAGATAAATAAATAAATATAAATGAAAGAAAGAAAGAAACTCAAATAAATTAGTCATGAATAATGTTTTAAATGCTAATTAAATAATAATTCAATACTATTTTCACTTAAATTTATTTATTTGCAATGCAGAGAGACAGAGGGAGATAGAGACAGTCAGACAATGGTCTTGCATATACTGATTCACTTTTCAAATGCCTGGAATAACTTGGGCTGGGCCAGGCAAAAGCCAGGTGCCAGGAATTCCATTTTGTGTCTTCCATGTGGTGAGCAAAGACCTAAATATTTAGTCTATCATCTACTGCCTCCCATAATGTGCATTTTGACAGGAAGCTATTTTCAAAGTAGTGTCTTGACAGCTGTGCCACATGCCTACACACCTATAACATTTTCATACAGAAAATAATATTAAATTTTATAATTATTATTTCTGAGATATAGAAAATAAGAATGGTCATATATTGTACACAATGTAGACTGATGTTGCCTTCGTGGAAAGCAACTTGGCAATACATACATAAAATCTTCATTATTGCCTTGTTTCATGAAATGTTCTTCTAGAACATTAACCTGAAGAGATAATAAGTGGAATTTTATGTATGTCTTGTTTATGTTAGCAGAAAATTGGAAAGAGCCTACATGTCTAAAAGTAGGATAGCTATATAACATATAAGAAATATGTGTTGTAAAATCATATGCAAACATTAAAAGTAATCTTTTGGGAAAATACTTAATAACATGAAAAATGTTCATAATATAAAAATAAGTTAAACTATAATTCTATATGTACAGTTTTTTCCAGTGAATGATGAGAAATATGTATATATGCAACATGTGAGCATTGATTATCTCCAGGTTGTGATATTACAAGTAACTTTTCCTCATTTTATTTTTCTTTATTTAAAAATAATAGATAGTTGGCATGTATTATTCAAAATGCATTAATGCCCATGTTATTTTCTTTGCCTGAGAGAGACAGATGAGAATTTTCAAACTGTGTGAAAGAAAACTTTTACAATGCATTGTACACATCACATTTTATTGCAATTGTTTGTTATCTTGTCACCCCACTGGATTTTGAACTTTGCTTATTCATCTCTGTATATAACAGAATTTGTCACAGGAAGCATATAATAGAGGTCTGTTGAATGGATTGATGGATTATGTTATGTAAGAAAATCAACATTTGAATATTGAACACATTATTAAGGAGTAATACCTTTATATTAAATTACAATGAGTATCCAAATTACAATTTTTTAATTCTAATTAAAGACATAATGCTTGGCTCATTTAGGAAACTGTGTCTGTTCCTGTTGATGATTTTATTTTAAGTTGCTTTTAATTATTTCATAGCTATTTAACCTAATATTGTAAGTCCCAATATAACTCCCTAAGATATTGTTGAAGTTAAAACTAGTAAACTTAACATTTGCCAGAAAAGAATTTAGATTCTCGGGCGGAGCCAAGATGGCGGAATAGTGAGGTCGCACACTGATAGTCCGGAAAAAGATAGTTTAATAAAAGTGGAGTTACTGCAGTTTCAGGAAAAGGCTCGGGAAAAAAATTGCAGAGGAAACTCTTCCGGATCTAGTGGATGTGACACGGAGGACCTACGGGGAGAGCAAGGATGCCCACGGCTCGGAGCCGAGCCATGGAGTCTACACACTAGCGCTGGAAGGGGAGGTGAGGCTAACCCTCAGTAACCCAAGACATTGGTGGGGAAATGGCAGAAAGAGCCTAGAGGAAACGAGGCTTGAAGCCCCGCTGGGGAAAGTTCACCAGGCTAACTAGAGGTGAGAAATAAATAAATAAATAAAAAGGACCAGCACAGACACGAGCCTCCCTCTCCACTCACCTTACAAAGGCAAGCAAGACAAAGATCAGGCTCCATTTTGACATACGTAAAGCTGTGCCCACCATCAGCCAAGCAGAAAAACTTGACTCTGGTGGAGAGAAGTAACAGGAGGTTAGGACCTAGTGACGGTGTGGAGCTAATGAACTGAGACTGTGAAAATCTGAGGGTGGGCGAGAGAACTCATGGAGTACACAAACTTGGTAACCTTGGCAACCCGGTGGGAGACTGCAGAGAAATTTGAGACCACACTGAGGGTTGCATAGACCCATTCTGTGGTACTTGGGGCAGAGCAGACGAATATTATACCCACAGGTGCCAGATTTCATAAATTGACTACCCTCAATTCTGCTCAGCTATGTGGAATTATTTCCCTTCTGAGTTAAAAAAAGAGAGAGAGAGAAAGAGAGAGCCAAAGAAAGAGAGAACAACCTGGGTGAGTCACCTTTGACACACCCTTAACCCTGAAGAATCAAACAGAGCTCTCTGGCCACACCCATCGCAGCCTCTAAGGATCCATCAAAAGCAGACAGTCCACTTAATATAGAGTCATAGTATAAATAGAAAAACCACTACAGCGAAGAAACCAAAGAATATCTCCACAATGCCAAGCAACAAACACAGAAACCGAGGTAACAAGAACAAGGAAGACACTATGATGCCCCCAAATGAGAAAGACACCCCAATTCAAGATTATGAAGACGACGAGTTAGAATAAATGCAAGAAACGGATCTCAAAAAATTGATAAGAACATTAAGAAGTTCTCAAAAACAAATTCTTGAACTACAGAAATCCTTAATGGACAGGATAGTAAATCTCTCTCACAAAAATGAAATATTAATGAGGAATCAAAATGAAATGAAACAACTAGTAGAACAAGAAACTGTGATAGTGATGAGAAACCATAATGAAATGAAGAACTCAATAGATCAAATGACAAACACATTAGAGAGCCTTAAAAACAGAATGAGTGACGGAGAAGAGAGAATATCAGACTTAGAAGACAGAGAACAGGAAAGGAAACAGGCAAACCAAAGAAAAGAAGAAGAAATTAGAAATCTAAAAAATATTGTTGGGAATCTACAGGATACTATTAAAAAACCCAACATTCGGGTTCTAGGAGTTCCTGAAGGCATGGAGAGGGAGAAAGGATTAGAAGGCATTTTCAGTGAGATACTAGCAGAAAATTTCCCAGGTTTGGAGAAGGACAGAGGCATCTTAGTACAGGAAGCTTATAGAACCCCTAATAAACATGACCAAAAGAGATCCTCACCACAACATGTTGTAATCAAACTCAGCACAGTGAAACATAAAGAAAAGATCCTAAAATGTGCAAGAGAGAAACGCCAGATTACTCTCAGAGGATCTCCAATTAGACTCACAGCTGACTTCTCATCAGAAACCCTACAGGCTAGGAGGGAATGGTAAGATATAACCTAGGTACTAAGAGAGAAAAACTGCCAGCCCACAATATTATATCCTGCAAAGCTCTCATTTGTGAATGAAGGTGAAATAAAGACCTTTCACAGCAAACAGAAATTGAAAGAATTTGTCACCACTCACCCAGCCCTGCAAAAAATACTTAAAGATGTGCTACACACAGAAACACGGAAACACAGCCATCAATATGAAAGAAGGTAAAGGAAGAAAACCTACCAGTAAAAGATCATAGGAAGCTCAAAGTATATACTAGAAAATATCTTTGGGAAAACGGCAGGGCAAAGTTACTCCTTCTCAACAGTCACATGGAACGTTAGTGGCCTCAACTCTCCAGTTAATAGACACAGACTGGCTGAATGGATTAAGCAACAAAACCCATCTATTTGTTGCCTAGAAGAAACACATATTTCCCAACAAAGATACATGCAGACTGAAAGTGAAAGGTTGGAAAAAGATATTCCATGCCAACAGAAACAAAAAAGAAAGCAGGTGTAGCCATATTAATATCAGACAAAATAAACTTTAACACAATAACTGTGAAAAGAGACGAAGAGGGGAACTATATAATGATTAAGGGTTCAGTGCAACAGGAAGATGTAACGATTATAAATGTATATGCACCTAATTACAGGGCACCGGTTTATTTAAAAGATTTGTTAAGGGACTTTAAGGGAGACTTAGACCCCGATACAATAGTACTGGGGGACTTCAATACTCCACTCTCAGAGATAGATCAACCAGACAGAAGATCAACAAGGAAACAGCAGATTTAATCAACACTATCGCCCAAAAGGATCTAACAGATATCTGCAGAACTTTTCATCCTACACTTAAAGAATTTACATTCTTCTCAGCAGTGCATGGAACCTTCTTTAGGATTGACCACATACTAGGCCATAAAACAAGTCTCAGCAAATTCAAAAGAATTAGAATCATACCACGTAGCTTCTCAGACCGCAGTGGAATGAAGCTGGAAATTAGCAACTCAGGAATCCCTAGAGAGTATGCAAACACATGGAGACTGAACAACATGCTCCTGAATGAACAATGGGTCATAGAAGAAATTAAAAGAGAAATCAAAAATTTTCTGGAGATAGATGAGGATAACAACACAACATATCAAAACTTATGGGATACGGCAAAAGCAGTGTTCCAAGTTTAGATCAATAGGTGCCTACATCAAGAAAATGGAAAGGCATCAAATAAATGAGCTGTAAATGCATCTCAACGATCTAGAAAAACTGCAGCAAACCAGACCCAAATCTAATAGGAGAAGAGAAATAATTAAAATCAGAGAAGAAATCAACAGTATTGAATACAAAAAAAAAGACAAAAAAATCGGCCAAATGAAGATCTGTTTTTTTGAAAAAATGAATAAAATTGACACACCATTGGCTCAACTAATTAAAAAAAATACCTGAATCAATAAAATCAGAGATGAAAAAGGAAATGTAACAACAGACACCACAGAAATAAAAAGAATCATCAGAAACTACTACAAAGAGTTGTATGCCAGCACACAGGGAAATCTATCAGAAATGGATAGATTCCTGGACACAGGCAACCTACCTAAATTGAACCGGGAAGACATAGAAAACCTAAACAGACCCATAATTGGGAAAGAAATTGAAACAGTAATAAAGGCCCTCCCAACAAAGAAAAGCCCAGGACCAGATGGATTCACTGCTGAATTCTACCAGACATTTAAAGAAGAAATAACTCCAATTCTTCTCAAACCAGTCAGAACAATCAAAAAAGATGGAATCCTCCCAAATTCTTTCTGTGAAGCCAGCATCACCTTAATCCCTAAGCAAGAGAAAGATGCAGCCTTGAAAGAAAATTACAGACCAATATCTATGATGAACATAGGCACAAAAATCCTCAATAAAATTATGGCCAATAGAATATAACAACACATTAGAAAAATCATGCACCCAGACCAAGTGGGATTTATCCCTGGTGTGCAGGGATAGTTCAATGTTTGCAAATCAATCAATGTGATACACCACATTAACAGACTGCAGAAGAACAACCATATGATTATCCCAATAGACGCAGAGAAAGCATTTGATAAAATACAACACCCTTTCATAATGAAAACTCTAAGCAACTTGGGTATAGAAGGAACATTCCTCAATACAATCAAAGCAATTTATGAAAAACCCGTGGCCAGCATACTATTGAATGGGGAAAAGTTGGAAGCATTTCCACTGAGATCTGGTACCAGACAGGGATACCCACTCCCACCACTGCTATTCCACATAGTTCTGGAAGTTTTATCCAGAGCCATCAGGCAAGAAAAAGAAATTAAAGGGATACAAATTGGGAAGGAAGAACTCAAACTATCCCTCTTTGCAGATGATATGATTTTTTATTTAGGGGACCGAAAGAGCTCTACTAAGAGACTATTGGAAATCATAGAAGAGTTTGGCAAAGTAGCAGGATATAAAATCAATGCACAAAAATCAACAGCATTTGTATACACAGGCAATGCCATGGCTGAGAAAGAACTGCTAAGATCAATCCCATTCACAATAGCTACAAAAACAATCAAATACCTTGGAATAAACTTAACCTAGGACACTAAAGATCTCTACGATGAGAATTACAAAACCTTAAAGAAAGAAATAGAAGAGGATACCAAAAAATGGAAAAATCGTTCATGCTCATGGATTGGAAGAATCAATATCATCAATATGTCCAACCTACCAAAGGCAATTTATAGATTCAACGCAATATTCATCAAAATAGAAAAGATATTCTTCTCAGATCTGGAAAAAAATGATGCTGAAATTCATAGACACAGAAGACCTCGAATAGCCAAAGCAATCTTGTACAACAAAAACAAAGCTGGAGGCATCACAATACCAGATTTTAGGACATACTACAGGGCAGTTGTTATCCAAACAGCATGGTACTGGTACAGAAACAGATGGATAGACCAATGGAACAGAATAGAAACACCAGAAATCAACTCAAGCATCTACAACCAACTCATATTTGATCAAGGATCCAAAACCAATCCTTGAAGCAAGGAGAGTCAATTCAATAAATGGTGCTGGGAAAACAGAATTTCCAGATGCAGAAGCATGAAGCAAGACCCCTACCTTACACCTTACACAAAAATCTACTCAACATGGATTAAAGACCTAAATCTATGACCCAACACCATCAAGTTATTAGAGAACATTAAAGAAAACCTGTAAGATATAGGCACCGACAAAGACTTCTTGGAAAGACCTGAGGCACAGACAGTCAAAGCCAAAATTAACAATTGGGATTGCATCAAATTGAGAAGTTTCTGTACTGCAAAAGAAACAGTCAGGAAAGTGAAGAGGCAACCGACAGAATGGGAAAAATATTTGCAAACTATGCAACAGATAAAGGGTTAATAACCAGAATCTACAAAGAAATCAAGAAACTCCACAACATCAAAACAAACAACCCACTTAAGAGATGGGCCAAGAACCTCAGTAGACATTTTTCAAAGGAGGAAATCCAAATGGCCAACAGACACATGAAAAATGTTCTAGATCTCTAGCAATCAGGGAAATGCAAATCAAAAGCATAATGAGGTTTCACCTCACCCAGGTTAGAATGGCTCACATACAGAAATCAACCAACAATAGATGCTGGAGAGGATGTGGGGAAAAAGGGACACTAACCCACTGTTGGTGGGAATGCAAACTGGTTAAGCCACTATGGAAGTCAGTCTGGAGATTCCTCAGAAACCTGAATATAACCCTACCATACAATCCAGCCATCCCACTCCTTGGAATTTACCCAAAGGAAATTAAATTGGCAAACACAAAAGCTGTCTAAACCTTAATGTTTACTGAAGCTCAATTCACAATAGCTAAGACTTGAAATCAACCTAAATGCCCATCAACAGTAGACTGGATAAAGAAATTATGGGATATGTACTCTATAGAATACTATACAGAGGTAAAAAAAATAAAAAATAAAATCTGGTCATTTGCGACAAAGTGGAGGAATCTGGAAAACATCATGCTGAGTGAATTATGCCAGTCCTAAAGGGACAAATATCATATGCTCTCCCTGATCAGTGACAACTAGCCAGCACCAAAAAGGAAACCTGTTGAAGTGAAATGGACACTATGAGAATCGGTAACTTGATCAGCCCTTCTCCTGACTGTTGATGAACAACTTAATACTTTATCCCTTTTAGTATTTTTTTGTTCTACTTAATACTATTGGTTGAACTCTGTAATTAATATACAGTTATTCTTAAGTGTTGAAAATTACTGAAAAGGGATCCCTGTTAAATATGAGTGGGAATAAGAGAAGGAAGAGATGTACAGTTTGGGACATGATCAATCGGACTTGCCCCAAATGGTAGATTTAAAAATGTGCCAGGGGATTCCTACTCAATCCCATCAAGGTTGCATGTACCAATGTCATCTCACTAGTCCAAGTGATCAATTTCTGTTCACAATTGATCATAATGATAGGACTAAGAGTCAAAGGGATCACATAAACAAGACTAGTGTCTGCTAATACTAACTGATATAATAAAAAAGGGAGAGAATGATCCAATATGGGAAGCGGGATACACAGCAGACTCATAGAATGGCAGATGTCCTAAGCAGCACTCTGGACTCAGAATCAGCCCTTAAGGCATTCGGATTGGCTGAAGAGCCCATGAGAGTATTTCAGGCATGGAAAGCCAAGACACTCTGGCAAAAAAATGACCTAAATGAAAGATCTCTGCGAGTGAGATCCCAGTAGAAAGAATGGGCCATCAAAGGAGGAGGTACCTTTCTCTGAAGGGAGGAGAGAATTTCCACTTTGGCTATGACCTTGTCTAAATATGATCAGAGTTGGTGAACCCTAAAGGCTTCCATAGCCTTGGCAACTCATGACAAGAGCCTAGGATGTTTACTGATGCCATAAACAAGAGTGTGAATTGTTAAGTCAACAACAGGAGTTACTGTGCACTTACTGCTAATGTATGACCTCTGTCCTTGATGTGCTGTACATTGTGATTTAATGCTATAACTAGTACTCAAACAGTATTTTACACTTTGTGTTTCTGTGTGGGTGCAAAGTGTTGAAATCTTTTCTTAATACATGCTAAATTGATCTCCTGTATATAAAGATAATTGAAAATGAATCTTGATGTGAATGGAAGGGAAGAGGGAGCAGGAGATGGGAGGGTTGTGGGTGGGAGTGTAGTTATGGGGGGGGGGGGAAGCCATTGTAATCCAGAAGCTGTACTTTGGAAATTTATATTCATTAAATAAAAGTCTAAAAAAGGAAAGAATTTAGATTCTCATTAAGTTTCAATTTCTTATTTCCATCTTCAAGGGAAATCAAATTTATTCTTTGTTGTATTGCAAACACTTTCCAGTTTAATATTGTTTCATGCCTTCATGTTTCTACCCAGATGTTTTCATTCTTTTTAAATTTTTTAAAGCTTTTATTTAATGAATGCATTTTTTCATAAGTACAACTTTAGGTATATAGTGGTTCTTTTCCCCATACCCACCCTCCCACCGTGACTCCCATCCCACCTCCTAATCCCTCTCCCATCCCCTTGTTCATTATGGTTCATTTTTAGTTTGATTTTATATACAGAGGACCAACTCTATGTTAAACACAGATTTCAACAGTTTATATCCACACACAAACAAAATATAGAGTACAGGTTGAGAACAGTTTTGCAGTTAATTCTCAGAGTACAACTCATTAAGGACGGAGGTCCTTCTTTCTATCTGTCTCTCTCTCATTGTCTAACTCTATCTGTCAAAAAAAATTTAAAAAAGTACGGGGCCAGCGCCGTGGCTCACTTGGCTAATCCTCTGCCTGCAGCGCCGGCATCCCATATGGGCACCGGGTTCTAGTCCCGGCTGCTCCTCTTCCAGTCCAGCTCTCTGCTGTGGCCCGGGAGGGCAGTGGAGGATGGCCCAAGTGATTGGGCGCCTGCACCTGTGTGGGATACCAGGAGGAAGCACCTGGCTCCTGGCTTCGGATCGGCACAGCATGCCAGCTGTAGTGGCCATTTGGGGGGTGAACCAACAGAAGGAAGACCTTTCTCTCTGTCTCTCTCTCTCTCTCTCTCTCACTGTCTAACTCTATCTGTCAAAAATAAAAAAAAGAAAAAGGATGGAGGTCCTACATGGAGAGTTAGTGCACAATGACTTCTGTTGTTCTTTTAACAATTAACACTCTTATTTATGATGTCGTGATCACCCGAGGCTCTTTCCATGGACTTCCATGGCTATGGAAGTCTTTTGTGACCACAGACTCCATGAGTATTTGGACACGGCCATAAGCAAAATGGAAGTTCCCTCCTCCCTTCAAAGAAAAGTACATCTTTCTTTGATGGCCCCTTCTTTCCACTGAGGTCTCACAGAGATCCTTCATGTAGGATATTTTTGCCACAGAGTCTTGGCTTTCCATGCCTGAAATGCTCTCATAGGCTTTTCAGCCAGACCAGGAAGCCTTAAGGATTGATTCTGAGATCAGAGTGCTATTTACAGCGAATGTCACTCTAGGAGTCTGTTGTGTGGACTTCTTCCCATATTGGACATTCCCTCCTTTTTAATTCTATTATTATTACTAGGCACTTGATGTTATTTACATGATCACTTTTACACTTAAATCTATCTATAAGTTGATTTTAACATTTAATATGATCACTTTAACAATTAAGGTGGCATTTATACCATTGATTTTAATGAGTCTGGAGTCCCATGACTATGACCCTATCGGAATAAGATCAAAGTCAGCGAACTCTAAAGGCTTCCATAGCCCTGGCAACTCATGACTAGAGCCTAGGGAGATTACTGACCCCATGACAAGTTTTTAGGCTGTACCATTAGAAGTAAGTCTATAGGACTGTATGCAGAACTATACAGCTTTACAGTTATAGACTACCTCCTCCCTCTCTTATTCCCTCTCTTATTTTTTGCTGGGATCTTCTTTCAATTGACTTTATATACATATGATTAACTCTATATTATGTAAAAAGTTCAACATATAGTATGAAGAGGAGAAAAGAAACAGAAAGAAAACAAATGAAAAAAAGAAAATGCAAAATAAAAAGTAACAATAAAAAACTGTCCCTTCCTTGACAGGACAAGGGGTATTCAAGTCATTGTTTCTTTTTTTTTATTATTTTTAGAGAGACAGAGAGAAAGGTCTTCCTTCTGTTGGTTCACCCTCCAAATGGCCGCTACAGCCAGTGCGCTGCACTGATCCAAAGCCAGGGGCAAGGTACTTCCTTCTGGTCTCCCATGCAGGTGCAGGGCCCAAGGACTTGGGACATCCTCCACTGCCTTCCCAGGCCACAGCAGAGAGCTGGACTGGAAGAGGAGCAACCAGGAAAGAATCTGGTGCCCTGACTGGGACTAGAATCCAGGGTGCCGGTGCCGCAGGTGGAGGATTAGCCTAGTGAGCCGTGATACTGGCAAGTCATTGTTTCTAAAAGTGTCAATTTCTCTTTTATAGCTTTCCTTTTAGGAGCAGTATTAATTCTCACAGATCAGAGAGAGCATATGGTATTTGTCTTTTGGGACTAGGTTATGTCACTAAGTATGAAGTTTTCCAGCTTGATCCATTTTGTTGCAAATGACCGGATTTCTTTTTTTTTAACTGCTGTGTAGTATTCCATAGTGTATATATCCCACAATTTCTTTATCCAGTCTTTGGTTGATGGACATTTAGGTTGATTCCATGTCTTAGCTATTATTAATTGAGCTGCAATAAACATGGAGGTGCATATAGCTCTTTTGTTTACTGATTTCATTTCCCCTGGGTAAATTCCCAGTAGTGCGATGGTTGACAGATGTTTTCTATCAAAAGGGTTGCTTTTAGAGTAGTTTGGCAAACTTCTCAAAACAAAAAAAAACTGTGTGTGTGTGTGTGTGTGAGGAGAGTAGCAAAATGTCAGAGTTGTTTAGAAAATTATTCAAACCTTGTGGTACACAATTCAATACACAATGGATCCATGTTGACATTTACATTTCAATAATCATTAGCAAACAACAATTTCATTATCCCTTTGATATGGCCTGAAATCTCTTCATTATACAGTGTTTGTGTGTGTGTGTGTGTGTGTGTGGACTGTTAAATCAAAGTAGCAATATCTCATTTTTATTCTAAGGAGGCAGCTTTTAAGGTTCTATTCCTTGTGTCGGGGGATACTATTATTTTAAAATACATTGCTAACTAGTAGTCAGGTGTCTTATAGAATGCATTAAAAAGCTGTTATTTTCTGACAAGTATGTTTATGATTTTCAAAAAGATAATTTTGGCCGGCGCCATGGCTAAATAGGCTAATCCTCCATCTGCGGCGCCAGCACCCCAGGTTCTAGTCCTGGTGGGGCACCGGATTCTATCCTGGTTGCTCCTCTTCCAGTCCAGCTCTCTGCTGTGGCCCGGGAAGGCAGTGGAGGATGTCCCAAGTCCTTGGGCCCTGCACCCCATGGGAGACCAGTAGAAGCACCTGGCTCCTGGCTTCAGATCAGCGCGGTGCACCAGCCGCAGTGCGCCTGCTGTGGCAGCCGTTGGAGGGTGAACCTCCAATGTTCGAGTCCTCATTGCTCCACTTCCGATCCAGCTCTCTGCTATGGCCTGGAAAAGCAGTAAAAGATGACCCAAGTCCTTCTGCCCCTGCACCCACTTGAGAGACCCTGAAAAAGCTCCTGGCTCCTGGCTCCTGGCTCCTGTCTTAGGATGGGCAAAGCTCTGGCCGTTACAGCAAATTGGGAAGTGAACCAGAAGATGGAAGAACTCTGTCTCTCTCTGCTTCTCCTTCTCTCTCTGTGTAACTCTGACTTTCAAATAAATAAAGAAATAAATCTTTAAAAAAAAAGAAAGATAAGACTTAAAATATCAACATGATTCAAAAGTCACTTTTCAGAAGCAATCATTTAAATGGTACTTTTATTGATTCTTAGAATATTTTTTGATGCACTGTAGTAGTACTGATTTTCATATATTATCTTTAACCTAAGACTTTACAGGCTGTTTGGAATATCTATCTATAAACAAATAAGCAAATTTGACAATATGGTTCCTATATAATCTGTACTTGGAAATAGTTATTTGCTAATTGGAATGAAAATAAAATCAAGCAAAAATATATAACAAGTGAATGAATTAAAATGCTTGCTTCATGGCCTGGCATTGTAGCGTAGCTGGTAAAGCCTCTGCCTGCAGTGCCAGCATCCTATATGGGCATACGTTTGAGACCACTCTACTTCTAAACTAGCTCTCTGCTATGGCCTAAGATAGCCGTAGAAGATGGCCCAAGTCCTTGGGCCCCTGCACCCGCATGGGAGACCCAGAAGAAGCTCCTAGCTCCTGGCTTCGGATCAACCCAGCTCTGGATGTTGTTGTTGTGAACCAGTGGATTGAAGATCTCTTTCTGCCTCTGCCTTTGTTTCTGCCTCTCTGTAACTCTGCCTTTCAAATAAATAAATAAATATATATATATTTTTAAAAATGGTTGTTTCAACGATACTGCCACCTGGTGAATAACATCCAGGCCACTAAATATGCACCAAGAATTCCGTATCTGAGTCACCTAGTACCTACATTCAATTTTGGTAACTGTCAATATCTGGCCTTACGATTTCCAAATTTATTTTCTAGTGAGTTTCACCAACCTTAAAACTTAGCCATATAACTACAATCTGAATTTTGCCAACTCCTAAAATCTTTCCTATCAAAACATCTTTCAAATTACAATTGTATTGAAGAATAACTGAAGAACATATGTACAGTAAATTAAAACCATTTAAAATGTTTCATTTTCTGAGTTTTGAAAGTTGTATACAGCCATGAAATAGTCACAAACTTCAAGACAGAACATTTCATATACTTCCTCCTGATCCCGTCTACCTTTCTGTAGTCCAGCCTTCTCTTAGCTCACATTTGTTTCTTTTTAAGCTCTGAACTCCAACTTTCTGACAACAACTTACCGTCTTTCCAACCCCTTATTCAGACCTACCATCTCTCAGTTCTGATTGTTTGCTTCCTACTAGACCTACTTCTTTCATTAACTATTGAAAATGACTGAACCCTTCAACTACATTATTTCCAGCTGTCTACACATTCTGTTGAATTTACCCTTCCAATCACCAGCCCTGTAACATTCAATTTTCTCCACATTGTGTTTCAGGACTATAAAGTTCTACTGGAAAAAAAGCATGTATTCTTTTTCTTTTGGACCCATTACAAATTTATGATCTCCAACCTTAGCTGTCAGCATAGCTCAGCAACTGACTTACTTATCCTTGTTTCCTTTCTCTGTACCACATAGTAGTTTTTTGAAGCTTGCCAATTGCATTTAGATCTCTGTCATTGCAGGCCTTCCTTTCAGCAGAATATTTAGCTCCCTGCCTCAATACTATTCTTCAATGTTTCAACTCTCAGCCTTCAAATATGTCTGCATTTTCACTTATCCTTACCTCATTTAATTTTGTCCCACAGGAAAATTTGTCCCTTTTCCCATCTGAAGATAACCTGTCCATGGCACTCTTAACCTCATATTCTCCCATTGCCACCAAGGCCTTTTTTCAGCTGTCATCATTTCTCCCTTATATTTGATATTCTCTTTCTCTCTCTCTCTCTCTCTCTCTCTCTCTCTCTCTCCCCCATTTGCTGTGAATCAACCTGTGTGGTGTGTGTTCTTCTTTAATGAGTTACAATCATGAACTAAAAATAAAAACTCCCCTAATCCCAATTTCTCTCATTAACTGTTAACGAATTCCTTCTGTTCAATATATATATGTTTTGAAAAGTCCATGCTTATGACTCTACTTACTTCCATTCACTCCTCTCTTTATTATCTTTCATTATGTTATAGTTTCTACTTATATCACTCCAACAAAAACAGTCTTTTTTAAAAGACTTATTTATTTATTTGAAAGTCAGAGTTACACAGAGAGAGGAGAGGCAGAGAGAGAGAGAGAGAGAGAGAGAGAGAGAGAGAGAGAGGTCTTCCATCCGATGGTTCACTCCCCATTTGGCTGCACTGGCAGGAGCTGTGCCAATCTGAAGCCAGGAGCTAGGAGCCAGGGGCCAGGAGCCAAGAGCCTTCTCCGGTTCTCCCATGTGGGTGCAGGGACCCAAGGACTTGGGCCATCTTCCACTGCTCTCCCAGGCCACAGCAGAGAGCTGGATGGGAAGTGGAGCAGCCGGGTCTCAAACCGGTGCCCATATGGGATGCCAGCGCTTCAGGCCAGGGCATTAACCCGCTGTACCACAGCACCAGCCCCTCAAAAACAGTCTTTAATAAATGCTGTGGATAGAACCATAATTAAGACAAAAACTTTCCCCTTCCCAGAGTTTCTGTTCTGGAGCAAGTTGATAGTAAACAAATAAATGTAAAATAATTTATTTATCACAGCCAAACACCATGAGGAAAAGAGAAACTTTGTGATAGTAAATGACTGAGCAAGGGATTTTTAGAATGAATGATCAGAGATAGTCTATGAGAGGATGATGACAAGGAACTTGTCATGTGAAATCTGGAAGAAAAATATTCGGAAAGGGTGAAGAGAAGTCTTGTAACAATGACATGGAAAGCTATGGCAAGAGACACAGGAAATTATATTTGAAATGTAGTTAGAGGTCAACTCAACTGGGATTTATGGGTCTGGTCGATAATTTGATTTGTTCTAAATATGATAAGAAACTATTGGCGGGTTGAGAGCAGGAACATTATATGAACTGACTTGACTTTGTGGAAGAAAATCACTCTGACTGCCTATGGATAATTGATCATAGGGGAGCTAGAGTAGAAGCAAGGAGACCAATTAGTAGTCTGTTGGAATTGGATGGGTGAGAGATGATTTTATACCAGGTAGCTCCTTGCTTCTGTGCCTTTGCACATATAGTTCTTTTAGTCTGGTGAATTCTGATTCATAATTCAGAAGTCAACTCAACCATTACCTCTTTGCAAAGCCTTCTCCAGTCCCCAACCACTGACCACTAGACAGAATCTATTGCTCTTTTTTCTGGGTTCATATAGTTCTCCTTATGTCTTTTAATATAGCACTTATCTAGTAGAGTGTGTAAATGTACAAATTCTGGAGCTAGATTGTTTGAAACGACATTCTTTCCGCTGCAGGTTGAATTGTATGACCCTAAAATTCATGTGTTCAAATCCTAATCCCTAGTACCTCATAATGTAACTGTATTTGGAAATAGGGTCATTGTAATTACAATTACTTAAGATGAAGTCCTACTGGAGTAAAGTGGGCCTCTAATCCAATAAGACTAGTATCCTTATGAAAAATGGAAACTTGAACATAGACTTGCAGACAGGGAAAATAGCACATAAAGGTGAAGGAAGAGGTTAAAGTGATGCTTTTGTCAGCCAAGGACCGCCAAAGACTGCCAGAAAATCACCACAAGGTAGGAGAGATGCCTGGATCAGTTTTCTTATTCACATCCCTGAGAAAGAGCCAACCTCCTGACTCCTTTATAACAGATATCCAGCCTGTGGTACTGAGACAATGCATTTCTATTATTCTAATCCACCAGTCTGTGGTGGTTTGCTATAGTATCTCCAGCAACCTAATATAACCCCTTATTAACAAAGCACTTCAGGCAGATTGTGTAACTTCACTGTAATTCAGTTTCTTCTTCTTTAAAAGGGGAATAATAATAGTTCCTGATACACGGGGTTGTTCATGCTATAACATGAACAAATGTGCATGAAAATTTTATTTTAAAATTATTATTTATTTTCATCTAATTCAAAGGCAGAGAGAGAGCAAGAGAGAATGACAGTAAAGGAGGGAGGGAGGAGGAGGCGGAGAGAGAGAAAGAGAGAAAGAGAGAGAGAGAGAGAGAGAGAGAGAGAGATATTCAATGCACTAGTTCATCCCCAAATGCTTGGGGCAGCCAATACTGGAACAGCCAGAAGCCAGGAGCCTGGGGCTCCATCTAGGTCTCTCACATGCATGGCAGGGGCCCAAGCACATGAACCATAGTTTGTAGCTATCTAAGATGCATTAGCAGGAAACTGGATTGAAAGCAGAGGAACTAGGACTCAAACTGGTACTCTAATATGGGATGTGAGTGTCCTAAGCAGTGGCCTAACCTGTACCACAGTACCCACCTTGCACATAAAAGTTTTACAATATTGTCTGGCAGATAGCACTCACTCATTGAACAGTAATTGTTCTTCAACCAAATGTGAATCTTTAGAGGGCAAGAATTAATTTTCATTTATCTTCATATGCGAAGATAAGAGTGCCTGGCACAGAGTAGATTCCTGTTTTGTTTTTCTGCAAAGTCTATACAATTCTGTAGTCTAGAAATCTTGAGCTCTCATTTCTAGAGCTTTGACATGAAAAAAAAAGAATATTACTAGTATTATTGAGATTGTGGTGAATAATTTGGTAGCTTGTCTGCAGTGAAGCTGTCATTTTGTCTCTCCAAGTCTCAGTTTGTTCATCTATTAGATGAGATCATTGAGCATGATGATCTCTAAGGTCCGTACTAATTTCAAAATTTTGCAAGTATAAGTCCCTGACTATAATTTAGGAGTGCAGTGCATTTGAAGAATGAATTATATCTGATCATTAAGGAAATAACAAAATATCTCACAAATCAACCAGAAGGCACTCTCAGGGAATGAGGACTATTTGGCAGGGCTCATATTGCACTTTTGCTAGGTCATTAAAATGAATAAGACCCTATGTGCACATCTCAGTAATTTAATGTTTCCACTTTTCCACAAACCATTCAAAGAGTTGTAGGTCTCTCCTCTGTCATGAGCTTCCCAGAACTGCTCCTTTTTTCATCACTCAAATGATTATTAATAACAATTCTAAGCCCCATAATTTTAACCTTTACTTTCTGCTTTGCAGCATTATGTATGCTGTTTTGATTCTCAGGGTGTTTTCTAGTCAAAGCAACTACAACTATACTGACTTTGAAGTCAGGGAATAGTTGGATTCATTAAAAACGATCTGAAAGAAAAACAGCAAAATTAATACAGTGATGTTTGACTATTAGTTTGCATCAGAAATACTGAATAGCTTCTTTAAAAAATAGCTTTCTGACCATTCTCTGCCTGATTCTAGTTCAGTTATGAGGGGAGAGACAGGTATAACATCACATTTTTAATTAGCATCTCAATGCCTCCTACCTATGTAGGGGGTCTCTAGATCATACATGTATTCATAAACTCTATAATACATATCAAATTATTTCTGAAAATGGGATATGTTAAACCTCAAATAATCAAAATTCAACATTTAAAACTGTTACTATATGTCCTATTACAAAATATCTATATGCCAAACTTTAAATTTAATTTTATTTTATATATTGAAGGTGTGTGGGCTTGACCCGTGAGGCCCATGCACTGCCAGGATGGTGGGTGATGGCATTCTTTGGCAAGAAGCACCAGAGACAAGTTTTGGTAAACATGTCCACTTTATTAACAACCAAGCACACCTTTTAAAGGGCAGGTAAAAGGAGCGTAACTAATTCAGGGCAATAATAATTCTGTGGTATAGAACCGATATTGGCGCCACTATGCTTCACTTCTCCAATCAGCTTGAAGGTCACATAGCTAGGATAGCTTTCCAGGAAGTCCTAATGGGCCTGGGCTGCACTCAGGAGCTGTTTACCTGATTGGCAATTACAAGGCCCTTTAACAGGGAGCAGGGGATGGGGTTGGGGTGGCAGGATGGTTTTGGGGGAAAGTTCCTCGGGATCCCACCATCTGCCAGCAGTCAGGTTGTGGGATTCTTTCTAGAAGCCATGGTGTGCCATACCCTCTCAACCTCTTGCATGGGCAGTGCAGGCAGACTCCCCGCCAGGTATGGGATCACCCACAAAGGCATACAACATAATTTTTTAACTTACTTATCAAATTAAAAAAAAACAAATGATATGGTATAATTTGAAAAGCTAAAAGTCATTAAGTAACTGTTTATTCCTATTAATAATCTCATTCACAGACGTTGATTAGCATGGTTCTCATACCTATCTTAATTTTTAATTTTCTGGCCTGCTGGTTCTTTCAGAAGAATGAAGCATTCTCCCTTCTTTACGTCTACCTTAGTGTGTTGGCTTCTGAAAATATTATGCTTTATGTCGAGTGAAATTGATGTAAAAGCCAAGTATTAGTCAGTTTGTCTGTGGTAATAAACAGTTGTCCAATAACTGTGGCTTATAAGAGTAGACATTTACTTACCACTCATGTTATATGGTGGCTTTACATCAGCTGTGGCCTGTTCCAATCTACAGTCCTCCTTTAGTCTGCTGCATATTGTTCTAATTCTCAGACTCTGGATGAAAAAGTAGCCTCCTATTTGATACATGCTGTTGTCATAACAAGGGCAGTGGCAAGAAACAGATCCAAATGCACAATCCTATTTAAAGCCTCTTTTAAGTCTTGGCATGAGTCACGCTCACACACATCCCACTTACAGGGACTGGAAAGTGACTCAATAAACCAAATTGTAACTAAATTCAAAGCACCCTTAGGCCCTGCTGCACAGAAGGAACAATGAGTCTCCAGCTAGGGACCCCAAATGTGAATTTTCAATGATCATTGATCTTTCTCGGAGATTTCTAATATCCCGTCCATTCTCTGGTTTTCTAGACATACAGGACTTCAGGGGAAAGCACATCATGGCCAATGCTGTTCATTGCATGAAAAAGTGTACTTCACCTATAAGGAGATACTGCACTTTATATAGTTCTCATGGGGTGTATATGACTCTGTCTCAGAGGAAGGATCCAACAGATGTGAACAATTTAATTATGAAGCAGTTGGTTAACTTAACAGTTCTGATTTCAGTCACAAAGTGTTTCTTTTTAAAGGAATCATCTAATTCCACAGATGACACCTCAGATAACATCTATTCTGATAAGATTATAAGGTTCTAAAGTTGAAATTTAAGGTTTTATGAAGGGCTAGGTCTGGCTTTGTGGCATAGCAGGTAAAGCTGCACCATAATCCCATATATGCATCAGTTAGAGTCCCAGTTGCTCCACTTCTGATCCAGCTCCCTTGCTAAAGTGCCTGGGAAAGCACCAGAAGATGGCTCAAGTGATTGGGCTCCTGCACTCAAGTGGGAGACACGGAAGAAGCTCCTGGCTCCTGACTTCGGATTGGCACAGCTCCGGCCATTGCTGCCATTTGGGAAGTGATGGAAGACTCTCTCTCTTTCTCTTTTTCTCTTTCTCTTTCTCTTTCTCTTTCTCTTTCTCTTTCTCTTTCTCTTTCTCTTTCTCTTTCTCTTTCTCTTCTCTCTCTCTCTCTCTCTCTCTCTCTCTCTCTCTCTCTCTCTCTCAACTCTAACTCTAACTTTCAAGTAAATAAATAAAGCTAAAAAAAACTTATGGCTAATGGTTACCAGTAACATAGACAGAGATACATAAATAGATATAAATAAACGTATAGGTCTAGATTTAGATGTAACTATAGATATAGATGATATCTTGAATTTGGCACATTGTCATTGGCTTCTCTTTTTTCTCCCCTTGACTATAAGCTCTGGTACATTCCTCATTGGAGCCTTAGTGCCCAACTCAAATGCCTGAACATAGTCAGAGTTCAATAGAGGTTTATTGAGTTAATAAATGAGTATTAATTGTGTGGCTTGGATGAACAAAGTACATGGTAGAAAATGCTGGCAGCATAGTTTGGATACATATCATAAAGATCCCCAAAACTTCATGGGCTTTTCACATCTTTTACTGATTGTTCCTAAAATAGGATTTCTCTGGAAGTGCCCGGGGTATAGACAATAAAAGAAAAGTTTTAAGGGACTCAGTATTTCTTGGCTATCTTTATTAAGCTTCTCTTAGAGAAAGTCATACTAGATATGTTTCATGGGATAAATTCAGGACCTGTGTCTTCTTGGTGTTGATATATATGAGAGCACCTTGTCAGAGGACTGGTGCATAGTGCTTGCTCGGCAAATGCATACTGTCTTCTTATATTATTAGGCCAAAAATGATTGTGTCTTTCTTTTCCACGGAAATCTTTAGTAAAAGGAAAAAGATTTATACAATCTGAAGAGAAACCAGAGTTTCACATCTTTCTTCTTATTCTTTTATAAAGCCCATTTTCACTTTCTATAGTCTCTGGCAACCCCTTGTATGAACTAAAGAAAACAAACTCTGATAGATTCCAGGTCATACTTTTCCATTGCTGGAAAACCATAGTTTGTGAATGAAATTTCTGTGTCCTAATACCCTCTATCCTCAGTGCAATTTCTTTTTCTTCCCATCAGATATCCTTAAAGGATTTACTATGGTAGGAAAGAGATAGTTTTTATTCCCTAACAGCTTAAGTTCAGGGAGAGACTTTCTGTTTCAACATATCCAGGTAAGTGTTTGGATAAACCAAATTGTAGCTTAATTTAAAGCACCCTTAGGCCCTCCTGCAAAGAAAGAACAATGAAAAGTTGACTGTACAGTTTGTGACCCAGAATGTATGAATTTGCTGTGAACAAAGAACGTTGATCCTTTTTGGGGATTTCTAATACTCTCAGTTCTCTGTGGTTTTCTAGACATACAGGACCTTGGGGAAAATTATAATAGATTCTTCAAATTAGCTTCACTTTATCTTTCCTTCTAATTTGGTAATTTCTATTTTAAAAGCATCCTTGCACAGCAATTCTACGCTGATTTTGTTTGTTAACTCTATCTTAAACCAGGTCTTCTTATTTAGTGAAGTGATCTTAAGAGGGGTAAGGGGGCTGATGCTGTGGTATAGCAGGTAAAACCACCTGCATCCCATATGGGTGCTGGTTCAACTCCTGCTGCTCCACTTCCAATCCAGCTCTCTGATAGTACATCTGGGAGAGCAGCAGAAGATGATCCAAGACCTTAGAGCCCTGCATCCATGTGGGAGATCCTGCGAAATCTTGTGACTCTTGACTTCAGAATAGCCAAGCTCCAGTCATTGCAGCCATTTGGGTAGTGAAGCAGTGGATGGAAGACTCTCTCTCTCTCTCTGCTTTTCAAGTTTATGAATACATCTTTAAAAAATAAACTGAGGTAAGAACTGATATTTGTTTTGAATGTAATTATTTATAGAAATGCTTTTTCTGCTTGTAAATTTGTTATTTATCAGTCTGAGAAGACATACTTCTTTCTCTCCCTCCCACCCTTAAGTCCCCCTCCTTCCAATCTTTCTTTTTTTCTTTTAATTTATTTCCATTTTCCATGAACTTTTTAAAATATATACACAGTGGACAAATTCCATGTATTTCATATATACAGATTTAGGAGCATAGTGATACTTCCCACCTACCCTCCCTCCCATCCATGCTCCCACTCTCCCTCTTACTCCCTTTCTTTTTTTTTAAGGATTTATTTATTTTTATTTGAAAGTCAGAGTTACACAGAGAGGAAGTCAGAAGCCAGGAGCCAGGAGCCAGGAGCTTCTTCTGGGTCTCCCATGCGAGTGCAAGCCCCAAGGACTTGGGCCATCTTCTACTGCTTTCCAAGGCCATAGTAGAGAGCTGGATCAGAAGTGGAGCAGCCGGGTCTCAAACCGGTGCCCAAAGGGGATGCCAACGCTTCAGGCCAGGGCATTAACCCACTGCACCAGAGCTCCTGACGCTCTTACTCCCTTTCTTATTCTTTATTTTAAATTTTGCCCTGACATATTTTCAGATTATAATTTTTTAACCCTTCACTAAGTAAAAAATTCAACAAATACTGAGAGAAGCACTCTTCCACAACATTAGAGACAAGGAGTGTAGCAACAATGAATCTTAACGTGTCAATTTCTCCAATATATATTAGATTTTTTTGTATTCTATCAATTACCACGAATCAAAGAGAACATATCATATTTATCTTTTTTGGGATTGGATTATTTCACCAAGTATAAAAGTTTCCAGGTGCATCCATTTTGTTGTGAAAGACAAGATTTCATTCTTTTTTCATATCCATTATAATTTATTTTTTCAGATATAACTTATTTTTTAACTTTTATTTAATAAATATAAATTTCCAAAGTACAGCTTTTGGATTACAGTGGCTTTTTCCCCCAATTTCATTCTTTTTTAACAGATGAATAGCATTCCATAGTGTATATAACACCACATTTTCTTTATCCAATTATCAGTTGATGGGCATCAGGGTTCCATGTCTTAGCTATTGTTAATTGAGCTGCAATAAACATCGGGGTACAGATAACTCAATCATATGCTGATTTCATTTCCCTTGGGTAAATTCCCAGGAATGGTTGGGTCATATGGTAGATCTATTTTCAGATTTCTGAGGAATCTCTGTGATGTCTTCCACAACGGCTGTAGTAGTTTGCATTTGCACCAATAGTGGATTAGAGAACCTTTTTCCCCACACCATCACTAGCATTCATTATTTTTAAAATTTTTTTATGAGAGTCTTTCCAACTGGTATCAGGTGAAACATCATTGTGGTTTTGATTTGTGTTTCCCTGATGGCTAGTGATTCTGGTCATTTTTTCATATGTCTGTTGGCCATTTGAATGTCCTCTCTTGAAAAATGCCCATTCAAGTCCTTTTCCCATTTCTCAATTGGATTGTTTATTTTCTTATTGAGTTTCTTGAGTTTTTATAGATTCTGGATATTAATCCTTTATCAGTTGCAGAGTTAAGAAGCATTTTCTCCCATTCTGTCAGTTGCCTCTTTACTTTGCTGATTGGTTCTTTGCAGTGAAGAAGCTTCTCAGCTTGATGTAATCCCACTTGTCAGTTTTGTCTATGATTACCTTTGCTTCTGTGGTCTTTTACAAGAAGTCTTTGCCTATGCCAATGTCTTGCAGAGTTTCCACAATGTTCTCTAGTAATTTGATAGTATCATGTCATATATTTAGATCCTTGATCTATTTTGAGTTGGTTTTTTGTGTAATGTGTAAGGTAGGAGTCTCATTTCATACTCCTGCACATGGAGATCCAATTTCCCCAACACCATTAGTTGAAGAGAGTATTTTTTCTCCAGGGATTCATTTTAGCTCATTTGTCAAACATTAGTTGGCTGTAGATGCATGGATTGATTTCTGGGGCTTTTATTCTGTCCCAATGGTCTACATGTCTATTTCTGTGCATGTATCAGGCTGTTTTTACTACAACTGCCCTGTAGTATGTCTTAAAGTCTGGTATTGTGATACCTCTAGTTTTGTTTTGGTTGTTGAACAGTGCTTTAGCTATTTGGGGTCTCTTGTGTTTTCATATGAATTTTAGCTATTGAATCTTTTTTAAAAAGATTATTTTATTTATTTGAAAAACAGAGTTACAGAGAGAGGTCGAGACAGAGAGAGAGGTCTTCCATCCTCTGGTTCACTCCTCAGGTGGATGCAACAGCTGGAACTGTGCTGATCCAAAGCCAGGAGCCAGGAGATTCTTCCAGTTCTCCCATGTGAGTGCAGGGGCCCAAGGAGTTGGGCCATCTTCTACTGCTTTCCCAGGCCATAGCAGAGAGCTGTATTGGAAGAGGAGCAGCCAGGACTTGAAACAGCGCCCACATGGGATGCCAGCACTTCAGGCCAGGGCTTTAACCTGCTGTGCCACAGAGCTGGCCCCAGCTACTGAATCTTTAAATTGCTTTTTGTAGGATGAACATTTTGATGATATTAATTCTTCTAATTCACAAACATAGAAGATTTTTTCATTTTTTGTGTCTTCTTTTATTCCTTTCTTTTACTATGAGACTTTCTGCTTTCACATTCTTTCATAGTGATGACTATTTTTCTGTGTGTAGCACATCCTTAAGCATCATTTTTAAGTATGGATGGGTGGTGACAAATTCTTTCAATCTCTGTTTGTTATGAAAGGACTTATTTCACTTTCATTCATAAATGAGAGCTTTGCAGGGTACAGTATACTGGATCGACAGTTTTTTTTTTTCTTTTAAGACTAGGACTATGTCTCTCTATTCTTCCCTAGCCTTAGGGTTTCTGATGAGAAATCAGCTGTCAGTCTATCTAGAGATCTGAAGGTAATCTGGCATTTCTTTAGCGTTCATTTTAAAATATTTTCTTTATGTTTTACTGCTTTAAGTTTTACTACAATGTGTCTTGGTGAAGATATTTTATGGTCATGTCTATTTGGTGTTCTATGTGATTCCCATACTTGGAGGTCTCTGTCTTTCTCCAATTTAGGAAACTTTTCTGTTATTATTTCACTGAATAGACCTGGTAACCCATTCTGTCTTTCTTCATCTTCGGGAACTCCTAAGAACCATATGATGGGTCACTTGATAGTATGCCATAAATCTTGAAAACTTTTTAATTTTTCTACCTTCTATTTTTGTTCTATTTCCAAAGATTTGTCTTCTAACTCAAATATAATTTGTTCTGCTCCACCAAATCTGTGGTTACGGGTTTGCACAGTATTTTTTACTTGGAAAACTGGGACATATTTATTTCATATTCATTTGTAAATGATTTTATAAGTACAGTATGTTAGGTTAACAATTTTGTTTTTTAAGTCTTGGACTGTGTCTCTCCATTCTCTCCTAACCTGTAGGGCTTCTGATTAGAAATCAGCTGAGAGTCTTATTGTACATCATCTGAGGATAATCTGGTATTTCTCTAGTGCATATTTTAAATCTTTTTTTTTATGTTTTACTGTTGAGAGTTTGACTATAATGTGTCATGGTGATCTTTTCTGGTCATGTCTAGAAGTTCTATGGGCCTCGTGTACATGGTCATCTTTTTCAACTTTTATTTAATAAATATAAATTTCTAATGTACAACTTTTGGATTATAGCAGCTTTTTCCCCCCATAACCTCCCTGCCACCGCAACCATCCCATCTCCCACTCCCTCTCCCATCCCATTCTTCATCAAGATTCATTTTCAATTATCTTCATATACAGAAGATCAACTTAGTGTATACTAAGATTTCAACAGTTTGCACCCACACAGACACACAAAGTATAGAGTACTGCTTGAGTAGTATTTTACCGTTAATTTGCATAGTACAACACATTAAGGACAGAGATGCTACATGGGGAGCAGGTGCACAGTGACTCCTGTTCTTGATTTAACAATTGACACTCTTATTTATGACATCAGTAATCACCCGAGGCTCTTGTCATGAGCTGCCAAGGCTACTATCTTATTTAGACAAGGTCATAGTCAAAGTGGAAGTTCTCTCCTCCCTTCAGAGAAAGGTACCTCCTTCTTTGATGGCCCGTTTTTTCTGCTGCATACCTTGCTTTCTCCAAATTAAGAAAGTGTTCTGTAATTATTTCACTGAATAAGCCTTTCAACCCATTCTCTCTTTTCACATGTTCTGAAACTCCTAAGACCCTTTTGTTTGGTCAATTGATAGTATCCCACAAATCTCAAACACTGTTTTTAATTTTTCTAATTTCTTTTTTTTTTTTTTTGGTCTGACAAATATATTTCCAAAGCTTTGTCTTCTAGCTCGGGTATTATTTCTTCTGCCTCACCAAGTCTGTTGTTAAGGCTTTCCACTATATTTTTTATTTGACATACTGAGTTCTTCCTTTCTAATATTTCAGTTTGATTTCTCTTCAAAGTCTTTATCTCACAGGAAAAATTTTCATCCATGTCAAGTATGGATTTCTTTAGCTCCTGAATTTGCTTCTCATTGCTGTAACCACTCTTTTGAATTCCTTATCAGGCATTCCATCAGTCTCTTCATTTTCACTTTCTAATATCTAAGTGTTATTGTGTTCCTTTGGGGGAGTCATGTTGTCTTCCTTCTACTTGTTTCTTATATTTCTGAATTTATTTTTAGGCATTTGTGATAACACTTACTGTTTTTCTCCACTAATGGGTTTTATCTTTGAACTATGCCTCTGCAATTTAGTGAAGTGTCTGTTCCTTTGGTGAATATCTAGAGGTATGTGGTGTCTGGGGCCAGGGAGCTCTGCTCATTGCTCAAGGATGGGGTAAGAATCTAGGTTTACACCCAATTTTGCATGGCACATTTCCTTTATTGTCAGCAGTGGGGAGGGTATGATCATGCCCGTTGGCATAATCAGAGCTTCCCCTCAGTTCTAAGATGATCAGTGCCTGGGGTTAGCCTATAGTGGGTACAGTCCTTACCCACATGGGCACATGAACCACACAAAGCATCTATACAACCCTTAGTGTTAGCATGGAATGTTTTTCAATGACTCATCCCAGGCAGTCAAGGAGCTCTGAGCCTGTAGCACCAAGATGCAATGATTGCCCAGAAATCCATCTACTTCTCCCTCCTTATCATGTAGTAACTGAATTCTTATAGTCACAGTACATAAGGCTCCCTCAGTCATGGGGTGCAGTGGATTCCTTCTCAGTCCTGCGAGCCTGCCCTGTCCCTGTAGAGAGCAGAGTCATTTCCAGATTCAGCTGCCTATGGGTGCTCCACTTTGAGAATTTAAGCTCCGGATCCTGTGATAGATTGAGAGGATGGGGACACTTCGCCATCCTAAGTTGGTGCCCAGCCCTCTGTCAACTCTCCCAACCAGATTAAAAGTCAGTGGGATATACAAATTTTTTTCCTCTAATAAAATCCCCTAGTGCTGTGCACAAGAGCTGTCACAGCCTCTACTGGTGTCAAAATGCCACCTTATCCTCTCCAGTTGCTGGGTGCCTTTGTGAGGTGATGGGGAAAAAGAAATGTGCTCTTCCTTCTCTGAATTAAGTGGGTACCCTGCTCCCTGCTAGTGCTCTAAGTCAGATTCAAACAGTGTGGTCTGCAAGACTCTTCCTCATGTAATGTCACTAAGGCAAGGGCTGTAACAATCTGCTCACCTCACTCTCAGAAGCTGGTATCTCCTCCAGCCCCTGGTTGCAGAAGTCATGTGTAGTGTCCCCACTCACTGCTGGGTGTCTACTCTTGTCACCCTACTCCATGGTATCCTTCTTCTTTCTGTAGAATTTCCACTGCAACCTTCTCTTCAACTCTCCCCTGGGAATATACTCCTCCACTTTTCTTCTGCTATATTTCCCTGGTCAAAATCAGTACTTCTTTTCCCTATTCAGCCTTCTTGCAATCTGAATTTTTTCCTTAGTGAGCTGGGATGCCTCTGTGAGAAAGTACCACCACTTATGATTTTTTTTCCAAATCAAAGTTTAATTCATTTCTTAACATACTTCTATCCATCGTCTGAGGATATTCAGAGGATGAACTCCTGAAACAGGACTATCTGTGTTTAGCTTTTCCACTTCTCACAACTCAGGATATTCAGATCTGGAAAACCACATTTCAACAAATAATTTAGCTTCAGTCATATTCCTGAATATTTATCCTCTTGCTAGCAGGATCTACCTCTCCAATCCCCATTTTCCTCCACACTCACACCCAATACACAGCATTTTCACTGTCCTAAAAACATCTGTGCTCTGTGCTCTGCCTATTCATCCCTCCCTATATCATTACCACTAGGTACTACCTGGTTTTACTGTTACTTTGGTTTTGCCTTTTCCAGAATATCCTGTAATTGAAACCTTACAACATGTGGCCTTTTCAATTATCATATTTCACTTAATAATATGCATTTGAAGTTCCTCCATGTCTTTTCATAACTCGATAGCTCATTTTTTAGTGCTGAATAGTACATGCAGAGCATGTACCAGTTTGCTTACCCACTTACTGAAGGACATCTTGACTGCTTCCAAGTTTGTGCAATTATAAATAAAGCTGCTATAAATATTTGTGGCAGATCTTTTTGCTTGGAGGAATATCCATGCACAAAATTTTTTTGTTGTAGTATTTCGAATGTATACATTTATTTTTCTTAGATGTAACCTAGTGATAGAAATGCTGCATGGTGAGGTATATGCATGGTTACTTTATTAAAAGCTGATGGTGAACAATGCACTATTTTATAGTCCACCAGAAAGATAAGAGAGCTCTTGTCATTTTACATTGTAACATTTTTTAGCATCTTAACTTTGATTTTAAAGCTTGTTCGAAGAAATTACCCTCTTTTAAGAGGAAGCAACTGTAAAGGTAATAAATAAATCAACCCTTCTAACTCTTGCCATTTTAACAGTGAAAGTTAATATTGGTACTTGTTTCTCTAGTCCTATGTGATTTAAATGTTTAGAGCTAAATTTATCATTTGCTCATATCTTGTGCATTTAAACTCAGTTCTTTCATTCTCCTTCTTTCCTCTGTAAAATAAAACATAATACAGTGTCTGCCCCTTTTCCACTGGGAGAGGGAGCAAGATCCAAGACACCCAGTGGTTGCTTAAAATTGCAGGTAGTACCAAAGCCTATATATACTGTTCTTTCCTATCCACATGTATTATGGTAATCTTTAGTTGATAAATTACACACAGTAAGAGATTAATAACAATACATTTCCACAGATCTTAGCAACCTTAGCATTTGGTCTTTCTACTTTCCTTACAAAGTTGTAAATTCTTAACTTTTTACTTAAAGGAAGTACTTTATGTCTTTTTTGGCATATTTGAACTGCCAGCATTTGTACTCTGGTCCTTTGGGGCCACTATTAAGTAAAATAAGAGTTACTCAAATATCATATTGACTGTCAAAGAATCAATATGATAACCAAGACAGCCACTAAGTGGCCAAGGGACAAGTAGTGTGTACAACATAAATACCCTGGAGAAATGGATGATTCACATCCAGGGTAGATGGAGTGGAATAGCAAGGGATTTCTTCATACAACTCAGAATGGCATGCACTATAAAACTAAAAAATTGTATGATTCTGGAATTTTCCATTGAATATTTTTGGATGCAATTGAATGCAGGTAACTGAAGCTGTAGAAAACACAACTGTAATTTAAGGATGGAAAGCTGTTTTTTTTTTTAGCCACTTGCATTCTAATTTATGTTATTATAAGATTCATGTACAATTTACAAAGTTTACTTTTATTTAACTAAAAGGCAGAAATAGATGGATAGGGAGATGATGGATAGATAGGTTGGTAGGTAGATGATAGATAGATAGAGATCCTCCATCCACTGATTCACTTCCCAAATGCCCACAAAGCAAGGGCCAGATCAGGCCAATGCCATGAACCATAAAATTCATATGTGTCTTCTGTATGGATAGCAGGGGCCCAAGTACTTGAGCCATCTTCTGCTGTCTTACAGGGTGCACATAAATAGCAAGCTGGATTGGAAGTGGAGGTACACTTGACCCAAGAAACTCCAATATGGGATATGGACATCCAAAGCAGCAACATAAACTGCTACAGCACAATGCTCACCCACACAATTTTTTAAAAAACTTTTTATTTCAGAATAGTTTTACATTTACAAAACAAAAATTGTAGAGTGATACAGTCACCATAGATCCCACATCCAACTTCCCCTAAATAATACCATCCTATATTAGTATACTTGTCACAATCCATAAACCACATCCAACTTGCCTCTACCCTCTCCAAGCCCCTAATAATCAACACTTTTGGGTCTTTTGTGTTTT
This sequence comes from Lepus europaeus, assembly GCF_033115175.1. Lineage (NCBI taxonomy): Eukaryota > Metazoa > Chordata > Mammalia > Lagomorpha > Leporidae > Lepus > Lepus europaeus. Next base: position 79,756,560 of record NC_084850.1, read on the forward strand.
TTTTTATTTGCTCTCACATATGAGAGAGAGCATTCAGCATTTATTTCTCTCTGTCTGACTTATTTTACTTAACATGAAGTCCTCTAGTTCAATTAACTTTGTTTCAAATGACAGTACTGCATTCTTTTTTTGTGGCTTAATAGTATTCCATTGTTTATATATATCCCATTTCCTTTTTCCATTCATCTGATTATGGATACTTTGATTCCATATCTTGGCTATTGTGTACAGTACTGCAATAAACATGGTGGAGTAATTATCTCTTCAAGAAAGTCATATTTTTTGCATATATACCCAGTAGTAAGATTCTGGATCATATGGCAATCCTATTTCTAGTTTTTAAAGAAATCTCTATATACTGTTTTCCACAGTGAGTGCAACAACAGTGTATAAGAGTTCCCCTTTCTCCACATCCTCACCAGCATTTGTTATTCTCTTTTTGAAACTCACCATTCAAACAGGGATGAAATGATATCTCATTGTGGTTTTGATTTGCATTTGCCAGATGGTTAGTGATACTGAAAATTTTTCATATATTGTTTGGCCATTTGTATTTCTTTTTCTGAGACCTTTCTATTCAGATCCTTTGCACATTCCTTAATTGAATTGGATGCTTTTTGTTTGTGTTGTTATTGCTGTTTTTGGTCATTTTGAGTTCCAGATACTGTATGTTAACCTTTCACAAAATAAGTAGGTTGCAAATATTTACTCCTATTCTGTTGGGTATCTCTTCACTCTATTGATATTTTTCCTTTGCTGCATAGAAGCTTTTGAGTTTGATATAACCCCATTTGATTAGTTTTTCTTTTGCTGCCTTTTTCTTTTGTGGTCTTATCCAAATAAATCATGGCCACTACCGAAGCTTTGATGTGTTTATACTATGTTTTTTTTTTCTAGTAATTTTGTAGTTCCAAATTTTTATTTCAGTCCTTGATTCATCTTTAATTGATTTTTGTATGTGGTACTGTAAGACTCTAACTTCATTCTTATACCTATGTATATATCATTTTTCCAGTATGAATTATTGAAAAGACTCTCCTTTCCTCAATACATGTGTTTAGCATCTTTGTCAAGAATCAGTTGACTCTCTGTGTGAGAATTAATTTCTGGGCTCTAAGTTCTGTTCCAATGATCTATGTGTCAGCTTGTATGCCAGTATCATGCTGTTGTAATTATGATAGCTTTGCAGTATGCTTTGAAGTCAGGAATTGTGATGCCTCTAGCTTTATTTTACCCCTGAGGATAAATTTCACTAGTCTGGGTCTTTTGTGGTATCATGTGATGTTTAGGATTATTTTGTCTAATTCTGTAATTAATGTCATTTGCAATTTGATAGGGATTGAGTTGAATCTGCAGAGTGCTTTGTGTATTATGGATATTTTAATATTAATTCTTCCAATACATGGACAAGGAATATCTTTTCCTTTTTGTGCATTTGGTGATATCTTTCTTTGGTGTATTATAGTTTTCATTGTAGAGATCATTCCCTTCTTTGGTTAAGTTTATTCCTAAATATTCAAAATTTTTAGTAGCCATTCTCAATGAGATTTCCTTATTAATTTCACTTTTAGCATGATTATTATTGCTGTATAAAATGCTATTGGGTTTTCTATGTTGATTTTGTATGCTGAGACTTTACTGAATGTGTTTATTGTCATAGTATCTTTTTAGTGGTGTGAATAAAATTATTCATATTCAAAATCATGTCATCTGCAAACATGGATACTTTGATTTCCTCATTTTCAGTTTTGACACTCTATATATTTTTCTCTTCCCCAATTGTGATTGTCAAAACTGCCGTTACTATATTGAGTAAGAGTGGAGAATGTGAACATATTTATCTTGTTCTAGATTTGAGGGAAACTGTTTTCTGTTTTTCTTTATTCAGTGTAACAGTGGTTGTTGGTTTGCATATATAACCTTTATCATTTTGAGGTATGTTCTTTCTATATCTAATTTGAGGAGGGTTTTTTCATGAAAGGATGTTCAATCTTACGAAATGCTTTCTCAGCATCTATTATGATGATCATATGATTTTTGTTCTTCATTCTGTTGATGTGACTTATTACATTTATTAAATGTCAAATCAGCCTTGCATCCACGGATAGATCTCCCTGATTATGACGAGTGTTCTTTTTGGTACACTGTTGTATTCAGTTTTATAATATTTTGCTGATAATTATATATCTTTGTTCATTAAGGATATTGATTTATAGTTTAATTTTTGTGTTATGTCTTTGTTCCTTTTGTCCTGCCAGGCAAGCCTGAATGATAATGAGGTTTGTGGCATGAGTAATTGTGGCTTTGAGACTGTGTGGTATGGGTGGGACCTGCCTTGAGTCCTGCTTGGAGACTGACTGATGCTAGGGCTTATAGACCAAAAGCCATGGTTACAGCATTGGAGGATGTGACGAGGACCTTGTCCCAATCCTACAGAGTGATTACAAGATATACTTGGGATTTTGCCCTAATAGCTGTAGATCTAGAGCTATGGACTGCAGGTAGGTTCTTCTTTCAGTCCCTCAGCATAGATTTCATTGACTTTAAAGAATCTAATATTAATAGCCACAGTTCTAGAGATGCAGGATGCTATGGGGTCATTTATCTACATCTTACAGGGTGAGAGCCAGTCGTGTTGGGGATTATGGACTGACAGCCACTATCCTGAAGTAGAAGAATGCAGATAGGGTCTCCAGATAATGCAAGTGAATGCAAGTCACTCCAGAGTTTGCAGCAACAACAGCAACAGTCCCTATCTTCATGGCACAGAGGAAACTTCTTCCAGTTCCCAGCTAGTATGCAAAGGTCACACTGGGCCTTTTGCCCTAGGCACCCAGCTTCAAGTGCAAAGAGATGTAGAGGGGTCTTCCAAATGCCTGGTCTTTTCAGATATTTATAGGCTACTGCTCGTGCTGAACCCCCAAGAAGTTGAGGGGAACTTTTCTGGATGATGCTCATTCAGTGAGCAAGCAAGCATGACTCAGCGGTTGTGCCCAGAATTCCCATAGATGTAGGGTACAGAGTGTCTGCTCTCTGCCCTGGAAAGTGCTCCTTTTCTGGTTCTGGTAGCTTCTGGAGGTGGAGGGATTATTTGCTGTCCCCTAAATCAGTATATAGTTTAGTAGCAACTCTACCAGAGCACCTCAGAATCTGGAACATTTCAGGTAGAGGAAAGCAGCATGAATTACTTATTTTGGCAAGCTGGTGCCCATTCCCTCCTCCCACCCCCAACAAGAAAAGCTGGTATAGAAGCTGCAGTAGCTGTGATGTGCTCTCTCTCTCTCTCTCTCTCTCTCTCTCTCTCCTGACTTTTTGAGTCATGCAGTTTTCCATTCCTGTCACTTTCTTTACTGAAATTTTCCCTTAATCAGTCCCTTGGAAATGCAGCCCTTCCTTTGTTGTTCTGGTGTTTTTCTGTGTCCGAGGTAAGTGAGCATTCTCTGTTCAACCATCTTGGTCACCTTCTCCCATGTACAACTTTAAGCCAAGCAGATGGAATTATGGTAGCTATTAGGGAGAAAAAAGCTACTCTGTAAAATAAGACCTCTCTGTAAAATAAGACATGGTCATGCACAACCCACATTTTTCTGAGGTTTTTCCATTTTCTTGCTTTTAGGAGTCCGAATGGAATGATTTGAATTAAGGTACATAATATTTTATGGCAATAGAATATGATTTATTTGGTAATAAATCAGAAGAGAAACATTTGGGTCATTGTACTTTAAAAATAGTATCTATTCACTAGCCATTTGTGTACCCTGTTTGTAAGAAAAGTGTGACTTTAGTAGTCCCTCAGATCTGTCATGGTTATTATTTCAATTAAGGGAACGAATAAGTATTTTAGGTTTGGAATTCTAGGGTAGGAAGTGGGAAATTTGCTTTAACATTTGTTTTGAAAACACTAATTTCCTTCAAAACACATATATTCCTAAAATTTACTATGCTATACAAATCATATGGCAAAAACAACAGGGCTCAAGGGACAGATGAGATTAGGCACCCAACACTTAAAAATTTTTTCCTAACCCCACTTCCCCATAAGCCTTGCAGTTTTGATCACATAACTTGTATCATTGAGTGGTTTCTTTAAAAACACACACTCCAGGGGCCCGCGCCTGGCTCACTTGGTTAATCCTCCGACTGAGGCGCCATCCCATATGGGCAACGGGTTCTAGTCCCGGTTGCTCCTCTTCCAGTCCAGCTCTCTGCTGTGGCCTGGGAAGGCAGTGGAGGATGGCCCAAGTGCTTGGGCCCTGCACCTGTATGGGAAACCAGGAGGAAGCACCTGGCTCCTGGCTTCAGATCGGCACAGCGCACTGGCTCTAGTGGCCATTTGGGGAGTGAACCAACGGAAGGAAGACCTTTCTCTCTCTCTCTCTCACTGTCTAACTCTGTCAAATAAAAAAAAAAGGAACACACACTCCATATTATAGCATTATAGCATGATATTTTATAATACATAATATTACATATAATGTTAATATATTATACTTTCATAAGTTTGTGGGATATCAATGTTCTGAAAGCAGCAAGGTGAACTTTAATTAAAAGGACAGCCAAGTTATGGCTATAGAAGAGTTGAAAATTGACCATCTTACCCCAGTTCTTTTATCAAAGGTAGAGAGAACCAGAAGAGACTTTGGCTAACATCCCTTCCCTATGCTGTCCTTATGTCCCTATGTTGTCTTTGAAAATCACTATAACCATTCTTTTCAAACATATGTTAAGCATGAATAAAAGTTCTTTCAGGGGAGAAGACACTTGACACAGTTGTCAAGAAACCACTTGGGATGTCAGGTTCAAATAATGGAAAAATTAGGTTCAAGAACCAGCTCCTTTCTCAATTCCAGCTTCCTGGTAATGAGCACCTTGGGAAGTAGCACTCATATGAGAGACTGGGTTGAGTCCATAGCTTCTGTCTCCAGCCTGGGCCAGTCCTGGTTGTTGCAGACGTTTGAGATGTGAACTGGTGAATGGGAGACTTTTATATGTTTCTGTCTGCCTTTCTAATAAAGTTAGTAGATAATTTTAAAGTGTCATTAAAGACCTTTGTTATTTTATTGATATATGGCATGCAATATGACATGCATATAAATATGACATACATACAAAGAATATGGCAGAAGTCAACCCTGAACATACAATATGAATAAAAGAAGTTTATTATGAAAAAGGAGCTCCAGGAAAAGTACTCCAAGATTTTCATTCATTCAACAATTCTTGTTATGTCCCTCATGTTTACTGGTGAATTAAGGTTATGGTTACAATTGTAGTAATGCATAATAGTTTTGGCTGATGAATTGAGGAAGTTGGTTGTGTACTTAACATTTTAAAATTATCTTTTTCTTTGTGCAGTACTTGAAAAGATTTTCTATGTCACACAAAGAAAAGGTATTTCATACAGCCATGGCTGGCATTCTCTCACTTTCTCTCTCTTTCTTTCATCATTTTAAAACTCATGACTTGCATTTTCCTATTTAATATTCTATATGGTGTTTGGCAACACTGATTGCAACTGCCAAATTCAATCTCTGTCCAATAAGAAGGCAGTTGCAATCAATTTTAGAACACTAGCAGTACAACTTGGAATGATCTCTACCCATTTTTTTTGGGGAAGACTACACTTCAAATAATCTTGTTCCCTGCAGGAGACAGTTTATCATCAAATGTATAGTGAGTAGGGGGTGTTTAGGATTTTAAACATGTTTCTATCATGGTTCCTCCCCTGCTGTTTTTCTGACAGCCTCGGTTGTTGGTTCTGTGTTTCCTGTGCTGAAAATAAACCCTGCATAGTAAGAAGTCTGTGAAGCCTTGGCAGCCCACTGAGGAGTGAGGATTACTTTAGCTATAGCCCCAGATTTCTTACAGTAAGAGAAATAGTTTCCAAAATTTGCAGGCTGGACCAAAGTTACAAATCACTTGCAACTTGTGATTGCAAACACCAATTTCTCAGGAAATTTTGCCTACATTTTGCTAAAATCTATCCATTTACTCAATTTATTGTTCAGGATTAAATCTCAGATATAAATCTATATGCTCTTGCTTTCTTAAACAAAACTACATGCTATATTATGTCATTCCACTTGAACAAGTGGAAATGTTTGTATTAACTCCCTATACTGTGGTGATAGTAATAATGGGAGCCATAAACTGAAAGCCCTTTTATATGGGTAAGACATTAACTCCCAAAATGAATATATTTTCCCTAACACATTCCTTATGAGTCATTCAAATTGTGTTTTTCAGGAAGCAAGTAGAAGGCAATGATTAATATCGAAACCCTTTCAAAATCACTAATGAGATCTGCAGGGTACTGTGGTTGGATCTGTTCATCTTACCAAATGTGTACATACAATGTGAAACAGTTCACTCTGTACCTTTAGATTCTCGAAGAATCTTAACTTCCTGACTCCATTTTTCTGCTCTTCTGCCATTTGCACCAGAACAACACGACATCTTTTTCTCTCTCTCAATGTCCCCCTATACCTGGATTATATCTTAACTGAAATTAATGTCAGGAGCATACTTAATCCTTTTGTTCATTGTAATATCTTCACTGATGTAGTTTACTGGTTATTATAGTAGTTTCATTTTGTTTTCAGAAATTTGATTATTTTCTGTTTTAATTTTTGCTTTTTCTTTGCCTATATTTCAGATCTTGATATTATTTTTGCTTCTATGTAACTAACATGTTAATAATACGTTCAAGAAGTTGTTCTACATAGCCATTTAAAACCATTTCTCCCTTCAACATTAATTCCACTACATATCTACTTTCCCCAAAATATTGCCATTATCATTATCTATTTAAGATATGCTGTAAATATAAATGTTAAGAGAACAGTGAAAATGATACATCATATGTTCATAGAAGGAAATGGTATATGATAAATGTTATTAGTGGAATTTTCACTGGGATTGAGATTCTAGATTTAATTTGACCATTGGCTTTTACAAAGGTAAACATGCAGTTTTAAAAAAAATCATGCAGAATGTTTATTATTTTAAAAAATCTATGCATGGATTTCAAACATTTTTTGCACCCAAATAAATTTACTTTCTAATTCCATGTCCCTGGAACTTTTTGAGGCCTCCTTGAATAGCCTTGTTTTGTTTCAGTTTTCTCAATTCAAAACAAGAAAAGAAAATCACATTTGCCTTTCAGGAGAAAGAGAATATTTAAGTGAGTGGTTACTGTTTTGTGTTTTGGGAGTGGGTAGTAAGGGAAGGAAGAGATGCACCCACACATACAGTCTGTATTTGATTTATCCTATATTTTGGAGAAAAAAGACTAATGTATTGAGGCTGAAAATTAGAATTTTGATTAAGGTAAGAGAGTTATTTTTTGTATGAGAATTGTGTTAGTAAATCATTTGAGGTAAGTAGTGTTTGTGTGTGTGTGTGTGTCTGTGTGCGTGTGTTTATAAGAAAAAATAACATGTCAGTGTGTATGTACTGTACTCTGTGACCTAGATAATATTATCCAAAATCTTCTGTCAGTGTTGAAAAGAACATAGAGACTGAGATATAGTACAGCTCTTTTCCTAGGTGTCATGACTTCTCACAAGGTATTTAGCTGCTAGGGTCTCAGTCTTGATATATGTAAAATGGGAACAAATTTTAACTAGGCAAAACATCTATCTAGCACTGTGCTTGGCTTGCTGTGTTTACATATTAAAATGGAAAATAATATTATGATTTTAGTTGAATTTCATAAACAGGAGAAATTTATAAATCAAAAGTCAAGTAAAAGAGACTTTTCTCATTTTTTCAACTTTTTCTCTGTATTCTCAAAATTAATGTGTAATAGGAAAATGGTCATCAGACAGAAAAAGGAACACACGAAGAATGAAACTGTTACCGGTCACAGAGGGGAAGGTGGTTGCCGGAGCAAGTCTCATGGGTTCTTTTCCTCAGGTTAGTATAGAAATAAAAAGCTGGGAAACAATTTGCAAAGAGGCATAAACTTATATTTGATTGGCAAGCAACAGAGAAAGCATCTGGTCCAAGAGGAGACCAGGTGGAGTGCCTGAGTAGGACACTGGCTTTGAAAAGGTCCCAGATTATCCTACTGGGAGTGCCCACTGGACAGGGGGTTTCACATATGTATGTTGATTGGCTTGGGGCTCATGGGGATAGCAGGAGAGGGGGTCTCCTGGAGACTGTCTGTCTCCTTAGGGGCTCAGAACCCCCTCTGCTAACTATGGTTAAAAGACTGCAGCCACACTGGAGGTGTGATTTAAAGCCATAGGATCACACAAGATAGTCTGGATCTCCTGGAGCCAGTCTGACTCTCCCCAGGGGCCCAGCCCTTTCCTCTGTCAGCTCTGAGTGAAAGATCACCCCCACCCTGAAGGTGTGATTTAAAGCTGCAAGGTCACACATGCAGTATAAGAAGTATCAGTGGGTGAGATGCTGGTGGGTCAGGAGACAGACTTTCCAGCCACTGCCAGCAGCCTGCTTGTGAAGGACATTCTACCTATGTCTGAAGGGCCTGCAGACTCCCAGCACCACTGGCCAGTCTCAGAAACGCTCTATGTGTTCCTTTAGTATTTCCAGGCAGCTTGTTTTGGCCTTGCCCTCCATATTAAATGAGTGAAGGCTTTACAATCCAAGTAGAAACCCATCAAACTTAGACACGGTTAAGTATTTCATCCCACATCAGTGTATCTGGATTTGAATCCTGGCTCCAGCTCTAGACACAAGCTTTCTGCTATTGTGTACCCTGGGCGGCAGCAGTCATAACTCAAATACATGGGTTGCTGACACCCACATGGAAGACTTTGGTTGAATTCCAGCTCCTAGCTTCTTCCCAGCTTAGTTTGAGCTGTTTTGGGCATTTGTAGAGTGAACCAGCATATAGAAGCACTCTCCCTACCCTAATTCCCTCGTTTCTCTCTGCCTCTCAAATAAAAAGAAAAGAACTTCAATGGAGGGGCTGCTCTGTGGTGCAATAGGCTAAGTGATTGTGGCTCCAGCATCCCATTTAGGCAACAGTTCATGTATCAACTGCTTCTCTTCTAATCCAGCTCGATGGATGGATGGCCTGGGAAAGCAGTAGAAGATGGCCCAAGTGCTTGGGCGCTTGCACCCACGTGGGAGACCAGGAAGAATCTCTTGGCTTTGGGTACCCCAGCTCTGGCCATTGCAGCCCTTTGGAGGAGTGAACCAGCAGATGGGAGACCTCTCTCTGTGTTTCTCCCTATCTTTGTAACTCTACTTTGCAAAACAAATAAATAAATTTTTTCAGAAAAGAACTTCAATGCTGTTTCTAAATATAAGAGTACTTATAAAAGTTCATGGAAAATTGAATTAAAAATAACTATTTTGAGAAGAAAAACTGTTTAAAATCCATGCTCATGAAAGATCTTCAAAAATTCACAGAAATGTGTATTATGAAAAACCTATGTATTCATTTCAAAGTTTTCCATGCTAAAAAAAAGTATCATTTAATTACATTTTCCATGAACATCCAGAAGTACCTTCACATCTCATATTTCATACATTTTGGTATATAGATTAAATTTTATTTTTGTTTTTAATAGTAAAATTAAATTCTGACAGTTGTAAATGAGCAAATCCCACAGCAACTAAATGTAGGATAAAATTCTGGGTGTTGGAAAGGCAAATTCATGGTTAAGAAAACAGCCTAGCAATAGAAACAATCTATAAGCGTGGGATGGAAAATAAGCAATGCTAGCATTGGCTAGTGGCTAGCATTCTGTTAAAAATTCAAATAATAACATTGTTCTCACAAGAGAACATGTATGCAAATTTTACTCCTCAAATAAAAGTGGACAAAAGAACAGACTTCCAGCCTTTGATAATCACTTTGACATACACGGAAACCAAAAAACAACTAAAAAGAAAGAAAATACAAGAGCACAACTGTAGTCTATCAATATTAGAAAACCTACATCTAAAATGAATCTGTTCTATACACTCAGACTTGAAAAATAAGGATTACTTTATTTTTTTTATATTTTTTATTTATTTATCTGTGAGGGACAGAAAGAGTGAGAGAGAGATTCCATCCATTGTTTTACTCTCCAAATGCCTGCAACAGCTCCAAGCTGGGACTGAAGCTGGTGCCTGGAACTCCATCTAGGCTGCTGATGCAGATGGCAAGAACCAGAGTACCTGAGCCATCCCTTTCAGCTTACAAGGCACACATTACCAGGAAGTTGGACTCAGGAGTGGAGCCAGGACTCACTCAGGCACTCTAACATGAGATGTGAGTCTCTTAACCAAACTTTTAACCGTTAGGGAAAATGCCTGCCCCAAACATTACCTTGAAAATTTTTCAGAAACCAAGACTGTAATTTGGTGAGTACACCTAATACTAACACTTAAGTAGGACTGATTGTATATCACATTCTATTTTAAAAAAGCTTTATGCTTGTTAACTCAATCAATGCCCCTCAAAGTAGCCCCATTTTACAGATGAGTATTCTGAGGCAAGGAGCCCAGTTAACTTATGCTTTTGACTTCTGTAAGATAATGACTCTTCAGCCAACTAAAAAAAGCATAGATTTAAGATTTTAAGATTTAATGAAATATAAAAATGTGCTGAGTATATGAAGTCATTAATCCAATTAATCAGCTGGATATAATCATTTCACTATGTATATATGTATCAAAATATCAAATCATTGCAGTCTATGAATCTATTCAATTATTATTTGCCAATTAAAATTTTAAAAATAAGAATAAGTAAACATTGGAAAATGAGCATGAAAATCAGTATGTGTGTGTATATATATATATATATATATGTTTATTTGCTGTATTTCTACATTCTACATTTTACATTTCCAAAGCTCAGATTTTACAACTGTTATAAAGAAATGCCTTTCTACATCAGAAAGATAAAATATACATATTGAGAATATAGCTTTTAATGCTCCATGAACAATGAAAACTCTGTGGGATAAAAGTCTTTAACCATCCTTTTCTACAAAATGAATTACTTGAACATACAAGATTTTAGGCCCCACAGGTATAAATGTTAATCTTGCTGCCTAACAGCAGAGTGACAGATAACTAACTCATCACTACAAATTATCTAATGTGATAGTTTGTGACTAAAGAGGATAAAACATTTTGTTACTCTAGGCTAGCAGCAGATACCATACAAACTATTTCTTTACATGATTATCTTAATTGAGGCGAACACATCATAGATGACAAAGTCTTAAGGCAAATTCCCACATTATATTCTTTGTCTATGTCTTCTTGAAAAACTATAGAAAGAAAGAGAAGGCTGTTAAACACTAGGGTGTCTAGGTTTCAGGATGAAAACATTTTTTCCCTATTTTTATGAGTCTAAGGCATGGTTTCTTTAAATTAAGTCAACAAGCAACTTATACTTTCTTTTCTGAGTATCCTCCCATTCTTATGACAGTTTTTTTGATAGTTATTTCATGTGAACCTAGGTGTTCTCAAGCTATAACTGTAAAACCGATCTGCTAGATCAATGTTTCCTCAATTATCTTTCATTTTCCTCTCAATTTACTCTTCCCCACTCTACTTCTTTAAAGCTTTAGGTGCCTCTTGGTACCTTGTTCTCAGAGGCCTGACAGAAAGAGGTATGTTAGGAGAGGTGATGTCACATGTGAGAAAAAGCAAAAACAACGAGAAGCTCTACCAAAATTGAGTGTGACCTTGAGTTTTGAAACTTTACTAAGAATGAGGTGACATTGGAATTCTATTGAGAGTAGAGGGACAAAGGAAGTTTTCAGTTTTCTGGTGTTAGGTTATTACATATATTCCCATTATTTGGAGTGGGAAAGCATTATGAATCAAACCCACCTTTTCAAGTTAGAACCATGAGGTGTTTCTCGATCTAACATGTGTCTGGGAATGTGTATTATATATAAAAATATACATGGTACAAATACATTCTTCTGTATGAATATTTTACTCTCTCAAATATCATTAAGAATTTCCCCCAGAATAAAAATACTAACCCATAGTACACGAAATGTAATGGCATTATATCTATAGCTCCATTATTGCAAATATTCTAAGAAAATATTTTAAACTATATACATATTTTGTACATACAAATGTACATGAGGTCTTCAGAAGTTTCATGGAAATACATGTGTTTGTGTGTATGCATAGAGATAGAATTCTGGACTTTTAAGAATACTGGGGTTAAAAATATGACTATGATCATACATAAAATCCCAGAGTGTGCAATCAAAGAAATGAACAGATAGTTTGTAAACACAAGGCAAAAATAATAAATATAACAAAAAGATAACCTTGCCTGAACAGCAATTAAATAAGTTCAAAGTAGAGTCGCTTTAAGGTAGCATTACATATCTGTTATATACAAAATATACAAAATTTATGCAAGCCAGTTTTGACCAACTGAGCTGTAAAAAGCTGATTATCTCACTGACACTTTGCTTGGAACATTGGCAACTGTGAGCATCCTGAAACACACAGCAGGCTATAAAATTAGTGTTACCCTTGGAGCTGGCAGTTGCACTGAAAATAATCCCAAAGAAGAAAAAAACAGACTTTTTTGTGAGGAGGCTTAGAACAATAATATATTTACATGAAAATAGAAATTGTCTGATTATGCATAAATGCTATTCAGGGTAAAAATATTAGTTGCAAAACAGAATGAGTAATGGGATACTATGGTATGATGGAACATGTACATATACTTGATTATCAAAGCCTAGCTAAAATGATGATGGCGATTATGACAATGAGGATAATTACATCATCTTGTACAAATTTGAAATAAAATGATCAAAATCATAATCGATCTTATTTATGTAAAAAATTGTATCACTCACAAGAAAATTACATGTTGACTTCAAATATGATGTTTACCTCTGAGGAAGCAGGAAGCACAAAAGAAAGGGGAGCGGGGTTTAAAGTGTATTTTTTTATAAGAAAGAGGGGGAAGAAACAGATATGCTAAAACAACATTTCTTTTTGTTAGAGTTTATGAAGGTGCTCGTTTCATTACTTTTTTAATTTTCTATATTTCTGAAAATTCCAATTTTATATTGTACTTGAATAAAGTGATATATATTCACTACAGAATTAATGCATAAGTGTATAAACGTACAAACATCTTATAATTTTATCACTGAAAGATGCACAGTTGTTAATAGTTTTGATTATATGTTCACAGTCTTCTAGATTTGTTTCAGGCATATATTATTTTATTTTTGACAAAATAAGACCATGGTATTTGTGGTCTGCTTTTAGCTTGCAATGTAAGATAGAATATCTTTCCAAAGTCAGGAAATAATCCCTTATCACCATTTTAATAGATGTATAGTGTTTTTTCAAATGGATTTACTGTATCTTATTACTGATTGGTCCCATAGTTATCAGGGTTGAGTTATTTCTATTTTATCTTTCTGTATTATAAACAACACAGTGTTAGTTGTAATTGAAACTATAACTCTGAGCATTCCTTAAATCTCCCCTTAGGATAAATTCCAAGGAATGAAATATCTGCATACAAGGTCATAGACATTTTTAGGGCTTCTTGAATATATTGTTGACCTATAGTCTGCAAAGGTTTGGATTCTAACCAGCATTCTGTGTATTTTCATCCTTTTCACACTCTGACAACTTGATGGATGGATAAACTTGTTTTAATTTTCATTTATTTAGTGTTAGTTCTTGAGCTTGATCAGAGTACAAATACAAATTAGACATGATCTCTTGCTCTGTGAGCAGCTTACCAGATAACTTGTTAGTAAATGTTAAGATAAACATATCATTTGAGCATAATATAATTTAAACTTCCTATTTAATACTGCTGTACTCCTTGAATCTGATAAGAAAGTGTCACAAGGATACTATTAGACAGACCATCCCAATCTGACAGTGAAATGTTAATTGAAAATCCATTTGCCAAACAATTCTGAGATGTGCAAATTCTGAACATGACATCATTAACATTTCAACATATTTTTATTTCACTGTTTGGTTTTTTTTTAACTTCTCTGATTGTAGTTTCCCTGATGCATTGGGATTAAATCCTGTGAAAGGTGGTTAGAGATGGCAGGAGGCACTGTGAATAGCAGCCAAGTGAGAAAAATCAGATAATGATTGTGATCATCCATTGCACATTCTGTACTTGCTGAGGGAGTACCTAATGGGCAACTGCGGTTGCAGTTGCAGAAGCTGTAGAAGACCACAGACTTTGAAATGTGGGTTACTAAAAGAGTCTCTAATCCTAGCTGCTGTCATTGGACAACATATCAACATGACATTTTTTCCTCTACTCATTCACGCAATTCTGTGTTGTAGTGATTAGCTCCATTTTTTAGACATGAACAGAGGCTAAGAGAAATTAAGTGTTTTGTTCCTACTGTATAGCAGATAAGAGGCGAGCTACAAAATCAGGACTTTAAAACATGTTTGACTACAAAGCCTCTTTTTATTATGTAATATTAACTAATTGTGCAATAAATAACCTGGGTAAATCAGGTTGTCATTCTAGCCCAAACTTTAGGGATAGTAGCATTTTGTTTTCCCTCTCCATTTCCCATCTGGGATGTAGAAATCTGGTTTTTGGATTTCATTATTAATGACTTAGAAGACAAACCTTTAATTTTCATAAAGATTTTTAAGTCACTCTAAGTTCCAAAGCTTTTTATTTTTGTGATGTCCATGAAGTTGAAATTGAAATGATGTGATCTGAATTCATAAGAGCAGATACATGCTTGTTAACTGCATCATTGTTCTTATATGTATCTGCATCTGTGCTTTTTGCAGCAAAACCGTGTCTGCAGTACTGAGCTCACATGACAGTGCACAACCTGTACTCTGCTAAAGGTTGCCTAGCAATAATTCATTAGAGACAATAATAAAATAGCATTGTCCCTTTTTTAGAAGCCTTCACGTTTTCAGATGAGCAAAAGTAGAATAAAAGGTAGGATGATAAAGGCAGCTTAACTTCAAATATTACCCTGAATAAAGCAGTCACAGAAATATGATTCGAATACCTCTCTTATATTGTAAGATGACCTGAAACGACTGTGTTATAGATGATAAAACAAGGGAAGAACACTCACACCCATGTGAAATCCTCAAAGTCCTCAATATTGTTTTCCGACACTGAGCCGGAGTTGTATGTGTTTCTGTCTGTAACAGCCTCCCTGAGGAAGGTTTTAAAGTATATTGTTACCAGCGTCACCTTGAGACAGTCTGGGCATCGTTATTTGCTTTTTTACACTAGATGACACTAATATATAGTCAGGGTTGAGAACCTCTTCAATAACGCACAGAGAGCGTTATGTAATTTTTGGACGTCAGTGAATACTGCCTAGATGTAGCTGTCAGGCTGCGCAGACTCACTTGCTCTGCGCCAAAACCAAAGCTACCTCTTGGATGTGGCCTGAAAAGACTTTAAATGTCTGAGGCTCTGAGCAGAAAGCTGCAGTGTGGCCTGGAGATAGTGTCCCCTTGTGGTGGCTTCTTTAAAAACAACGGAAGGTGATGCCTCAA
This sequence comes from Lepus europaeus, assembly GCF_033115175.1. Lineage (NCBI taxonomy): Eukaryota > Metazoa > Chordata > Mammalia > Lagomorpha > Leporidae > Lepus > Lepus europaeus. The sequence continues at coordinate 79,772,052 of NC_084850.1, forward strand.
GTCTAATCAGTTTGGGGTGAAGAATGTTTAGTTTTAAAAGAGTAGCTTTTCAATTCTAACGGAATTTTTTGCTGATATGGTTATTTCAGCTTCATCGTTATTTCAGTATGATTAAATCAGAACCGCAGACCATTGGTTTAAACCATATGATCCTCTCTCTTGGTCACAACTGCTTATGGTTCTCTCTGTTTCCTCATCAGGAGCCAGACCAATAGAACTTTTGCTGTAATGAATCTGAAGCAACCAGTTAGCCTCTATCTTTGACTTGCATGCCATGACATCATTTTAGGAATGAACTAAACTTTATATTATGTTTTTATCCTAAGCATTTTTTCCTATTCTGCCTTACTCATTACTGTTTATTTTTTCTTTTCTTTTTGTTTCTGGCTGTGGAATGTACTTTCATGTGAATCTCTTTTAAAGTGAATTTCAAAAATCAATTGGGAAAAGTTCGGTTATTAAAGTAGCAGAAATTTCCTGTTCCAATTATTTTGGTAGCATAGTCATGGCCAATATCAATTTCCAAACAAAAATAGATACATACAAGTGTGGGTTTCCAGTCCATTACTTTTGTTTCAGATTCAAGATAATGAGGCATAATTAGAAAAATTCTTATTAAATGATAGCATTACTTCTCTGAACATAAGCTGAGCATTTAATGCAAGTGAGCATTTCAGTTTCTTAGAGATGATTTCTAGTTTATGAGCATCTGGAAATTTCCTCCCACTATTCAGATTCTTGTGGAACACACATTGAAAAAGATTCTCTCTCTCTCTCTCTCTCTATATATATATATATATATATATATATACACAGAGACAGAGAGAGGTGACCCAAAATCACATCATAATCTGTAATTTTGTTACTATATTTTGCCTGTTTTAATGCCATCAATTCAACTGAAATATGTACATACTTTATCTTCATTTTTTAGTCTTAAATTTTATGATATCTATGGAAACTGTTTATTAGGCATTATATTTTGCATTAAATATCAATGTGCTTAAAATCAGAGGGAAGCAGGAGATCCAACACACAACAAGATGACCAAGAAAATCTATAGAATGATGGTGACTGGTGGTAAGAATTTCTCAGACAGCCATTATGCAGCAGGCCTAGGAAACAACCAGAATTACTGGAGGAGGTCAAAAGACACTAGGAGAGAGATCTTTGGAGCAATGATAATAAAAGCTGTATTTGGATGTATTAAGAGGATACTCATATGTGCATAGTCAAGGGGAGGTGTTGGTTGATTTAAAGAAAAGTATAGTCAATTTATATCAAAACTATTGTTAAAAAAGAAGAAAAAAAACCAATTGTTTACTCAGTGCAAAACATAAGCAGTATTGTAGGGACAGAAGGATATATAACCAATAAAGATTAGACTATGAGGTTGTGTTGAAATCGCCTTTTAATGGAGTCAATATAACAACCACTGAACCACTTTATCATCTAATGAATACCAACTAATGTTGAGGATAAGGAGAACTATGCTTAAGTGTATGGATGTGGTGCAGGGCCAGTGAAGAAAGTAGAGTTTTCATCTCCCATAAAAGAAAGTCATTAGACAATGTTTTCATCAGGTAGAGTCAAACGAAAAGACAGAAGCACCACTTATTTGGATAGAGATAAACTAGCATAATACATTTTTACAAGTGACAAAATTGTCAACCTATTAACTAATTGAGAGAGTCAGAAGTGAATTCTGAGGAGGCAGAGACAAGATGGCAGATATTGAGGCCTAGGAAACAACCAGAATTACTGGAGGAGGTCAAAAGACACTAGGAGATAGATCTTTGGAGCAATGATAATAAAAGCTGTATTTGGATGTATTGAGAGGATACTCATATGTGCATAGTCAAGGGGAGGTATTGGTTGATTTAAAGAAGAGCTATGGGTTATTTAACTATGTGCTTATTTTCAAAGACTTGAATAATCACCTTGTAACAATGATTAGATTTGGTCTATGTTATGTCATGAGTTTAAGGAATCTTATTTCAACCAGATATTTTGGATTTTGATATTGGCCTATTATGCTATGTTATATGTGCGTACATATTGTATGTCCACATGGGGAAATTTCATTAAGAGTTTTATTTTACATGGCTTTTAGATAAGATTGTCCATAAATTTAAGCTGCTAAAATCAATCAAAGATACATTTTAATTTGTATGACCTGAATCTGTGTATCATATGTTTTAAACTTGTTGGTAGAAAGAAACTAAAAACATTTTATATGGTTGTGCTTAAGTTTACTGGTTAAACAAACTACACCATGTTAGATATTTAAGACGTGTTTTCAAATACATGATTCTTAAAATTTATAGAAGGCATTGGACCTTCCGGTAAATGTTTTATTAAGTTCTTATCTAAGGGTTGAAACGGTTTGCTAAGTATTCATGTAATATTGCTATTGTCAGCAAGTGATCTAGGACTTGCTCCCTCATTTCTCTATTCTAAGCCCAACTTGTTCTTTCACTTCTCTATTCTCTTCAAGGTAGGGAACTAATTCTATTATGAAGGAATCTGTAGGATGCACAATTTAATCTTTAGACCTTATAAGAGATGGCTAACATTTTTCTGTAATAGCAGAGCCAAAATAAGAACTTAAATAATAATCTCATAGCTAGATTCACATCGCCATCAGCGAAGTATACAGTAAGTAGAAAAAAAACCCTCCCTTTCAGACCAAAGGGAAAGAAAGTTTTAAAGTGAGAATATAATTTTCCTCATGGGCATTGTCTACCTTAGAAAAACTACTACAGAACATGCCTGTGACTATAGACTTGTAGTTCAGGCCACCAAAGATTAGAGATGGGACACGGGCACTCCCTTGACTTGCATCGTCTGGTCTGCTTTAACACAAACCAGGAGGAAAAGAAAGCTAGGCATCAGAAGCAATGGGTGGCAGGCCTATTAATGGCTGATCTGTACAGTGATCTGCCCTCAAGGAGACCCAACAGGCCAGTCCACTGCAGTGGCTTTCAATGTGGTAAGCATGGGCTTCAGCAGAAGTCAGCTTGTGAAGAGCCCTGGCAGCTCTGCCGAGAGTTGGATCACTGGAAATGGACCTGCCCTGGAGTCGAAGGATGCCCAGGTCAGAGCCACAGATCTTATTGGCTCCAAGCTGAAAAGCCCTTCACTCAGCCCAACTTCCAAAGTGACCACTGCAGTTGAGGGGACAGCCAAGTAGGGTCAGCAACATTGCAGGCAGAACTGTAAATTTCTTGTTAGAGATGCCACCTGCCTTTACCTGGCCAGCTCTCCTCCTAGGCCAGCCAAGTAATGAAAGTCAACAGAGTGCCTTCCCCTAGGAGGTTCACACCTCCCTTAGGATATACCCCATGTGAAGAGATAGATAGGTCTGGGCCTCTTAACCTACAAGGCCTAAAGCCCAACAGATTATTATCAAGCCCCTTCTATCAGGTTCTATTTGCCTCTCAATCAGAAAAATTACTTGTAGCTTAGACAGCACCTTTCTTACCTCCTCTAATAATGACTCTGTCCTTTGTTCTAGACCCTGTCTAGTGCACTTGGGCCTCATTCCTTTGTAATCACAACCTCTACTGTACCACCAATGGCTCTACTCCCAACCTGTGTGTACTGATGGTCCTCTTCCACACTTAATGCTGTATAATTGTTCAGACCTGGTTAAGGCCACTCTTAGGATCATTGGTTACTATCCTCAACCTGTCTTTTATGACCTTGTCTAAATAGGATCAGAGTCAGGGAACTTGGAAGGCTTCCATAGCCTTGGCAACTCATGACGACAGCCTAGGGTGGTTACTGGCGCCATAAACTAGAGTGTCAATTTGTTGGGTCAACAACAGGAGCCACTGTGCGCTTGCTCCTGATGTGGGATCTCTGTCCTTAATGTACTGTACATTTTGATTTAATGCTATAACTAGTACTCAAACAGTATGTTTCACTTTGTGTTTCTATGTGGGTGCAAACTGTTGAAGTATTTATACTAAATTGATCTTCTGTATATAAATAGAATTGAAAATGAATCTTGATGTGAATGGAAAGGGAGAGGGAGCGGGAGAGGGGAGGGTTGCGGGTGGGAGGGAAATTATGGGAAGGGGAAGCCATTGTAATCCATAAGCTGTATACTGGAAATTTATATTCATTAAATAAAAGTTAAAAAAAATAAAGAAAAGTATAGTCAATTTATATCAAAACTATTGTTAAAAAAAGAAGAAAAAAACAATTGTTTACTCGGTGCACGATAGTCTGGGAAAAGATAGTTTAATAAAAGTGGAGTTACTGTAGCCTCAGGAAAAGACTCAAGAAAAAAACTGCAGAGGAAACGCTTCTGGATCTAGTGGATGTGACACAGAGGACCTAGAGGGAACCCACCACTTGGAAGCCCAGCCACGGGAGTTGAGCCGCAGAATCTCACCGGCACGGGAACGGGAGGTAAGACAAAAACCTCAGAAACCCAAGACATTGGCGGGGAAAGGCAGAGGCCTGAGGCCCCACTGGGCAAAGATCACCAGGCTGACTGAAGGAGAGAAAAAAAAATGAATAAATCAGGGGAACCAGCACAGACACTAGCCTCTCTCTCCACTCACCTTACAAAGCCGAGCAAGACAAAGAGCAGGCTCCATTTTACATATGTAAAGTGGCAACCTCGAGTAGCCAAGGAGAAAAACTTGACTCTGGTCGGGAGAAATAACAGGAGGTTAGAATCTAGTGAAAATAGGTGGAGCTAACGATCTGAGAATGTGAAAATCCGAGGGGGGGCGAGTGAACTCACCGAACTCATCGAGTACACAAACTCGGTAACCTAGGGACGGTGACAATACTTGAAAACATTGAGGGCTGCATAAACTCTTTGTGTGGTCCAGGGGTATATCAAATGAATACTCACAGAGGCCTGATTTCAACTACACTCAATTCCACTCAGCTGTGCGGAATTACTTCCCAACTGAGTCAAAAAAAAAAAAGAGAGAGAGAGAGAGAGAGATCGAGCAAGGAGCAAGGGACAGAACAATCCGGGTGAGTCACTTTTGGCACACCCTTAAACCTGAGGAATCAAACAGAGAACTCTGGCCACACCCATCACAGCCTCTAAGGATCCATCAAAGCAGACAGCCCACTTAGAGGCATAGTATAACGAGAAAAAAAAACACCACACAAAAAAAACATAAATTATCTCCAACCCGCCAAACAACAAACGTAGAAACCGAGGTAACAAGAGCAAGGAAGACACTATGATGCCCCCAAATGAACAAGACACCCCAATTCAAGATTATGAAGATGAAGAGATAGAGGAACTGCAAGAAGCGGATCTCAATAAGTTGATAAGAACATTAAGAAGTTCTCAAAAACAAATTCTTGAACTACAGAAATCCTTAATGGACAAGATAGAAAATCTGTCGCGTGAAAATGAAACATTAAGGAGGAATCAAAATGAAATGAAACAACTACTAGAACATGAAACTGTGATAGTGACAAGAAACCATAATGAAATGAAGAACTCAATAGATCAAATGACAAACACATTAGAGCCTTAAAACAGAATGGGTGAAGCACAAGAGAGAGTCAGAAGTGAATTCTAAGCTACTATGCAAGTAACAAAGGAAATAGCTATCACCACTAGGACTGATAGAGTGAAAAAAGGGATTAAAACTTAGAGTTCAGTGGAGGCATAATCAAAAACATAATTTGAAGCTTAAAGTTTAGAGGAGGGGCAATCAATTGAAACTCAGACCTGTGAGGAAGAAGTTTTTTTTCTGCTAGTGTTGGTGTCTCTAAGCACATTGTTGTAGCCTTTGTGGCAGGTAGGAAAGTGTGCCAATCAAATCTTCCTTCAAGAAAGTACTTATGGGGGCTAGTGCTGTGGTGTAGTGGGTAAAAGCCACCGTCTGCAGTGCTGGCAACCCATATGGACACCAGTTCAAGACCTGGTTACTCTACTTCCAATCCAGCTCTCTGTTATAGCCTGGGAAAGCAGCAGAAGATGGCCCAAGACCTTGGGCCCCTGGACACATGTGGGAGGCCCAGCAGAAGCTCCTGGCTTGGCTTTGCATAGGCCTAGCTCCTGCCTTTGTGGCTATTTGGGGAGTGAACCAGCGGATGGAAGGCTTTGCGCTCTCTCTCTCTCTCTCTCTCTCTCTCTCTCTCTCTCTGCTTCTCTGTAACTCTGCCTTTCAAATAAATAAATAAACATTAAAACAGGAGAGTACTGGGCTGGCGCGGTGGCTCACTAGGTTAATCTGCTGCCTGCAGCACTGGCATCCCATATGGGCACCAGATTCTGTCCCGGTTGCACCTCTTCCAGTCCAGCTCTCTGCTGTGGCCTGGGAAGGCAGTGGAGGATGGCCCAAGTGCTTGGGCGCCTGCATCCGCATGGGAGACCAGGAAGAAGCACCTATCTCCTGGCTTCAGATAGGCCATGGTGGGTATTTGGGGAGTGAACCAATGGAAGGAAGATCTTTCTGTCTCTCACTGTCTAACTCTATCTGTCAAATAAATAAATAAAAGAGAGTACTAATGAATGGGAATATTGTTAGCTGAAAGCCTCCATGTTGAAATACCTTCAGTGGGAAGTAACTTCTGACAGGGATACAGCTCTGAAAAAGTCTTGGCCAACCTACTCAGGGAACTGTAGTGCAAAGATGGCTCCCAGACATGTCATATTTTCACTAGAAAGTCAGACATCGGATGGGGGCTTCCCAAGCAAACTGATATCTTGCAGCAGGATCCTATAATGTCTTTGTAGATATTGACTAGGCAAGTGGATATGAGAGTCTGGTGCTCATGGAAGTATGAACTAAAGATATAGATTCAGGATTTATTAGCACATAGATGATATTTAGTGTTAGGGAACTAGGCTTAGAAATAGGAAAACAATGAGGATCAGGCAACTTTTGAAATCTAAGGAAATCAGAACAGCATGATGTCAACAAGCTAAGGGAAAATGGAGTGGCACACTCCATCAAATGCTGACAATAAGTGGAACAAGAAAATGGCAAAGAAATGACCCTTGAATCAGTTGAGAAGGTATTATGGTTTTAACAGGATTTGGCTCCCCAAAACCCAGGCAGATTCTGAACTCTAAAGTTTTTTGTTAATAGTTAATTAATTAAGGATGCAGTTATGGCACTAAAGAGGTGGGTCCAGTGGGAAGTGTTCAGATCATCAAGGGCATGCCCTTGGATAGTAGTTCTTAAGAGGATTGGTTATTTAAGTCAAGTTCAGCTTAGTTCCTTTCTTTGCTTCCTGGCTCATCATGCATTCATCCCCTCACCACTCTCCATTCTTACCAGTGTATAAATCAGTGGGGCTACCTGATCTTAGACTGAGAACCTCCAAAGCTATAAGTAAAAATAAACCATTTTCCTCCCTAAGTAGCTCCTTTCAGGTATTTTAGTTAAGGCAACAAAAAGCTGATCACTACAGAAAGGATTGGATGAAAATTAAAAAAAAAATTCTTTGGAACAGAACTTCAGTAAAGATAATTAATTAGGAGGTATCTTTGGGGGGACAAAAGCCAAAAAGCTTTTTTGATTTTTAAGTGAAAAAGAAAAGCGTTGTGCCCTTGGGGATGAAGTGCCACATGAAATGAGACTGCCACCTACGGATTGGGAAAAAAAAATGGAAAGCATGTATCTCAAGAACTCAAACAACTCAATAGTAGACAAATAAATAACCTGATTACAAAATGAGAAAAGCACCTGAATAGACATTTCTCCATTGAAGACATAAAAATGGTCACCTAACATATGAAAAGGCATTCAACATCATTGATCATTATAAAAATGAAAATAAAAACCAATGAGATATATTACCTCACACCTGTTAGAATGGCTATTATTTGAAAGACAAAGGGTAAGAAGTGCTGGCAAGGATGTAGAGATAAAGGAACCTTTGTACACTATTGTTGCCAATCAAGATTGATATGGCCACTATGAAAATTAGAATGGCAGGTCCTGAACACATTAAAAACAAGACTACCATATGACCCAGAAATCCCTCTTCAGAGCATATACCCAAAGAATGAGAAATCACCACCTCATTAAGATACCTGAACTCCCAATCCATTATAGCATTATTCAAAATAGCTAAAATATGGAGGCAATCTAAGTATTCATCAAATGAAGAATAGATAAAGGAAGTGTGCTGTACTCATACATGTACAATGGACTATTATTCAACTTTGAAAAGAAGAAGATTTTGTCATTTGTCACAACATGGGTGAATCTGAAAGCACAGAGAAATGCATGATCACTTATATACAGAATCTAAAAGAGAGAGAGAGAGAGAGAGAGAGAGAGAAAAGAGATACAGAATAAAATAGAAAATACAAGGGGTGAGGAGGGAATGAAGATATATAGATTAGAGGTTATAAAGTAGCAGATATGTGTGATGAACGAAGTCTAGAGATGTAACATACAACCTAAGGGCTGTAGTTAAAAACATTGTACTGTATTTGGAATTCCTGCTTAAATCAGTAGAATTAAGCTGCTCTTATCACAAAAACAATAAAAACAAAAATTGGATATGTGCAATGATGAGTATGTTCATTTTCTTCACAATAGTATACCTTAATATCATGTTGTATACCTTAAGCATATACAATGAAATTTATTTAATTCTAAAAGATTTATTTATTTATTTGAAGGGAAGAGTTACAGGGAGAGAAGGAGAGACAGAGAGAGAGAGAGCAAGATCTTCCATCTTCTGGTTCACTGCCCAAATGGCCACAAGAGCTAGAGCTGGACCAATATGAAACCAGGCCTTCTCCTGGTCTCTAATGTGGGTGCAGAGGCTCAAGAACTTAGGCCATCCTCCACTGCTTTCTCAGGCTGCTAGCAGGGAACTGGATTGGAAGTGGTGCAGCCAGAACTCAAACAGGCATCATTATGGAACACTGGCACAGCACGTGGAGGCTTTATCCACTATGCCGCAGCACCAGCCCCTGAAATTTATTTTTTAAAGCGAGGGTGGGTGTGTGGCCTAGCAGTTAAGATGTTAGTTAAGATACCCGTGTCCAACACCAGAGTGCCTGGATTCCATTCTGGTCCTGTCTCCTGATTCTAGCATCCTAGCAATACACACCTGAGAAGATAGTGGTGATGACTCAAGTAATTGGGGCCCTTCCACTCACATGAGAAAACTGAATTGATTTTCTTGCTCCCAGCTTCAGCCCTTTCAGGGGGCCAGAAGAGGGAGAAATGTATGACACAAGAGATAGTAGGAGAGTTGCAAGACTAGATAGATTCCTTGAGTAAACACGAGGGGAATCAATGTCCAGTGCACAGATAGAGAAGTTATGATAATTTTCAATGAGGCACTTTGCTATTGTAACAGATGAGAAGTCAGGGTATCTGAGTACAGATCCAGACAGGTAGGAAGACTGTGGATGATTTCCTCTGATTGTTGTTGATTTTAGTGAAATAGTAAGCAAAGAGGAACTTTTGTATAGTTAAGTAGAGATGAGAGTGAGAATAGTCTGAGTAAATCTAGAAGATTTCAGACCCATTCAAGTGCATTTATTTTGAGTGCAAAGACTGCATTATCTTTGGAGGATCATTTGCAGGGGGAGAACTGAAGTCTGGAAGGTCAAATGCCTTATCCAAGATTAAACACCTAAGCAGTAGCTGGGTTTCAATTTAAATTCCAGTCTTTTGACTCTTATTCCAGTGCTCTTTCTGATTAAATATTTCTGGGTATTTACTTGGGTGTTCATGTGGTATTTCCTTTCCAAATTCTCAAATTTCTGCTTAGAAAATACCTTTTGATGCAGAGGAGGCTAGCTCCCAAGGCATTACTCTGAAGCATAGGCAGTCTTGCAAAAAACACAAATCCTTCTCCAAGGAATGGTTCTGTAAGCAGAAACTCTACAGTAAGTTGCCTCCCAAATGCATTACACACACAAAGTAGGCAATAGACATCAGAATTGGAATGTATTCTGAAACAGACGAGCGAGCTGAGATAGTTTAGAGGTGCTGAGTTTGACAGTTATTGACCAGTACTGAATCATGTATGAAGGACAACAGGATGTAAGACAAAATTTTTTCAAATATGCAAGGGGAGATGAACATTCACCATCTCAGCATTATTCTGTGTTTAGGAAGGATGTGTTCTAAAAATGCAAGGATGTACCATATGCACTTTTGTCCATACTGGGCTTATAGTGTGATTCAGAAGAATAAAGGATGTGCAAATAGCTTAGGGTTACAGAGTATCAAGAGAACTTAGAAATCATATGATACAATGCTCTTACTTAACAGATGAAAAATATGAAGCTCACAGAATGTATGAATATTGATAAAAGACACAAAAACTAATTAAGGAAAGAACTGGAGCTAGAAAGCTGAGTTCAATACTCTTATTTCAGTGCTCTTCACATGACGTTATGCAATGTTCAGACAATGAAATGCATGTTTGGCAACCTGTGTATGTGGATATTCATGTATATATTATTCAGAGGTTTATGAATACCAGGGCGTTTTCCTGAATGTCAGTCAGTGATAATATTCTTTAAATCGCTGTTCTGTCTTAGTTGCACCATTGTGAGTGGATTACTTACCCTCTCTGAGCATTGGTTTCCTCTTCCACAAATTGACATGTTCATACCTAACTTGTAAATTTGTTCCAAAATAAAATGAGATTATGTGCAAGCTTCTAACCTATTTTTTTGCCAAATTTTCCTATTTCATGTTAAAAAGATGGAGTAGGCAAGTGTTTGTTGATGTATAATGAAGTGGAACTTATGTTTCTTTTGCCAATGGTATGTCTATGGAAAGGGCTTTTTCTTAGGAGCCAAGTTCTGCAGAGTAGGAAAACCTAGAAATTCTAATTGGTTTTATTTTTAAAGACTTGTTTATTTATTTGAAAGGCAGAGTGACAGAGAGAGAGGAACACACACACATGCACACACACACAGAATCATCTATACATCAGTTCACTCCCCCGAATGCCAGGCCAAAACCAAAAGCCAGAGATTCCACCTAGGTCTCCTACATGGATGGCAGGAACCCAAGAACATAGATCAACACCTACTACCTCCTAGATGTATTATCAGGAAGTTGGATCAGATGCACAAAGTAGCTGGGACTCAAACTGACACTCAGATATGGGATGCAGGGACACAAAGGGGCCTCTCAACCTGTTGTGCCACCATGCCCACCTCACTTACTGATCTATTTTCTTAGTAGATATGCAGCCCTGGAAATGCAGCATAAGACATGCATTACCTCTTTATACCAATAAGTTAATTCTAACCCCGATTGCCATGAAAATCTCATGGTAAACTTAAAAGATATTATTCCTGGCATCTACCTCCAGATATATTGAATTGATATCTGTGGGGATGAGTCTAAGGAATCTGTATGTTTTACAAAACTCTTCAGATTAATGCATGATCTAAGGGGAATTTCTTGTTCAAACTGACAGACATTTGTGAGTCCAATTTGATAATTACCTTTTGTATTGTAAATCATTGTGTGTGTACATGCAAGTGTGTGTGTAGCAGTGGGGAAGAGAGATTGATTCAGAGATGTTGAGCCAGAATTAGATGGTGAGAGATCGTTAGACACTTACTGTATTAAAGAAAGACATAGTATCCCAAGTCTATTTCCAGAAGAAATAAAATTAGACCAGCAGTTGTGGGTATAAGAACTCTCTCAACAAGGGAATGTATCTGGCTTGTTCATAATGTGAAAATTGGGCAATTCCTATGAGGTGAATTTGGTGACTGCCAAACTAATTTTCTGTTGTGCATACAGGACAGAGTTTTCTCTATTGGACAATATGTCAGAGAGATGGCACTGCTGGTTGTTAGCTGAGAGAATCTTGTGGAACATTTACTAGAGGTTACATTTTCTTCATTTCTGGAAGTACATTTTGGAAGTACAGAACATGGTTTTCAGTGATTCTGGAGAAAGTATGCTTTTTATGCAGCAAATAAACATGCAAATGTGCTTATCGACAGCCAACTGTGGTTGGGTGAGGACTGTTGAATTCAATTTATTTCAGAAGCTGTAAGGTTTTCAGAAGCTTATGAGCAGCAAATTACAAATCCTTTGACTTCTTTCTCATGTGCATACCAAAGGATTTCATAAAATGGCATACTCTGTTATTTTTCCCTATTTTCATAAGGCAGAAATAATGTGTTCTTTTCAAGACAAGCTAAGGCTAATTAATATGGTCCCTGAAAATTGCATTCATATAAATGACATTTTCATCATAATATACTAACTTGAATACATTTAATGTGTTACTAATTCTTCAAGTGTAATGCATCTTTTTAAAAGATCAATTTCTTTTAGATATCCTTGTTACAGTGTTAAGACACATACATTAAATTAACTGCTTGATTTCAATTAAAGTGAAGGTTAATAAATAATGGGTAGTTTAGATTTTAGAAGGCTTTCCCCCCCTGCATTTATATTCAGGAGAAGTCAGAAGTTGGGTGATATGTTTAAGACTCTAGCTCTTCAACTCCACCTCTCTCTTCCAATTTTAGCCTATCCTATTAGCCTATCACTGACTTCATTTCCACTTCTTTCCTTTCTCTATCATATGTTTGATCATTTTACAAACATCACAGAACTCTTTTAATTCCTTTGTCCCTTTGCCCCTTTGCTCACCTTCTAAAATAGTCTGTGATGCTATCTAAATAACTTTAACTATTCATGCACCAATCTTGTCTCAAGGCTGCTGGGTATTTTGCAGAGAAAATCACATCACCCTATATTATTGAGCTATTCCTGTATTACAACACACCCCACTGGTGGGCTGGAATTATTGCATGGCAGGTTAAGGCTTCCAGCATCCTATATGAGTGCCAGTTCATGTCCTGGCAGCTCTGCTTCTGGTTCAGCTTCCTGCTAATGCACCTGGATGAGCAGCAAAAGATGGCCCAAATGCCCAAATGCTTGGGTCCCTCCCACACATGTGGGAGACCCTGATGGAGTTCCAGGCTCCCGGCTTCAGCCTGACCCAGCTCGCTCGCGCGCTCTCTCTCTCTCTCTCTCATTTTCCTCCCTCCTCCCTTCAAACAAATAAAGATTTTAAGAAAGCATTCCAAAGATCAATGACTTATAAGAACAAGCTTTTATTTAGCATATTATTCTGAATGTTGGCAACTTAGTCAGGATCAGCTGGGCTATCCCAAATTGGCTTCGGGTCATTAGGATGCCTCTGCTTCTGGGGATTATCTGGTTCTCTACTCAAGTAGTGGAGGATACAAAGAGAAGAGTTACTAGGCCTCATATCTTTCATCATCTACCAGAACAGCCTTGGTTTGTTCACACAGTGGCAACAGTGTTCCAGGAGGAAGAGTGGAAGTCTGTGAAGTCTCTTAAAGCCTATCTGTAGAACTGGAGCAACATAAATTATGCCCCATCCTAATTGCCAAAGCAAATAACATAGCCAACCAAGATTCAAGAAGTGGAAAAATGGATTCTATCTACTGATGAAAGGGATTGCAATTAAAGGGAATAGATACAGATTGGGTGAAGAATTGAGATCAGATTTGTAGTTTATCACAGTAATGAAAATTGGGACAAGTAAAAGTAGGTGATCACTAGACTTAATTAGCTTTTTTCCCTTCTTATTTAATATCCTTTTGTGTAGTATTAGACACTTTAGTGTCTTCACCTTGAGATGGACAAGAATTTTTAAGCATAAAGCCAAAGGAACAAAAGCCAAAGGAAAGTATTGCTAGAATTGTAATTTAAACTTTTTTTTTCTTTTTAACTTTTATTTAATGAATATAAATTTCCAGTGTACAGCTTATGGATTACAATGGCTTCCCCCTCCCATAACTTCCCTCCCACCCGCAACCCTCCCCTCTCCAGCTCCCTCTCCCCTTCCATTCACATCAAGATTCATTTTCAATTCTCTTTATATACAGAAGATCAATTTAGTATAAAGATTTCAACAGTTTGCACCCACATAGAAACACAAAGTGAAACATACTGTTTGAATACTAGTTATAGCATTAAATAAAAATGTACAGCACACTAAGGACAGAGATGCCACATGAGGAGCAAGTACACAGTGGCTCCTGTTGTTGACCCAACAAATTGACACTCTAGTTTATGGCGCCAGTAACCACCCTAGGCTGTCGTCATGAGTTGCCAAGGCTATGGAAGCCTTCCAAGTTTGCCGACTCTGATCATATTTAGACAAGGTCATAAAAGACAGGGTGAGGATAGTAACCAATGATCCTAAGAGTGGCATTTACCAGGTTTGAACAATTATACAGCATTAAGTGGGGAAGAGGACCATCAGTACACACAGGTTGGGAGTAGAGCCATTGGTGGTAGAGTAGAAGTTATGATTACAAAGGAATGAGGCCCAAGTACGCTAGACAGGGTCTAGAACAAAGGACAGAGTCATTATCAGAGGAGCTAAGAAAGGTGCTGTCTAAGCTACAATTAAGTTTTCTGATTGAGAGGCATAAACTTTCAAATAAATAAATATGTTTTTAAATGACAATGGATTTTAAGGAATAAAGACTAGAAGAGATTTTACTAAAAAATTCATAATGCTTATCTTTGGATAGTGAAATTTATTGATTTTCTTCTTTTAAAAAATTTATTGAATTTTTAATTAGTTTTTAACAGACTCAATGTGATTTGTGGATACAATTCTAAGAACATAATGATATTCCTTTCCTTCCTCACTTTTCATTTTCTTTTTTTAACTCCTGTTAGGCAAAGTGAACTTTCCTTGAGTCTGCTGAAGTGAGCTGATCATAGATTATGACAAGAAAGGACTCATGAAATCTGTACAAGCACAGGGACATCACATGAAAGTAATTACCTAGTAACCCAATGAAGTTCACAAGTTCATATACCCTGTTCATAAAGAAGAGTAAAGTGGGTAAATGTACGCAATTTTACAAGAACAGTAAATTATTTTTAGGGGGAGATGAATTGGCCCCAAGAAAAGACAGTAGTCTGGTAAAAAGGTCAGCTGGGTTTTGGGAATGATATCACTCAGATCTTTCCTGGGAATTAATCTTTTCTATTTAATGAGATTATACGAAGGTGGCCCAAGCCAATTGCATTCCTTGGGGAGGAACTTCCCTTAGTCAAATAAAAATTCAGGAAAAATCTCTCTATGTGGTTTAATAAAGAGAATTGGGTGAGAGGAATTTGCTAGAAGCTGCTAAAGAGGAGATCAGAGACCTTAAGCCTCAAGATGTCAAGTATAATACTTTAGGGTAATGTTTTCTACATCCCAAATGTCTCTGCATTTTATAAATTGTTTATAACAAGCATGTTATTAAAATTAATGCAGATGTGTTTAAACAATATTCATTAATTCATTGAAATTTCAGGGGGGTTATACTGTGGCTTAGAAGGCTAAGTCTCCTCTTGCCGTGCCAACATCCCATATGGGCACTGGTTTGAGTCCTGTTGCTCCACTTCCAATCCAATGCCCTGTTAATAAGCCTGGGAAAGCTGCATAAGATGACCCGAGTCTTCGGGCCCCTGCACCCATATGGAAGACCTGGAAGAATTTCCTGGCTCCTGGCTTTGGCCTGGATCAGTTCTGGCCATTGCAGCCATTTGGTGAATGAACCATCAGATGGAGGATCTCTCTCTCTCTCTCTGTCTCTCTGTCACTGCCTCTGTCTATCTCTCTCTCCTTTTCAAATAAATAAATAAATAAATAATTTTTAAAATAATTTCCAAACACATAAAAGAGGTATTGATCATTAACTTTTGTATTTACAGCATATTGTATTCCCCCACAAGAAAGAAAAAAAGTTTTAAAAACAAATAGCAAAAATATTGATTCTCTCACTGATATTTACAGAAATATCAAATGGTGAATATACTGTGTTTGTGCAAACATTTAATCATTTGGGCTGTTACTTGAAAATCTCTGAGTTCTTTGTTTATAGACATACTAGAATAGTTATTAATGTTTTTCTTAGGTAAACTAAATGTTTAATAAATTCCCTAGTTCAAGGAATTCAAATGAACGAAAGTAGCTCTCCAAAAGAGAAAGATTACAAGGAAAGAAGTGAAATATAGAATAAAAACCACCTAACTGCATTTTTCCCAAAGAAACCTTTTATTTAATGAGTACAAATTACATAAGCACATCTTTAGAAATATATTCTTGCAACCATACCCACCCTCCCACCACCACTCCCACCCCACCTCCACCTCCCTCTCCCATTCCAAGTACCAATCTCCATTAAGATTCGTTTTTCATTAACTTTATACACAGAAGACAAACTCTATACTAAGTAAAGATTTCAACAATTTTCACACATAAGCACAAAATATAAAAACTGTTTGAGAACATGTTATATTGTTAATTCTCATAATACAACTCATTGAGGACAGAGGTCCTGCATGGGGAGTAAGTGCACAGTCACTACTGTTGTTAATTTAACAATTAACATTTGTATGTATGTTGTCTGTGACCACCCGAGGCTCTTAACATGAGGTGCCAAGGCTATGGATGCCTTTTGATTCCACAATCTCCATCAGTATTTAGACAAGGTCATAGCAAAGTGGAAGCCCTCTCCTCCCTTCAGAGAAAAGTACATCCCTCTTTGATGGCTCCTTATTTCCACTGGAGTTTCATTCAGAGATCCTTCATGTAGGACTTTTTTTTTCCACAGTGTCATGGCTTTCCATGCCTGAAATGCTCTCATGGACTTTCCAGCCAAACCAGAATGCCTTAAGGGCTGATGCTGAGGTCAGGGTGCTATTTATAACAATTGTCATTCTATGAGTCTGCTCTGTGGGCTGTTTCCCATGTTGGAGCATTCTCTCCTTTTTAATTCTATGTATTGTTAGTATTGGACACTTGGGCTTATTTATGTGATCCCTTTAACACTTATTCCTATCTTTATGATCAATTTAACACTTAGTATTATCACTTTAACACTGAAGATGGTATTATTACCACCCAACTTAATGGTATTTGGAGTCCCATGGCAAGTTTTTAGCTGTACTCTTAGAAGTAAGTCTGTAGGGATGTATGCAGAACTATACAGCTCCTCCCTCTCTTATTCCCATTTGTATTTTTTATTGGAGTCTATTTTAACTTGACTTCATACACATATGTTGAATTCTATGTTAAGTAATGAGTTCAACCAATGGTATTAAGAAGGAAGAGAAAAAAAAAAGAAAAAACAAAACTGTTCCTCCACAGTCAAGACAAGGGATGTTCAAGTGACTGCTTCTAAAAATTTTAATTTCACTTCTACAGGTTCCCTTTTAGGTGTTTTGACCTAACTTCGTTTTAATGACAAAATTCAATGTTATTTACTCAAAAAGCTGGCGTGCTGTTCTCCATGTGACCAATGGGGTATCAGTATATCTCAAAATAATGTCTTTCAACACAAATAGTTCATCAAAGTTTGAAGTATACAATGAGTTTATCAAGATTATTGAAGATTCAGTTCTCTCTACCATCCACAGGCATTTCTCTGGAATGTACAATGGCCTATGAAATCAGTGACATCTGTTTCTAATACAGATGTTATCTATTGTATGTGGAGGCCACATTGCTATCAATGACAACACATTACTTGGGAACATTCCAGAGAGGTTGATGCTTATTTCACTTGCTTCAGATATAGTAGATTTTGCCCATATCTGATTTACAGATTTAGAGATGTATGTTGATTCTTCAAGAAAAGAGGCCATCTTGTTGAATGATGAGATTCAAAGTCTATTGAAAGGAATGTCCAGAAACTTCTGCAAGCATTCTTATGTTGTATCAGATGATCTTGGTTTTCCATATAACAGAGAAATCCAGAAATTGTATAATGTATCTTGCATGTAACACTTATTTTGGCTGTACTGTGAATATCAGCTGTGGTAAGTATTGGAGATACCAAAAAAAATGGAATTTTAAGGTAAAATTGTCTTTTTAAAATTTAAATACTAAACAAATACAGAAAGCAAAAAGTGATATTTTAATTGGGTGCATTTTTGAAGTTCAAATTAATAACATACACTTAAAGTCAATCAGGAAAAAAAATCATGTACACTATCATTTTAAATACAAATCTATGGGTGATAGTAGCAGTATTACCCCAGAGTCTGCTTCCACTTTAAGTTTTATTTATATTATTTTATTTATATAAAATTTTTTATTCATATTATTGTGTATATTTTATTTTTCTCAAAAGTCATTTATACAATCTTCATTCACACCTATACGTTGCAACAAATGTTAACAGTGTTTTAACAATTCTCTTTTAAAGAGTCAGTTAAGTTAATTTAGAAACTTAAATGTCTCAAATATGAATCTTTGGTTAAAGATAGTACAGCATAGTGATTGAGAGCATGGGAATTTTAGCAGGAAGATTAAATGGAATTAAATCTGACCAGCCAGGGCCAGTGCTGTTGCATAGTGTGTGAAGCCGCTGCCTGCTGTTCTGGCATTCCATATGGGTGCTGGTTCATGACCTTGCTGCTCCACTTCTGATCCAGCTCCCTGCTATGGCCTGGGAAAACAGTAGAAGATGGCCCAAGTCTTTGGGCCCCTGCACCCACGTGGAAGACCCAGAAGAAGCTCCTGGCTCCTGGCTTCAGATCAGCGCAGCTCTGGCCATTGCAGCCAATTAGGGAGTGAACCAGCAGATGGAAGATTCTCTCCCTCCCCCGCCCTCTCTCTCTCCTCTGTCTGTGCAACTCCAACTTTCAAATAAATACGTAAATCTTTAAAAAAAAATCTAACCAGCCTCTGTTACTCACAATCTCTATGGTCATGGACAACCTAATTACTTCCCCCAAGTCTCAGTTTTTTCAACTGTGAAATAGAAATAAAAATAATATATGCTCTTAGTGATATGAGGATATCATGAATAATCCATGCAAAATATTATGACAGTACCTGATAAGTAATGTATACTCAACAAATGTTATCATTATCATTCTTATGTTTAATAATAACTTGCATTCCTCATCTTATGCATTTTAGCTATAATCAGCACAAAACATCTTCTCAGCTAAAACTAAGCTAATATATAGCATTCTTATGACATGATACATTACACATTTATTTTCAATAGCAGTAGAAGTAAATATAGTGAGAGCTTGTATCCTGTACCATGTAGGTATATACAAAATCTAACTTATTCAAGTGTGCTTTGCACTACGGTTTTCAAACAGATAAAATATTGTATTTAAAAAGGATATCAGAATAAAATGTTTACTAGACTGTTGATGTGGAATCAAGTTTGAAAGTCATTTGTGTCCTCAAATAACCTACTTTCAATGAGGATGGAGTGAATTGGTTTTTTGCAACCATTCAGCCATCATCTTATACTCACAGCTTAAGTCATACTATTAGATTAGACATAATGTGTAGCTTCAAAAGATCTGTGAGTGTTTTAGAAAAAAGAGAATGTATTGACTAACATACCTGAAATTTCATGGATTTGTTTGTTCAGAGAGATGAGGCTGAGCGTAGGACACAAACCTTGTATTTAACAACCACTTCCTTTTCAGTACTGCCTCTGATTATGTTGGAATCAGTATCAAGTTTCATGTGCTAGCAAGATGGTTACCAACAGTTTTAGAACCTGAATTCTTTTAGCTTCAACTCTAGTTGGCAAAGAGCCTATATTTGTCTCAGACATCCTAACTGAAGTCTAATTGACTTGAAGAATTGCATGATTGTATCTGAACTGGTAATTCTTGCCAGGAATATGGGAAGATCTTATTGGGCAGGATTGATGATTGAAAACCCAAAGTCAAGGAAGGAGTCAAATTGAATATGTACAGAGAGCAAGGTTGTTACAGGGAGAAAAATCTGCATAAATTTACTGGAATGAGAGCAAATAAGTACTGGAGAGCCAATACACTGAATGTCTGTTAAAGTTAACAATTCATACTGAATTTGTGGAACAGTTCCCAGGAAACAATTTATGAAATTTGGTTCTGCTTAAAACAGTTCAAAATGTTCATAATTCTATCTCAAATTTCTGTTACAAATACAATTCCCCACTAGCTCAGAACTTAAACTGCAGATACTATTATTTCTGGTACTAGGATCCCATTATCTTTGTTGCCTTTAAAAACATTTGGGCCTTAAGATCTACTTAAGTTATTACCATTCAGCAGTTATGCTCTCAAAAACTGAACTAAGATAATTCAGTCCTGACTTTTAGAGATGTCCTGAGTCAAGTTGAAGGAGTAGTTTTTCAGTAACACTTGCTGAGTTTTCTGGAGGTGAATACAGCATTCCAAGTTTAAGTTAAATTACTAAAGTAGAAATGTCTGAAGACTTGCTAACCCATTTCCAACAAACTCAAATTGAGATAAACAATGCTGTCAATAATGTATTCCACATGCTGCTGTATCTGCTTTTTTCTCACTTCTTAAAATATGAATTTTAGATTTCTCTAACGTGTGACATAATTGAAATTATGATGCCTGTGATTTACAAAGCCTAAAATGCAAATAGAACCATGGCAAGTGGCAAGTAATTTCCTTCAGTGTGATTTGACAGTAGTTAAGTTCATTAGAAACATCTCATAGAAAGCTATCTAGGTTGGAATTTTTTTTCCTTTTGAAGCAGAGCTTGTCGTCAGTGATCCTGGATCCATTCTCTAGGGGGGCGGCCCTATGGCATAGTGGGTAAAGCTGCTGCCTGCAGTGCAAGCATCCCATAAGGGTGATGGTTCAAGTACTGGTTGCTCCACTTATTTTTTTTGACAGGCAAAGTGGACAGTGAGAGAGAGAGAGACAGAGAGAAAGGTCTTCCTTTGCCATTGGTTCACCCCCCAATGGCCGCTGCAGCCAGCGTGCTGTGGTCAGTGCACCGCGCTGATCTGAAGACAGGAGCCAGGTGCTTCTTCTGGTCTCCCATGTGGGTGCAGGGCCCAAGGACTTGGGCCATCCTCCACTGCACTTCTGGGCCACAGCAGAGAGCTGGACTGGAAGAGGAGCAACCAGGTCAGAATCCGGCACCCCGACCGGGACTAGAACCCGGGGTGCCGGTGCCGCAGTCGGAGGATTAGCCTAGTGAGCCACGGTACTGGCCCTTGTGATGTGGTTTAACATTGGGAGCTTATTGTTCTAGAGTTCCTATTGTGAATCTTGCACAAATTTTGGATGAGATTTTTCCTTAATTTGTTTCACACTTTAATATGTTTTTTTCAAGTAGCATGCTGAGTTATTTCAGACTTATTTAATTTCTTACAGTTTTATGAAGTAGGAACAATTATTATGCTCATTTACAGGTGTTTAAAGTGAATCACAGAACAAGTAAACTAATTTTCCCATGGTCATACAGTCAATAGGCATGGATGCCAAAAATATTTTTGAGATGCAACATACTTTGGGATCCCACCAGAAAAGTGAAGACGTCTGGGAAAAGCTTCAGGTAGGAGCTGGGGTAGAGGCATCAGTGACATCCTAGGTGAGCACAGATTACCTGAAGATGAATCCAGCATTTCTATCTGGAAGGTGACTTTAGTAGGGCATAAAGGGAGACGATTGTTTATACATAAAATTTTTAATATTTTCTGTATGAAAGTACTTCAAAAATTTTGTGGTAATAATTAAATTAAAAACATAAGTAACATAAGTTTATTCTGGTATGAAGTATTATTGAAATCCATGCAGAGGCCGGCACTGTGGCGCAGCGGGTTAAAGCCCTAGCCTGAAGTGCCAGCATCCCATATGGGTACTGGTTCTAGTCCCAGCTGCTCCTCTTCCAATCCAGTTCTCTGCTATGGCCTGGGAAAGCAGTAGAAGAGGGCCCAAGTTCTTGGGCCCCTGCACCCATGTGGGAGACCTGGAAGAAGCATCTGGCTCCTAGCTTTGGATTGGCACAGCTTAGGCCATTGTGGCCGTCTGGGGTGTGAACCAGTGGATGGAGGACTTTCTCTCTCTGTCTCTACCTCTCTATGTAACTCTTTCAAATAAATAAAATAAATCTTAAAAAAAGAAATCCATGAATCTTTTTTTCTTTTTTTTACTATGAATTTTCAGTGCAGTATTTGAAAACCTCAAGTATGTTAGGAAGATCTACTTCAGTCCTGGATAATAAATATTGTTTACGTTAAATTTCAAAGTTTGTTTTCCCTTTGATAAGCATGAAGATGAAAACCAGACAGTCTACCCTAACTTATACCACTCCTGTGAATCATATGAATTGCAATGCTTTCTCTTTGTTTTGTTTGTTTGCTTATTTCAAGGATACCAATTGTAATTTTATTCATCCAGTGGATTTGAAAAGCACAGATGGCTAGACAAAAGTGAGAGTACACGCTATAATGAAATTCCAAAATATACTGGAAATGTGCTTCACTTTGAAAGGCTGAGGGATTCTGGGAATCGGGATGTAGGAGACACATTTCTGGACAATTTTTATATTATGGGCCTTTGGTATGTTCAGAAAGGGTAAAGCAAGTTTAAATATAGTTCTTATGTATAAGATATGGCTTATAATAGTACATGCCTCGTGGGATGGTTGTAAGGATTAAATGTGATAATGTACATAGTTAAGGGACTAACATGCTTTGTGAGTAGGAAATAAACATTAAATGTGACCAAGAAATACCAAAGCCTAAACCAAAGCCAAAGGTAACAACAACAACAACAACAAAACCTACATGGTCCCATTTTTGTCTTTTCCTTCTTTTTTCTTTCATAGTGCACGTCCTGATACACTGAAGCTAGTGCCAGTGAATTTTAGAGTATAGTGAAAGCAGAAGAGTGAAGGATAAGGTTAAGATATTTGTTCCCAGTCTCTGTTATATGTACCCTAAAGTTTGGTTTAAAAATCTCTTATGTGTGGCAGATATTGGCAAAGCTGTTAAGACTTCCCTTGGGGTGCTGGCCCATTTTGTATATCAAAGTATGTGGATTGAATCCTGGCTTCTTGGCTTCTGATACATCTTCCTGCTAATGCACATTCTGGAAGCCAGCAGATGATGAATCAAGTACTTGAGATCCTGCCACCCACATGGGAAAACCAGATCAGGTTGTAGGGTTCTGGCTTTGGCTTGCCTTAGCCCAGGATGCTGCCAAAATTGGGGGGATAAACCAACAAAAGGAAGATCTATATCTCTGTCTGTATTTGTTTTTTTTCATTAAACTTTTATTTAATGAATATAAATTTCCAAAGTACAGCTCATGGATTACAATGGCTTCCCCCTCCCAAAACTTCCCTCCCACCCACAACCCTCCCCTTTCCCGCTCCCTCTCCCCTTCCAATCACATCATGATTCATTTTCAATTCTCTTTATATACAGAAGATCAATTTAGTATAAATTAGGTAACGATTTCAACAGTTTGCCCCCATATAACAACACAAAGTGAAAAAAATACTGTTGGAGTACTACTTATAGCATTAAATAAGAGTGTACAGCACATTAAAGGCAGAGATCCTACATAATATTTTTTTAAAAAATTAATTAATTTTCTATGCCATTTCCAATTTAACACCAGGTTTTTCCTTTTTTCATTTCCAATTATCTTTATATACAGAAGATCGATTCAGTATATAATTAGTAAAGATCTCATCAGTTTGTACCCATGCAGAAACACAAAGTGTAAAAATACTGTTTCAGTACTAGTTATAGCATCACTGCACATTAGATAACACATTAAGGACAGATCCCACATGGGACGTAAGTACACAGTGACTCCTGTTGCTGACTTAACAATTTGACACTCCTGTTCATGGCGTCAGTAATCTCCCTAGGCTCTAGTCATGAGTTGCCAGGGCTATGGAAGCCTTTAGGGGTCGCTGACTTTGATCTTATTCCGATAGGGTCATAGTCAAAGTGGAAGTTCTCTCCTCCCCTCAGAGAAAGGTACCTCCTTCTTTGATGGCCCCGTTCTTTCCACTGGGATCTCACTCACAGAGATCTTTCATTTAGGTCTTCTTCTTTTTTTCTTTTCCATGGTATCTTGCCTTTCCATGCCTACAATACTCTAATGGGCTCTTCAGCCAGATCCGAATGCCTTAAGGGCTGATTCTGAGGCCAGAGTGTTGTTTAGGACATCTGCCATTCTATGAGTCTGCTGTGTATCCCACTTCCCATGCTGGAAATTCTCTCCCTTTTTGATTCTATCAGTTAGTATTAGCAGACACTTGTCTTGTTTGTGTGATCCCTTTGTTTCTTAGACCTATCCAAGCCGTCAAATGTGAACTGAAATTGATCACTTGGACTAGTGAGATGGCATTGGTACATGCCACCTTGATGGGATTGTATTGGAATCCCCTGGCACGTTTCTAACTCCACCATTTGGGGCAAGTCCGATTGTGCATGTCCCAAATTGTACATCTCCTCCCTCTCTTTTTCCACTCTGAAATTTAACAGGGATCACTTTTCAGTTAAAATTTAAACACCTAAGAATAATTGTGTGTTAATTACAGAGTTCAACCACTAGTACTAGAACAACAACAACAACAACAACAAATACTAAAAAGGATAAAGTATTACACTGTACATCTAGAGTCAGGACAAAAGCTGATCAGGTCATTGTTTCTTATAGTGTCCATTTCACTTCAACAGGTTTCCCCTTTGGTGCTCAGTTGTCGCCGATCAGGGAAAACAAATGAGATTTGTCTCTTTGGGACTGGCTTAATTCACTCTGCATGATGCTTTCCAGATCCCTCCATTTTGTTGCAAATGACTGGGTTTCATTGTTCCTTACTGCTGTATAGTATTCTATGGAGTACATGTCCCATAATTTCTTTATCCAGTCTACTGTTGATGGGAATTTGGGTTGGTTCCAGGTCTTAGCTATTGTGAATTGAGCTGCAATAAACATTAATGTGCAGATGGCTTTTTTATTTGCCAAATTAATTTCCTTTGGGTAAATTCCAAGGAGTGGGATGGCTGGGTTGTATGGTAGGGTTATGTTCAGGTTTCTGAGGAATCTCCAGACTGACTTCCATAGTGGCTTAACCAGTTTGCATTCCCACCAACAGTGGGTTAGTGTCCCTTTTTCCCCACATCCTCTCCAGCATCTACTGTTGGTAGATTTCTGGATGTGAGCTATTCTCACCGGGGTGAGGTGAAACCTCATTGTGGTTTTGATTTGCATTTCTCTGATTGCTAGTGATCTTGAACATTTTTTCATGTGTCTGTTGGCCATTTGGATTTCCTCTTTCGAAAAATGTCTATTGAGGTCCTTGGCCCATCTCTTCAGTGGGTTGCTTGTTCTGTTGTTGTGGATTTTCTTGATTTCTTTGTAGATTCTGGTTATCAACCCTTTATCTAGTATAGTTTGCAAATATTTTTTTTCCCATTCTGTCGGTTGCCTCTTCACTTTCCTGACTGTTTCTTTTGAAGTACAGAAACTTCTCAATTTGATGCAATCCCAATTGTTAATTTTGGTTTTGACTGCCTGTGCTCCTGGGGTCTTTTCCAAGAAGTCTTTGCCTGTGCCTATATCTTGCAGGGTTTCTCCAATGCTCTCTAATAATTTGATGGTTTCGGGTCGTAGATTTAAGTCTTTAATCCATGTTGAGTGAATTTTTGTGTAAGGTGAAAGGTGTGGGTCTTCCTTCAAGCTTCTGCACATGGAAATCCAATTTTCCCAGCACCATTTATTGAATAGGCTGTCCTTATTCCAGGGATTAGTTTTGGATCTTTGGTCAAATATAAGATGGCTGTAGATGTTTGGATTGATTTCTGGTGTCTCTATTCTGTTCCACTGGTCTATCCATCTGTTTCTGTACCAGTACCATGCTGTTTTGATAACAACTGCTCTGTAGTATGCCCTGAAATCTGGTATTGTGATGCCTCCAGCTTTGTTTTTGTTGTACAAGATTGCTTTGGCTGTTCGAGGTCTTCTGTGTCTCCATATGAATTTCAGCATTATTTTTTCCAGATCTGAGAAGAATGTCTTCGGTATCTTGATTGGTATTGCATTGAATGTATGAATTGCTTTTGGGAGAATAGACATTTTGATGATATTGATTCTTCCAATCCATGAGCATGGAAGATTTCTCCATTTTTTGGTATCCTCTTCTATTTCTTTCTTTAAGGTTTTGTAGTTTTCATCGTAGAGATCTTTAACGTCCTTGGTTAAGTTTATTCCAAGGTATTTGATTGTTTTTGTAGCTATTGTGAATGGGATTGATCTTAGAAGTTCTTCCTCAGCTGTGGCATTGCCTGTGTATACAAAGGCTGTTGATTTTTGTGCATTGATTTTATATCCTGCTACTTTGCCAAACTCTTCGATGAGTTCCAGTAGTCTCTTAGTAGAGTTCTTTGGGTCCCCGAAATTAAGAAACATGTCATCTGCAAAGAGGGATAGTTTGAGTTCTTTCTTCCCGATTTGTATCCCTTTAATTTCTTTTTCTTGCCTAATAGCTCTGGCTAAAACTTCCAGAACTATATTGAATAGCAGTGGTGAGAGTGGGCACCCTTTTCTGGTACCAGATCTCAGCGGAAATGCTTCCAACTATTCCCCATTCAATAGTATGTTGGCCGTGGGTTTTTCATATATTGCTTTGATTGTATTGAGGAATGTTCCTTCCATACCCAGTTTGCTTACAGTTTTCATCATGAAAGGGTGTTGTATTTTATGAAATGCTTTTTCTGCGTCTATTGAGAGAATCATATGGTTTTTCTTCTGCAGTCTGTTAATGTAGTGTATTACGTTGATTGTTTTGCGGACATTGAACCATCCTTGCATACCAGGGATAAATCCCACTTGGTCTGGGTGGATGATCTTTCTGATGTGTTGTTGCATTCTATTGGCCAGAATTTTATTGAGGATTTTTGCGTCTGTGTTCATCAGGGATATTGGTCTGTAATTATCTTTCAATGCTGCATCTTTTTCCGGCTTAGGAATTAAGGTGATGCTGGCTTCGTAGAAAGAATTTGGGAGGATTCCCTCTTTTTCGATTGCTCTGAAAAGTTTGAGAAGAATTAGAGTTAGTTCTTCTCTAAATGTCTGGTAGAACTCAGCAGTGAATCCATCTGGCCATGGGCTTTTCTTTGTTGGGAGGGCCTTTATTACTGTTTCAATTTCTGTGTCAGTTATGGGTCTGTTTAGGTTTTCTATGTCTTCCTGGCTCAATTTAGGTAGGTTGTATGTGTCCAAGAATCTGTCCATTTCTGATAGATTTCCCTGTTTGCTGGCATACAAGTCCTTGTAGTAATTTCTGATGATTCTTTTTATTTCTGTGGTGTCTGTTGTTATGCTTCCTTTTTCATCTCTGATCCTATTGATTTGGATCTTTTCTCTTCTTCTTTTAGTTAGTTGGGCCAATGGGGTGTCAATTTTGTTTAATTTTTCAAAAAACCAGCTCCTCGTTTGGCTGATTTTTTGTAATGTTTTTTTGGATTCAATCCTGTTGATTTCTTCTTTGATTTTAATTATTTCCCTTCTCCTACTGGGTTTGGGTTTGGTTTGCTGCCGATTTTCTAGATCCTTGAGATGACTTGAAAGCTCATCTATTTGGTGCCTCTCCAATTTCTTGATGTAGGCACCTACTGATATAAACTTTCCTCTTAACACTGCTTTTGTTGTATCCCATAGGTTTTGGTATGTTGTGCTGTTATCCTCATTTACTTCCAGAAAATTTTTGATTTCTCTTTTAATTTCTTCTATGACCCATTGTTCATTCAGGAGCATGTTGTTCAATCTCCATGTGTTTGCACGTGCTCTGGGGATTCCCGAGTTGCTAATTTCCAATTTCATTCCTTTGTGGTCTGAGAAGTTGCATGGTATGATTCTAATTCTCTTGAATTTGCTGAGACTTGCTTTATGGCCTAGTATGTGGTCAATCCTAGAGAAGCTTCCATGTACTGCTGAGAAGAATGTAAAGTCCTTAGATGTAGGATGAAATGTTCTGTAGATATCTGTTAGATCCATTTGGGCTATAGTGTCATTTAAATCTGCTGTGTCCTTGTTGATCTTCTGTCCTGTTGATCTGTCTATCTCTGAGAGTGGAGTATTGAAGTCCCCCAGTACTATTGTATTGGGGTCTAAGTCTCCCTTTAAGTCCCTTAACAAGTCTTTTAAATAAGCTGGTGCCCTGTGATTAGGTGCATATACATTGATAATCGTTATATCTTCCTGTTGAATGGATCCCTTAATCATTAAATAGTGCCCCTCTTTGTCTCTCCTGACAGTTTTTGTGGTAAAGTTTATGTTGTCCAATATTAAGATGGCTACGCCCGCTCTTTTTTCATTTCTGTTGGCATGGTATATCTTTTTCCAGTCTTTCACTTTCAGTCTGTATGGATCATTGTTGGAAAGATGAGTTTCTTGTAAGCAGCAAAAAGATGGGTTTTGTTCCTTAACCCAATCAGCCAATCAGTGTCTTTTAACTGGACAGTTCAAGCCATTAACATTCAATGTGACTATTGAGAAGGAGTAACTTTGCCCTGCCATTTGCCAAAGATATTTTCTAATATATGGCTTGAGATTCTTGTGATCTTTTGCTGTGAGGTTTCCTTCCTTTACCTTCTTTCATATTGGTGACCGTGTTTCTGTGTTTCTGTATGTAATACATCTTTAAGCATCTTTTGCAGGGCTGGACAAGTGATGACAAATACTTTCAGTTTCTGTTTGCTGTGAAAGGACTTTATTTCGCCTTCATTCACAAATGAGAGCTTTGCAGGATATAATATTCTGGGCTGGCAGTTTTTCTCTGTTAGTACCTGGGCTATATCTCGCCATTCTCTCCTGGCTTTTAGGGTTTCTGATGAGAAGTCAGCTATAAGTCTAATTGGAGATCCTCTGAGAGTAATCTGGCGTTTCTCTCTTGCACATTTTAGGATCTTTTCTTTGTGTTTCACTGTGGTGAGTTTGATTACGACGTGTCGTGGTGAGGATCTCTTTTGATCATGTTTATTAGGGGTTCTATGAGCTTCCTGTACTAGGATGTCTCTGTCCTTCTCCAAACCTGGGAAATTTTCTGCTAGTATCTCACTAAAAAGGCCTTCTAATCCTTTCTCCCTTTCCATGCCTTCAGGAACTCCTAGAACCCGAATGTTGGTTTTTTTAATAATATCCTGTAGATTCCTGACAGTATTTTTTAGATTTCTGATTTCTTCTTCTTTTCTTTGATTTGCCTGTTTCCTTTCCTGTTCTCTATCTTCTAATTCTCATATTCTCTCTTCTGCTTCACCCATTCTGTTTTTAAGGCTCTCTAATGTGTTTGCCATTTGATCTATTGAATTCTTCATTTCATTGTGGTTTTTTGTCACTATCTCAGTTTCCTGTTCTACTAGTTGTTTCATTTCATTTTGATTCCTCCTTAATATTTCATTTTCACGTGTGAGATTTTCTATCTTGTCCATTAAGGATTTCTGTAGTTCAAGAATTTGTTTTTGAGAACTTCTTAATGTTCTTATCAATTTTTTGAGATCTGCTTCTTGCATTTCCTCTATCTCTTCATCTTCATAATCTTGCATTGACATGCCTTGTTCACTTTTATGACACTTTATTTTCCCAAACTAAGGCGCACGTCCTCACTATCCGCCATCTTGGCTCCGCCCCCCTCTGTCTGTATTTGAAATGAAATGAAATAAATGAGATCTCTATGTAGCTAAATAACTTCATAAATTAATTTTAAAGGAAGTCCAGGAGGTGGATGTTTACAAATATTATTAAAGAGCAGTAATTTACAAAAGGATGTGCTTAATAAAGAACTGTGACTATGTGTGGAAAATTTGGCCAACAAATGAAAAAAGTAGTAGTATTACTAAAGATATATGCATTTAAGAGTACATTTATTAATAGAAAATTATTTCTCCTATCTTTTGCAGAAGTGACTTGAGTTTAAAAAATCCTCTGTGATGTCTTTTATTTAATATTATGTCCAATTTGGCATCCCTACAAAGGCTTGCTAATTTATTTCATATTTTCATACCACCAATCTGCAGTGTCAAAGTTGAATAATAAAGTAATTTTAATTAATGTATCGGCTACTTTTGTCTCCACAGGAAAATATTGGCTTAATTAGGTTCCACAAATTAAAATAAACTTAATTACAGTAACTTACAATAGCCACTAATTTCTCTGAAAGAGCAACCCTTTTCCTTCAGTACTCTACTGAGTATTTAACACTCCTGAAGATAAGGCTGGCTCAAGAGCCCTTGTTTTGACACTGATTTTCCCTAACTTATACAATAACCACTCAAAGGTGTTTGATGCTGATACTCTTTCATTTCAGTTTAGTATGCCCGTATCTTGATAATTTTTTCACCTGACAAATGTACAGAGCAGCCACTGTCTGTTGAAGTAATGTTACAGATGTCCCTACTTAAAATAGGAAATTTGAAGTTTAGAATTTCATTACCCTAGTGCAAAATATTTCCAAAAGCACTATTCTCCTAAATTTATACTAAAAGAGGATAACATTTTTTAATTTAAAAATATGAAGGCGTATATATGCATATATGTTGTGCAAATAAGATTTTGTGTAGTCTTACTTAAGCAGGCAACTGAGAAAATGCATTGGTAATGCCATAATATATTGCACTTGGTAATGCTGTCCTAATCAAATTACTAACTTATAATAATCAATGCAGATGCAAGGAAATAATTAATGTCTTTTTCTTTAATAAATATGGCAATAAATGGCTTGTTATAATACAACTAATAATGAAGTACAGATATATTCCATCATAATTTTTATTAATATCAGCTTCCTATAATGAGTAACCACTAAACACACACAATGCATTACAATGATGTCTTTCAGCTATATAAAACATCAAATGTCACTAATGCCTTAGAAGTGTTTTTATTAAATTGAGAATTATTTCAGCTTTAAAAAATCATATATTAAAGTCATGGCATCACTTACCCTGACCACTCAACTAGCTAACATTAAAATGTATCAATGAAGTGAGTGCTGAGAAAAGAAGCTAGCTGATCCCATGACAATTATAGAACAGATTGTTCATCATTTTTCATATACTACAAACACTAAGATTTGATTGATTTCTCAGTGGAAAATTGCCATTGATGACTAACTGAAAATGAAGAGTCAACCTGCTGGGGGCCACTGAGATAAATTTAGCATTTCAAGGCATTATTAATTCCACTTGAATAAAATAACAGATTATAATTTTAAAAAGTAAAGTATAAGGAGATAGTTATGTAGTCTATATGATAAGTGAATATAATTTTATTTTATTTTATTTCACCAAGTTATTTCTTAGTCTGAATTAAAAAAAAAACTTTCACATTTTCAATCAAAATGAAATATATTTATTTTTATTTTTAAAAATTTACTTTTATTTTATTTAAAAAGCAGTGAGACACATTAGAGAGAGAGAGAGAGAGAGAGAGAGAGATCTTCCACCCACTGATTCATTCCCCAAACATCCAGAAAAACCAGCTGAGTCAGGCTTAAGATAGGAGTCCAGAATTCAACCTAGGTCTCTTATGTGGATGGCAGGGACCCTAGTATTCCAGTCATGATATGCTGCATCACAGAGTTTGCATTAGAAAGAAACTGGGTTGGAAGAAGGGTAGCTGGGGCTCAAAACAGGTACTCCCATATGAGATGCAGGCATCCCAAGTGACAATTTAACCTCTGTGTCAAGTGTCTACATCAAAAGTTATTTAAATCATTTTTTACTATTTAATTTTAGTATTTATTCATTTATTTGAAAGGCCAAGCATCAAAAAGAGATGAAAGAGAGAGAGAGAGAGAGAGAGAGAGAGAGAGAGAGAGAGAAACTTGAGAGGGAAAGACATGGAACTTCATGACTCCATTCTGGTCTCTCACCTGGGTGGCAAGGACCCAGACACATTATCACGGAGCTGCACTGGGAGCAGAACAGCCCAGACTCAAATCAGTTCTATATGCAAGTAGTGGTTTAACCTGCTGCACTAGGACACCAGATTCACTTAATAATTTTTAAATGTATATTTTCTATAAATGCCTTCCTTGTATTAACTGCATCAAAGTCACTTGGTGATATATATATCATAATGTTAATTTTTGGGACTGAGCCTAAACTTTAACCAAATCTTTGGGAGTCAGAACCAATGATTTGCATTTTAACAAGACTTTCAAATAGTTTACATGCACAGTAAAATATGAGACAACTACTTAATAATTTATATTTATATCTTGTCCAAAATTTATAAAGTATAAAAATGGATAAAGACAGTGTGTAGTTTCTGTCAGATTTGCAAGTTCTCACAAAATCCAAAGATACAATAATCCTCAAACGTATTTTCTGTCATATTTAATTTGTCAAAAACAAGTTAGAAAATGAATGAAATCCAGTAAGAAGTCTGAGGTAATAAAAGATCAAAAAGTAAAACATATTAAAGGTAGTTGGGGCCTGTATTAAAGCAGCATGGGGAGAAATTATAGACAAAAGTCTCGTAGTTAGATGGAAAGAAAGAATATTAAATGGTGTCTTTCTGTCTTGAAGTACAGAGCTTAGCAGCACAGAGAAAGTATCTTGATTGGGAGCTCAGACACTGAAAAAAACTTTTAAGTTCAGATCCTTAGAATTGGAGAGTTTTGCGATAAGATAACCCTATTGGAAGTGATCCTAAATGGAGATACACTTAGGAGGTTAAGAGTTGGACTGGAACATTTTTCTCATTAATTGAGGAAGTTGTCATAGCAAACTAACATCTGACTGTGGTGCCTTAATTGTGTCCCCTAAATGGAACAAGGTTCAGTAAGGAATGGAAGGATGTAGAAGTTCTGTTTCTTAAGCTGCTTCTTGTTACCTGAGAAGAGACATATAGAAGTTAAATTAATATAGAAAATTAATATAGAAAATGCAAACCAGTGAATAATCAGATTTTACTACTGTATGGTTCAGTATCTTTAAGATATATGCATTCATAAAATTCTTTAGATATTTTTATTTCAACATGAAGCAATTTTCTTCTAGTCAGTTACATTTCTGATTGATCACATTATAAATGGCTTGCAATATATTACTTTCATGTATTAATAGTAACTAACTTTACTTAAGGAATACCTTTTTGCCCACATGCTCTGCTAACACTATTACATTTGTTATCTCAATCTTTTCAAATAGATTTTATTATTGCATAATTTTACAGATAAAAACTTTGGGAACATAATATCAATAAGTAACCTAAGACCAAACAACTGGGATGTTTTGGAGACCTCATTGAAACTTGTCTTTTGACTCCTAAGTCTGTGTTCCTAACTACCACCTTAGACAATTTCATGGAAGTTGGCTGCATTTTATTGAGGTTTCTAATAGATTTCTGTCTTTACAGCTGTAAACATCAAGCATCCTCTGTGTCCCTTTCTGTTGCTTTAACCCAGCACAGAGTCCTTTTTTTAAGATTTATTTTATTCATTTAAAAGGCAGAGTTACAGAAAGAGAGAGAGACACATACAGAGAGAAATTTTTCATCGGATGGCTCACTCCCCAAATGGCCACAGTGGCCAGGGTTGGGCCAGAATGAAGCCAGGGACCAGAAACTTCTTCTAGGTCTCCCACTTCAGTGCAGGGGCGAGTTGGCCATCTTTCACTGCTTTCCCAGGCTATTACCAGGGAATGGTATTGGATGTGGAGTAGGCAGGACTCAATCTGGTGCATATATGAAATGCCATTGCCACAGACAGTGGCTTTACCCACTATGTCACAATGCTGGCACCACAATCAGTGTTTTTAATAAGTATAATATGATGATATAGTATTCCATTTTTGAGATGTCCTTTCATCTCAGTTATATCATTCTATATAATGAATAAAGCTTCTATGGTTGAAAAGTATTTGTCTCCCTCTGCCCAAATAGTGTGAGGATTTAATTGAGAAAACCTTATGGTAATATTATTAACAGGCTGGAACCTTAATCTTACTCTGATGTTCAGAGATAGGGCCTTTGGGAAATGATTAGGATTAGATAAAGTTATGAGGGTAGAGTCCCCATGATTGAATCTTGGTGACTTTGCAAGAAGAGAGATGGCAAACAGAGAGAGACACACATATGCACATGTACAGTCCCAATCTCTTGCCATGTGATGCCTTGAGACTGGCAGCCAGAAGGACACTGCAAGGGAAGCCCCCATACTTTGCACCTGCAGAACTGTGTACAAAAATATACCTCTTTTTAAATAAAGTAAATCACATAAGATTTTTTATATTAAAAAGCTGACTAATATAATAGATGATTATTGTCATAGAATTAAAAGTAATGTGAAGATTAAACCACCTGGTTATGTTACTTGTTGCATCTCCACTGAGATAGCGTGAGAGCTATCTATTTAATTAAAAAGTCATGTCTTACCATTCATAATCAATGAATTCTACTTGTAAGTAAGCAAA
Source organism: Lepus europaeus (assembly GCF_033115175.1). Classification (NCBI taxonomy): domain Eukaryota; kingdom Metazoa; phylum Chordata; class Mammalia; order Lagomorpha; family Leporidae; genus Lepus; species Lepus europaeus. Next base: position 79,806,265 of record NC_084850.1, read on the forward strand.
TCAGTATGACCTGATCATAGATGAATGAAAGGAGAATCAATTATTTGTCACAAACTAGAAGAAATCAACCTTTGTTAAGGATCAAGACTATCCTGTTTTGAGCACATGATGTGAATTTAAGATTCTAGCATACCTAAGAAAGGTCTGTTGAAGATGTAAGTACTCAATTCAATTAGTTAAGACATGTGCTTTCCTGTCTTGCTTTTCTTAATTAGTAGCAATTGGGTTTTCCACAAATAGAAGAAAAGTTGGGTCCTCTGGAAAATAACACATGATGAAGAACATAAGGTTATTGCAAAATTCACAAGAGGAACAAATGAATTTGTCGCATCTACCACCAAATTCATACATAAACTTAGATTGAGCAATGAAACAGTTGGAAGCACCAGGCATGAAATCACCACTCCTTCCACCACTAAAAATAAAATTCTGCATTTAATATATCATGTTTTAATTACAGTATTGTCTAATAAAAACTGGTCACGAATATAATTTTGCATAGTTCACGTATTTTAATAGCCAAGTGAAAACATAAACATGCAAAATTGATTTTATTTCATTTTTTAAAAAAATATTTATTTATTTATTTGAAAGTCAGAGAGGAGAGGTAAAGAGAGAGAGAAGTCTTTCATCCGCTGGTTCTCTCCCCAATTGGCCACAATAGCCAGGGTTGTGCTGATCTGAAGCCAGGAGCCAGGAGCTTCCTCCAGGTCTTTCCACACGGGTGCAGGGGCCCAAGGACTTGGGCCATCTTCTACTGCTTTCCCAGGCCATAGCAGAGAGCTCTATCGGAAGTGGAGCAGCCAGGATTCAAACTGGCACCCATATGGGATGGGTAGCGGCTTTACCCTCCAAGCCACAGCACTGGCCCAATCAAAATTAATTTTAATAATATAATTTTTAAATTAATATGTCCAGAATTATTATATTTTCATCTGTGGCTTTAGCCACACTTAACGTTCTCAATAGTCACATGTTCCTAGTGGCTACTATATTATAAAACATAGTTTTGATGCCTTTAAAAAGTAAGCAGATATTAGGGAAATATTTTCAATCATTTTCATTCCATCAAATTAGTTGAATTTATGAAAATAGCTGCAAACTCTGCATATAATTTCCTTGTTCTTTTCCACATGTTTAATTATTGGATTCTGAAGAGACTGAGTATTTCATACATTGTTTTGTCTGTTGAGACCTATCTTTTTATTTTTTATTTTTTAATTTTTGACAGGCAGAGTGGACAGTGAGAGAGAGAGACAGAGAGAAAGGTCTTCCTTTGCCGTTGGTTCACCCTCCAATGGCCGCCGCGGCCGGTGTGCTGCGGCTGGCACACGGCGCTGATCCGAAGGCAGGAGCCAGGCGCTTCTCCTGGTCTCCCATGGGGTGCAGGGCCCAAGCACTTGGGCCATCCTCCACTGCACTCCCGGGCCACAGCAGAGAGCTGGCCTGGAAGAGGGGCAACCGGGACAGAATCTGGCGCCCCGACCAGGACTAGAACCCGGTGTGCCAGCGCCGCTAGGCGGAGGATTAGCCTGTTGAGCCACGGCGCCGGCTTGAGACCTATCTTTATCTTGAAAATATCAGACACACAAACTTATTGAAACTTGTATGTGTAAAAGTATCCCTCTGGGCACAACTAGAACATATTAAAAATAGAAGACATGCTCTAAGCTGTATTTTTATTTCAACTTAATGTTATCCTGACTTGTGTGTCAGAAGTCATTGTCACTTTAGATTATGACAGAACATATCAGACAATATTTGTAAAAGGTGGTTGTGAATTTTAGTCTTTCTTCTTGAATTGGCTTTTAAACAGAGGTCATATGAGCAGCAGTTCGTATTTATGTGTGTAGCCTCATGATCATATTATGTGACCCTGGTATGCTATTAAAGTATTTTGTGTTTTAGTTTCTTCATATGTACAATGGCATTAATAATGAAACCAAGTTGATTGAGTTTGGATGTGCTAAATGATATAATGTATGTGTCTTAGGTCAACCACATTTATTTCACATAGTTTTCAAGGATTGGAAATTTAAGGTCATAGCATCAGCAGGTCTGATGTGGAGGAATGGCACTCTTTCTAATACAGATAGATGACTATCTTCCCATTATACCTCCATGAGGGTCCTAGCCTCATGATCTAAGTACGACCTTAAGGCTCCATCTCCCAGTACATATTGGGGTGAGGATTTCAACAAATAAATTTTGGGAATTCATGTTCCTTCCTAAACAGTATGTAAATAATTTATCATGAGCCTTTTCAGAATAAGCATTAAATAAATAATAGTATTTTTCCCTACTATAATTCTAAGTACCATTGTAGATATATGTACAGAAATTATATTAATGGATTATTTAACAGCAAATAATTTGATACTGTTACAAGGAATTTACTCTTATGAATTATTTAGTAAACTATATATTTAAATTATAGCTGTATATAGGTATATAAAAGAAAAAATAGGTAAATGTGTTGATTGCCTATTATTATCAACGACTGTACTAAGAACTTTATATTTGCTTTACATTTTGATGAACAAAACAGGAAACATAAGGTGAGCTGAAATAGATATTGGGTAATGACAATATGAGACAAAAGTTGATATTGTTTTAGGCATAAAAATAGAGTAATAGAGTTAGTAAATCCAAACTTTAAACATTCATTCTGATCTGAATCTTCCAAAGCATCTTTTAAGAATATATTAATATTTCAATATTAATTCAATTTTATAATATAATCTTATCACATAATCTGCTGTTCAAAAGGGAAAATGAAGCAATTCAAAAACTGTACAAATTACAGATGACTAAGTGGAAATCATTAATTAACCATCAAGACATATTTCCCCAATACAGTTTATCTTTGTAATAAAGCAATACATATCAAATAAGGAGAAAATAATGTGTATGGACTTATTTTTCTAACTGATGTATCATACAGAAATTGTGTCAAAAACAGACTTATTCAGACAATGGTATCAGTCTTTTGTTCTTTTTTTAAAAATACTAATGAGATGGTAATTGGAAATTGGCCAATTATTACTGAAGTAAGTCTGCAGATAGTGGTGGTTGAGAGATACATATTCATTTTGTAGAAAATGGAGACTATCTTCTAAATTTTTGGCCTTTAGCTTTCAACATTTTTCTGAGCTAACATTGATGATTATAAGAAATGATTTGGTTCAGAGAAGACTTCTTCCAGAGAGGTCAAAAGTTGATCAGTCAAATGGCCTTGACAAACCTACTAATATCTCTAGAAGGTCATTCTGACAAAATAGATAACACCGATGTCATGCTGTCTAGCCAAGGTAAGAACAACTTGCTGTTAATACAATTGTTCCAAGATAGAAATATCGAATTACATAAAGTCACAATCTCCTTAAGCAGTTATTGCTGAAGCACATTTATTTCAGTTTGAAACTGCCTGAGATATTCATTGGCTCTGACAGTGTGATAAAAACTAGCTTAGGTAGTGTGTCCAACACCAATTATATTAGAAAATGAAGTGTGCATGTTTTTCCAATATATTCATAATCACTGGATTCAGTGTATGTACAGAGGGACAGATGCAGTGAAAGTATCTCTCAGTAGTACCATTTATACTCTGTCAACTATTCTGTTATGTTAAAAAAAAGTAGGCATCAACTATCCTGTATATGAATATAAATCATGCTATCAACATTTTAGGAATATATTTCTCTACTAATATGAGTGAATTATTGGTCTGTGATGATGTATGCCAAATTAACTTCTGACAATAATATCATAACTACGATTTTGTCTCTGTTAATGGTAAAATAAATATATTTGGGGTTGAGTTTAAGACAGTATCTACTTCTTTTTTATGAAAGCATTTTTTCCTACAAAACTCAAAAGGATTTATAGAACACATGAAAACTCTACTTAATGATTCTTTCTTGTGGTATTTAAAGTCAAGAAGCCATCCTTAAGTGATTGAATCATCCTTTCAGACAGATAAATGGTTAAATGGCAAGAACTGTCACTTCATACATTTTGCAGTGACTATTTGAGTAACAGGGCAATTAGCATTTAAGAACCTTTCTTTCTCCTAGACCTAGACAAGTTGTTTTTGGTCTAGTAATTTTTGTACTGAGACCACGCAAAAATGTACCAGTCATGACCATCCTGAGGCAACTGGTGTTGGATTATCTGATATGTAATAATAAGTAAATTGTATATAGGCTTGGAAGCTGGTAGAAGTTATAGTCACTTTACACCACAGATAGTTCTTTTCTTCCCTGATATTTTTAACATGATTACAGAAGTCCACCAGTAACAGATGACTTTTTTTTTTGGACAGGTAGAGTTATAGACAGTGAGAGAGAGAGAGAGAGAGAGAGAGAGAGAGAGAAAGGTCTTCCTTACATTGATTCACTCCCCAAATGGCCACCATGGCTGGAGCTGCGCCGATCCGAAGCCAGGAGCCAGGTGCTTCTCCTTGGTCTCCCACGTGGGTGCAGGGGCCCAAGCACCTGGGCCATCCTCCACTGCCTTCCCGGGCCACAGCAGAGAGCTGGACTGGAAGAGGAGCAACTGGGACTAGAACCCGATGCCCATGTGGGATGCCAGCACCACAGGTGGAGGATTAACCAAGTGAGCCACGGCACCAGCCCCTGACTTTTTATCCCCTAGCAAAAACATGCTTGCAAATTTTTCATGTCCACAGAGACAAATATAACAGAAAGAGATGTTATAGGGATTATTTCCAGAAATTCAAGGCAGCCCAGACTAATTCTCAAATAGTATTAACATCCCTAATGTGACGATCTTAGAGAAACTGGTACAAGGAAATCATAGAAAAAATTATAATAGCAGTAGAAAACTTTAGAATGAAATATAGGACCAAGTTTGAAGTTTGAGGTTCTTTTCCAATTACAGCATGATATGGAGACTGAATGTGCACTTTGTATTCCTTCACTTGGACTTAATGAGAATGTTATAGTATGTATCTCCTTGCAAGAAAGAGTTGATTTGATTTATCCTAGGAGTTAATAAGATCCAAGATGATGTATTTGTGTTTGATGATCATATATGAATAGCTAATTAACCCCCAAGTTTTTTGAGTGCACGTTGACTATCTTTACTCATTGGTGTACTGAACTTTCTCACATTTCACTTTTGTGCAGACAATATGGAAGGAAGAATGATCCAAAGATGTCTGTATCCTAAATCCCCTAAGGCTATGAATATGTGACCTTACGTGGCAAAGAAGAATTAAGATTGCATATACAGCTGGCGCCGTGGCTCACTTGGTTAATCCTCTGCCTTCAGCGCCGGCATCCCATATGGGCACCAGGTTCTAGTCCTGGCTGCTCCTCTTCCAGCCCAGTTCTCTGCTGTTGTCTGGGAGGGCAGTGGAGGATGGCCCTGGTTCTTGGGCCCGTGCACCTGCATGGGAGACCAAGTGGAAGCACCTGGCTCCTGGCTTCAGATCGGCGCAGCTCCAGCCACGACGGCCATTTGGGCAGTGAACCAACGGAAGGAAGACCTTTCTCTCTGTCTCTCTCTCCTACTGTCTAGCTCTATCTGTCAAATAAAAAAAAAAGATTTCATATAGAATTCAGGTTGTTGATCAGCTGACCTTAAAATCTGGGTGTTATCTAGGGTCAATTTGGGCCCAATATAGTCATGCATGGAAGAGAAAGGTAGAAGTGGTCAGACTGGTGCTATGTGAGAAGGACTTGACCTGTGATGCAGGTAGAAAGATGGAGGGAGGAGGAAAAGAGTTAAGGAATTCAGGGGTCTCGGATGTGGGAATAGGCAAAAAATGGATTATCTCCTAGAGCCTCCAGAAAGGAGCACAGCCCTATCAACACCATGATTTTAGCAAAGTGAGACTCATGTCAGACTTTTGACCTTCAGAACTGTAAGAAATACATTTTTGTTGTTTAAAGGCAATAAGTTTGTGGTAAAATAATGCAGTTATGCTATGAAAACTACCAAATCAGTTAAATACTTTTCATATTATCCCTGTATTTGTTCATCATACCTCCCAATTTCCTCATGAATCTGAATATTTTTATCTAGCATTAACTTCAGTAGGCATGATTTTTCATTGTCCTTGTAATATATGGCATACTTTTGAGTTAAATTAGTAAAGATCAATTCAGAGAAAACTTTGCTTTTGCACTTGTACTTTACTTGTATGACAGATTAAAGAAAGTATTACACTCTTTCAATCAGGGTTTTTTTTTCATTTATTAAACTTTTATTTAATGAATATAAATTTCCAAAGTACAGCTTTTGGGTTACAATGGCTTCCCCCCTCCCATAACTTCCCTCCCGCCCGCAACCCTCCCCTTTCCCGCTCCCTCTCCCCTTCCATTCACATCAAGATTCATTTTCAATTCTCTTTATATACAGATCAGTTTAGTATATTAGGTAAAGATTGCAACAGTTTGCCCCATATAGCAACACAAAGTGAAAAAAACTACCATTGGAGTACTAATTATAGCATTAAATAACAGTGTACAGCACATTAAAGACAGAGATCCTACATAATATTTTTTTAAAATTAATTAATTTTCTATGCCATTTCCAATTTAACACCAGGGTTTTTTTTTTTTCCATTTCCAATTATCTTTATATACAGAAGATCGATTCAGTATATAATTAGTAAAGACCTCATCAGTTTGTACCCACACAGAAACACAAAGTGTAAAAATACTGTTTCAGTACTAGTTATAGCATCACTGCACATTAGACAACACATTAAGGACAGATCCCACATGGGATGTAAGTACACAGTGACTCCTGTTGCTGACTTAACAATTTGACACTCCTGTTCATGGCGTCAGTAATCTCCCTAGGCTCTAGTCATGAGTTGCCAGGGCTATGGAAGCCTTTAGAGTTCGCTGACTTTGATCTTATTCCGATAGGGTCATAGTCAAAGTGGAAGTTCTCTCCTCCCTTCAGAGAAAGGTACCTCCTTCTTTGATGGCCCCGTTCTTTCCACTGGGATCTCACTCACAGAGATCTTTCATTTAGGTCTTTTTTTTTCCCATGATATCTTGGCTTTCCATGCCTACTATACTCTCATGGGCTCTTGAGCCAGATCCGAATGCCTTGAGGGCTGATTCTGAGGCCAGAGTGTTGTTTAGGACATCTGCCATTCTATGAGTCTGCTGTGTATCCCGCTTCCCATGTTGGATCCTTCTCTCCCTTTTTGATTCTATCAGTTAGTATTAGCAGACACTTGTCTTGTTTGTGTGATCCCTTTGTTTCTTAGACCTATCCAAGCCATCAAATGTGAACTGAAATTGATCACTTGGACTAGTGAGATGGCATTGGTACATGCCACCTTGATGGGATTGTATTGGAATCCCCTGGCACGTTTCTAACTCCACCATTTGGGGCAAGTCCGATTGTGCATGTCCCAAATTGTACATCTCCTCCCTCTCTTTTTCCACTCTGAAATTTAACAGGGATCACTTTTCAGTTAAAATTTAAACACCTAAGAATAATTGTGTGTTAATTACAGAGTTCAACCACTAGTACTAGAACAACAACAACAACAACAAATACTAAAAAGGATAAAGTATTACATTGTACATCTAAAGTCAGGACAAGAGCTGATCAGTTCATTATTTCTTATAGTGTCCATTTCACTTAACAGGTTTCCCCTTTGGTGCTCAGTTGTCACCGATCAGGGAAAACAAATGGTATTTGTCTCTTTGGGACTGGCTTAATTCACTCAGCATGATGTTTTCCAGATTGCTCCATCTTGTTGCAAATGACCGGGTTTCATTGTTTCTTACTGCTGTATAGTATTCTATGGAGTACATGTCCCATAATTTCTTTATCCAGTCTACTGTTGATGGGCATTTGGGTTGGTTCCAGGTCTTAGCTATTGTGAATTGAGCTGCAATAAACATTAATGTGCAGATGGCTTTTTTATTAGCCAAATTAATTTCCTTTGGGTAAATTCCAAGGAGTGGGATGGCTGGGTTGTATGGTAGGGTTATGTTCAGGTTTCTGAGGAATCTCCAGACTGACTTCCCTAGTGGCTTAACCAGTTTGCATTCCCACCAACAGTGGGTTAGTGTCCCTTTTTCCCCACATCCTCTCCAGCATCTGCTGTTGGTAGATTTCTGAATGTGAGCTATTCTCACCGGGGTGAGGTGAAACCTCATTGTGGTTTTGATTTGCATTTCTCTGATTGCTAGTGATCTTGAACATTTTTTCATGTGTCTGTTGGCCAATTGGATTTCCTCTTTCGTAAAATGTCTATTGAGGTCCTTGGCCCATCTCTTAAGTGGGTTGCTTGTTCTGTTGTTGTGGATTTTCTTGATTTCTTTGTAGATTCTGGTTATCAATCCTTTATCTGTAGTATAGTTTGCAAATATTTTTTTCCCATTCTGTCGGTTGCCTCTTCACTTTCCTGACTGTTTCTTTTGAAGTACAGAAGCTTCTCATTTTGATGCAATCCCAAATGTTAATTTTGGTTTTGACTGCCTGTGCTGCTGGAGTATTTTCCAAGAAGTCTTTGCCTGTGCCTATATCTTGCAGGGTTTCTCCAATGCTCTCTAATAATTTGATGGTTTCGGGTCATAGATTTAAGTCTTTATCCATGTTGAGTGAATTTTTGTGTAAGGTGATAGGTATGGGTCTTGCTTCAAGCTTCTGCACATGGAAATCCAATTTTCCCAGCACCATTTATTGAATAGACTGTCCTTATTCCAGGGATTAGATTTGGATCTTTGGTCAAATATAAGTTGGCTGTAGATGTTTGGATTGATTTCTGGTGTTTCTATTCTGTTCCATTGGTCTATCCATCTGTTTCTGTACAGTACCATGCTGTTTTGATAACAACTGCCCTCAATCAGGGTTTTTCAACTTGAGCACTATTGACATTTGGGGCCAGGCAATTCTTTGTTGTGAGGGACTGAACCACATTGCATGATGCTTATTTATTTTTTAGTTTTAAGCTTTTTTAAAAAAAAGTCTAAAAGAGATATAAAAATTATACATATGTATATGGTACCAGGTGATATTTTGATACATGGATATGGTTAATATACAATCATGGTAAATATATCTATCTCCTCAAACATTCAACATAACCTTTATGGTGAAAGCATCAAAAATAATGTCTTCCAATTTAGAGAAATATACAGTGCATTAACATTATTATATGAAGTTTCCTATCATCCTTAGCCTCTACCCAGTAGATGCCAGTAGCATCCCCTCTTCTGTACTTCTCTCCTTCCCCACACCATGCTATGGTAACCAAAAATTATCTGTGGATATTGACAAATGTCCCTGGAGAGGAAAGTCTTCTCTCCTGACTTAGAACCACTGCCTAAGGGGAAATGGCTAACTTAAAAATAAAATGAGCAGAGCTTCCATAAATTGATAATGGTTGTTAAACATTTATAACTATTTTTAAACAGTCATTAAAGTGTCAGTAATTTGTATTCCAATTATACTAAAAGTGTGATTTTTAAATTTAGAAGCTTTGCTGTATGGCTATACTTTCACTGTTCTTTATGGGTAACAACCATCAATTCTGAATATGAAGTATGACTTTCTTTTTCCATGGACAGAGAAATGGTTCTGTATGATAGTTAGATGGGAATAGCACTAAAGAATCTCAACCAAAGATTAGTGCTGAAATCCATTTTCCAGCTTACCTCTGGCTGTCTGAGGAATACAAAGAGGTCATTAGTTTCACTTTCTCTCACTTTTCCCATTCTGAGACTATATAATATGCCTTCTTCTTTAAACTATCATTTCTTACCGACATGTTTTACTGATAGGACTTTAGTTCCTGAGCAATCAATAATTCATGATCATTACTGGAAATCTAGGGTACACTCTTTGAATAATTGCAAGGCGACAGGGCCTGAGGCTTGATGGGAAATTACACATATGAATGCTTATAACATTATCCTTCATTAAGAGTTTTTAAAAATCTACAATTCTAGTATTTAACTTTTTACCTGAGACTATTTTAATAGCATCCGTAGAACTCAATCATTAGCAGAATACTGAATTTCCATTTTTCCTATGGACTTTAACTCACAACGCAGTGTAATTTTGTCCTCTCTTCTCCTTAGTCATGAAAAATAAAAATATACCCATGGCAATTTGCTTTTTTGGATGTTTCCTATTATATTATTTTTAAAAAAGTATCACTTCATGGTGTATATAAGTTATCCATTGGAAATATGCTATATTAAGCCTAATTTTAGAAATTAAAGATAATTAAAATATTATAGCACATGAATCCTACGTATCATAAATTTGAGAGTGGTTTAGCTAGATAAGAGTCCCAGTGTTGACAGGGGCCATATTCATTAGAAGTTTGACTGGGACTAGTGAACTCTCTCCCAAAAAGGCTCACTCACATGGCTTGTCAATCTATGACAGCTGTTGGCAAAAGCCTTATTTCCTCCCCACATGGATCTCTTTTAGGGCTGCTAGTGCATCTTCATGGTGTGTCAGCTGGCTTCATTAGAATGAGCAATCCAAGAGAGTGCAACGTGGAAGCCACCATGTCCATATTCCACCTCTGTTTTTTAGTGTAACAGGTTTACTAAGGCATCCTTGAGTGTGTGTGTGTGTGTATACATACATATACATATACACACACACATGTATTTCAGTTGAAATTGGGAAGGACATAAAGAGAGGGAGAAAATTAGTGAAGCAAAGGCGGGATAAAACATGAGTTTAGGGAGAATAGAAACAAAGGAGAAATAATAATAGCTACTATTTGCTTAGTATTGTTTACTCAGTGTTAGGAACTTTATATGTATCTCAAGGCAATTTTGTGCATTAGGTATTATCAATCCCAAATGAGAAAATGACATCACAAAGAACTACAATGTCTTTCTCAAGCTCACGCCAAGAGAAAAGGGTGAAGTCAGTATGTGTGTGTATATAACATGTACAGATGAAGTGAATATGACAGGCAGAATGTTAAGAATTGTTAAATTTCTGTGTGCTTACTAAATTTTTGTTTATACTTTATTTTTGAAATATTTTAAAATAAAATTAAAAGTCAAAAAAGTGAAAAATAAAAGATTTAAAAGCAAAATTTTCCTTTGGTTGGTGTTGAGTGAGGAACTTTGGGATGAGATGATAGAAAACAGATTATTTTAAGAGAAGTTAGTCGAAAGGTGCTAATCCTATTTGTAAAATGTTTCAAAATTTTCTCTTTTCAGAATAAAGACCATAGTCATCACAGAGAATTTTCAAGGCCCGGCACAATCTGACACCCCCCATCCATCTCATGTCCTCCTCTCTTTATGCACATCACTTGGATCTGGGTTCAGCAAAAACACTGCCTTCGGAACAAATCCAATCTCTAGGTTACTTTAGTGTGACTCATTAGCTAAGAATGATTTTATATATTTGACTTTTTGTTTATTTATTTGAAAGTCATAGTTTTAGAGGGAGAGAGGAGAGAGAGAAAAAGAGAGTGAGAGAATGAGAATTTTTTTTTTTTTTTGAGAATGGGAATCTTCTATCTGCTGCTTACTTCTCCAAATGTCCACATTGGTCAGGGCTGGGCCAGGCTAAAGCTAATAACCCGGAGCTTTTTCTGGGTCTCCCACTTGGGTGGCATAGGTACAAGTACTTGGGTCATCATTGGCTGCTTTCTCAGATGCATTAGCAGAGAGCTTGATCACAAGCAGAGCAGCCAGGACAAAAACCTCTGTCCGTATGGGATGCTGGCATCGCAGGCAGTGGCTTTACCCAGTATGCTACAATACCAGCCGCAAATTTTTACATTTTTGAATACCTGGAAAAAAATAAAGCCCAAGGTAATATTTAATGCTATGTGAAATCATATAAAATTCAAATTTGTGTCTACATGTAGTTTTATTGAAATACGGCTCATACTAATTTTCCTTTCATCTATGGCTACTTTCATACTACAATTCAGGGCTGAGTACTAACACAGATTGCATGAGTACCAGCCTGAAATACTTCCTATCTGATGCTTTACAAGAAACATGTATTGAATGTGGGACTACACATTCTCTTGCTGGCTCAAGCAGTTCCAGTTACCTTGGCTGCTCCTCTAACACACTTGTTCCAAGTTTTTTGCAGAGCTCTCCTCTGTTGTTGGAAATATCTTCATCTAAGTCTCTACACGTCAACAAGACTCCCTTCATCACCTCCTTTAGGTTTTTGCACAGGTGCCATTTTCTAATTGAGGCCTATCCTGACGATTTTATTTAAAATAGAAATGTATCCACCCCACATTTACTCCCAGTCTCCCTTACCTGCGCTGTTTTTTCCATAGTGCTTACCACCTTCTAAAATATTAGGAGCTAATGTATATTTGTCATTTTCCCTGTCTCTCCTTACTAGAATGTAAGCATCATGGGACAGGCAGCTTTATGTTTTTAATCAATACATTCTTAGCTCTTAGAAGAATATCTGCCATACAGTAAATGCTTCGTCAATATTTGTTGGAGAAAGAATAAGGAGTCTGACAAACATATTCTGACCCAGCAACAAGACCTGAAGCTTAGAGATAAGCCACAGTGCTGGTACATGAAGAAGCCCCCATTTTTAAAAATAAGATGAATAAAGCAGAAGTTCTTGGAAATCACAAACTCAACTTGAAAATCTGAAAAGATTAAAATGCTCATTTTCATTTTAATTTTACTTTAAATCACTTAGGTGAGCTAGATTCAGGTGGATCATCCTGAACCAAATTGCCTTTTTTATTCCTCCTGTGAAGTCACTTAATTTGACTACAGGAGTTTCAGGAAGTCTTTAAGAATCAATGCACACACCAGCCACACCTTGGTGATTTCAACATTTAAAAATTTTTCCTTTGGCTTAATACACATAGAGTGCTATTTTTAAGTCTCAATATTCCATGGAACAATAACACGAAGCATTTTTATCAGTCATACATAATTTATTTTGAAATAATGTTTTCTTTAGCATCATTTTCAGAAATGAATACTGAAAAATGGAATCTTTGATGTTTAGGGTGGGGTGAATGGAGATGGAGGCAAGTGCAGACAAATACATTAATGGAATCTGGACCACTGATTACAGAGAGAAGCTTGAAAGATTTTCTTGCTTGCTTCTGAACAATCAAGACACTGGAATAAATAAGACACCACAAAGGGACAGTGACTGGAAAGGGACAGAGAAGGACATTAAAACAAAACAGTTTTGGCTGAGAATTATTACGTATTTTGAAATTTTTATTCTTGATCAATCACAAACTATCTTCATGCAGAAAAATTTGAATTGTTTCTGGTAATTTCTCTCCATATTGGATTAGAACTTGATCAAGTGTGGGATGAGTGTTGTGGTACTGCAGGTTAAGTCATAGTTTAGGATGCTGGCATCCTACACCTGACTGCCAGTTCTAATTCTGGGGATTCCGCTTCCAATCTAGCTCCCTATTAATGCACCCAGGAAGTAGTGGATGATGGCTCAAGTGCATGGGTTCATGCCCACCATGTGAGAGACCTGGATGGGGTTCCTGGCCCATGGCTTCAGCCTGGCCCAGTGCTGGCTGTTGCACGCATTTGGAAAGTGAACCAAAGAATAGCAGGTCATTCTCTCTCTCTCTCTCTCCCTCTCTCTCTCTCTCATTTTGTATTTAAAATAAATAAATAAACCTTAAATAAATAACCCTTAAAGAATAAACAAATGGTTTGATCTAGTATGAAAGTATGAATAGAATTATGGAGAGGTCAAATGCCTGTGTTGCTACAATGGCCTTGGAGCGAATGACACTCTTGTATCTCTATGATCCTCAGCTTTCTCATCTATGAAATTGTTACAAGTACCTAATTTACAAGACTACTGTGAAGCTCAGATGAGATAATAAATTCTTATAAAATAATTGACACAGATTTGTATTTTACTGGTTAAATGTTTAAAGACTCTTTGAGTTGAAATTCTGTGTCTGCCACTTAGCTGCATGAGCTTGGGAAAGTTTCCTCATCTCTCAGCCTTACTTTCCTCCTATGTAAAGTGGAGAAAGAAACACAATTGATTCTTTGTATCCAACACTTCTGCATCCATGGATTCAACCCACCACAGATGAAGAAATGGGTCTTGACTGAACATGTACAGAATTTTCTCCTTGTTAATATTCACTAATCCATACAATATAACAACTAATAAATAGCATTTAAATTGTATAGATACTACTATATGTAATGTAGAGACAATTTAAATTATATGGGAGAAATCATATTGATTATAAAAATAATGTGTCATTTTAATAAGGGTCTTGAATATTGGCACATTTTGGTGTTCATGATACTTTCTAGAACTAATCTACAGATCTCAATAAGGAATTATAATATCTAAAGTTATGACTTAATGATTGATATAATACATTAAAAACTTTAGTAAAGTTTTTTGACACATAGTATTTCTTGTTATTTGGTGGTTGAAATGTATTTGCTAAACATGATGGAATAGTAACAGCATGATCTGAGTCACATGGGGCAAACAAAGATAGTTAAGAAAGAAAGAGGATACATGGTAGAGAGAGAGCCATGGCAAATTCACAATGGGAAGCCCAGGAGATCAAGAGAGACTGGGCAGCTCCATGCTGAAGGAGCAAATAAGAAAGGGAAGTGGCAGAAGTGCGGTGGAGACATGGAACAGTGAGGCTGATGCCAGCCCCCACGGACCAGGTAAGATGGGAAATTGCGGGTTCATTGAGCTACAGATTGCAGTGGAAGGGGGCAGAGCTTGGTGAACTGTGTTTGGAATTCCATGCAGGAATAAAGAAAAGGTACAGAGCGACAAACAGGTTGGGTGCACCCCTGCCCATCTACATACCTGCCTCCCCCTGCCCATCTACATACCCGCCTCCCCCCAACTGGATCTGCAGCCAGTTGGGAGAAGCCAGATTGTTTGTTTACATTTTCAAATATAAGCAGGGAACTGCCACCTTTTCCACCCATGCACTCGCCCATCAATTGCAAGGTCCACCTCATCACACCCCCAACCAGGAATGAAGACCACAATATTACAGAGCCTTCCACCCTACAGCCACAGAATACACATTTTTTCTCTCTAGCATGGAACTTTCTATAGAAATGACCACATGCTAGGCCATAAAGCAAGTCTCAGTAAATTCAAAAAAATCGAAATCATACCATGCACCTTCTCAGACCACAATGCAATGAAGCTGGAAATCAGCAACTCAGGATTCTCCAGAACATATGCAAACACTTGGAGACTGAACAACATGCTCCTGAATAAACAGTGGGTCATAAAAAAAGCAAAAGAAAAATAAAAAAATTTCTGGAAGCAAATGAAAATGACAATACAATGAATATATCAAAACTTATGGGATATAGCAAAGGCAGTGTTAAGAGGAAAGTAGGCAATTGGTGCCTACATCAAGAAATTGGTAAGGCATCAAATAAATGAACTACCAATTCACCTCAAGGGAAAAAAAACAGTAAATCAAACTTGAAACTAATAGGAGAAAATAAATAATTAAAATTAGAGGAGAAATCAACAAAATTGAAACAAAAAATATACAAAAGATCACCAAAATGAAGAGCTATTTTATTGAAATAAACAAAACTGACACACCATTGACCCAACTAACCAAAAAAGAGAGAGAAGACCCAAATCAATAAAATTAGAGATGAAAAGGGAAATTTAACAACAGATACCACAGAAATAAAAAGAATCATCAGAAACTATAACAAAGAGGTGTATGCCAACAATTTGGGAAACCTAGGAGAAATGGATAGATTTCTGGAACTGTACAAACTATATAAATTGAGCCATGAAGACACAGAAAACCTAAACAGACCCATAACCAAGATGGAAATTGAGTCAGTAATAAAGGCCCTCCAACGAAAAGCCCAGGACGAAATCACTTCAATGCTAAATTCTTGCAGAAATATAAGAACTAACTCCGATTCTTCTCAAGTTACTGAAAATAAGGTAATCCTCCCAAGTTCTTTTTATAAAGCCAGCACCACCTTAATTCCTAAACCCTGAAAAGATGCAACAGAGAAAGAGAACTACAAACCCATCTCCCTGATGAACATAGACAAAAAAAACCCTCAACAAAATTCTGGTCCATCAAATCCAGCAACACATCAGAAAGATCATTCACCCAGACCAAGTGAGATTTATCGCTGGTAAGCAGGGATGGTTCAACATTCACAAATCAATCAATGTAGTACAGCATATTAACAAACTGAAGATCAAAAAACATATGATTATTTCAATAGATACAGAAAAAGCATTTGACAAAATACAACACCGTTTCATGATGAAAACTCTAAACAAATTGGGTTTAGAAGGAACATGCCTCAAAACAATCAAGGTAATTTGTGAAAAACCCATGGCCAGTATCCTATTGAATGGGTAGAAGTTGGCAGCATTCCCACTGAGATCCAGAGCCAGGCAAGGATGCCCATTCTCACTACTGCAAAACAATATAGTTCTGGAAGATTTAGCTCGAGCCATTGGGCAAGAAAAAGAAATCAAAGGAATTCAAATCAGGAAAGAGGAAGTCAAACTATCCCTATTTGCAGATGACATGATTATATATATATATATATATATATATATATATATATATATATATATATATAAGCGATCCAAAGACTTCAGCAAGAGAAGTTGGAACTCATAGAAGAGTTTGGTAAAATAGCAGGATATAAAATCAATACACAAAAAACAACAGACTTTGTATCGCAAAAAATTCCAGAACTGAGAAAGAATTTCTAAGATCAATACCAATCACAAATGCTACAAAAAAGTCAAATACCTTGGAATAAAAGTAACCAAGGATGTCAAAGATCTCTACGATGAGAATTGAACAACAATAAAGAAGTAGAAGAAGATACAAAAACATGGAAAAATCTTCCATGTTGGTGGATTGGAAGAATCAATATCATTGAAATATCCATTCTTCCATAAGCAATTTACAGATTCAATGTGATACCAATCAAAATACCAAATACATTCTTCTCATATCTAAAAAAACGATGCTGAAATTCATTTGGAAACACAGGAGACCTCCAATAACTAAAATAATCTTATCAAATAAAAACAAGTCAGAGGCATCATAATACCAGATTTCAAGACACATTATAAGGAAGTTATAATCAAAATAGCCTGGTACTGGTGCAAAAACAATGGAACAGAATAGAAACACCAGAAATCAATCCAGGTATCTACAACCAACTTATATTAGACCAACGAGCTAAAAACAATCCCTGAAGCAAGGAAAGTCTCTTCCACAAATGGAGCTGGGAAAACTGGATTTCCACATGCAGAAGTATGAAGCAGGACCCCTACCTTGAACTTTATATAAAAATACATTAAAATTGGATTAAAGACCAAAATATATGACCTGATACCATCAACTTATTACAGAACATTGGAGAAACCCTGCAAGACATTGGCATAGGCAAAGAGTTCCTCATAAAGATCCCAGATGCACAGGCAATAAAAGTCAAAATTAACAAATGAGATTACATCAAATTAAGAAGCTTTTGTACTGCAAAAGAAACAGGAAACTTAATAGGCAGCTGACAGATTGGGAGAAATTATTTGCAAACCATGCAACTGCTAAAGGATTAATAACAAGAATATATAAAGAGATCAAGAAACTTCACAACCCACAAAACAAACAACCCAGTTCAAAAATGGGCTTAAGTACTTAGACATTTTTCAAGACAGAAAATCCAAATGGCAGACAAACACATGAAAAAATGCTCATAATCACTAGCCATCAAGGAAATGCAAATCAAAAACACAATGAGGTTTCACCTCACCTCAGTTATAATGGTTTTTATATACAAATCAACAAATGATAAATGCTGGTGAGGATGCACAGAAAAACATACCCTAATCCATAATTGGTGTGAATGTGAACTGATAAAATCACTACGGAAATCAGTTTGGAGATATCTCAGAAATCTGAATATAGAGCCACCTTATGACCCAGCCATCCCCTTCTGAGAATTTTCCCAAGGGGAATGAAATCAACCAATAAAAGTTATCTGCACAAGATGTTTATTGCATCTCAAGTCACAATAGCTAAGACATGGAATCAACCTAAATGCCAGCCAACTGAAGACTAGATAAATAAATTATGGAATATGTAGCCAATGGAATACTATATAGCAACAAAAAATGAAACCTGGTCATTTATATCGAAATGGATGAGTCTTAAAAACATCATATTTAGTGAAATAAGCTATTCCCAAAGGACAAATACCATATGTTCTCCCTGATTTATGATAACTAACAGGGCACCAAAAAATGAAATTGTCACTGAGAAGCAATGACTTGAACAGTACTTGTCTTGATTGTGGAGGAACAGTTTTTTTGTCTTCCTTCTTAATACCATTGGTTGAACTCTTTACCTGACATAGAATTAAACATATGTGTATCAAGTCAAGTGAAAATGGGTGCCAGTAAAAAATAAAATTGGGAATAAGATAGAGAGGAGCTGTATAGTTCTGCATAAATTCCTACAGACTTACTTCTAAGAGTACAGCTAAAAACTTGCCATGGGACTGCAAATCCCATTAAGCTGGGTGTTAACAATACCATCTTATGTGTTAAAGTGATCATATTAAGTTGCATTGATCATATAGATAGGATTAAGTGTTAAAGGGATCATATAAATAAGCCCAAGTGTCCAATACTAACAATACATAGAATTAAAAAGGAGAGAATGCTCCAACATGGGAAGCAGCCCACAGAGCAGACTCATAGAATGACAATTGCTATAAATAGCACTCTGACCTCAGAATCAACCCTTAAGGCATTCTGGTTTGGCTGGAAAGTCCATGAGAGCATTTCAGGCATGGAAAGCCATGACACTGTGGCAAAAAAAAATGTCCTACATGAAGGATCTCTGTGAGTGAAACCCCAGTGGAAATAAGGGGTCATCAAATAAGAATGTACTTTTCTCTGAAGGGAGGAAAGGATTTCCACTTTGCTATGGCTTTGTATAAATACTGACAGAGATTGTGGACTCAAAAGGCTTCCTTAGATTTGGCAGCTCATGTCAAGAGCCTTGGATGATCACAGACATCATATATAAGAGTGTTAATTGCTAAATTAACAAAAGGAGTCACTGTTCACTTACTCCCCATGCAGGACCTCTGTCCTCAATGAGTTGTACTATGAGAATTAACAATATAACATGTTCTCAAACAGTTTTTATATTTTGTGCTTGTGTGTGCAAATTGTTGAAATCTTTACTTAGTTTAGAGTTGGACTTCTGTGTATAAAGTTAATGGAAAACGAATCTTCATGGAAATTGGTACTTGGAATGGGAGAGGGAGGTGGAGGTGGGGTGGGAGTGGTGGTGGGAGGGTGGGCATGGTGGGAAGTATCTCTATATTCCTAAAGATGTACTTATGAAATTTGTGCTTATTAAATAAAGTTTTCTTTGGAAAAATATATTTGCTATTAGTTTCCTCACCACTATTATAGTCTTTCCAGAATACTTTTCTCAAATTGTCAAAAATAGTGAAACATAACTAAACTTATAAAACTGAGTAGCAATTTAAGAGAAGATCTACCTAATTTCTATGAGAGGTGCATTAATAATCCCCTTTTAAAAAATTTGTTTTATTCATTTGAAAATCAGTTACAGAGTGAAGGAGCAAAGAAGAGGAAAAGAGAGAGAGCTCCTTCCCATACACATACATATACACATACATATACACACACACAGAGTTCTTCATCTGCTGGCTCACTTCCCAAATGGCTGCAACAGATGGAACTCAGCAGATCTGGAGCCAGGATCCATGAGCTTTCTCCAGGTCTCACACGTGTGTGCAGGGGTCCAATGGCCTGGGCCATCTTCTGCTGCTTTCCCAGTCATATTAGCAGGGAGCTGGATCAGAAGTGGATTAGCCAGAACTTGAACCAGTGTCAATATCAGGTGCTGACTCTGCAGGCCAGGGCTTTAACCTACTGCTCCACAGCATCTGCCCCAAGAAACTCTTGTTTAGGCAATAACTCCTTAATTCATATTGTAATTATTAGCTTCTGTATGACCTTAGTGATATCCTTACTTTAATTGGGGCACAACTTCCTTTATGTACATGGATGCTACAACTGTTGAACAAGAAACATACTTTAGCTATTTTAAAGTAATTTTAAACTATGAGTCAGAAAAAATGCTGGTTTCTGGCCCTAACTCCTTTACTTTTTAGTCATGCAATCTTTTGCACATGAGATAGTATCTCTGAGCTTGTTTCCTCATTCATAAAATAGAAAACAATTATTTTTGCTTTGCCTAAAAGCAAGTGCGATGTTTTTGAAAACACTTTGAGAGTATAAGATAGTGTTTGAATTATTATTAATAAACTGTACAATATTTTGGAAAGCAGGCAACAAGAAAGAAAGGTACAAATGGCATGATTTTGCACATCAATGCAATAAAGCAAAATATGAATACATTTGGAATTAAAATCGTACAGGTATAAAAATACTGATATTTGAAGATTTTGATTGCTACTATTTACAAAACTCAGTTGCAGCCTCCAGATTCCGGAATCTCAAGAAAAGGCTGTTACAAAAATAAAATGGTTTTTCTGGCCTCTGTCTTCTGAGAGTCACATCTAAATGCCAGAGACAAAAGAAAAGAAGAGAAAAACACATGCAGCTTTTCTTGTGGAACTAATGTGTGTGAAAAGCAGTTTCTGCATTTGATGTGTGGCAAAAATGAATTCCAGCAGTTGGGGAAGAATCAAGATTAGGTGTGCCTCTGGCTGTTTGCCCTCTTTTCAGGGTGACTGCCCCAAGTGAATTTTATTCTCCATCACCTTGACACCTTTGAGCTTAAACTGGTCTACCATGAGCTCTTAGCTTGTGCAAAGTGCCCCTAGGCACTGTCCTTATGCAACATATTGTCTATTGTTGTTGTTTTTTTCACTCTCTCTTGACCATAGAAACAATTTCCCAAGTGACACTATTACTGTAGTCCACTTTTGAAACACATAGAAATCATACCACCTTCCCCAAACCAGAACTTGTATGAAATTAAAATGTGTTATATATGAGTATCAGTTCTCTAGCTAGACATATACAAAATCATATATTTCTTGAAGTAACACTTGATGCCTGCTGTCCATTTCCTGAATTCTGCAGATCATTTATTCTGAATGTTGGCTGAACCTATCTGCATTCTGCCATTGGCAAACATTGGCAGGTGTCTTTCTGACAGGTGTCATGCTGCCTTTCCTATATAATGCTCTTTCTTGTTCCTCCTGGGCATTTTACCTACGGCATCTTTCTCCAGTAACTTTTTGTTTCCTTCCATGACTGCTTTTTTTTTTTTCTTTTGAAAATTGTATTACTTTTGATTACCCTCTTTTTCTGAGGTAAAAGAGGAAGGATGACCTGTAGGGATGTCATTTTTATAAGGGCATGCCAGCTGTAGGTCAACAATGGAATCTCTGACTGAACTTGAAGAGACAGAGGTGGCTGGGAATAACAAAAGAGAACAGGCCCTGGCCCACTGAGGAGTAGCTTTCTCAAATAAGAAAGTGGCAATCAAATTTTCTGATCGGTGTGGCTTTCTAGGGTTGGCTTCCCTCAGGTTTGCTTCCTGTAAGGACAAGCTAAACACCCTCCTTTCACCATTTCCAAAATAGCACATTGTTCTGGGAACAGAAAGTAGGACATGTGGAGACAACCATGAAATTTCATAATACAGTTTCATTGGTGCTGTTCTAAGTAGGAATCCCTTTGAGTCTGGTGGCATTATTGTAATTTTGCTTCATTTTTTTTCTGCATTTACCTCAGTATTTTAATGGGAAAATCGGAATGGTTATGTTAGCCAATGCTGTCTTGCTGTTTTAACCTGGCATTAACAATCATTTAAGTGTTACTTTTCTCATTTTTCCTTCCATTGTTGGCTTTTTATGAAATGTGGTGCTTATTAATACCCATTGTGTGTTTCTCTTGAGGGACTGTGTTTTCACTTCTGGATATAACTGATCTTGTCATGGGAGCACCTGCTTACTTATATACTGCCACCCTCAGCAATTTTCATTTAACTTGAAGATTATTATCTTTTGCTGAAGAAAAAGGAGAAAAGTTATACGAATTTAGGTTTAGTAATTTGATTTCTTTCTTACAGGTCACATGAAAATGGGAACATTGTATTTTGTTTACTGATTTACCAGCCTTAGCATAATACCTCACATATGATAGATGCTTAATAAATGTGTTGAATATCTTATGTTTTTGAAAACTTTATCGGCTTGTGCCATGGCTCACTAGGTTAATACTCCACCTGAGGCACTGGCACTCCGGGTTCTAGTCCCGGTTGGGGTGCTGGTTCTGTCCTGGTTGCTTCTCTTCCAGTCCAGCTCTCGGCTGTGGCCCGGGAAGGCAGTGGAGGATGGCCCAAGTGCATGGGCCCTGCACCCGCATGGGAGACCAGGAAGAAGCACCTGGCTCCTGGCTTTGGATCAGGGCAGCTCCGGCCGTGGCGGCCATTTGGGGGTTGAACCAACGGAAGGAAGACCTATCTCTCTGTCTCTCTCTCTCACTGTCTAACTCTGCCTGTCAAAAAAAAAAAAAAAAAAAAGAAAAGAAAGGAAGAAAAAAAGAAAATTTTATCAAAAGCCCAAAGATCATAGTGAAGCTCCGGAAGCCACATGTATTTCTGGGGTGAGGTGTTTATAAGTATAAATATAAATATAAGTATCTAAATCTAGATACCACAAATTCCTTTTTTGAAAATTTCAAATCTGCAAATTTGGGACAGTAAATGCAGGACCAAATAAATTGACACTTGAACTTCAGCTGACTGTACCACTATTTTCCAAAAATTTGTTGCTATGAGTTGAGACCTGCCATATGAGCCTCCATTACCACTAAAAGCAAACTCTGAGACATGGAATTTTGTACAGATAGTTTACTTTTGGAAATGATTCTAAGGAAGAGAGTAGGAGACTAAGACAACTGAAACAAGGCATCTTGTTTCAATGATATGCAGAATGACCTGAAAAAAAAGAGTGATATCATTTAATTATTTTTTAAAGATTTATTTTATTTATTTGAAAGACAAAGTTAGAGAGAGAGGTAGAGACAGAGAGAGAGGTCTTCCATCCGCTGGTTCATTCCCCAGATGGTCGCAATGGCCGGAGCTGCACCGATCCGAAGCCAGGAGACAGGAGCTTCTTCTGGGTCTCCCAGGTGGGTATAGGGGCCCATGGACTTGGGATATCTTCTACTGCTATCCCAGGCCATAGCAGAGAGCTGGATTGGAAGAGGAGCAGCAGGGACAAGAACCGGTGCCCAAATGGGATGCCGTCAGGCCAGGGCTTTAACCCACTGTGCCACAGCGCTGGCCCTGATATCTATTTATTAAACCTTGTTTTTATATTTCTAAGAAAAGTGACATAAATAGAGCACATAATAATACATACAGTGACCAAGTTAAAAAAAAAAAGGTACAAATCAGGAAAGTGCATTTTATTGTCTGTAGAAAGCCCTGGTTATCCTTATGGGAAATGAAGCTAAAACGTGGACTAAAGTGAGTTATGATCTAATTTTCTTGGTAGAATTTGTCATTTCCCACCCATTTTACCCCTTATTTCATATTTTTTCCTACATGCCTCTGACTTCTTCTTCCTATAATATATGGAAACACAAACACACATTTTTGAACGTGCCCTGGAAAAACAAAAGGCGGTTTTGTTTCTTAATAGAGGGTCACTACTTGTTCTCACTTGAGACAACCTGGGCTTGAGGTACTATCTTTGCTGTTGGCTAAACTGGCCCTCAAATTTTTGAAAATGAATTTTATTGTGTATGTTTGAAGTTACCCCAAAAATTTTTATGAAAAATTTTTGCTTTGTTCTGTATTATATGGCACTAAGGCATGAGTGCATTTTCAAATTTTGCCCATTCCTTAGAGAATATGTTCTCATTATTTTGAACAGAGCCTTTAGAATGGTATTTAAAATGTCAACAATTCAATCCAGTAAACATTTAATAATATCCTACAAAGATATGTGCACTACAATGGAGGAAAAAAGGAAGATAAATAAAACATTGTCTCTGTTCTTTAAACAACTGAAATAAGCAGCTGAAATAATCATGCAACGGTGAATATGTTGTGAGATAAAGAATGAGAGAAAGACTGATTTTGAAGTTTCCCAACTAAGCTACTAGGTGGTTGGAAATGACATCAATATATGGAGTAAAGAGCAGAATATTTGTTAACAGAAAATGCTGTGTTAAGTTTTGTATTATGTTTGGGTGCCTATGAGACAGGCAAGGTTGTCCTTCTAGTTGGCATTTGAGGATATGGGTTTAGTCTTGAGTTTAGCTGGGAGGTATAGAGACTACAGATATAAGAGCCATTGGTAAATAGATGATAGTTCCAGTTTTAGACATGAATGAATGTACCCAGAAAGATTGTATGGAATTAGGAAAGAAGAGGTATGAGAATGGAAACCTGAACTGCAGCATTTAGATGACAGTAAGAAAAGAAAAATAAATGAAAGATGCCAAAGAATCTATTACAAATGTATGAGGAAAGCCCAAACCAAGTGGTATCATGGAAGTCAAGGGGGAAGGAAGATTCAAGATCACTAGCAATCAGAGAAATGCAAATCAAAACCACAATGAGGTTTCACCTCACCCCGGTGAGAATGGCTCACATTCAGAAATCTACCAACAACAGATGCTGGAGAGGATGTGGGGAAAAAGGGACACTAACCCACTGTTGGTGGGAATGCAAACTGGTTAAGCCACTAGGGAAGTCTGTCTGGAGATTCCTCAGAAACCTGAACATAACCCTACCATAAAACCCAGCCATCCCACTCCTTGGAATTTACCCAAAGGAAATTAATTTGGCTAATAAAAAAGCCATCTGCACATTAATGTTTATTGCAGCTCAATTCACTATAGCTAAGACCTGGAACCAACCCAAATGCCCATCAACAGTAGACTTGATAAAGAAATTATGGGACATGTACTCCATAGAATACTATACAGCAGTAAGGAACAATGAAACCCAGTCATTTGAAACAAGATGGAGGGATCTGGAAAACATCATGCTGAGTGAATTAAGTCAGTCCCAAAGAGACAAATATCATTTGTTTTCCCTGATCGGTGACAACTGAGCACCAAAGGGGAAACCTGTTGAAGTGAAATGGACACTATAAGAAACTGTGACCTGATCAGCTCTTGTCCTGACTCTAGATGTACAATGTAATACTTTATCCTTTTTAGTATTTGTTGTTGTTGTTGTTGTTGTTCTAGTACTAGTGGTTGAACTCTGTAATTAACACACAATTATTCTTAGGTGTTTAAATTTTAACTGAAAAGTAATCCCTGTTAAATATAAGAGTGGAAAAAGAGAGGGAGGAGATGTACAATTTGGGACATGCACAATCAGACTTGCTGCAAATGATGGAGTTAGAACTGTGCCAGGGGATTCCAATACAATCCCATCAAGGTGGCATGTACCAATGCCATCTCACTAGTCAAGTGATTAATTTCAGTTCACAACCGATGGCTCTGATAGGTCTAAGAAACAAAGGGATCACACAAACAAGACTAGTGCCTGCTAATACTAACTGATAGAATCAAAAAGGGAGAGAAAGACCCAACATGGGAAGCGGGATACACAGCAGACTCATAGAATGGCAGATGTCCTAAACAACACTCTGGCCTCAGAATCAGCCCTCAAGGCATTCGGATCTGGCTGAAGAGCCCATGAGAGTATTGTAGGCATGGAAAGCCAAGATACCATGGAAAAGAATAAAAAAAAGAAGAAGACCTAAATGAAAGATCTCTGTGAGTGAGATCCCAGTGGAAAGAACGGGGCCATCAAAGAAGGAGGTACCTTTCTCTGAAGGGAGGAGAGAACTTCCACTTTGACTATGACCCTAGCGGAATAAGATCAAAGTCAGCGAACTCTAAAGGCTTCCATAGCCCTGGCAACTCATGACTAGAGCCTAGGGAGATTACTGACGCCATGAACAGGAGTGTCAAATTGTTAAGTCAGCAACAGGAGTCACTGTGTACTTACATCCCATGTGAGATCTGTCCTTAATGTGTTATCTAATGTGCAGTGATGCTATAACTAGTACTGAAACAGTATTTTTACACTTTGTGTTTCTGCGTGGGTACAAACTGATGTGATCTTTACTCAGTATATACTGAATTGATCTTCTGTATATAAAGATAATTGGAAATGAAAAAAAAAAAAACCCTGGTGTTAAATTGGAAATGGCATAGAAAATTAATTAATTTCTTTTAAAAAAATATTATGTAGGATCTCTGTCTTTAATGTGCTGTACACTCTTATTTAATCCTATAACTAGTACTCCAACAGTATTTTTTTTCACTATGTGTTGCTATATGGCGACAAACGGTTGAAATCGTTACCTAATATATACTAAACTGATCTTCTGTATATAAAGAGAATTGAAAATGAATCATGATGTGATTGGAAGGGGAGAGGGAGTGGGAAAGGGGACGGTTGCGGGTGGGAGGGAAGTTTTGGGAGGGGGAAGCCATTGTAACCCATAAGCTGTATTTTGGAAATTTATATTCATTAAATAAAAGTTTAATTTAAAAAAAGAAAACAAGGTGAAGAGAGAACTAAAAAGAACACTTGATTTGGACTTCAAATCAATGGTTTTGCTAGAGATGTGGAGGCAGTAGATTACTAAGCATTGTCGAGTGATTTTTAGGCTTCTCTGTCAGAGTATTTTGTACTTTGGTAAGTAGAAATATGACTCAGAAGTCGAATTGCAGAAAGATTCTGTTGTTATTTTTAATTGTTTTGTTTTAGGATAAAGAATGATTGAGTGTGTTTGGATCTAGAAAGGAAAAAGACAAAGAAAAGAAAGTGAAAATGACAATAAATTTTGTCCTATAGAGGAAATGATGTGATAAGGAAACAGGAGGGTTTGTCTTAATAAGGTGAGGAGAGATTGTCCACTGGGACAAGAAAGGAAATGATTTTCACTGAATTTAGAAATCATAAAAACTACAGAAAGAGAAGTTGACCCAAGCACATATATAATTATACCTCTTTTCTTTTTGGAGCAGAAGGTAGGCATGAGCTAATAACTGGCCCTACTAACTTTCTTTTAATATATTTTTGCTAGTTTCTAGAAGTCAGTGAGATGACTTAAAACTGAATTAAGAAAACACAGAAACTATGAAATCCTATATTACAGCTTGCTTTATATTTTAGTAGCATTTAATTTGCCATTATTTGTGAGAACTTTTAGGAAACAAAGATTTTCTCAATATTCTAAGAAGATGTTTCTTTATCTTGAAGTGATTAAATTGGAATAGATATGAAAATTACTGTATTTTAAATTTTCATGTCTTTCAGTAAAGGATAATGTTTTTCATGTCAAAAACAAAAGCACAAACAAAACAATAGAATGTTGATACTCTATTTTTATGTTATTCAAGGAAGAACATGTTCTAAATTTCACATGGAGAATGCATTACAGATAAGAATATTTAAAAACATTTTTATGTATTTGAAAGGCAGAATGACAGAAAGGGAATGAAGGAGGGAGGAAGGGAGGGGGAGAGAGAGAGAGAGAGAGAGAGAGAGAGAGAGAGAGAGAGAAGGAAGGAAGGAAGGGGAGGGTAAAGGAGGAAGGAAATATTTTTCATCCACTGGTTCATTCCCCAAATGACAGGAGCTAGGAGCTTCTTACAGTTCTTCCATCTTGGTGTCAGCGGCTGAAGCACTTGAACCATCTTCCGCTGCTTTCTTAGGTCCATTAACAGGGAGCCAGATTGGAAGCAAAGCAGCAAGGACTTGAACCAGCACTATGATACAGGATGCTGACTTACGGGATGCTGTGTCACAACCTTGGCACATTAGAGAAGGTCAACATATGATTTCAAATTAACTTTTTTTTCTGCAAAATAAATTTATTTTGGATTGCTTGTCCCTTTAGAACCCTATTGACAAAATATCACTAATCCTCCTTTATGGCTAGCTGATGCTTTCTCCTTAAAATTCTTCTATATGAAAACTGGGGGCAAGTGCTGTGGCATAGCAGGTAAAGCTGCTGCCTGTGGCATTGGCATCCCATATAAATGCCAGTTCCAGTCCTGAGTACTCTACTTCTGATCCAGCTCCCTGCTAATGTTCCTGGGAAAATAGTGGAAGATGGCCCAAGTGCTTAAGCCCCTGCATTCATGTGGGAGACCCAGAAGAAGCTGATGACACCAGGCTGCAGATCGGCAGAGCTCTGGCTGTTGTGGCCATCTGGGAGAGTGAACCAGAAGATGGAAGATCTCTCTCCCTGTTTCTGCCTCTTTCTCTCTCTGTAACTCTATAATTCAAATAAATAAATAAATCTTTAAAAAATAAAAAACCAAATATGTAAACTGTTTTAATAACTTTCTTGTGATCTATAACCTATTCATCCATAATGTTTCTCAAGCTACTCATGAAACTTCCAAAGTATCTTCCTTTGTAATATTTGTGCTTGACATTAGTCCAACCAATAAATGATTCTTAAAATTTCTGGACTCTCAGGTAAATGAAATGTCAGTAAGGCTTACAACAGAAAAAAAAATAGATGATAGATTGGATAGAAATATTGTGCCTTTTCAGAAAAGAATAATATTACATTTCAAAGTGAGTATCTTTTGCTGTATGGATTTAAATCCCTGCTTCTCCAAGTTACATTTGTGCTTTGTTTTACTTTGTAGCAACTTATATAGCTCATACTTTTCCACTGCAACATTCACTCTATGAATAAAAACTTGTGAGCCATGAAAAGAAACAACCAAATGTATTTATTGCAGGGATGTTTTTAAAAGCTGTACAAATTATAATGTACTGATAGAGCTCACATACTCTGTTCTATTGCCCAGGACTGGGCAAAACTCAAGCTCAGAGCCAAGAACTCAATCAGAATCTCTCATATGGGTGTCAGGGGTACAAATACTTGAGTCATTACCTGCTGCCTCCCAGGATGTGCATAAGCAAGAAGCTGGAATGAAGACTTGAACTGGAAATCAAACCCAGGCAATCTGAGATGAGATATAGGGGTGATAACAGGCTTTACTACTCCACTAAATATCTACCTTCAGAGTCTGTGTTCTCAATCATTATGTTATAATACCTTTATTTTGAAGGTATTTCATTCAATTAAGTAACTTATATTTTATATATTATTAAAAAGATATTTGATAGGCTTGCTTTTATTCCCAATACTCATTACTATTTGAAAAATACAAAGTTTAACAATGAGCTCAAAAGAATTTGCATTCATATCGTGTTACTATTGAAGTTCCACACATAGTTCTTTTTTTTAAAGATTTATTTACTTATTTGAAAGGTAGAGTTACAGAGAGGCAAAGAGAGAGAAAGAGAGAGAGAAAGATAAAGAGAAAGAGAAAAGAGAGAGAGAGAAAGAAGTCTTCCATCTGCTGGTTCACTCCCCAAATAGCCATAAAGGCCAGAGCTAGGCCGATCCAAAGAGAGGGGACAGAAGCTTCTTCTGGGTCTCCCACACATGTCCAGGGACCCAAGGCCTTGGGCCATCTTCTACTGCTTTCCCAGGCCATAACAGAGAGCTGGATTGGAAATGGAGCAACCAGGATTTGAACCAGCACCCATATGGGATGCCAGCACTGCAGGGAGAAACTACCTGCTATGCTACAATGCCAGCCTGCCAGCCCACCACACTTAGTTTGTTTCTCTTCTCCTACTCATTCTACTTGGACAATCATATCCATGTCCGTGGTTTCAACTATTATATGTGCAATGACACGTGCATTCTACCTGGCTTTTTCCCCTTAACTATAGCTGCACATATGGACCTCACTGTCACCATTTTAATCACACAAGAGGGTGGATTAGCTAGAGCACACTCACCAGAAACACATAGAAGGGGTGAAGAACAGTTCCCTTCACAGAGAGATAAGTGGTTTCCAGAGAAAGAGAGAAAATAGTAAGGATAAAAAATACTTATCTATTATACAGTTCAAAATAAACATTTCAAACACAGCATTTGGTTAATATATTTTGATAATTAACTGTTTCATATGTTCATTCATTTATTCATGTTTATTGAGTAGATAGAGAAGACATAATTTTCAAACAGGACTTAACATGCTTCTTGTTTTTACCTCTTCACTAAAATGGCAAGCTCTAGCTTACTCAGTGTTACCAGATCTATTAAAACATTTTTCTTTAACAACATAATTTAGATTTGCTTAGCCTTTGACAAAATATACAATAACATTTTTGTTCTAAATTTTATTTTTTATTTTAATTTTAATTAGTTTTCAACTGATTCAATGTGATTTGTAGATTTGAGTAACTCTTACTTTTTTCCAGCAAATGAGTCTTGATTTTCTTATTTGAGTTCCCCGATTTGGCCATTTCACTAACATAATGACAAATTTAGTTAAATATAATTTTCTGAAGAACTCATGCTCAGTTGCATCAACAGATTTTTTTTTTTACATTTTAAATTTCCATGCCCTGCTTTGGCTTTGTTTTACATGTGACAGTTCCATTCAAAATAAATGAAACAGAGATTAAAGCCTTGAAAATGAAAGCTTTTAGGTGTAGATGATAACTTAATTGTTATCCAAGGTTGACAGACTAAGTAATGTTCAGTCCAAAATAAACACAAAGACATATGTATGTCCTTCACACCAATTGGGATGACTGCTGTGGACTCATTTGTATGAGGTGTGGGAAGGGAGACTTTCTAAGAGAAGTCATTCTGTTCATCCAACCACTTCCCTCCCTTCCCCCAAAAGCAAAGCCTTCAGAACTTTAACACATGTTCAAGGAGAATTACCCATTGTGAGAAGGGAAGAGAATTTTGAGTGAAGTGTGATGTCTGCACTCAGATTGTCCTCCTGCCCAATTCCCACAAATTCATGATCAATTTTCAGAGATAAGGCCAGTTTTAAAAAGAGAAAATTCTAGAGGATTGGTTTTATTAAGATTTCTGTAGTATGTGAGCCCATAAGCTATAGGACTAGATTGAGAAGTATACAAATGGGAGCCACAGGTAGAGTACTCTCATGGCATGACTACGCGCTTGAATGTACAGGGCAGGTCCATTACTCTGAGTATTGAATTAGACCAGAGAACAAGTAGGACAGAACATTTTACTGCAGCGGCTGTGGTGGTAGCATTGGAAATTGACAGCTACAGGAGGGGATGAACAAGTGGTTTATGTGAGATCTGTTTCACAAATGCACATGAGATACTCTCTGAGAATCTTCAGATTTAGTTGAGGGGTGCTTGAAGGACCTAGAGGTTTCAGAAGATGAGGTTTGGGCTAGAATACACATTAGTAAACTTACTGAGTATGGAAAGCACTAAACCAAATTAATTTTAATATATATTTTTAAATGAGTTATTTATTTATTTGTGAGATGGATGAACAGATAGACAGCTCCCATCCGGTGGTTCACTCCCCAAATGACTGGGAACTCAATCCAGGTCTCCTACACGAATGGCAGTAACCCACGTAGTTGTCATCATCTGCTGCCTCACAGAGTGTGCATTATCAGGAAGCTAGAATCAGGAGCAGAGCCCAAACTCAGAACCAGGCATTCTGTTATGGGACAAGGGTGTGTTAACCTATAGAAAAATTACCTACCCTTAAAAATAATCAGTTTAAAATATCAAGATATTTAAATTAGCCAGTTATGGCTGTGGATGAAGAACATAAATCAGTAGAAAAAAACTGACTCATTTTAAAAACAAGCTTAAATTTTTACAAAACAAAACATACAAATAGCATATACACATAGATCCATTTAGGTGGAGCAACCGCCATGACTTTAAGTGAAAACTCAAAATGGATGAAGTTATACTCTTTTAGTAAAATGGTCTACTGCATTTTAGGAATGAATATAAACATGACAATAGAAAATTTCTCTTATTTTAATTAGAATTCTTATAGTTATTTATGATTTTAAGGAAAGGAAAGCATAAGGGGCCATTTTTTTGAGTTTTCTTTTGAAAGCACAGACTTTTTTTGTGCTTTATTTGAAAAGAATTATATATAAGATAAAGTAACTGATTTTATTTCTCTTTCATTATATAATGATTGAGGATATTTAATTATTTTTGTTGTCTAAATAGAATTTTTCTACAACAAAAAATAACCAAAGAAACCCCACAAAACAAAAACAAAAACAGCAAACAAACAGAATAACTCCAGAAATAGAAACAGAAAATCAGGTTGCTTTTTTTTTTTTTTTTCTGTGAGAGAGAGAGAGAGACAGGGAGAAAGGTCTTCCTTTTCTGTTGGTTCACCCCGCAAATGGCCGCCACGGCCAGCATGCTGCGCCTAAACGAAGCCAGGAGACAGGTGCTTCCTCCTGGTCTCCTTGTGGGTGCAGGGCCCAAGCACTTGGGCCATCCTCCACTGCACTTCCGGGCCACAGCAGAGAGCTGGAATGGAAGAGGAGCAACCGGGACAGAACTGGCACCCCAAACGGGACTAAAACCCAGGGGTGCAGGCGCTGCAGGCAGAGGATTAGCCAAGTGAGCCATGGCACCGGCCCAGAAAATCAGTTTTTAAAAAATTTCATCAACTTTTTGTTAAGTAGCTAACTTTTCTTCACAAATCACCAAAACCACACTAAGTCCACTAAGGATATTATCTAGCCAAATGCAATTTTGTTTTCTTTTTTTCAATTTGGTTAGCTTCATTGCTTTTGACCTCTCTGTTAACCACATTTTCTTTCTTTTTTTTAAGATTTATTTTTATTTATTTGAAAGAGTTACAGAGAGAGGTAGAGACAGAGGGTGAAGGTCTTCCATCCGCTGGTTCACTCCCCAGATGGCCTCAACAGCAAGAGCTGCACTGATCCAAAGTCAGGAGCCAAGAGCTTCTTCTGGGTCTCCCACGTGGGTGCAGGGGCCCAAGGACTTGGGCCATCTTCTACTGCTTTCCCAGGCCATAGCAGAGAGCTGGATCAGAAGAGGAACAGCCGGGTCTTGAACCGGCACCCATCTGGGATGTTGGCGCTTCAGGCCAGGGCTTTAACCCACTGCGCCACAGCGCCAGCCCCAAACCACATTTTCTTACCAGAATCTAGCCATCATTTGGTTCTAGCACACTGTTATCTTGTTCTTCTATTTCTCTATCTGTGGTATTCTTAATTTCTGGCCACCTCTTTTCTTTCTTCTTTATTTTAATTATGGACATCCTTTGGAGTTTAATTTTTGATCTTTTGATACTTCAGAAATTTCCCCTGTCAAAAAGTTTTAACTACCATTTATCAAACAAAATCTTAATTTTGGCCTCGATCATGGACTCTTGTTCCAAATAGCTGGCTTACTCTAAATAGTTTGCAGCTCTTCAACATGGCCTATTTATTTGCATGATTTTAGTTTGCAACTGGGCTGATATCTGAAACTGTTCTTAAATAAGCTTGTATTCTAAAGACCATTATCATCTCTAGGGCAGAGACGATTTGCAACTTCTTTTGTGTTTTTCCAAAACCCCCAAGAA
The DNA here is from genome assembly GCF_033115175.1 of Lepus europaeus. Taxonomy (NCBI): domain Eukaryota; kingdom Metazoa; phylum Chordata; class Mammalia; order Lagomorpha; family Leporidae; genus Lepus; species Lepus europaeus. Next base: position 79,839,741 of record NC_084850.1, read on the forward strand.
TGTGTTCTAAAAATAATAGACATTTAACAATGGTGTTGGAATACAGTCAGGTTGCTTGGTCTGAGTTTCACACTATCATTTCTAAGTTTAAACCACGTGAATAGCAGTAGCAATATAAAGATGAATAAGATACAGTAATACATAGAGCTCACTGCGAATGGGAGACAGATATGTAAAGAAATCCAACTGACTTGGTAATAGTCATAATGGAAATACAAGATATAGAGATAACTCATAAAAAGTAGTGAATGCCTATCAGGAAATGAGGAGGTAAGAATCAAGTATCTTATAGTATTTTTGTAGCTGAGGAAAGTAAAATATTCATTTGATAGGCAGTAGGGTGGAAAGAAGTGCAAACGAAGGCCTGGATAATCCATGTCTGAATAATTGAGAACTCCTTGTAATATATTTTCTGACATGAAGTAGTACTGGAGACTGATGACAAAGCTTCTCTCTCAGAGCTGATGTGAAATATGTCAGTATTTGGGAGGTGATTTTTTTCCTTTGGCAAATGTGTTTCAGCTGAGACTCATTGAGTAAAATAAATCGAGATGAAAACTCAAAATGGAAAAAGGAAATTAATTTTTTACTAATTTTATTTCACAGAGCTCATCTTTGCGTACATTAAAAAATATCAGTAATCGTTTTGTGCCTGAAGTCAGCTTTTCTAGCATTACAGGCTAATGTGAACCTCCTGGCAAATGTAGTACTACTTAGCTTTAGGAAAACTAACTCCTGTTACCACAGCACTCTTTGAAGTTTTAACTTAAATGGAAATGTGAGGATTACTGAAATTGTGCATATATTGGTAGTTGTTTCAAAAGGCAAATAGAAAAAAGAATCTATGCATATGATCCTCATTTTTGGTAAATCTGAAATACATAAAGGAAGAAAAGCTGTACAAGAAAGAAATTATAACTACAAAACCAAAGGTGGGCTTGATGCTTAGAGAGCAGAGACTTTTTTATTATTAATTTTTTTGCCAGCAAAAAGACTTTAAAGATTTTCTAGGGTTGCTAGGCTTAAAAATGACAGCTCTGCCTTTAGACATTTAATTGCTGCTTGGGGATAATTACTTGTACAAATAAAATTTCTGTGACACTTGGCAAGTCTTTGCTGCCATCTGTTGGCTTTTGGAAAAACCTACAAGCTGCCTTCTCAGGAAAAAGAGAAAATGAAGCTTTGAGAGAACTGAATGGAATTTCAGAGATCATTCAGTTAAACACCTGGCCTCTACTTTCCAAATCAGTAACATTTAAATATTTTTTTAAAAAAAGCACAGTTGTGTTGTGTAAGCAATTTCTGCACTTTCAAATATGGTTAATGGTACTGGCATCCATTTTAAAATGAAAAAATTCAGGCAAATAAATGAAAGGCTAAGTCATAATGTTTTCTTTTTTCTCAAAATTTAACAGCTCTCAAACACATTCAAATCAACCCCTAATATTGTACAAAACAAGCAGGCCATACTTTTAACAGGATCTATCTATTGTTGCTGCGGTAGTTATCATGAGGGTAAAACAAAGGAAGTCAGCAATACTTTCCTACTCTGCATATAGTAAGAGAAAGGCATGATTGTTCCCTTCACAAATTGATCTCTGTGCTAATTTCCTTTTCTTCCTGTACCCTGCTTGCTTGCATTATCACCATGAATAAAATAAGAAAGTCTGTGTTGGTGTTTTGGGCATATTGAATATCTTCCAAAGACAATCAGAGCTCAGAGGGCTAGCAGTAAGGGACTTTCTTGGTGGCCTCATCATTCCCTGGCTGAATTTGGAATTTTAAGCACAAACTCACCATTCCTCATTTCTTCCATCCCTCTCCCACAGCTCTCTCCTTCTGAACACTGAAATTTATAATTAAAGCCATGCTTTGAGCTTTCTAATCTTTTTTTCTGAAAAAATTATTTCAACTGATAAATTTATCAAGTGAAGGTTTTTCCTATAAACATCCTTCTCAGAAATAAACATACTATAGAAATCCTACACAAATTGAAAATCTGAGCTACCTCCAATATATGTGCAAATGTAACTAGAAAACAAACATAAGCTTCTGCATCATTATCCCTATTTTAGAGCTTCTGAACAAAATGAAACCGTATGTAGGTAAATGACTTTCAGACCAGACATCCTGTTTCTCCTACTGTACTTGTTGTATGGATCCTTCACATAATCGCTGAGAAAATATTATAGCCATTTAGAGCAGTAAACTCTTCTGATGCTTGCACCATGATTGTACTAAGAGGAGGTTGTAAGAAATATTCACATGCAGATAAACCAATTGGTATGCCAAGTTTTTGCTCAGAATTGGACTGTTGTATTTTATTCCTAATTGTTTTTTTCACCTTGAAGACATAGAAAAAAATTCTGGGTGACAAATACTGGTTGTATACTGTGAGATGTATTAGTGAAGTAATTTCATTCCCTAAAAGCATACTTGCTTCATTTATATTATTCACCTATTGGATTTAAATATGCCTTCATTTTAATTTACAGTGGTTTTGACAGATAAGCAGAAGTGAGATACATAAAGGAAGAAAAGCTGATAGATGGCAGGACCCAGCATAGCAGTGATTTTGCAGCACAAAGAATTTCACAAATATCAAACAGATGATTACAAGTCGCTGAATAAGTGTAAGTTAAAATAATGGTGTTTTTAAAACCATGAGTTGTAGAAATATGTTTAGATAAATGTCTGAGGCAGAAACTCGTAGAAAAAAATAAAATTTCACCTACCCTTAAACATTTTGTTTTCATTAGTTCCCAATGATATAATCACAGAGAATAGATAATAGCAAAGAATACTACTGGCCTAATAATGAAGCGTGTTAGGCAATTGATTCAACTTAATCTCAGGGCCATTAATATTATACCATTTACTGCATTCACTACATAGGAAAGAAGAACTGAGAATCTTGCAGTCATTTGTTCAAAAGATTTATAGCTATGTGAGACAATTGGAATAGTAAGAAGTTTTTGTTTTTCCTGAAGACATTAAAATATACATTATAAAAATAATTTCCATATGTTCTCTTGCTTAAAGGAATAGATAATCTCCAAGATGCAGAAACATAGTAAGTATATAAACATATATTCATGAATAGCTCTAAGTGTTCCATTGGAAACTCAAGAAAACGCCTCCTTTGTAAAAAGGAAAGTTTTTGGTGTTTTTTAATTGTTGTAAAGTAAAATAATGAATTACCTGTTTCAACTCATTACATGAGAACAATACTACAGAAGAATTTATAATTTTTCATTTTTTCCATGTGTTTATCCATGTTGTCATACGTTTGTTGAACTTAGGCTATGTGTAAAATGCCCATGTATATAAATGCATATATAAAAATGTATGTCCACATATATCCATATAGACATATAGTTCCTTAGGAGAGTTATAAAAATTTTTTGTTGATTAAAAGTTTTAGAGCCAGTGCTGTGGTGTGGGAGGTTAAGCCACAGCCTGCAATGCCGGCAACCCATATGGGTACCAATTCATGTGCCTGCTGCTCCACTTCTGACCCAGCTCCCTGCTAATGCACCTGAGAAAGCAGCAGAAGATGGCCAAAGTGCTGAGACCCCTGCCACTCACAAGAGAGACCTGGATGAAACTGGTAGCTCCTACTTTCAGCCTGGCCCACCCCCGGCCATTGCAGCCATTTGGAGAGTGAACTAGCTGATAGATGACCTCTCTTTCTGTCTCTCCCTCTCTGTCACTCTGTAACTCTTTGTAACTCTGCCTTTCAAATAAATAATAAATAAATCTTTGAAAAGTAAAAATAAATTAAAAAGTTCAACTACAGGGTCAAGTGTCATGAATCATGTAGCAGGCTAAGCCATTACATGGTATGCCTGCATTTCAGATTGGAGTGCTCATTCAAGTCCTGGCTGCTCCACTTCCAACCCAGATACCTGGAAAGGCAGCAGAATATGACTTAAGTACTAGAATTCCTGCCACCCTTGTGAGTGACCCAAATGGAGTTCCTTCTCTCTCTCTTTCTCTCTCTCTCTCTCTTTCTCTCTCTCTCTCTCCCCCCACCTCCATTCCTCCCTCTCTTTCTCTCACTCTGTCTTTTAAACAGATTTTTTAAAGTTCAATTACAAAAAATATCTGGTTATTTTAAAATAACTAGAACAACAAATTTATGAAATAAAAAATGCGCACAGTGATCTATCACCTTCCTTCCTTTCCTTTTCAGAAGTAATTGCTCTTTGTGGTATGGTTTAGTATGTCCCTTCACATGTCTGTTCCTCCCTGTCTGTGTCTCTGTCTATCTCTTTTTCATTCTCTCACTCTTTCATTAATTAGGGGATCTCTCTCTCTCTCTCTCTCTCTCTCTCTCTCTCTCTCTGTGTGTGTGTGTGTGTGAACGCGCTTATGAGAAATACATGTATATAATTTGGCACTGTGGTGATGGGAGGAGTATCTTAAACACTTTTGGGTTGAAGGATTAAGGTTACTTATGCTGATTGGTGTCTGAATTGCACCACAGCACATTCTATGTTATACCATTAACAACGTTCCACAAGAGCCATCTATCACCTCATCCCTATCCCCATGTGCACTACTCTATCCAGGGATAGCACTATCACATCACACTACCCCAACTTAGCAAGCACAATGTTCTACACATTAAAATCACTCAATGTTTGCTTAATAAAGAAATGAATCAATCAATGTTATTGACTACAATGAAACCTGTCAACACATTGAAATGTGCCATACTGTAATTTCATTTTGGAGAATTTGGAATAATTGATTCAAATCAAAAGCACATCTTAAAAGCTTAATATTCTTTGATTCTGTCAATATTCTATTAATCTTCCATATGATCTTTTCTACCACAGTTATGAAATGCTGGAGGCCATTGTAGGGTATTAAGGCACCATTATGAGCACCTTTGCTATTGGTTTTCAATGTGCTCTTGGTATGTCCTTAGTGCTTTGTTATCAGAGGAACAAATTGTTCATGTTTTAAAACAGGGCCATAAACATTATTATTAGGCAGTTAACATTAATCACTCTGAATATTTTATCATCTATTAAAATATATGAGAATTATATTCTGAAGAAAATATCAACAATCAAAACATTGACCTTTTCAATGTCTGATATAGCACATCCATTCCAGCTCTTCTGGAGTGCCTACTCTGAATAACCTACAGGGAGCAGGTGAAATGGCCAGTCATTCAAAATGCAAAATATTTGAAAGGTCAACGATGAAAACAGTCAATTAATGCTGGACCATAAATTGTCATGAGCAGAGAGCACTAGTTTTCAGGAAAGAATTCATCCTCAGTCACTTTAATGAGAACAAAAAATGGCAGAGATGTAACCTATTTCGATTTCATGTGACGCCTACAGCTTTGTGGACTGCCTCAGGTAGGACTGGATCTATTATAGACATTATTCTATTTCTGATGAGTATTGATGTTTTAGACCTAGATTTGTGTGTGACATTTTTATTTTCCTTCTTTTCTATCACATCACTTTTGATTAATGACATCACATCATTTCAGTAAGAATGTTTAGCATTCTATGCATGTTGATTTTTTAAATATCTGGCTAATAAACTATTATAATATTTACCACATTTCATGGATGAAATCAGACACAAAAACATGAAATCAGAAAATCCAAGGCCTTCTGTAAGTGTATACTCTGTTTAAAAACAGTTTCTTCTACTTGGATTGCTCTGTTTTCTTCAGACGACAGTCTCATTCACCTATGAAGTATATTTCAGTTTCTTTCTTTCATGTTACTAATAGCTAGGTATACTCAAATTAGAGAATGTTAAGGGAAACATGCATATTATTTACAAAATTTTGTAACTGAAGTAAATAACATAATGGACAATCTATTTACAACTGAATGGTCAGTTTCCTTATAGTTCCCATGGTAAATTATGTTAAGAGTGTTTAGATGAGATATCCAAATCTGAAATAATGAATTATGATATGTATGGCCTCTTTTTAATCCACTAAATTATTCAGAGTATTATACACAAAAGTAACAAAAGCCAGTGATTATGAAACCAATCATGAACCTTGTATTCTGTGGATCGAGAATCTAGAGAATATATAAACCTACAAAGCTCTCTTGCATATCCACTTAGCACTTGACCTAATTTGAGAACTACTTCCCTTTTCCCATGGTCTTTTCCTGAGTCTCAGTTGACTTTCTAGAGGTAGGATGAAAGGAGAAAATAAGGCATGCTTTTCTTTCCTAATATTTAGAAGAAGCTCTTCATTTCATGCTTCCTTTCACTGGATCCAACTTTGGCCTCCTAATTTAATCAAGGACAGGGCTATTATCTCTAAAGCTGTATCTGACTACATGAGCCATATCAAGATGAAGAGTGGAAAGGAAGAAAACAATAAAAAAAGAAGAAAAAATCAGGACAGGAAAACATCCCCTGTCTAATCTGTTGACAATATATGTTCTTTTTCCAATAAAAGTGGTGTTGTCTTATTAGGTGACACTCTTAAGTGTTTTGGAGCATTAAGTTACTTTTTCGTTTTGGGCAACACTGCTATTTTTTCCTTGCTAACAGAACTATAATTACTGAGGGTGGGAAGTGGGATGGCATGGTGCCTGGAAAGGGAGATACTAAATTTACCAGAACCCCTTGCTACTGAGCATGCTATATCACTCTGTTCTGGCCAGTAAGATGTAAATAGAATTGTACTCTGTGAGGCTTCCAGGATAAATCTTTTCCTGATAAATTCGAAAACTCAGTTGTAATAAGTGTTTTCCCCTTTGCCTTTCCGCTTTTTTCCTGTTTTCAATAAACAAATTACAAAAAAAAAAAAAAAAAGAACTTGGCATAGTGGGCCATATACCTAGCCTTAGACTGCTAAGTAATGGATTTCATTTCACATGAGAGAAGTAAATTTTAATATATTTAAGACATTATTTGTCAGGTCTTCTATAAGTACCAATTAAAACTAATTCTTGTAATTTGATGTTATCAGGTTGTAGATTTAGGTCTTTAATACATTTTGAATGGATTTTCGTGCAAGGTGTAAAGTAGGGGTCCTGCTGTGGAAATCCAGTTTTCCCAGCAAAATTTATTGAATAGACTGTCCTTGCTCCAGGGATTGGTTTTGGCCCCTTGGTCAAATATAAGTTGGTTGTAGATGTTTGGATTGATTTCTGGTGTTTCTATCCTGTTCCATTGGTCTATCCATCTGTTTTTTACCAGTACCAGGCTGTTTTGATTATAAGTGCCCTGTAGTATGTCTTGAAAAATGGTATTGTGAGGCCTCTGGCTTTGTTTTGTTATATAAGATTGCTTTAACTATTCAAGGTCTCCTGTGTTTCCATATGAATTTCAGCATCATTTTTCTAGTCTGAGAAGAATGACTTTGGTATTTTGATTGGTATCGCATTGAATCTGTAAATTGCTCTTGGAAGACTGGACATTTTCATGATATTGATTCTTCCAATCCATGAACATGGAAGATGTTTCCATTTTCTTCTTTTTTTATTTCTTTAGTGTTTTTTAATTCTCATCATAGAGATCTTTGACATCTTTGGTTAAATTTATCCCAAGGTATTTGTTTTTTATGTAGCTATGGTGAATGGGATCAATCTTAGAAGTACTTTTTCAGCTGTAGCGTTGTCTACGTATACAAAGGATGTTGATTTTGTGTATTGATTTTATATCCTGCCTCTTTACCCAACTCTTCTGAGTTACAACAGTCTTGGTGGAGTCTTTTGGATCCCCTATATAAAGAATCCTGTCATCTGAAAATGGTGGATAACTTGACTTCCTCATTCCCAGTTTGAATCCCTTTGATTTTTTGTTGTCTATTGGCTCTGGCTAAAACTTCCAGGACTATATTGAATAGCAATGATGACAGTGAGCATTTTTCTGTGGTTCTGGATCTCAGTGGGAATGCTTTCAACTTTTCCCCATTCAATAGGCTATGGGTTTGTCATAAATTGCCTTGATTTTGTTAAGGAATGTTCCTTCTATACTCAATTTACTTAAGATTTTATCATGAAACAATGTTGTATTTTATCAAATGCTTTCTCTGCAAGACATTGGCACAGGCAAAGAGTTCTTGGAGACAACCCCCAAGGCACAGGCAATCAAAGCCAAAATCAACAAATGGGATTACATCAAATTGAGAAGCTTCTACAGTGCAAAAGAAACAGTTGGGAAAGTAAAGAGGCAACCAACAGAATGGGATAAATTATTTGCAAACCATGCAACTGATAGAAGAATAATAACTAGAATATATAAAATGACCAAGAAATTCCACAACAAAACAAACAACCCAGTTATGAAATGGGCCAAGAACTTAAACAGACATTTTTTGAAAGAGAAAATCTAAATGGCTAACAGACACAAAAGAATGCTCAGGATCAGTAGCCATCAAGGAAATGCAAATCAAAACCACAATGAGGTTTCACCTCACCCCAGTTAGAATGGATTTCATACAGAAATCAACAAATAACAAATGCTGGCAAGTATGTGGGGAAAAAGGTACCCTAATCCACTGTTGGTGGGAACTGGTAAAACCACTATGGTAAAATCAGTATGGAGATACCTCAGAAATCTGAATATAGTCCTACCATATGACTCAGCCATTCCACTCCTGGGAATTTACCCAAAGGAAAAGAAATCAGCAAATAAAATAATTATCTGGACCATCATGCTTATTGCAGCTCAATTCACAATAGCTAAGACATGGAATCAACCTAAATGCCCATCAACTGAAGACTGGATAAAGAAATTATAGAATATGTACTCTATGGAATACTACACAGTGGTAAAAAAAATGAAATCCAGTAATTTGCAGCAAAATGGATGAATCTGGACATAATACTTAGTGAAATAAGCCATTCCCAAGGGACAAATACCATCTATTCTCCCTGATTTGTGATAACTAATAGAGCACCTAAAAGACAATCTGTAGAAGTGAAATTGACACTTTGAGAAGCAATGACTTGAACAGCCCTTTTTTGTTGTTGTTGCTGTTTTCTTTCTTTTTTTTTTTCTTAACAGAGAATGGGACTGGGAATGGGAGAGGGAGGTGGAGGTTGGGTGGGAAGGCAGGTATGATGGGAACAATCAGCATATTACTAAATTGTATGTATGAAATTTGTGGGGCCTGCACTGTAGTGCAGTGGGTTAAAGCTCTGGCCAGAAGCACCGGCATCCCATAGGGGAGCCGGTTCTAGTCCTGGCTGCTTCTCTTCTGATCTCTGTTATGGCCTGGGATAGCAATGGAGGATGACCCAAGTCCTTGGGCCCCTGCACATATGTGGGAGACCCGAAAGAGGCTCCTGGCTCCTGGCTTCGGATCGGCGCAGCTCCAGCTGTTGCAGCCATCTGGGGAGTGAACCAGCGGATGGAAGACCTCTCTCTGTCTCTACCTCTCTCTGTAACTCTGTCTTTCAAATAAACAAAATAAATCTTTAAAAAAAGAAATTTTTACACATTAAATAAATGGTTTCTTTGAGAAAAAAAATAATTCTTACCAGAACAACCTGTTATTGGGGAGAAAGAAAGGTGGGTAGGAAGGAGTAAAGGGAGGCAGAGAGGAGTGGGAGAGCTATAGATAGCAAGAGGATATGAAAGAGGAATTGAGACAAAGGACAAAAGAGAGGGAGAGAGGGGCCGGCACTGTGGCATAACGGGTAAAGCTGCTGCCTGCAGTGCTGGCATCCCATATGGGTGCCGGTTCGATTTCCAGCTTCTCCACTTCTGATACAGCTCTTTGCTATGGCCTGGGAAGGTAGTAGAAGATGGCCCAAGTGCTTGGGCCTCTGCACCCACTCCTGGCTCCAGAAAGCTCCTGGCTCCAGACTTCAAATCGGCGCAGCTCCAGCTGTTGTGACCATATGGAGAGTGAACCAGCAGATGAAAGACCTCTCTGTCTCTCTCTTTCTGCCTTTGCCTCGCTGTAATTCTTTCAAGTAAACAAATAAAATTTAAAAAAAAGAAAGAGAAGGAGAGAGAGCAAACAGAAGAGAGAAAAAGAAAAAAAAAATTGAATTTCTGTTTGTGTATAGATAAGAGGAGATCCTTGATTGTCACACTGAGATAATACATAATTAAAAATGAATTTATAATACTATAATGAGTGTGATATAATTGACACAAACAGAAGATGTATAATCATTGGCATTTTTAAGTATTGGGAAAATTCTTTTCCTAATGAAAGTAAAGTGGCTGACTGAAGGTTATCGGGTGGGCAACCTTTTTCCTGAAGAAGGATCATTGGATATGTATAACATCATTCACGTGGCATACAAAATTATCAACTTACAAATTAGCCTGCTATAGACTTATTGGATTTTGAGTTCCATCTGTAGTTGCCTTGGATGAGCCAGACCAAGTGATTTCACTGGCCTTATATAACCCAGTGGACTAGACATTCTCCACCCATCAGACAAAACAGTGTATTAAGTGTGGCAGCAATATTGGGCAAAGGATGCAGTCATTTAGATGAAATAAAAACAAAGAAGATTATAAACATGCCAATTACTTCAAGTTCTAATAATAGTGAGTTCAGATTAATTCAAAGTTTATTCAAATGAGTAAAATAGTGTGAAGAGGAATGAATATATTTTGTACATGGAAGATTTCCCAAGTTATCAATTATGCCAATATAGCATTTATCCCAGAGGGAGAATTTTATGAGAATACCTGGCCTAGACTAAGGGAAATAAACAGAAGTCATATTGGTGAAATCTGAATCTTGACGTGCATATGTCATTTACTCATGTTTATTCTTTGTTCTGTGTATAAAGAGGAAATTCTGAAGCACTTGAGGAACTTTTATTTCTATAATGTTTGGAAAAACCAACTGCAATTTTCCTTTGCTTTACACCTTAGGATAATCCTCTAAATTAGGCTTTTCTTGTTTGTGGCTTATAGTTTTCTTGTTTCTGCTAAGTGAACCAGATTACCTGAAAAAGAATTTTGTTATTTTGTGTGTATGAATATTAAAGAATTCATGAAGCAAATTCATCTTCTCACTGTGGAAAGGTGTTTTAGCTTTGTCAAGTTATAGGCCTACTAGCTTAGGTTTGAATAAGGCTAGGAATCTCAAACTGCCATGCTTAGTCTGCCTACATTCAGCTCCAAAGACCATTCCAGAAACTTGATTGATTGTCAATGACTTTAGGAAAGGTTATAATTTCTTCTTCACTGAGGACTCTGAAGACAAGGATTAAGTGTTGTCTTCCTGGGATTATAAAACAGTGATGCTACATTGTAGAAACCAAAAAGACTAAACCATCTATTTTAGGAATCCTTCTAAGTTAATGTGATTTTGTGATTATGAGTGTGATAATTGTGTCTTATGGTTCATTCTTTATAAAATAAAGAAATATAAACTTTATTAAAAATCACTTACTAAGACAGGCATTTGATACAGTGATTAAGATAATGCTTGGGATGCCCACATCCCATGTTGGAATTCCTGGGATTGAGTTCTGGCTGCACTTCTTTTGTTTTGAGGTTTATTTTATTTGTTTGAAAGGCAGAGAGAGAGAGAGAGAGAGAGAGAGAGGAGGGACAGAGAGAGGAGGGACAGAGAGAGGTAATTCTTCTCTTGGTTCACTCCCCAAATGGCCGCTACAGCTGGGGTGGCCAGGCTGAAGCCAGGATGGCACCACTTCTGATTTTTTCTTCCTGTGAATGCATATCCTGAGAGGCAACAGATGATGGCTGAAGTATTTGGGTCCCTGTCATCCTCCATGCAGGAGACTTTCAGTGAATTTGGGGCTCCTCTCTTCAGTCTAGTCCATCCCTAGCTGTTGTAAACATTTGGGAAATGAAAGAGCAAATGGAACCTATCTCTGTATTTCTTTTTCTCTATCTTTCAAATATGTAAAACATAAGAAGTCACTTACTAAGAACAGGGAAGGAATAGAAATCTAATAGTGAGAGATACTGCTATGTATTTTTCAATTTAGAGTAATCAGAAAGGAAACTATATGAGCTTATAACTGGGAAGTTCAGGGGGTTAACTGCTGTCAGGTATAACAGGTTCCAGGGTTTCACACAATGCCAATAGTAATCTATCATTTTTGTTCTCTTCATATACCAGATTTACCCATAGTCAGAATTCTCTATGATGTAAGCAAAGATGTTGACATGAAACTCTAAGTTTGTCATTTTTCTTGTTAAAAATTCAAATGTGAGAAAATTCCTCTTTCGCAATAAATCCCAGAAAAGTCCTAGTGAGGGCTTACATTGACATAGCTTAGCTAATGGGCCTATCACAGAACCAGAGGAATATGCTACCCACAGTTTTAGGCCTTGGCCATTATCTTAGGTCCATAATTTGGGTTTGAATGAGGCTCAAAATTCTGGAAAGAGTGGTGTCAGCCTACTTGATCTATATTAATTCTGACAGTTGCTTCTCAGGGTGCTGCTTCAGAGCGCTATTACTAAAATCAATGAAGAGCGGAGGCCAAGCAGGCAAAGTCAACAGATGTTCATGATATGCTACAATGCAACATAGTAAGTACAATTAAAAAGGCAAAATCAGTATAGGTGAGGAACATGCAAATACATGCATGCTTGTTTAACTTGCCCTACGTGATTTTTCATTTCAAAAAGTAAAATCTAATTTCTCATATGCGTGTGTCTGTGAACAAGTATTTAAGATTTTTTTTAAATTTAGTATATTGAGGCTTAAAATTACTGTACTGAATAATATGCTTCATTTTTTTTTTAAACAGGCTTACCAACAAAACATTTAATACACACGCAGAGAAAAAAATACAGCCATGGTAGGCTCAGGGACTGATCATATGACTTTTGCTTTATATTAAATGTGCTATGTTTCATTTTCATATGCTGTTTCTTCTTCAAGTTTTTAAATCAGGCTTTTAGAATGAGCTAAATAATAAAGGCTAGGGAAAATGTAGGATGAAGTTTCACAGTAAAAGCACAGCATATGCACTAATCTAATCCAACTCATAAACAGTAGTGAATATGGCTTATAAACCATGATAATTATGAGTTCAGAGTTCAGTGTTGAGGCATAGCCAGTAAAACTGCCTCCTGATACACTATCATCCCATATGGGCAGCTGTTCGTGTCCTGACTGTTCCACTTCCAATCCAACTCCTTGCTAATGGCTGGGGGAAACAGCAGAAGATGTCTTAAAAGTTTGGGCCCCCACCATCCACATTGAAAACATCGATGAAGCTCCTTGCTCCTGGCTTAACCCTGGCCCAGTGCTGACCATTGTGGCCATTTGGGGAGTGAACCAGCAGGTGGACGATCTCTCTTTGTCCTTGCCTCTCCCTCTCTGTAATTTTTACTTTAAATGATAAATAAATCTTTATAAAATAAAAAAAAATAGGGAGAAAGTTATGGCACTTTTTCTCAAACAAGCTAAGTGTTCTGATTAATTTTCAGCCTAAGGATACTGAACAACCCTGCAAGAATGAATACAATTTATTAAAGTACCTTAGTAATCGGAACAATTGAATGATAATTCCAAATAATATTATATCTACTAATATAACTTAGCTATGAACTCATACCTAGTATTTTTTTGTAAATCTTTCAGAAAATTTTCCAAATCTTGTTACTTTTAAGTCTTCTGTCAATACTCTGCTCTGATCTTCTGGAGTTAACTTTATATCAGAAAGTGATCTTAATAAATTGGTCTGTGTTTTGATTTTTTTTCAAAAATTCTATGATAAAGACCAATGGATATTCTTGATGAGAAAAATTTATTTGCTGACTTACCTCACGGCAGGGTCAAAACGAGTGTGATTAGAAATAAGCAAATACACAATGCATAAAATTATCTATGTATCTTGAAGTGTATAAAATAACCAGGTGATACATTTTTATATTTTCCACTTTTATTTTATCAATACATAGAGATCTTTACTGTACGGATAATAGTCAATTCTCTGATGCTAGAGTATCAGTATAACCTTAAAGAGTAAGACCAGATTGTAATCAAAATCAACTGTGCATAACAAATTTAGGACTGCTTGAGATATCAAGAGATAGAACCCATCCTCACTGTACAGACACAGAAAAATAAGTATTGTAGTTTGATGAGGAGCCTGGGTTTCAGAACCAAATAGTGTTGAGTTTTAATATGAATTTCAGTGTTTTACTTAGTAGTTGTCCTTAGTTAAGTGTCTTTACTTCTCTAAACTCTAGGGTTTCCCCTAAGTGGGAATATAACCCTAATTTTGTAGTTAGGATTACATAAGAATCTCTGTTTTAAAAACTGGCACACTTCAGTCACTCAGTAAATGACAGTTATTTAATTGTCAATTGAAATGTTTCTAAATGCCCAATATTTATTATGTGCTGCAATGGTCAGCATCAATAAGGTTAGGTCAGTCAGGGGACGGATAGGCTCATTTATGCTGTATTAGGACCAAGGGAAGACTTTCAAATATTTTCTACATATCTTAGATGAGGCTTTTTCATGCCATGGAAAGAAATACTGACAAGAGGTAAATGTCAGTGTCCTTGAAGAAAGGTGGGTGACTTGTTTAGCCTTTGGAGCATGATATCAATTTGACTGTTTGCTACATGAAAGATAAGACACATAACTGTATCAAACTTCAAATATGATGCTGTCAGGTGAACCCTGAGAATCTACAGAATTGCAGCTAAGATTTAAAAACTATGTATATCTATCACCAATGCACCATCGCATTATGCTTCCAGGATCCCTAAGAGTTGCATAAACATTAAGCCCTGTCTGCTTCATTTTCTTCACAGAGAGTCAGGTACACAAGGAGGTTAAGTGATTTGCCCACGGCATTGTGTTGTGCCAGAAACAGAACTGGGAATTGAACCAGAAGTCAGGCTCCCAGGTAATGTAAACCTAGATGAGAAAAGTCTTTTTGTTTTTGCTGGGTTTCTCGCTTATCTTGATTCTCTTTACACTAACACATCAACTACACTCCCTCCATTTATGATCTGGCTTAGTGTGTGTATGGCTGTACTAAATCACTGGTGTTTGTTTTAGATGAGAAACTATGAAAAAGTAGGGACTACATTCATACATACAACAAAGAGGAATGGAATCAACAGTCAGCTCTCCAATAAGTCAATGTCTCTTTTATAATCTGACAAAACCTGTAATAAATATGGCTAGAAAATCATAATATGAGGGAGGATGGAAGTTTTCCTTCAATAATTGTTTTTGCACTTACCTTTTCAGAACTACTACTCTGAAGAGATATTAGAGATATCATGATGAACGAAGGATTTCTCTGTAGGAGCAGCAGAAAAGAGATTTGGGGTTTCTCTTGATTGTTAGTATTAAGAAAGAAAATTGTGGGGCTGGCTATTGCAGCCAATTGGAGAGTGAACCATCAGATGGAAGACCCCTCTCTCTCTGTCTCTCTCTCTCTCTCTCTCTCTCTCTCTCTCTCTCTCTGCATCTCCTTGCTGTGTAACTCTGACTTTCAAAAATAAATAAATAAATAAATCTTTTTTTAAAAATGAAAGAAAATTTTGGGGCTGATGTTGTGGTGCAGTGGGGTTAAGATACTGCCTGCAATGACAGCATCCTATATGAACACCATCTCGAAACCTTGCTGCACCACTTCTGATCAAGCTGCTTGCTAATGCACCTGGGAAGACAGCAGAAGATGGTCCATGTGGGAGACCAGGATGGAGCTCCTGTCTCCTGGTTTCCGCCTGATCCAGCTCTGGGCATTGCAGCCATTTAGGGAGTGAACCAGCAGATATTCATTCCATCTCTCTCTCCCCACCCCGTCTCTCTCTCTCTCTTTCTCCTTCCATCCCTCCCTCTCCCTCTCCCTCTTCCTCCCCAATTCTACCTTTAAGTAAAGAAATAAATCTTCAAAAAAGGAGTAATGTCTTCCTACCTGTAGTTGAGATATTTCACATTATACTATGCTGCAAGAAAGGTCTTCAAAAGCATCAAATATGGAATATGGGGTTTGATTAAGAAAGATATTATTTACGTTTAATAAATGGGCACCTGATCCCTTTGATTCTTAGACCTATCAGAGCCATCGGTTGTGAACTGAAATTAATCACTTGGACTAGTGAGATGGCATTGGTACATGCCACCTTGATGGGATTGTATTGGAATCCCCTGGTACATTTCTAACTCCATCATTTGCGGCAAGTCAGATTGTGCATGTCCCAAATTGTACATCTCCTCCCTCTCTTATTCCCACTCTTATATTTAACAGGGATCACTTTTCAGTTAAAATTTAAACACCTAAGAATAATTGTGTGTTAATTGCAGAGTTCAACCACTAGTACTAGAACAACAACAACAACAACAACAAATACTAAAAAGGATAAAGTATTACATTGTACATCTAGAGCCAGGACAAAAGCTGATCAGGTCATTGTTTCTTATATTGTCCATTTCACTTCAACAGGTTTCCCCTTTGGTGCTCAGTTGTCGCCAATCAGGGAAAACAAATGAGATTTGTCTCTTTGGGACTGGCTTAATTCACTCAGCATGATGTTTTCCAGATTCCTCCATCTTGTTGCAAATGACTGGGTTTCATTGTTTCTTACTGCTGTATAGTATTCTATGGAGTACATGTCCCATAATTTCTTTATCAAGTCTACTGTTGATGGGCATTTGGGTTGGTTCCAGGTCTTAGCTATAGTGAATTGAGCTGCAATAAACATTAATGTGCAGATGGCTTTTTTATTAGCCAAATTAATTTCCTTTGGGTAAATTCCAAGGAGTGGGATGACTGGGATCACACAAACAAGACAAGTGTCTGCTAATACTAACTGATAGAATCAAAAAGGGAGAGAAAGATCCAACATGGGAAGTGGGATACACAGCAGACTCATAGAATGGCAGGCGTCCTAAACAACACTCTGGCCTCAGAATCAGCCCTTAAGGCATTCAGATCTGGTTGAAGAGCCCATGAGAGTATTGTAGGCATGGAAAGCCAAGACACCATGGAAAAGAAAAAAAGAAGAAGAAACCTAAATGAAAGATCTCTGTGAGTGAGATCCCAGTGGAAAGAACGGGGCCATCAAAGAAGGAAGTACCTGTCTCTGAAGGGAGGAGAGAACTTCCACTTTGACTATGACCCTAGCGGAATAAGATCAAAGTCAGCGAACTCTAAAGGCTTCCATAGCCCTGGCAACTCATGACCAGAGCCTAGGGAGATTACTGACGCCATGAACAGGAGTGTCAAATTGTTAAGTCAGCAACAGGAGTCACTGTGTACTTACATCCCATGTGAGATCTGTCCTTAATGTGTTATCTAATGTGCAGTGATGCTATAACTAGTACTGAAACAGTATTTTTACACTTTGTGTTTCTGCGTGGGTACAAACTGATGTGATCTTTACTCAGTATATACTGAATTGATCTTCTGTATATAAAGATAATTGGAAATGAAAAAAAAAAAAACCCCTGGTGTTAAATTGGAAATGGCATAGAAAATTAATTAATTTCTTTTAAAAAAGTATTATGTAGGATCTCTGTCTTTAATGTGCTGTACACTCTTATTTAATGCTATAACTAGTGCTCCAACAGTATTTTTTTTTCACTATGTGTTGCTATATGGCGGCGAACTGTTGAAATCCTTACCTAATATATACTAAACTGATGTTCTGTATATAAAGAGAATTGAAAATGAATCATGATGTGATTGGAAGGGGAGAGGGAGCGGGAAAGGGGAGGGTTGCGGGTGGGAGGGAAGTTTTGGGAGGGGGAAGCCATTGTAACCCATAAGCAGTACTTTGGAAATTTATATTCATTAAATAAAAGTTTAATTTAAAAAAATAAAAAAAATAAAAAATAAATAAATGGGTACCTGAGCCAATGTGCCTTGTAACTTCTCAACATATAACTCTTGATATCACAGCTAACCTCCTAGGGAGATGGTATGCCCATTTTTTTAACATTATATATTTATTTATTTGAAAGCCAAGTGACAGAAAGGTAGACACACACACACACACACACTCACACAGTGGGGAGGAGAGAGAGAGAGAGAATCTCCCACTTGCTCACAACAGCCAGGGCTGTTTCCAGGCTGAATAAATGATCCAGCAACTCCACCTGAGTTTTTTATGTGGATGACAGAAACCCAAGCACTTGGGCCACTATCTACTGCTTCCCACACATTAGCAGAAAACTAGATTGGAAGCAGAGGGCTTGTGACTGAAATCAGCACTCTAATATGGGATGCAGGCATCCCAAGTAGCAACTTAATCCAGTGTTCCACAACATTTGCCCTGGTTATACCTATCTGAATATGCTGCTTTATCTTTCTACAGACTTATTTCTTATTTTCTTTTCAGACCACATAGAAGTAAAATGTACAATGCAAATGCTTATGTACCTTTCATTAAAATATTTTTGTTATTGTTGAAAAAGTTTCATAATAATAGAGAGACAAACATTTCATCTCTATGGACTCATGATTTAATAGACAAACTGTACCCTTTCAGCCACAGATTATACAAATTCCTACCATTATCTCTGCTGTTCCCTCTAGCCAGTGTCATTTGGGCATACATAAGTCAGAGATGGTAGAATGGTGTGCTGATACACTGATTTGGGAAAGGGAAGAGAAAGCCCTGGTTTTTTTAGAATTTGATGATTTCTTTCATGCTAATTTTCCCATCACAGCCAATTTAAGCTATGGATGAGACATTTTTGAACACAGAATTGTGATGAGATGTAGCCAATCAGCTCATGTAAGCTGGATTGAGTCAACTTTAGAACACTGTGGAAGGGAGGCCAAGAACATGGAATTACATGAACATAGACAGGGTGAGGTATTTAATCATTTAGTCAAACATGTACTCAGTACCTACTCTATAATTGGGATTCCAAGTGCTTATGGTATGAGAGATAGAAATGCACTGGAATTATGGAATTACTATAACATCTACTTTTTTTAGTTCATGTTATGTGTTGGGCAAAATGCTAAGCCATTTAGGTATATATCTTTATTCACAGCCTCCAGATAAAATGTGAATAATTGTCCTTGTTTTTTCATATGCGAAAACTGAGATTCGCTGATTTGTCTAGTGAGCAAGTGGCTAAGCCAGGATTCTAGCTCATGTCTCAGTGTCTTCAAGGCACTTTATGTTGTGCTAGGCCAACATGATCAGGGATTCATTGTCTAAGGAAACTCACAGTCTAGTTAAAACTGTAGACATAAAATACAATCATAATATAATGTGATAATGAGTTGCCCTAAGATGACAATTAATTAAATCTATTGGGAGTTAGGGGAAGCTTCCAAAAGGAAGTGACTTAAACCAATTCATAAGAGCTAGGAGGACTTAATTTGGTATATGTAGGCAGAGAGTGCATTTCTGGCAGAGGGAACAGCATATGCAAAGTCATGGAGTGATTGTAGGTTTTCTGAAAATTGAAAGTAGATTCATCATTCTTCATTCAACAAATATTTTTGTGTACCTACTATATTGCAGGAACTATTCTAGGCATTAAATAGACAGTAATAAATAAAACTTAAGAAAGTCACTATCCTCATAAAGCTTACATTGTGTTGGGACAGAGATCAAATTAAAATATATAGGTAAACATATATGTCATATGGCAACAAATATGGAGAAACAAAACAGGGAAGGAAGACAAGGTGTGTTGGGGTGGTAACATTGTTAAATGATGAAGGTTGGGAAGTCTGGGGATAGAATGAGAGAAGGGAGGTGCCCAGAATGCAAATTTTAAGGAAATACTCAGTTCCAGTTGCTGACCCTACACTTTCAGAACCCTGGAAGTGAATGCCTCCTCTCCTTACATTGTGTGTCCTGGGCACAATTGTGTGGTGCTGGTTTCTGGCAAGTGATATTTGAGCAAAGACTAGAAGTACACGAGGGAGCAAGCCATTCTGGCATCTGTGGAAAGCATCTCAGCAAGTTCAAAAGCTCTAGGGAAAAAACTCTTGTTGAGAGACAAAGAAAATGCAGGAGAGAGATGCAGGTGTGAACACCGGAAGACCTTGCTTTCCAACTGAGAATGTTGAATTTATCTTAAAGACAACAGAGGAGAATGTTTAATGAGTTCTAAATGGTGTAGACACATGGAAAATTCAGGCTTGAATCTAGGAAATATCGTTGTTGGGACATGGGGGATGTGAATGGTGAAGAGAGAACACATAAAAGATGTTTGGAATGAATAAGAAATTAGTCAATATAGAGGATATATACTATTGAGGGTATTAAAACTGGTTCAAAGTGAGGATAGATGAAGAACAAAGAAAACAAATTGACTTTCCTTAAAATATTTCAATGGTCAGCCTTAGTCCTCAAACATTTATACTGTGAAGAGAGGATACAATCTGCCAACAAGTGTCATATAGATGGTATGGAATATCCAAGGTAGCCACTCTGATGTTTAGCTAACAGGCTCTCATAGGAGATGCAAATATCTTGAGAAAAATCACATTACAATATGGGCTGTATTTCTTCTTATTTAGAATGAGAGATTAAATTTTTATTCAATATGGTCTACTGTCTTCCTACTACATATTCATCATTGGCAATGGACTACAGCAAGAAGGCAAATTAGAATATTTTAATGGAAAAAATAGAAGCTGTTGAATACATAAAAATTATAAAGTCTGACAGTAATAAAATACCACCTTTTGCATCTCTGTGAGTGCATGTGTGAAAATGAGCATAGTTTTGAGATCAAAAAAGCATATTTTACTCTTTCATTCCCTTCTCTAACTTTCTATCTTTTGATTCTGATGTTTTGTCATTTCACGTTATTTCTTGCTGTCTTGTTAGAAGTGATAGCAATACATGTAGGGCTATCTGCTGTGGTTTGGGAGCCATATATCAAAAACAATGTCTTAATGCTTACAAAATATTTTGTGGCATTAGATTAAAAATGAGATTGAAATGTACATCAAGAAATATTATGCTTTGCTTTGCGAAAATTTTATTGCAAATTATATTCTTGCCAGAATGTTAAAATAAACTGAATTTTAGTACTGTATTAGCAATCCTTAGATATAAGATGTAGAAGTTAATGCTGAAAAGGTTTATTGATTCATCTGATATGCTTCTTTTGGAAATTCAATTAAATAATACATGTAAAATGTTTAGCATACTATTTGATACATATTAAATATTCAGTAATTTTATGTTATCATTATTTGTGCTAATTCAACAAAGATTTCCCAATACTGATAGGCACCAGCGTCAGATATAACAGCCCTATGAAGGTAGGTGTTATTATCTCTATTCTACAAATGAGAAATTGAGTACATAAAAGTTACCAATCTGTTCTTATGTCACACAGCTAATTAGTGACAGACCAGGGATATTAGTTCAAGTTTATTATAATGAAACTCACTGCTAAAAGTACTGGAGTCAGTGGATTTGAGAACATGGGTGAAAGATTTTTTCTTAGAGAAATGAGACAAGGAGAAAGGATGGATGTGGATAAGTTTCATAGTTGAGATATAAATAAAATGTAAAAGGAAAAAAGTCTCAATTATTTAATATTCACTTTGATCAGACACTAGGTTAAGTTCCTTATGTAAACATTTATTTTAATACACAAAAGAATAAATATGATACAGATACTATCATCCCCATTTTGCAAATCAGGAAACAGACTAAATATGTTTGTCTTGACCAATGTCACATAGGTATTTAGTGGCAGAGTTGGATAAAAAAAATAAGATCAGTTTACTCTAGTAATTCATGTTGTCTTTACTTTCCTGAGGGCCATTCACTTCTTTATGAACCAGAAAGTAAAATCAGTTAAGTTGCTAAAAATTTCTAGCAAGGGGTGTGGTTTTGGACTTAAATTGCATTCCTTTAAATTCATATGCTGAAGTCCCTATTATTTTCAAATAGAAATGTATTTGGAGATAAGGCCTTTAATGTGCAACATGAGTTAAAATGAAATCATTATGTCGGTCCTTTTTAAATATGATTGATGTCCTTAGAAAAAGAGGAGTTTTGGATGCAGACATGTTCAAGCGGAGAAAGAACATTAAAATACAAGAAGACAGTCAAGTATAAGAAGAGAGGCCTCAGAAGAAACCAATCCTGCCAGCCCTTAGTGCTGGACTTCTGGGCTACAGGACTTGTTTAGTTATCCCTGTCTCGGGTACTCTCCTATGGCAGTTCGAGCAGACTGATACAACTCTCAAGAGTAACACCTTAGATTCTCTACTTGAGATAAATGGTTGATATTCACTTGTTTTTTAAAATAAACACATATGTATATGTATATGTAAAATCTTTTGGAAAAATTGAACATCATGGAAGGTGGTCCACTATCTCCTCAAAGCAAATATAAATATCTTACTGATTTTTTTCCAATTGGTTGTAGTACATTTTTTACTTACCTAAAATGTTTATCTCACTTTTCAAATAATATTTTTAAAGATTTATTTATTTATTTGAAGGAGTTACACAGAGAGAGAAGGAGAAGCAGATAGAGAGAGAGAGAGAAAGAGAAAGTCTTTCATCTGCTGGTTTACTCCCCAAGTGGCTGCAACTGCTGGAGTTGCACCGATCCAAAACCAGGAGCCAGGAGCTTCCTCAGGGTCTCCCATGTGCGTGTAGGGGCCCAAAGTCTTGGGCCATCTTCTACTGCTTTCCAAGGCTATAGCAGAGAGCTGGACTGGAAATGGAGCAGCTGGGTCTCGAACCACTGCCCAAATGGGATGCCGGCACTACATGCGGTGCCTTTACCCACTATGCCACAGTGCTAGACCCTCAAATAATATTTTAAATTTAGCATTTTATCCTGGTACTGAAAACTTCATAATCATATTTTAATGGCCTTGTTATAGCTTCTCATGTTTGTCATTTTTTTTAACTTAAATAGCTAACATTTTTACTACTCTGAATAATGTTTCATTATTTATATGGAATTAAGAGATTTATCCATTTACCCATTGGTATGCATTTATATGGATTAGGAAATTAAAAATTTGAATTATTGGAGCTGGCACTGTGGCATAGCAGGTAAATCTGTCTCCTGCAGCACCAGCATCCCATATGGGCACCTGATGCACTTCTGGCTGCTCCACTTCCAATCCAGCTCCCTGCTAATGAGTCTGAGAAAGCAGCAGAAAGATGACCCAAATCCTTGGTCCCCTGCACCCATGTGGGAGACCCATAAGAAGCTTCTGGCTCCTGGCTTTGGATGGACCCAGCTCCAGTCATTGTATCCATTTTGGGATTGACCAGTGGATGGGAGATCTCTCTCTCTCTCTGTAACTCTGTCTTTCAATTAAATAAACAAATCTCTTAAAAAAAATAAGAAGGTTGATGTTCCCAAGAGAAAATGTAGGGAAATAGGAAGATACTTCAAAGAGTTTATGGGAAAATGGACTTAAAACAAGTTTTCTTTGAAGCAAAAAATTGAAATATATATTTTTTTCATGATGTGCATTTTCTATTATCTGTTTGAAAAACCCTTATAATATGTATTGGGCACTTAATATGTGCCAAATTATATAAGGCCCTTTCACATATATTTCTCATTACTCATGGCTGGGAATCATTTTATATATGTTTTCTATTTTAACATTTGTATTTTAAAGGCAGAGAGAGAGAGATAAAGAAAGATAGAGAATGACAAACAGATACATAGTTTCCATCTGCTTGTTCAGTCTCCAAATACCAAGGACCTGAGGACTCAATCCAGATCTCCCACATTTGTAGCAGGGACACAAGTTCTTTTTTTAAAAAGATTTATTTATTTATTTGAAAGTCAGAGTTACATGTAGAGAGAAGGAGAGGCAGAGAGGGAGAGAGAGAGAGAGAGAGAAGTCTTCCATCCCCTGGTTCACTCCCCAGTTGGCCGTAATGGTCAGAGCTGCACCGATCTGGAGCCAGGAGCCAGGAGCTTTTTCCAGGTCTCCCACATGTGTGCAGGGGCCCAAGCACTTGGGCCATCTTCTACTGCTTTTCCCAGGCCATAGCAGAGAGCTGGAGTGGAAGTAGAGCAGCTGGTACTCCAACCGGTGCCCATACTGCAGGTGGAGGCTTTACCCGCTACACCACAGCGCAGGCCCCAGGGGACACAAATTCTTGAGCCATCACATGCTACCTTCAAAGTTCTACATCAGCAGGAACTGAAATCAGGAGCAGAGTCAAAGATGGAACCCTGACACTCCTATAAGGGGTGTAGGTATTGCAAACAGCATCTTAAACAGCTGCATCAAATGTCTGCCACCTCTATATACATTTTTAAAGATGGAAGGGAGACTCAGAAAGTTATGTATTCAAAGTTACGTAGCAAGTGAGTGGCAGAATAATAGGAAATCAAAAGGCACTATTCTATTGAACTGAGGAATAACTGTATTCCATCTTCACTGTGTGAATTTTTTACTTATTTTTCTTTGTTTGTTTTTCCTTATAAGGACAATAATTTATGTTGTAGGCAGTATGTCATTATTCCATTATTGTTTGACTATATCCTGCAAATACAAAAGCTTAATCCTCAGTATGCTCTGCTTTGAGGTTTGTATACTAAGAATTTTTTTTTTCTGATCAATAGAGGAAGAATCCTTATTGGACTTTTGAGAATGAAGCACTTCCAGCTGCTTCAGGACCTGTCAATAAATGACTGCAACAAATCTATGGGCAGGTGATACAAGAGGGACAGAGCAATGCCATGACTATACTCTGGCTGTTCAGGCTTTTTCCATCAAAAGATGGACTAATTTTAGACCACCAGTGTCTTTGCCTCATGAGCTCCCCCCCCAGCTCCAGAGTTAGTTGATGGTCTTCCTTTATCTTGGAAATTGAATTGTTCCGCATCCTTGCATTCCAATACTTAAAAAGTTTTTTCTTTGTGCTCTCATTGAATACTTTAGTGAAGCCTGGAAGATGATAGTTAAAGAGCTGATAATCTGATTATTATTAATAAAATTTATAAAGTAATCTAATTCCAAAATATTAAATGTTTGTTTCTTTTGAAATGTATGAAAGTGGGCATTTGGTGCATTTAAGACATCGCTTGGAACACCTGTATCCTGTATCAGAATGCTTAGGTTAAATCCTGGCTGAATCTCATTTCCAGCTTCCTGCTAATGCAGACTTGGGAGGCAGTGGTGATTCAATTTAGTTGGATCCGTTCTACCCATGTGGGAGACCCAGACTGAGGTTTGGCCTCCTGGTTTCAGTGTGGACCAACCCTAGCTGTTGTAGTATTTGGGGAGTAAACCAGTGGATGGAAGATTCTCTCTCTCTCTCTCTCTCTCTCTCTCTCTCTCTCTCTCTCTTTCTCATTCTCTATCCACCCCTCAGCTCTTTGTCTGACCTTCTAATAAATGAAAATAAATACATAAATAGTTAAGAATATATGCATTTTAAAAAACAGGGTGGTCTTTATATTGCCTATCTATTTATTCACCTTGGTCATAAAAGGAAAATTTGTAGCCATATTTGTAGCTAAGGCATATCAATAGCAGGAACAAGATGAATATCAGTACCTTCTGAGCTGAGTTACATGTGTATTTTTATAGTTTCTAATGGTAAAACACTGTACTCTGGTGGCTTTATGCATTTTTAAATTTTGATATTGTCTTAAAAATTTGCAAGGCAAAAGTCAGGTTGGAACAATCTAATAATATTTGAGATCTAACAAGAATAAGCCTAGGCCTATATATAAAGTTATAAGACAAGAATACATACATTGAGAAAACATAAAGGGATAGTATTTGTAGGAATTTTTGTGGCTATTTTCATAACATCTAACATCATCTTCTCGTTTTGACATTCTCCAATTTTACTACAGGATAATTTGCAAAACATTCATCTATGACATCGCCTGAGGCTAGAGCTCCATTTTCAAAGTAAAGATTCCTGAAGCAAGTAAAGTAGTGCATGGTAATTTCTATCTGCATATAAATTGTATGTATTTTCTGGAATAATTGCTCATTTTTCTTCGCATACTATGTGCTTCTTGAAATTATCTGTGAGTGCAAGATTTATATACATAAATACATTAAAGTGAGAACATTTAAGTAAAAATAGTGTCTTGTTATTTGGTCATTTTCTTGGACGAGAGGTGATTGGTGCACTTTTATGTTAAGTTGTTTCATTTTTATTGTAACTACTACAGATTTTAATCAAAATTGAGAAGTAGTTTGAGCACTTGAGAACAAAATACACTCAAATCTTCCACTAATTTAAATGTCTAAAACTGCTCCTCTCAATGGCTCTGAAATCAATTTGGTCCATGATTTCCAGAAACTGCACAAATGAAATGGAAACTGGATGATTTGTACCCTGTGTAACATGTACTGACTGAGGATGGCAAGAAGAAAGCTGGTAGAGAAAAATAATCTGATCTGCAAATCATACTTAAAGAAATTCAAGGAATTAATGTAAAATCTCCCATTACTGCTGAAAGTGTTGCAAGCCACTTTCTCTGGTCTATTCAACAGAAGTGCTTCAGAAAACTAAATTAGTTTGGTATAAGATGACATCAGTGAGATGTTACCAGAACAGTGCTCAGGGAATCATCATTATCTACTAACAGAAATCCATGGTTTCTAGAATACTGCCAAAGTGGTAAGCCTTGAATAAGAATATAGAGGGAAAACTGTACAAATATAATTAATTCCTGAATTATGTTTTCTTTCTTAGTGAGCACACCTACTCATGCAGTTCATGTGGACACACTACCAGAAATAGATGGCATAGTTTGAAAGATCCAATTTTAGAAGCAGTTGTTGAATGTAAGCTTGGTTCAGGTACCTGCCATATTAAATTTTTATCTAAGGAGTTTATAATTCATATATCCCCTCAGAGTTGGTAGTAGATAAAGTAATGATATTGTGTACTCTATTGTAATAACTCTATTTGCAATCACAAACTATTTTAAGTTATAAAGACATGGCCATTGTAGAATAATATACAGTATATAGATATATGTCAAGGAACAATTGAAAGTTAAGCTACCAAGGTGAATGATAAAGATTTGGAAAGGAACCTTTATGAATTTTTGTGCTTATATGAAAACATAAACAGAGTAATACACACAATAGTGTGTAGGATCCAAATACTCATTCATATGTAGGTGATTTTTTTCACTTAATGTAATATTGGATATTTAAGTAGTCTTGGTGTTGTAGCCTCACAAACTAGATTGGAATTAGCATCATTATTAAACATGTCCTTGTGCACTCTTACAAGAATAAAGAATCCAGGAATATATTGCTGAGTCAAAGGAAATACACATTTTCCATTATGATTGAAGCAGCTCAGTTGACATATCTCTATCTATCTATCTATCTATCTATCTATCTATCTATCTAAAACTAAGACTGTGTAAATGGGGGCTGGTGTTGTGGAATAGCAGGTTAATCTGCCCTGCTGTGATACTAGCATCCCATATGGGTGAAGATTCAAGTTCTGGCTGCTACACTTTTGATTCAGCTTTCTGCTAACACACCTGGGAAAGCAACAGAAGATGGCCCAAGTGCTTGGGCCCCTGTCACCCATGTGGGAGACTTGGATGGTGTTACAGACTTCTGGCTTCAGCTTGGGCTACCCTCAGCCATTGCAGCCATTTTGGGAGTGAACCAGTGGATGAAAGTGCTCTCTCACTCACTCTCTCTCTTTCTCTCTCTCTCTCTGTCTCTCCCTCTATTTTTAATTTTGCCTTTAAAATAAAAAATTTTTAAAATAGTGCATAAATGTACCCTTTTTTTCCACACTCTCCCCACAAACTGAAAATACCAATTTTGTTTTTTCTTCATTCTTACAGAATAAAATATTTCAACATATCTTTTTTAAAAAACATATTTGAAAAGCAGAGTTACAGAGAGGCAGAGGCAGAGAGAGTGTTAGTCGTCACAAAGCACACCGAACACCGGAGTAAGGGAAAGGATTTATTGGGGAAAGCCCAGCAGACTGGAGGGAAGGGGCGAAGAGGGAAAAGGAGAGTAAGAGAGAAAGAGGAGAGAGGAGAGGATAGATGGGAGGCTAGAGAGAGGAGAAGAGGAAGCTAGAGAGAGTGGAGAGAGAAGAGAGACAAGAGGAGGAGAGGAGAGCAGACGAGAGGAGCCAAGAGAGCAGGAGAGGAGAGCCAAGAGAGAGGAACCAAGAGAGCCACATGTTCAGGAACAAGTCCTTTCAAAACTTTGCCTGAGGGCGGGCAGGGAAGCAGGAGCAGTGAATCCCATTAGGATGGGGGTGGAGCTTGACAACAGAGGTTGGGCCATGTAGCCACCTGGCTTCCAGCAATGGCGGTAGGGGCTAGAGCTTAGGATGTAAATCAGGGTGTAGGTCGCACCATAGATAAAACTTTGCCAGTTTCCTAACAGAGAGAGAGAGAGAGAGTAAAAGAGAGAGAGTGTCTTCCATCAGCTGGTTCACTCCCCAAATGGCTGTAATGGCCAGAGCTGTGCAGATCTAAGCCAGAAGTCAGGAGCTTCTTCCAGGTCTCCTACATGGGTGCAGGGGCCCAAGGACTCGGCCCATCCTCCATTGTGTTCCCAGGCCATCAGTAGGAGCTGGATCAGAAGCGGATCCCATATGGGATGCTGGCACTGCAGGTGGCAGCTTTACCTGCTATGCCACACTGCCGGCCCCTCAATATACTTTAAAATGTCTTATATAAAATCTACTGAAGCTTTAGTGTTCAATCTTATTTCTTGTCTTTCCAGAAATCTCATTATTGAATTCTCAATCCCCATGAATCTTTACATTTCCCCCTAAGAATAGTTGGAAATTAATAATAATATCTGGTCAGCAATGTTTCATATATCTTCATGCCTCAATCTAATTCCTTTATTAAGTTAAAAAAAAGTTTGTTCAAAATCACATGTGAATCTAAAGAGCTACAATCCTTTATGCCTAATAACTTTTCACATTTAGCTTTTATCTCCTCTGGGAACTTACATCATCAATTACCTCCTTTTCTTTTTATATATTCAACCTTTACCTCTTCCCTGACTCTTACTTTCAGCATTAGAATATTCTCGTTTCTTCTATTGAAAAATAACTCTCTAGTGGGGTGTGACATGAGTAAAATGGCAAAGTAGGCAGCCCCAACGCCCTGTCTCTTCGCTGAAATATCCCACAAAATAAGCAGATACTGTTAGAACTCAGTTATCCAAGAACTTTGGAAAGCAATCAAAGTTTTACAGCAACTAAGTGTATGCTAAGAAAAAGGCAATTCAGAGGCATGTGTTTTGCTCCTGTTGGTTAAGACATCACTTAAGACACCTTTGTCCTAAATATCCTTGTCCTGGTTGTGACATCTGATTCTGGTTCCTGACTCCAGTTTCCAGCTAACACAGATTCTGGAAAGCAGCAGTGATGGCACAGTCTTGGGATTCCTGACACCCACATGGGAAACCTGGATTTTATTCCTGGCTCCTAGCTTCAGACCAACCCAGTCATCCCCAGTGACACAACTGAGGAGTGAACCAGTATAAGGGAGGGTTTTCTCTATCTCTCTCCTCAAAGAAATAAAAATTAAAACTAAAAAGGCAACATAAAATAGTAGAAAAGCTTACGTCAACATTTCATGTCCTTTTCCTGCTCTGTCCCCAGGTCAGAGGTTGTCATGAAGAGAGCAGCCTGCATCCCAGTGTTCTCCAGTGGGTGAAACCACTTATATGAGGAATCTGAAAGAGTCAAACACAAAACAGCATGATGATTGCCAGAGAATTTGGGGCGGAAAAAAATGGCAAACTGCTTTTCAGTTAGTATAGCTTCTGTTATATGAATAAGTTCATAGAGGTGTGGTGTACAAAATTATATATATGTACATATATGCAGTTATATGTACATATATATGTATGCATATGCAGCTATATGTACATATGTATGTACATATATATGTGCATATATGCAGTTATATGTACATATATATAGTTAAACTATAAAATTGTATAATCTAAATATGTTAAGAGCCTAAGATCTCATGTTAAGTGTTATTGCAACAGCAAACAAAAAACTCTAAAGAACAGCAGTAAAGTTTTGCAGGTGATAGGGATGGATATATTTAGTGCCCTGGTTATGGTGGTGATATCATGAATGTATGCATATGTCAAAATTCATTCAAATGTGTATATTGAATATGTACAATTTTTAGTTTAATATACATCAATAAAGCTTAACAATCTAAAAACTACTAAGGGAAAAAAGAAGGAAATCAAAATAGTTTCCTTATGAGCTGAATGTTGTTTCTCCCATAAATTATTTTTTTAAAGATCTATTTATTTATTTGAAATTCAGAGTTACACAGAGAGAGGAGAGGCAGAGAGAGAGAGAAGTCTTCCATCTGCTAGTTCACTCCCCAATTGGCCACAAGGGCTGGAGCTGTGCCATCTGAAGCCAGGAGCCTCCTCTGAGTCTTCCCATATGGGTGCAGGGGCCCAAGGACTTGGGCCATCTTCTACTGCTTTCCCAGGCCATAGCAGAGAGCTGGATCAGAAATGGAGCAGCCTGGACTCGAACTGGTGCCCATATGGGATGCCGGCACTGCAGGCTGTGGCTCTACCAGCTACACCACAGAGCTGCCCCCTCCTTTAATTTCATTTCTTGAAGTCCTAAACTGTAATAACTTTAAATATGACTTTATTTGAAGACGGGGTCTTTAAGGAGTTAAATTAATTCTTTTGTTATTTTCATTTTTTTTTTTTGGACAGGCAGAGTTAGACAATGAGAGAGAGAGACAGACAGGGAGAAAAGTCTTCCTTCCGTTGGTTCACCTCCCAAACGGCTGTTATGGCCGGCGTGCTGTGCCAATCCGAAGCCAGGAGACAGGTGCTTCTCCTGGTCTCCCATGCGGGTGTAGGGCCCAAGCACTTGGGCCACCATACTCCACTGCCTTCCCGGGCCACAGCAGAGAGCAGGACTGGAAGAGGAGCAACCGGGACAGAATCCGGCGCCCCAACCGGGACTAGAACCCAGGGTGCCGGTGCTGTAGGCAGAGGATTAGCCTAGTGAGCTGCGGCGCCGGCCTGTTATTTTCATTTTATTTGAAACACAGAGTGATAGAGAAGAACAGCGAGAAGCAGACCAAGATCCCCCATCTACAGATTCACTTATCAAATGCCCACAACAACTGGGGCTGGGCCAGGCCAATTATAGGAGCCAAAAACTCAACCTGAGTATCCCACCCAGATGGCAGGGTCCTAAGTACTTGAATTGTGACCAGCTATCTCCTAGGTACACCTTAATAGGAAATGGTCAGAAATGGAGGAGCTGAGACAGGAAACAGGCACTCTACTATGGGATGTAGATGTCCCAAGCAACAACTCAACAGTTATTTCAATCCCTCATCCCAAGAGTTAATTAAATTAAAGTCAGATCCTTAGTTTTGGCTCTAATTCAATATGACTGGTGTTCTTATTAGAGGGGAAATTTAAAAACAGACACTATAACAAGATGACTATACGAAGACACAGAAAATGATAATGTGCAAGCCAAGGAGAAAAGCCACAGAAGAAACCAAGCCTGAATGGAAGAAACCACATGTTCATTTCAATTAACGCAGAACAAAGTGTTTGAAAAAATCAAAAACTCATTCATCATAAACATTTTCATAAAACTGGGAACTGAAAAGAAAAATTTTAATATCAAAATGGGCTTATGGGAAAAAGCTACAGCTAACATTATAGCAATAGTTAAAGACTGAAAGCTTTCCTCTTAACATTAGAACAATACAAAGATGCCCATTTTCACCATTGCTATTCAACATTGAATTGGAAATTCTAGCTAGAGAATTAGACAAAGAATTTACCAAGAGCCAGTACAGGTAAAAAGCAAGTTTTTACAAGGTCATATAATACAATATCAGTATGCAAGAATGATCTGTGGTTGTATAATGCCAGAAATGAGCAATCTTAAAAGCAAATGAAGAAAATAATTCCATTTATGGTAGCATCCAAAAAAAAATCTTTAGGAAAAGCTTAACTAAAGAAGTCAAAGTCTTATTTATTAAAAACTATAAAGCATTGATAAAGAAATTAAAAAATATCTAAATAAATAAAATACATCCCATGCTCATGAATGGAAAGACTATAGTGGTAAGAAGTCTATACTATCCAAAGAAATATAAATATTCCAAAGAATAGCCACAAAATTTCCTCTTTTTTGGAAAAGGAAAAGAGGGAAGACATGGATTATTTTGGGATTCAAGTAGCCAAAATGATCTTGAAAAAGAATAAAGTTGAAGGAATCTTATTGTCTTAGTCCAATTTAAGTGCTTCTGAGAGAAAGTAATTGATTAGAAGCAGTCGTGTTTTTTTTTTTTTTTTTTTTCCTTACAGGAGCATGGATCACCTATCTGGCAATGGCTCTCATATTGTGGTTTAATATGGCAGAGGACCCTGAATGATGGGGAAGTATATGTGAAAGAAAGAGAGAAATTAAGTTTAATTATTCTTTTGCCAGGAGGATATTTCTATGGTAAAAAAAAACAAGCCACTCATTGGATAAAAGCATTAATCCACTTATGCGGGTAGAGTTATCATGACATAATCACCTCTTAAAGATCTGACCTCTGAATATCACAATAACAATTAAAGTTCAACATGAGGTTTTTTTTAAAAGATTTTATTTTTATTTGAGAAGTAGAGTTATAGACAGAGAGGAGAGACAGAGAGACAATTCTTCCAACTACTGGTTCACTCCCCAAATGGTTGCAATGGCCATAGCTGTGCTGATCTGAAGCAAGGAACTTCTTCCAGGTCTCTTACATGGGTGCTAGGGCCCAAGCACTTGAGCCATCCTCTACTGCTTTCCCAGGCCATGGTAGAGAGCTGGATTGCAAGAAGAACAGCCAGGACATGAACCAGCACCCAGTGCCGCAGGTGTAAGCTTAGCCTACTACACTACAGCACCAGCCCCTCAACATGAGTTTCAGAGGGGAAATTCAATTCACAGAATTCTACTCCTTCCCTTCCTCAAACATGTCTTTCTCCCATACAAAATACATTTATCCCAGCTCAATAACCCTAGACATCTTACTTGTTCCAATATCAACTCAAAAGTTCAAAATCAAAAGTCTTACCTGAATTATATATAAGACTCAAAACATGATTCATGGTGAGGCAAATTCACCCCACCCAGTAAGCCTGTGAGATCAAAACAAGCTATCTACTTCCAAAATAACAATGGTTAGATCAGCATAGGAATGACCTTTCCATTACAAAAAGTAGAAATAGGCGAGATACAAGGGGTAACTGATCCCAAGTAAGTATAAAATCTGACAGAGATATTAAGTCTTGAAGCTAAGAGAACAATCTCCTCTGACTTAATATCTACAACCTGAGCACACTGGTATGGAGACTAGGGTTTCATGCCTACTCCCAGATTGATCTGTGAGCTGGTATCTCTACAGTTCTACGGTCTTGAATGGTCTGACACCGTGGCTGCACTAAGCATTGCTACAGTGGAGACTTTCTGTAGTGACTTCAACCCTATGGTTCCTTTGGGTATTGTATTAGTAAAGAATTTCTGTATGGCCTGTGCCCCTGTGAAACATCCTTCCCTGGGTCTACAGGTAGTCTGAAACATTCTTTGAAATCTAGATAATGGAAGCCATTCCTCAGTTTTTGTGAACACTGACAAGACCCAACACTGTACCCCCTCAGGATAAAGTATTCATTCATTCATTAACACAGAATTATCTCTTTCTTTTTAGATTTTATTTAATTTATTTGAAAGGCAGAGTTAGAGAGAGAGAGAGACAGAGAGAGAAGAGAGGAAGTCTTCCATCCTCTGATTTACTCCCCAAATGGCCACAACGACCTGTGCTGAGTCAGGTTGAAACCAGGAACTTCTTCTGGGGTCTCCCACGTAGGGTGCAAGGGCCCAAGCACTTGGGACAGTCTCTGCTGCTTTCCCAGGCTCATTAGCAGGGAGCTGGATTGGAAGTGGAGTAGCTGAAACTCAAACTGGTGCCCATATGGAATATTGGCACTGCAGGATGTGGTTTAATCCACTGTGCCACAGTGCTTATGACCTAATTGCCTCTTAAAGGACACACCGCTTAATATTATATTGGCTATCAAATTCCAACATAAATTTTACAGAATACATTCAAGCCGTAGCACATATTTCCTGATTTCTAAATTTATTCAAAATATACAGTTGTCTGGGGCTGGAGTCATGGCGTAGTAAGTTAATCCTCTGCCTGAGGTGCTGGCATCCCATATGGGCATCAGTTCAAGTCCCAGCTGCCCCTCTTCCAATCCAGCTCTCTGCTGTGGCATGCGAAAGCAGTGGAGGATGGCCCATAGTCTTCCAAGTGGTCTTTGGGCCCCTGCATCCACGTAGGAGACCTGGGAGAAGTGCCTGGCTCTTTAAAAACAAACAAAAAAAAAACAAAAATATACAGTTGTCAAGACAGTGTGTTATTGGCAAAATGGTAGACATACATGACAATAGAATAGGATTGAGATTCTGGAAATAAACCTATACATCTATGGCTAATAGATATTCAGCATAACAGACCATTCATGAAGGAAATTATCTTTAAGAAATGGCTCTCTAACAACCTGGCTACCCATACAAAAGACATAGGCCTATGGCAATTAAATAATAAAATAAATAAATAAATAAATAAATAAAACCAAAAATCAGTGAGACATGGCCCCACAGCCTCTGCCTCCAGTCCGATACCTACATACATACATTTTTTGACCCTCCATAGCAGATTTCAACCTATGGCGAACGACAGAGACTCCAGCTCCTGGAAAATAGGACAGGAAGAGGATGTTTAGGACTTTGCCTTGGATTTCAGAGCTGAGCCTGCCATGATGAGATTCAGCACCTAGTGAAGCCCAAAGACCTCTACATAAAGGCCAGTGCTCACAAATAGTCTCTATACTTGCCCAGCATCAGGCACAGATTTGTGCCTGGGAGGAACAGACTCACATCAACATTTCAACATGTATCATGAACAGTCTTTTTTTTTAAAAAAAAATATTTATGTATTTATTTGAAAGTCAGAGTTACCCAAAGAGAGGAGGAGAGGGAGAGAGAGAGAGGTCTTCCATCCACTGGTTCACTCCCCAAAAGGCCATAATGGCTGGAGCTGGGCTGATCTAAAGCCAGGAGCCAAGAGCTTCCTCCAGGTCTCCCACATGGGTGCAGGGACCCAAGGACTTGGGCTATCTTCTACTGCTTTCCCAGGCCATAGCAGGGATCTGGATCAGAAGTGGAGCAGCTGGGTCTTGAACCAGTGTCCATATGCTATGCCGGCACTGCAGGTGGTGGCTTTACCCACTACGAAACAGTGCCATCCCTATGACCACTCTAATATGGGCCTGGAATAAATTCCTGGGCCTGTGCTTGACCTGGTGATGATGAAATCCAGGTGTAATTCAGTTTAGTTCCAGCCTTGGTGACCAAAGGGCTGTCGCTATTGTTTCCCTTCCAACCTTGGGCAGATAGCAAGAAACCACAGGACTGTCTTAGGACTCAGTGGTAGGCTGGTAAACCCAACCCTGGGTACATCGTATGTTTCAGGATCACATTGTGAGTCTGGAAGCAGAAAGAGACACTAGAAGCATGCCTGTGCATTCAGATGGATCCTGAGGATTTGTGCCAGAGCCATGTGGCATCTGATGGTCATAGTGGATCCAATTTATATTCCAGCTGGCATCACCTTGCTTATTTCAACAGCCCTGGGCTTTGTTCACCTCAGCAGCAAACAGCCCATTCTGGTGTGGGCTTTGACATTATTTCTGTGTTATGCTAGTCTTAACAGGCTGTGGACTCCAAGTATGACATAGAATTGTGCTATTGGTGGCCACAGCATTGGATATGTGAACGAACCCCATCCCCAGGAAGAGGTTTGCAAGAATGGACTAACCTCTTTTTAGAGACTTTCCCAGTTCAGCCTGAACAACACACTAACTACAGATTTGGGAAAAATCTGGGGCTTGTGGTATCATCTAGGGCTGAAATAGCAATAACACACTAACAGCAGACTTGCTGCAAACCTCAATTTAGGTTATCACCTAGTGCTGAAATAGCAGAAGTGTCCACAGGCTCAGAGAAAATAAGAACACGGCATAGAATTTCTGGAAAGATAATATATTAGTCAGTTTTTCATTACTTTAACTGAAACACCTAGGAAGAACTTCTTGGAAATGAAAAAAAAGGATTATTTTAGCTCACACAGTTCAAGATCAGGTGGCTTCATTAATCTGGCAAATGGTATAGTTGGCAATGGGGGACTAGGTGCAGAAGGATAATCATGTGGTCAGCCAAGAGGCAGAGAGACACAGGGAGCATGCCTGCCTTGTAAAACCAATCCTTTTGTGAGAACTGTCTTCTGAGGGCAAGCACCCCATGACATAATGCCCTTCTACCAGGCCCTAATTAGGTTAAGTCCTTCAGTTTATCATCGATTAACATAAGACTTTGGGGTTTAAATGTTAACATGAGTATGGGGAACCAATTCCTTTTCAATCCATAACACAGCCACAAACAAAATCAAACTATGAATACTGGGAAAAATACCTAACCCTTCAGTGTTCAGTTGGTTTTACATGCCAATAAGCATGAACAGCTTTCAGGAATCATGACCTTATCTAATGAATCAAAATAAGCTGCCAGAAACCAAGCAGAATAAATAAATCAGTAGAGAAAGAATGCAGGCTGCTGTTTGCCAGGGGCTGGGGAAGCAGGCAATAAGACGAAGCTGCTTAATGGTTAAGGAGTTGTACTTTGGAGTGACGGGAATATTTCAGAACAGGATAGAAGTGTTGGTTGCACAACATTGTGAATGTAGTAAATTTTACTGAATTGTTCTTTTATATTACTTAATTGTATCTTGTGTGAATTTCACCTCAAATTATTTTTAAATAATTCTATTTGTGAACCTTGAAGCTCCTCCAGCTATCACTGAAGTGCTTCTTAATAAAATTCTTCTTAATAAAAACTCCTCAAAAATAAACAATACATATTCTTTAAATGGGGATGTTTTATTCATCGTTAAACCCACAACAATCTGATTTCCATTCCAACAATCATATTGGTCTTACAAACATTTCCAGTGAATGCAGAATTCCCCAAATGGACATTTCCCATTAGTTGACTTACCAGGATTTTCTTCTAGATTTTATACTCTGCTCCCAGATTACTGTCAACTGTCCTTTTTCCTATTTCTTGAATTGTTCTAATCATTTCATTTTGTTCACCTTCATGCTTTTCTTTCTTTATTTCCTTAGCCACAGAACTTTCTCTGGCATCCATACTTAGCAGTGCCTTAATCTCTCAATCATATTTACTTCATTGCTTTAAAAAGGCTTTGTACAGATGACTTCTAAATTTGTATCCCGTGCATTAATCTCTCTCTTTCTCTTAAGATCAAATATATATAATTAATATAATTAATTGTGTGCTGATCATATATACTTTGACATATTATTCATGTTCCTCAATTCCAAATATCCAAAATGAAATCCTTATACCATTCCTTAAATGCTCTCTTACTTATCAATCATATCCAACTTTTAATGAAATCATCATCCACCTGGTTACTAAAATCAGAAACTCCAGGTTCATAATAGGCCATTTCATGTCATCCAACTAATATTCAATACCTATTTTGCTTCTTATTATATCTCAAATATATCTCATTCTCTTTACTGTTACCATCCTTGGAATAATTAAGATCTTTCTCCTATAAATTATTTGTAATAACCTACTAACCACTTTCCCTGATTTCTCTCCAATCGTAGATGGCATATCATCTATAGGAATACAGGCAAATACAAAATGTATCATACTTTTCTTATGTTTAAAGCACCTCTGGGGTTTTCCATTGTTCCCAAAATGAAGTCTCATATCCTGTGATTTCTACTTGTGGTTGTTCAAAATTTTGTTCCATATTTTTCCAGTCTTGTGCTACCTCTTTTTGTCTCACCTTTGATGATTTTTATTTTTTTAAAGATTTATTTATTTTACTTGAAAGTCAGAGTTACACAGAGAGAGAGAGAGAAGGAGAGGCAGAGAGAGAGAGAGAGAGAGAGAGAGAGAGGTCTTCCATCTGCTGGTTCACTCCCCAATTGGCCACAATGGCCAGAGCTGCGCCGATTCAAAGCCAGGAGCCAGGAGCCCCTTTCAGGTCTCCCACGCGGCTGCAGGGGCCCAAAGGTTTGGGCCATCTTCTACTGCTTTTCCTGGCCATAGCAGAGAACTGGATCAGAAGTAGAGCAAGCGGGACTTGAACTGGCACCCATATGGGATGCCGGCACTGCAGGCAGTGGCTTTACCTGCTACACCACAGCTCTGGCCCCAATCACCTTTGATGATCTAATATCAAACTGCTAATAGTTTTCCCACATTTCTCATCTCCTTTTCTTTGCTCATATTACTTCCTCATTCTAGAAATGTACTTCCTTTCTTTCAACTGGTTTCTGAATAACTTTCTCAACTTTCAAGATTTGACTAAAATTTTATTTACTCTAGAAGCTTTCCCAGAACTAATAGGTCAGGGAGAAGTGCCAATAGAACTATTACATATGTATATTTAAACATTCATGTTCATTGAAATCATGTGATTGTTGACTGTCTCCCTTCATTTGACTGAGCTGTGGTATCCATGGTGTCTATTTAATCCTTAATGTAGACACTCTAACCAATGTACCTGTTTCCAGTACTTTATTCATTCAACCAATGCTTGCTGAGTTGGAAGGGAACAAACATGTTACAGATGGAGGTGATAATCTCAAATGTGTAAAGTTCAGACCTCACATATATATCACTTAATTCCGTTGTTTTCCCATGGCTTTCTTTACTATCTTTGTCTTACATGCATTCCCTTGGCTGGCTGTGTTTTCTGACGCGCTTTTTGACATGGAAACATTCCTTTGCTAACTCTTCTTGGTAAAAAGTTATTTCCATATGAAAGCCCTGACCAAAGTTAAGTCTCCAGTTTTGCAACATGATGACATTTACTGTGCACCATCATCTCTCTGTTAGTAGTAGTAGCTAAGAGATAGTACTGTTTATCTTTGGAATCTTTTTCTATCCTGTAAACTGTATTAAGTTCAAGATGCCATTTTGATCTAAGAGACACCTAGTAAAAATATCGAGAATAATTAACGAGCAACTTTGTATGACTGGTGTGCACACTTTATTCATTAACTTGTGTAAACAGGAATGAGGATGTAATGTAGAATAGTTCCAGAGTAAAAGATTCATCTAAATATAGAACTCTTTCAATATTTACAGTGTTTTTTATTATTTGGATATGGTTTAGCAATACCCCCAAAGTTTCATGTGCTAATGTGCTACTGTTGAGTCTTGGTGGAACCTTAAACTGGTAAGGCCCAATAAGAGCTAATTAGGCTATAGGGACACCACATTCTTGAATGGATTAGTGTTGTCTAATGGGTGCTGAGTATTGCCATTTTTATGAGACTAGATTGGTACTTCAAGAGTGAATTGTTAAAATGTGAGCCTGACAGGGCAAAGTTACTCCTTCTCAATAGTCACATTGAATGTTAATGGCTTGAACTGTCCAGTTAAAAGACACCAATTGGCTGATTGGGTTAAGGAACAAAACCCATCTTTTTGCTGCTTACAAGAAACTCATCTTTCCAACAATGATGCATACAGGCTGAAAGTGAAAGGCTGGAAAAATATATGACATGCCAACAGAAATGAAAAAAGAGCGGGCATAGCCATCTTAATATCGGACAACATAAACTTTACCACAAAAACTGTTAGGAGAGACAAAGAGGGGAACTATATAATGATTAACGGATGCATTCAACAGGAAGATATAACGATTATCAATGTATATGCACCTAATTACAGGGCACCAGCTTATTTAAAAGACTTGTTAAGGGACTTAAAGGAAGACTTAGACCCCAATACAATAGTACTGGGGGACTTCAATACTCCACTCTCAGAGATAGACAGATCAACAGGACAGAAGATCAGCAAGGAGACAGTAGATTTAAATGACACTATAGCCCAAATGGATCTAACAGATATCTACAGAACATTTCATC
Source organism: Lepus europaeus (assembly GCF_033115175.1). Lineage (NCBI taxonomy): Eukaryota > Metazoa > Chordata > Mammalia > Lagomorpha > Leporidae > Lepus > Lepus europaeus. Next base: position 79,879,661 of record NC_084850.1, read on the forward strand.
CTACATCTAAAGACTTTACATTCTTCTCAGCAGTACATGGAAGCTTCTCTATGATTGACCACATACTAGTCCATAAAGCAAGTCTCAGCAAATTCAAAAGAATTAGAATCATACCATGCAGCTTCTCAGACCACAAAGGAATGAAATTGGAAATTAGCAACTTTGGAATCCCCAGAGCACGTGCAAACACATGGAGATTGAACAACATGCTCCTGAATGAACAATGGGTCACAGAAGAAATTAAAAGGGAAATCAAAAATTTTCTGGAAGTAAATGAGGATAACAGCACAACATACCAAAACCTATGGGATACAACAAAAGCAGTGTTAAGAGGAAAGTTTATATCAGTAGGTGCCTACATCAAGAAATTGGAAAGGCACCAAATAGATGAGCTTTCAAGTCATCTGAAGAATCTAGAAAATCTGCAGCAAACCAAACCCAAACCCAGTAGGAGAAGAGAAATAATTAAAATCAAAGAAGAAATCAACAGGATTGAATCCAAAAAAAACATTACAAAAAATCAGCCAAACGAGGAGCTGGTTTTTTGAAAAATTAAACAAAATTGACACCCCATTGGCCCAACTAACTAAAAGAAGAAGAGAAAAGACCCAAATCAATAGGATCAGAGATGAAAAGGGAAACGTAACAACAGACACCACAGAAATAAAAAGAATTATCAGAAATTACTACAAGGACTTGTATGCCAGCAAACAGGGAAATCTATCAGAAATGGATAGATTCTTGGACACATACAACCTACCTAAATTGAGCCAGGAAGACATAGAAAACCTAAACAGACCCATAACTGACACAGAAATTGAAACAGTAATAAAGGCCCTCCCAACAAAGAAAAGCCCAGGGCCAGATGGATTCACTGCTGAGTTCTACCAGACGTTTAGAGAAGAACTAACACCAATTCTTCTCAAACAATTCAAAACAATCGAAAAAGAGGGAATCCTCCCAAATTCTTTCTATGAAGCCACCATCACCTTAATTCGTAAGCCAGAAAAAGATGCAACATTGAAAAAGAATTACAGACCAATATCCCTGATGAACATAGATGCAAAAAATACTCAATAAAATTCTGGCCAATAGAATGCAACAACACATCAGAAAAATCATCCACCCAGACCAAGTGGGATTTATCCCTGGTATGCAGGGATGGTTCAACATTCGCAAAACAATCAATGTAAGACTGCAGAAGAAAAATCATATGATTCTCTCAATAGATGCAGAGAAAGCATTTGATAAAATACAGCACCCTTTCATGATGAAAACTCTAAGCACAGTGGCTATGGAAGGAACATTCCTCAATACAATCAAAGCAATATATGAAAAACCCACGGCCAACATACTATTGAATGGGGAATAGTTGGAAGCATTTCCGCTGAGATCTGGTACCAGACAGGGATGCCCATGTCACCACTGCTATTCAATATAGTTCTGGAAGTTTTGGCCAAAGCTATTAGGCAAGAAAAAGAAATTAAAGGGATACAAATCGGGAAGGAAGAACTCAAACTATCTCTCTTTGCAGATGATATGATTCTTTATTTAGGGGACCCAAAAAACTATACTAAGAGACTGCAGGAATTCATCGAAGAGTTTGGCAAAGTAGCAGGATATAAAATCAATGCACAAAAATCAACAGCCTTTGTATACACAGGCAATGCCACAGCTGAGGAAGAACTTCTAAGTTCAATCCCATTCACAATAGCTACAAAAACAATCAAATACCTTGGAATAAACTTAACCAAGGACGTTAAAGATCTCTACGATGAAAACTACAAAACCTTAAAGAAAGAAATAGAAGAGGATACCAAAAAATGGAGAAATCTTCCATGCTTATGGATTGGAAGAATCATTATCATCAAAATGTCTATTCTCCCAAAAGCAATTTATACATTCAATGCAATACCAATCAAGATACCAAAGACATTCATCTCAGATCTAGAAAAAATGATGCTGAAATTCATATGGAGACACAGAAGACCTCGAATAGCCAAAGCAATCTTGTACAACAAAAACAAAGCCGGAGGCATCACAATACCAGATTTCAGGACATACTACAGGGCAGTTGTTATACAAACAGCATGGTACTGGTACAGAAACAGATGGATAGACCAATGGAACAGAATAGAAACACCAGAAATCAATCCAAACATCTACAGCCAACTTATATTTGACCAAAGATCCAAATCTAATCCCTGGAATAAGGAGAGTCTATTCAATAAAAGGTGCTGGGAAAATTGGATTTCCACGTGCAGAAGCTTGAAGCAAGAGCCCTACCTTTTTCACCTTACACAAAAATTCACTCAACATGGATTAAAGACTTAAATCTACAACCTGACAGCATCAAACTATTAGAGAGCATTGGAGAAACCCTGCAAGATATAGGTACAGGCAAAGACTTCTTGGAAAATACTCCAGCAGCACAGGCAGTCAAAACCAAAATTAACATTTGGGATTGCATCAACTTGAGAAGTTTCTGTACTTCAAAAGAAACAGTCAGGAAAGTGAAGAGGCAACTGACAGAATGGGAAAAATATTTGCAAACTATGCTACAGATAAAGGGTTGATAGCCAGAATCTACAAAGAAATCAAGAAAATCCACAACAACAAAACAAGCAACCCACTTAAGAGAAGGGCCAAGGACCTCAATAGAGATTTTTCAAAAGAGGAAATCCAAATGGCCAACAGACACATGAAAAAATGTTCAAGATCACTAGCAATCAGAGAATTACAAATCAAAACCACAATGAGGTTCCATCTCACCCCGGTGAGAATGGCTCACATTCAGAAATCTACCAACAATAGATGCTGGAGAGGATGTGGGGAAAAAGGGACACTAACCCACTGTTGGTGGGAATGCAAACTGGTTAAGCCACTATTGAAGTCAGTCTGGAGTTACCTCAGAAACCTGAACATAACCCTACGATTCAACCCAGCCATCCCACTCCTTGGAATTTACCCAAAAGAAATTGAATTGGCAAATAAAAAAGCCATCTGCACATTAGTGTTTATTGCAGCTCAATTCACAATAGCTAAGACCTGGAACTAACCCAAATGCCCATCAACAGTAGACTGGATAAAGAAACTATGGGACATGTACTCATAGAATACTATACAGCAGTAAGAAACAACGAAACCCGGTCATTTGCAACAAGATTTGAGGAATCTGGAAAACATCATGCTGAGTGAATTAAGCCAGTCCCAAAGAGACAAATATCAGTTGTTTTCCCTGATCGGCGACAACTGAGCACCAAAGGGGAAACCTGTTGAAGTGAAATGGACACTATATGAAACAATGACCTGATCAGCTCTTGTCCTGACTCTAGATGTACAACGTAATACTTTATCTTTTTTAGTATTTTTGTTGTTGTTGGTGGTGGTGGTGTTGTTCTAGTACTAGTGGTTGAACTCTGTAATTTACACACAATTATTCTTAGGTGTTTAAATTTTCACTGAAAAGTGATCCCTGTTAAATTTAAGAGTGAGAAAAAGAGAGGGAGGAGATGTACAATTTGGGACAAGCTCAATTGGACTTGCCCCAAATGGTGGAGTGAGAAATGTGCCAGGGGATTCCAATACAATCCCATCAAGGTGGCATGTACGAATGCCATCTCACTATTCCAAGTGATCTATTTAAGTTCACAATTGATGACTCTGATAGGTCTAAGAGTCAAAGGGATCACACAAACAAGACAAGTGTCTGCTAATACTAACTGATAGAATCAAAAAGGGAGAGAAGGATCCAACATGGGAAGTGGGATACACAGCAGACTCATAGAATGGCAGATGTCCTAAACAACACTCTGGTCTCAGAATCAGCCCTTAAGGCATTCGGATCTGGCTGAAGAGCCCATGAGAGTATTGTACGCATGGAAAGCCAAGATACCATGGAAAAGGAAAAAAAAAAACAAAAATGAAGACCTAAATGAAAGATCTCTGTGAGTGAGATCCCAGTGGAAAGAACGGGGCCATCAAAGAAGGAGGTACCTTTCTCTGAAGGGAGGAGAGAACTTCCACTTTGACTATGACCCTATCGGAATAAGATCAAAGTCAGCGAACTCTAAAGGCTTCCATAGCCCTGGCAACTCATGACTAGAGCCTAGGGAGATTACTGACGCCATGAACAGGAGTGTCAAATTGTTAAGTCAGCAACAGGAGTCACTGTGTACTTACATCCCATGTGGGATCTGTCCTTAATGTGTTGTTTAATGTGCAGTGATGCTATAACTAGTACTGAAACAGTATTTTTAAACTTTTTGTTTCTGTGTGGGTACAAACTGATGAGATCTTTACTACTTATATACTGAATCGATCTTTTGTATATAAAGAAAATTGAAAAAAAACCCCTGGTGTTAAATTGGAAATGCATAGAAAATTAATTAATTTTTAAAAAAATATTATGTAGGATCTCTATCTTTAATGTGTTGTACACTGTTATTTAATGCTATAACTAGTACTCCAACAGTAGTTTTTTCACTTTGTGTTGCTATATGGGGGCAAACTGTTGAAATCTTTACCTAATATATACTAAACTGATCTGTATATAAAGAGAATTGAAAATGAATCTTGATGTGAATGGAAGGGGAGAGGGAGCAGGAAAGGGGATGGTTGCGGGTGGGAGGGATGTTATGGGAGGGGGGAAGCCATTGTAACCCATAAGCTGTACTTTGGAAATTTATATTCATTAAATAAAAGTTTAATAAATGAAAAAAAAGGGAAAATATATGAGAGAGAATAGTTTCAAATCACTCAATTTCTAGGAACCTCATTAAATCATTTATTCCAACACAGTATTTAGATCTTCCAAATATTATCTTTCAAAAAAAAACTGTTGCTTCCAAATTACTGAGGCTTATTATGAAGATGTAGCTGCAAAAGATCTTATAAGTGTGACTGAGTACTAGAAGGCTCTTTTCTGGCTCCTGGCTTTGGCCTGCCACATTGCTATTTGTTGCAACCATTTGGAGAATGAATCAACCTATGGAAAATATCTCTGTTTCTGTCTTTCTCTCTTTCAAACAAATAAATTTTAATTGAAAAATATAACAGCAAAGACATTGATTGATCACTGGCTAAAACCAACAAAAAATGACGCATATTGGGGTCAACATTGTGGCACAGAAAGTTAAGCTACAATTTTCAACACTGGTATCCCATATTGCAGCACCACTTGAAGTTCTGGCTGCTCAGCTTCCAATCTAGCTTCCTTCTAATGCTTCTTGGAATTAAAGGAAGATGATCAAGTGCCTGGGCCCCTGCCACCCATATAGGAGACCCAAATGAAGGTCCTGGCTCTTGGCTTTGGCCTGGCCCAGCCCTGTCTGTTGTGGCCATTTTGGGAGTGAACTAGCAGATGGAATCTCTCTCTCTCTCTCTCTCTCTCTCTCTCTCTCTCTCTCTCTCTCTCTCCTCCTTCCCCTCTGCCCCTCCTCCTCCCTCTCTCTATGTTGCTCTGCTATTCAAATAAATAAATAGAGGAGGCAAGATGGTGGAATAGCAACAGGGAGGTATTTTCTATGATCTATACACTTAGCAGAAAAAAAGCAGTGAAAATGGCCTAGACATGTATCAAGTGCGGAGCATGGAGCAGGAGTATGGAGTACTGAGTATGAAACATGGAACAGGAACCCAACAGTGGCCAGTGCCACTATTGATACAGCAGGAGGAAGAGTATAGTAGACTATAACATGTTTGAGTCCAGCCCCAAAACTTCATGGAAGCTGCATGAATGCTTACCCAGAGTCAGGGAGAGAAGTGTTGTGCCTCTCTCTCTACTTCTTCCCCCACCACATCAGCACCCTGCAGCTAACTAACTTTGAGAAAGCTGGTGCCACTTTGGACATAAAACAGGAGCAGCAGCCCCACCTTCTCCATGTACACCCAGCAGCTAGTGGATGCTGTTGGTAGGGGCAACCATAGAAGTTCGAATCAACTGTGGGGGGGGGGGGTTCTGTACCCACCTTATCATCAGTTCAATAACACCAGATCTACACCACTCACCCCACACCAGGTGAGGAGTGGAAGCCATACACACCGAAGGGAAGTGCTTTCCTGGGGGACTCATGTACCCACCTTGCACAGTTCTGAAAGCAGTAGTGCTGCAAATGGCTGGTGGGAATTGTGCCTGCTTGTGACTCAGGGATTCTACCGGGGGTGGGAGGTCTCGCCCAAGGCTACCTAGGGGTAGCTGGACTCCCAACAAGTTCCCCACAGACTTTGAGTCTGGCTTGGGGGATCAGACTCAATCCACCTGGATTAGAACACACACAGGCAGCAGCTCCAGAAACTCCTCAGCCTCTCTGTGGACAGGGCAGCCTAGTCAGGCAGAGTGGACTCCCTTGCATTCATTATCTGTGGCAGCCCTACATGCTGAGGCTGTGAAAACACTGTGCCTCTTGAGAGTGTCAGGGTTTAGCTGGGGTTCTGGGGAACCTTTGAGTGCAGAATCACACTCTCAGAACTCCTCAGTTGCAGGGGCAGCTCACTGCAGCTGGAACCATGCACAGGGAGCTCTGCATAGATCACTCACACAGATGAATGTTGAACACACTGGGGACTAACACCCAAGAATTGCTTAGTGTAAAGGAGAGGAAGAGAGGCAGAGATCACACCAGCAGATGTGACCATACCCCGCCTTCTGTTAATAAAAGAGCTACCCCCCAGATTTGGGTGATATCCTGGATACTCCACCCTAGAGCACTAAACAGAGCTTCCCTGACTACACCAAGCACACACTTCTAGATATTCACTGAAAGAGGAGGCACTCCACTAAGCCAAAGAGAACTGTTCAAAGATAAAGGGGAGAAAAAAAACTAACAAATATCTCCACAAATGTCAAAAAATAAACACAGCAATTCAAGAAACAAAAATAAAGGAGTCAACATTATGCCTCCAAAGGAACATAACACTTCAATGTTAAAATGGGAAGATGAAGAGATTGATGAAACCCAGGAAATGGAATTCAAAAGACTAATCATAGGACTACTCAGAAGTAATCAGAAGGATAACCATGAACTAAAGAAACCAAACATGACATGAATGAAATATTGTCCCTGAAATTGAGATTTTAAGGAGAAATCAAAACTAAATATTAGAAATTAAGAACTCAATAGATCAAATAAAAATATGGTTGAAAGCGTTGACAGCAGACTTGGCAAGGTAGAAGAAAGAATATCTGAACTAGAAGGTAAATCTTTGGAAATCCAACAGTCAGACTAAAAAAACATAAGAAAATAGAAAACCTAAAATCAGTATTGGTGATTTATGGAATAACATCAAATGACCCAAAAAACGGTCTTAGGAGTTCCTGAAGGTGTGAAAAGAGAGAATGGACTAGAAGGTCTATTTAGTGAAATAATTACAGAAAACTTCTCCAACTTGGAGAAAGAAGAGGATGTCCAAGTAGAGGAAGCACATAGAAATCCGAATAGGCATGACCAGAAAAGAGCTTCACCATGACACATTGTAGTCAAATTGTCCATAGTAAAACATACAGAAAAGATTCTAAAATATTCACAAGAGAAATGCCAGATAACTATTAGAAGATCTCAAATTAGATTCATAGCTGACTTCTCATCAGAAACTCTACAGGATAGAAGGGATTGGTGAGATATAGTCCAAATTTTAAGAGGAAAAGCTGTCAACCCACAATACTGTACCTAGAAAAGTTTTCATTTATGAATGAAGGTGAAATAAAGACCTTCCATAACAGAAATTGAAAGAATTAGTTGCCACTCATCCAGCCTTGCTAAAGATGCTTAAGGATGTACAACACAGAAAAATACAGAAAGATAGCCATTGCTATGAAATAATGAGAAGGCAGAAAATCCCTCAAAGAAGTGCAAAAGAAATCTAAAGTAAACAAAAAGAATATTTATGGAAAAATGACAGGGCCAAGTTGTTACTTGTCAATAGTCACATGAATGTAAATGACCTCAAATATCTAGTTAAAAGATTCAGACTGGCTGAATGGATTAAAAAATAAAAACCATCTATTTGCTGCCTACAAGAAACACATGTCAGCAACAAAGATACACACAGACTGAAAGTGAAAGGATGGAAAAAATTAGTCCATGGTAACAGAAACCAAAAAAGATCTAAAGTTGTCATCCTATATTAAACAAAATAGATTTCAAAATAAAAACTGTTTAAAAAGGCAAATAATGGCACTATGTAATGATTGAAGTATCAATTTAACAGGAAGATATAACTATAATAAATGTATATGCACACAATCACAGCATGCCTGACTAATTAAAAATGTTAATGGATCTAAAGGTAGACATAGTCTCCAGTACAATAGTAACGGGGCGCTTCCATGCCCCATTTTCAGCAATGGACAGATCAACCAGACAGAAAATCAGCAAGAAAACAACAGAGTTAATGAACAATATAGACCAAATGGACCTATGTAGTCTAAGTCTATGCATCTACAACCTACTTATTTTTGAAAAGAGCTAAAATTAATCACTGGAGGCAAGGACAGTCTCTTTAAAAAATGGTTCTGTGGAAACTGGATCTTCGTGTGCAGAAGTATGAAACTAGGCCCCTATCTTACACACACCTTACACAAAAATCCACTCAAAATAGACCAAAGATTTAAATCTACCTTCTGATACCATCAAATCATTAGAGAACATTGAGGAAATTTTGAAACACATTGGCATAGGCAAAGAGTTCTTGGAAAAGACCACAGAGGCACAGGCAATCAAAACTGAAATTGACAAATAGGATTACATCAAGCTGAGAAGCTTCTGCAATACAAAAGAAACAATCAGCAAAATGAAGAGGCAACCCACAGAAAGTCAAGCATTTTCCTACATACTAACAATGAACTATTAGTTTGGAATATATTTTGTATTAGTCTGGAAAGTCACCCATTTTCCAAAATGCCAACAATGAACTATTAGCTTGGAAAATATATTAGCTTGGAATATGAAATTAAAAATGCAAAACCATTTACAATGGCACTCAAAAAGTGAAATAATTTGTTATAAATATAACAAAACAAAATATATTCAATATCTATATGAAGAAAGCAACATAATTCTAATGAAAGATAACAAATATTTAAGTTGATAGAAAAATATTCCATGTTCACTCATAGAGAGCTTCAATGGTGTTATGAATCCAGTTTTTCTAAGACTATTTGTACATTTAACAAAATTCTAATAAAGTTATGACAAATTTTTCATGGCTATCAACTAATTGATTCTAAAGTTTATATGTAAAGGCACAGGACTGTTTATCTAACACAATGTTGAAGAAGTGTCATTAGAGGACTGACACTACACAAGTTACTCTGCCTTTCAAACAACATAAAAGATGCTAAACATGCCTTAGGGAACTGTAAATTTAAAGAGATGCCGCTGGCGCTGTGGGATACCTGATAAAGCCACCACCTACAGTTCTGGCATCCAGTATGGGCGCTGGTTTGAGTCCCAGCTGCTCCATTTCCAATCCAGCTCTCTGCTGTGGTCTGGGAAAGTCCTTGGGCCTCTGCACCTGTGTGGAATATTCTGAAGAAGTTCCTGGCTCCTGGCTTCAGATCAGTCCAGCTCCAGCCATTGTGGCCATTTGGAGAGTAAACCATCAGATGGAAGACTTCTCTCTCTGTTTCTCTCTGCCTCTGCTTCTCTGTAACTCTGCCTTTCAAAAAAAATACATGAATCTTAAAAAAAAAATAGAGTGGCTACAAGCCAAAACACTGACAATATCAAATATCTGCAGGTCTGTGGAGCAATAGAAACTCATTCATGTCTGGTAGAAGTATGGACTGATGCTTTGGACACTTTGGAAAAAAATTTGATTTCTTTTTACAAATTTAAATAAACTTTTATCATATTATCCTGTCATCACTGTCCTTGGTATTTACTCAAAGAAATTAAAAACATGTCCACGGAAAAACCAATGCGCAATCATAAATTGTGAAAAGTTGGAAGCAATCAAAATTTTCCTTCAATAGATAAATTATCAAACTGCCACATCCAAACAATGGATATTTTCAGTAATAAAAATAAATGAACACAAAGTCACTGAAAGACACATGGGAAACTTTAATGCATAATTGCTAAATGAAAACAGTGGCTCTGAAAAGGCAGAAAATCCTACAATTCCAACTATATAACATTTTGGGAAAAGCCAAACTATCAACAATTGAAAGATAAATGATTGCCAGACTTTGGGGAAGAAGGGGTGAATAGGTGGAATACAGGAGATATTTTGAACAGTGAAACTATTCTGTATGATATTTTAATGGTAGACACATGATATCATACATTTGTCACAACCTACCCATTGTACAACACAAAGAATGAACCCTAATGTAAACTGTGGACCCTTTTAAATAACAACATATCAATACTGAACCATCTATTGTAATGAATGGACTTTACTAATTCAAGTTATTAATAATCACGGAAATGGAGAATACACATTCTCTCTGTTCTTTCTGCTGAATTTTTCTATAAACCTATTACTGTTCTAAGATATAGTCAATGTTGAAATACACGACTTTCTTAACTTTTTACATACTTCAGAAGGTTAGTTATATTTTATTAAATGTTAAAGGAATTTATTAATGCATTAGATTCTCAGGGTCACAGCAAATGCATGATAGTCACTACAACACAATTTATATCAATTATCAAGTTAATGTGATACTAATACAAAGAGAACAGATTTAGTGTAGTTTCTAGTACAATTTTAATTATATTTCTCTTCTTCCATGTTTTATTTTAGAATTATGGCAATTGGCTTTCTAATTTGTTCTAGTCTCAAATCCAGAAACCACTTTAACCCTAATGTTTATACTTCATCTGTCTTTTCCTTTAGCTGTTTACAATCTCCCATCAGCTAATATGGTAGATCTTGGCAATCATAAAATCCAAGCAAAAGCTTTATAATAATCAATAGTGTTTTGCCCTCTTTGTTTATTTTCCTCTGTTTGCATATTTTAAATGCACCCATAATGCTGTCCCCTCCACTCCACCACTAGCTTGCAATTTCTTTCTCTCAATACCTACTATGATAGACAAAAAGTGAAATATTAGTATTTCTGTCTCTTTTTTTCTTTCTTTCTGATGATTAATTCCATCTCAGGTAATCATTACTTACAACTTAAAGTCCTTACAGGATTCACCTGAATGTAATTCACTGTTTTCTTTTAATTAACAAGACTTTGATGAGAAGTGACATGCTTTTGGAATGTGGCACAGAATTTGAAAGGCTTCACTTCCACTCTTGATCTTTCTGCAGATGATCTTAGAAACTATGAACAAGAAACTTTTTTCCTTTTGTAACCTTCTGGAAAATACAAATCCCATATACTGATAACTAATGTCTCCTCATAGACTTTTCTCTGTAATGCCACTCAGAATAAAGCTTACAGAGACATAAATAGTGTTAAGTAACTTGTAATCCTGTTATAGTGGTAGTTTTATTGTGTTTGTGCAGAATAAATAGGTCTTTATATTATCCTAAATATATGCTTGTGTCTCATCTATTTTCATCCTGCCTGTTTCCAAAATCAATCTGAGGCATAGTGTTAATCTTAAGAGCCTGACAGACTCTTCTGGTTGATCTCATTTTGATCAGTCTCCAAAGCAGAGCATTGTAAACTTACACAAAAGGTGTGTACCTAAACCCTTAAAAATGATTGTCAATATAATATTATCAAGAGAAAGATTGGAGGAAATGTAGTTTAAAACATTGGTTCTAGAGTTTGAGTCAAATTGATATCTACAGGGACTATGGCAATTTCAATTATCCTGGTACATGACAATCACGATTGATGGTACTGTGATTAGTTGCATCATCTGTCCCACGTGAATGTGGTAGCAACTATCCAGAATAAGCTGGATTACTTAGTATTATCTAACTTATTATTTCAAAAGCAAAAGAAAATCCAATTTTTAAATTTAAAGTAATCTTTTGATGCTGAAAGTAAAATTTACAAATATTTGAGTCAAACCAAACATGGCTGTGAGCCAGATTTGGACAATGGACTAATCTAAAATTTCAATGTATTTTAATTGTATTTCCTTAAAACATGAATTTTACATGTTGAAGTACCAGTGTACTCAGGACTGTACACTCACATAGTTATATTACAAGGATAGAATTCTAAAGGGATGAAGATAAATTTCTCCATATTATCATAGCTATGTCTTCATAAGAACTTTCATAAAAAATAAGCCTGGATTATTTAATAATAAATTTTAAAATGAACTAATTTTTAAAAACTATATGCTTATAACAAAAATAACATATAAGAACAAAAAGAGAAATATTATTCCCTACCTGAATCTCTACCTGGACTTCCCAGAAATATTCATTATCAAATGTTTTTCATAGCCTTTCAGAGACTTTCCTTTTGAATTTTTAAAAATAGATTCCTATAATGCACTGTTCTCTGCAGCTTCTTAATTTAACTCAATGACAATCTTTTTGCCCATCTTCAATATTATATAATATAAATCTTTCATTCATTTTGGTGATATGCTTTTTTTATGATTATAGCATAAATTTACCAGGTCTGTCACTGACTGATGGACATGAATTTTTGTCACATTTATAAATTTTATTTTAATTGATAAATAATAATAGTATATACTTTACAACTCCAAACACAAGAGGAATTCCAAAAATTTGTGGAAAAATTAAATTACAAGTTAAGTCTACTTCAGTGCAATAACTTTTGAAATTCTTGCAGTTTCTTTATAACATTTTGAAGACTCAACATATGTATGCATTTCAAAAGTTTCCATACCAAAATAAACTTATGCTTTAAATTCCATTTTTCATAAACTTTTTAAAGTACACTCATATACTAGTTCTGGAAGGAAAAACTTTTTATGTATATGTTGGTGGGCTTTTTCTATACAAGACACATGTATAAAGGAGAAAGTCTGAATAGAGGGAAAGTGTTTTAAAATTATTATTTGCACCAATTCACTTAAAATTATTTGTATCAATTCTCATTTCAACTGGCAGACTATAAGTGATATTTTCTCAACAGTGTTACCAATACTAAAGTAATCTATTGATTATGCACAATATGCCTGGTGTATTAGTTTGTATACCTTACATAGGTAATGAACAGAATTTTCTTATCTAGTCAATTGATCAAGTGAGATCTATTAAAGTAACTTCAGTTTTTTTTTTTATTTGAGCAGTGAACCAGCAAATGAAAGATCTCTGACTCTCTGTCTCTCCCTTTATTTATGTAACTCCACCCTTCAAACCAACAAATAAATCTTTTAAAAAACAAGAGTTTTATCACTAAAAGCTTTAAAATTTTGTTTTGAGCATTTTATTCTCCATATTCGTGCCAGATAGAATTAATCACAAAGAAGAATATGCACATTAACAAATTTAAGAGGTAATTCTTTATTGGAGACAAAAAATGAACTACATTAGATTATCTGGAATTCAATAGTGCTGGCATTTTCTTAACATTAAGTTGAATGCTTTAAAAGCAATAATTATAGTCCAAATCACTTCTTGTTGAGTTTTTCTAGGACAAAATATAAGAATTATAAACAAGAAGCAAAAATATCATGTACTTAGAAGTACAAAACTAGCTTTTGGAAAGCAGCTGACTTGTACAAGGTTATACAGCACCAGAGGGAAGATAATGCCTACCTAACTAATGTTGTGAAAATAACAACTAAAATCCAGTCAATTACATTGCTAATAGATGAAAAAGAACAATTTTTACTTGTTTCAAATAAAGACTTAATTTTCCTGATCCACATTTAACATCAGTAAGGAGATGAAGACTTTTGCACATGACAATAGGAAAATGATGAAAAGAAAAAATCTAAATATTTGGTTAAAGCAAAAATTCAGTCATACACATTGATTTTTTTCTGCAAATAAAGCATAAAAACAAGAAGAACAATATCTAATAAGTTTGAGCCCTATGTATAACATCAGGTGAGGGAGAGGTCAGTCCTTTACTACTGTAGCTGTCCATTCTGTGTTGCTATAACAAAATTTCTGAGGCTGAGTAACCTATAAAGAGTTTTATTTGGCTCATAATTCTGGTGGCTAAATGGTCTAAATAGCATGACACCAACATAGTGACTGTGGCGTCCTGACTGCATCACAACATGGTGGAGAAGCAGAAAGTAAACAGACACAGGCAGAGAGATCAAGATTGGGTTTCAGGCTCACATTCTTTTTTCATTTATTAAACTTTTATTTAATGAATACAAATTTCAAAGGACAGCTTATAGTTTACAATGGCTTCCCCCCTCCCATAACTTCCCTCCCGCCCGCAACTCTCCCCTTTCCCGCTCCCTCTCCCCATCCATTCATATTAAGATTCATTTTCAATTCTCTTTATATACAGAAGATCAGTTTAGCATATATTAGGTAAAGATTTCGACAGTTTGCCCCATATAGAAACACAAAGTGAAAAAACTACCGTTGGAGTACTAGTTATAGCATTAAATAACAGTGTACAGCACATTAAAGACAGAGATCCTACATAATATTTTTTTAAAATTAATTAATTTTCTATGCCATTTCCAATTTAACACCAGGTTGTTTTTTTTTTTTTTCATTACCAATTATCTTTATATACAGAAGATCGATTCAGTATATATTTAGTAAAGACCTCATCAGTTTGTACCCACACAGAAACACAAAGTGTAAAAATACTGTTTCAGTACTAGTTATAACATCACTTCACATTAGACAACACAATAAGGACAGATCCCACATGGGATGTAAGTACACAGTGACTCCTGTTGCTGACTTAACAATTTGACACTCCTGTTCATGGCGTCAGTAATCTCCCTAGGCTCTAGTCATGAGTTGCCAGGGCTATGGAAGCCTTTAGAGTTCGCTGACTTTGATCTTATTCCGATAGGGTCATAGTCAAAGTGGAAGTTCTCTCCTCCCTTCGGAGAAAGGTACCTCCTTCTTTGATGGCCCCGTTCTTTCCACTGGGATCTCACTCACAGAGATCTTTCATTTAGGTCTTTTTTTATCCATGGTATCTTGGCTTTCCATGCCTATAATACTCTCATAGGCTCTTCAGCCAGATCCGAATGCCTCAAGGGCTGATTCTGAGGCCAGAGTGTTGTTTACGACATCTGCCATTCTATGAGTCTGCTGTGTCTCCCACTTCCCATGTTGGATCCTTCTCTCCCTTTTTGATTCTGTCAGTTAGTATTAGCAGACACTAGTCTTGTTTGTGTGATCCCTTTGACTCTTAGACCTATCAGAGCCATCAACTGTGAGCTGAAATTGATCACTTGGACTAGTGAGATGGCATTGGTACATGCCACCTTGATGGGATTGTATTGGAATCCCCTGGCACATTTCTAACTCCATTTGCGGCAAGTCCGATTGAGCATGTCCCAAATTGTACATCTCCTCCCTCTCTTTTTCCACTCTTAAATTTAACAGGGATCACTTTTCAGTTAAAATTTAAACACCTAAGAATAATTGTGTGTTAATTACAGAGTTGAACCACTAGTACTAGAACAACAACAACAACAAATAATAATAAAAAGGATAAAGTATCACATTGTACATCAAGAGTCAGGACAAGAGCTGATCAGGTCATTGTTTCTTATAGTGTCCATTTCACTTCAACAGGTTTCCCCTTTGGTGCTCAGTTAGTTGTCACCGATCAGGGAAAACAACTGATATTTGTCTCTTTGGGACTGGCTTAATTCACTCAGCATGATGTTTTCCACATTGCTCCATCTTGTTGCAAATGACCGGGTTTCGTTGTTTCTTACTGCTGTATAGTATTCTATGGAGTACATGTCCCATAATTTCTTTATCCAGTCTACTGTTGATGGGCATTTGGGTTGGTTCCGGGTCTTAGCTATTGTGAATTGAGCTGCAATAAACATTAATGTGCAGATGGTTTTTTTGTTTGCCAATTCAATTTCTTTTGGGTAAATTCCAAGGAGTGGGATGGCTGGGTTGAATCGTAGGGTTATGTTCAGGTTTCTGAGGTATCTCCAGACTGACTTCAATAGTGGCTTAACCAGTTTGCATTCCCACCAACAGTGGGTTAGTGTCCCTTTTTCCCCACATCCTCTCCAGCATCTATTGTTGGTAGATTTCTGAATGTGAGCCATTCTCACCGGGGTGAGATGGAACCTCATTGTGGTTTTGATTTGTAATTCTCTGATTGCTAGTGATCTTGAACATTTTTTCATGTGTCTGTTGGCCATTTGGATTTCCTCTTTTGAAAAATCTCTATTGAGGTCCTTGGCCCTTCTCTTAAGTGGGTTGCTTGTTTTGTTGTTGTGGATTTTCTTGATTTCTTTGTAGATTCTGGCTATCAACCCTTTATCTGTAGCATAGTTTGCAAATATTTTTCCCATTCTGTCAGTTGCCTCTTCACTTTCCTGACTGTTTCTTTTGAAGTACAGAAACTTCTCAAGTTGATGCAATCCCAAATGTTAATTTTGGTTTTGACTGCCTGTGCTGCTGGAGTATTTTCCAAGAAGTCTTTGCCTGTACCTATATCTTGCAGGGTTTCTCCAATGCTCTCTAATAGTTTGATGCTGTCAGGTTGTAGATTTAAGTCTTTAATCCATGTTGAGTGAATTTTTGTGTAAGGTGAAAAAGGTAGGGCTCTTGCTTCAAGCTTCTGCACGTGGAAATCCAATTTTCCCAGCACCTTTTATTGAATAGACTCTCCTTATTCCAGGGATTAGATTTGGATCTTTGGTCAAATATAAGTTGGCTGTAGATGTTTGGATTGATTTCTGGTGTTTCTATTCTGTTCCATTGGTCTATCCATCTGTTTCTGTATCAGTACCATGCTGTTTGTATAACAACTGCCCTGTAGTATGTCCTGAAATCTGGTATTGTGATGCCTCCGGCTTTGTTTTTGTTGTACAAGATTGCTTTGGCTATTCGAGGTCTTCTGTGTCTCCATATGAATTTCAGCATCATTTTTTCTAGATCTGAGATGAATGTCTTTGGTATCTTGATTGGTATTGCATTGAATGTATAAATTGCTTTTGGGAGAATAGACATTTTGATGATATTGATTCTTCCAATCCATAAGCATGGAAGATTTCTCCATTTTTTGGTATCCTCTTCTATTTCTTTCTTTAAGGTTTTGTAGTTTTCATCGTAGAGATCTTTAACGTCCTTGGTTAAGTTTATTCCAAGGTATTTGATTGTTTTTGTAGCTATTGTGAATGGGATTGAACTTAGAAGTTCTTCCTCAGCTGTGGCATTGCCTGTGTATACAAAGGCTGTTGATTTTTGTGCATTGATTTTATATCCTGCTACTTTGCCAAACTCTTCGATGAATTCCTGCAGTCTCTTAGTATAGTTTTTTGGGTCCCCTAAATAAAGAATCATATCATCTGCAAAGAGAGATAGTTTGAGTTCTTCCTTCCCGATTTGTATCCCTTTAATTTCTTTTTCTTGCCTAATAGCTCTGGCCAAAACTTCCAGAACTATATTGAATAGCAGTGGTGACATGGGCATCCCTGTCTGGTACCAGATCTCAGCGGAAATGCTTCCAACTTTTCCCCATTCAATAGTATGTTGGCCGTGGGTTTTTCATATATTGCTTTGATTGTATTGAGGAATGTTCCTTCCATAGCCACTGTGCTTAGAGTTTTCATCATGAAAGGGTGCTGTATTTTATCAAATGCTTTCTCTGCATCTATTGAGAGAATCATATGATTTTTCTTCTGCAGTCTTACGTTGATTGTTTTGCGAATGTTGAACCATCCCTGCATACCAGGGATAAATCCTACTTGGTCTGGGTGGATGATCTTTCTGATGTGTTGTTGCATTCTATTGGCCAGAATTTTATTGAGTATTTTTTGCATCTATGTTCATCAGGGATATTGGTCTGTAATTCTTTTTCAATGTTGCATCTTTTTCTGGCTTACGAATTAAGGTGATGGTGGCTTCATAGAAAGAATTTGGGAGGATTCCCTCTTTTTCGATTGCTCTGAAAAGTTTGAGAAGAATTGGAGTTAGTTCTTCTCTAAACGTCTGGTAGAACTCAGCAGTGAATCCATCTGGCCCTGGGCTTTTCTTTGTTGGGAGGGCCTTTATTACTGTTTCAATTTCTGTGTCAGTTATGGGTCTGTTTAGGTTTTCTATGTCTTCCTGGCTCAATTTAGGTAGGTTGTATGTGTCCAAGAATCTGTCCATTTCTGGTAGATTTCCCTGTTTGCTGGCATACAAGTCCTTGTAGTAATTTTTGATGATTCTTTTTATTTCTGTGGTGTCTGTTGTTACGTTTCCCTTTTCATCTCTGATCCTATTGATTTGGGTCTTTTCTCTTCTTCTTTTAGTTAGTTGGGCCAATGGGGTGTCAATTTTGTTTAATTTTTCAAAAAACCAGCTCCTCGTTTGGCTGATTTTTTGTAATGTTTTTTTTGGATTCAATCCTGTTGATTTCTTCTTTGATTTTAATTATTTCTCTTCTCCTACTGGGTTTGGGTTTGGTTTGCTGCAGATTTTCTAGATTCTTCAGATGACTTGAAAGCTCATCTATTTGGTGCCTTTCCAATTTGTTGATGTAGGCACCTATTGATATAAACTTTCCTCTTAACACTGCTTTTGTTGTATCCCATAGGTTTTGGTATGTTGTGCTGTTATCCTCATTTACTTCCAGAAAATTTTTGATTTCCCTTTTAATTTCTTCTGTGACCCATTGTTCATTCAGGAGCATGTTGTTCAATCTCCATGTGTTTGCACGTGCTCTGGGGATTCCCAAGTTGCTAATTTCCAATTTCATTCCTTTGTGGTCTGAGAAGCTGCATGGTATGATTCTAATTCTTTTGAATTTGCTGATACTTGCTTTATGGCCTAGTATGTGGTCAATCCTAGAGAAGCTTCCATGTACTGCTGAGAAGAATGTAAAGTCCTTACATGTAGGATGAAATGTTCTGTAGATATCTGTTAGATCCATTTGAGCTATAGTGTCATTTAAATCTACTGTCTCCTTGCTGATCTTCTGTCCTGTTGATCTGTCTATCTCTGAGAGTGGAGTATTGAAGTCCCCCAGTACTATTGTATTGGTGTCTAAGTCTTCCTTTAAGTCCCTTAACAAGTCTTTTAAATAAGCTGGTGCCCTGTAATTAGGTGCATATACATTGATAATCGTTATATCTTCCTGTTGAATGCATCCGTTAATCATTATATAGTGCCCCTCTTTGTCTCTCCTAACAGTTTTTGTGGTAAAGTTTATGTTGTCCGATATTAAGATGGCTATGCCCACTCTGTTTTCATTTCTGTTGGCATGGTATATATTTTCCCAGCCTTTCACTTTCAGTCTGTATGTATCTTTGTTGGAAAGAATTGTTTCTTGTAAGCAGTGAATAGATGGGTTTTGTTCCTTAACCCAATCAGCCAATTGGTGCCTTTAACTGGACAGTTCCTGCCATTAACATTCAATGTGACTATTGAGAAGGAGTAACTTTGCCTTGTCGTTTGCCAAAGATATTTTCTAATATATGGTTTGAGATTCCTGTGATCTTTTGCTGTGAGGTTTCCTTCCTTTACCTTCTTTCATATTGGTGACCAAGTTTCTGTGTTTCTGTATGTAACACATCTTGAAGCATCTTTTGCAGGGCTGGACGAGTGGCGACGAATTCTTTCAGTTTCTGTTTGCTGTGAAAGGTCTTTATTTCACCTTCATTCACAAATGAGAGCTTTGCAGGATATAATATTCTGGGCTGGCAGTTTTTCTCTCTTAGTACCTGGGCTATATCTCGCCATTCTCTCCTGGCTTTTAGGGTTTCTGATGAGAAGTCAGCTATAAGTCTAATTGGAGATCCTCTGAGAGTAATCTGGCGTTTTTCTCTTGCACATTTTAGGATCTTTTCTTTATGTTTCACTGTGGTGAGTTTGATTATGATGTGTCGTGGTGATGATCTCTTTTGGTCATGTTTATTAGGGGTTCTACAAGCTTCCTGTACTAAGATGTCTCTGTCCTTCTCCAAACCTGGGAAATTTTCTGCTAGTATCTCACTAAAAAGGCCTTCTAATCCTTTCTCCCTCTCCATGCCTTCAGGAACTCCTAGAACCTGAATGTTCGGTTTTTTAATAATATCCTGTAGATTCCTGACAGTATTTTTTTAGATTTCTGATTTCTTCTTCTTTTCTTTGATTTGACTGTTTCCTTTCCTGTTTTCTTTCTTCTAATTCTGATATTCTCTCTTCTGCTTCACCCATTCTGTTTTTAAGGCTCTCTAATGTGTTTGTCATTTGATCTATTGATTTCTTCATTTCATTGTGGTTTTTTGTCACTATCACAGTTTCATGTTCTACTAGTTGTTTCATTTCATTTTGATTCCTCCTTAATGTTTCATTTTCAAGAGAGAGATTTTCTATCTTGTCCATTGAGGATTTCTGTAGTTCAAGGATTTGTTTTTGAGAACTTCTTAATGTTCTTATCAATTTTTTGAGATCCACTTCTTGCATTTCCTCTATCTCTTCATCTTCATAATCTTGCATTGGGGTGTCTTGTTCATTTGGGGGCATCATAGTGTCTTCCTTGCTCTTGTTACCTCGGCTTCTACGTTTGTTGTTTGGCATGTTGGAGATAATTTATGTTTTTTTTTTTCCTGTGGTGTTTTTTTCTCGTTATACTATGCCTCTAAGTGGGCTATCTGTTTTGATGGATCCTTAGAGGCTGTGATGGGTGTGGCCAGAGAGCTCTGCTTGATTCTTCAGGTTTAAGGGTGTGCAAAAAGTGACTCACCCAGATTGTTCTCTCCCTTGCTCGTTGCTCAGTCTCTCTCTCTCTTTCTCTCTCTCTCTCTCTCTCTTTTTTTTTTTTTTGACTCAGTTGGGAAGTAATTCCTCACAGCTGAGTGGAATTGAGGGTAGCTGAAATCTGGCCTCTGTGAGTATTCGTTTGATCTACCCCTGGGACCACAGAAAGAGTTTATGCAGCCCTCAATATGTTCTCAAGTTTTGCCATAGACCCAAAGTTAACTGAGTTTGTGTACTCATTGTGGCTTTACATATGTAAAATGGCGCCTGCTCTTTGTTTTGCTCAGGTTTGTTAGGTGAGTGGAGAGAGAGTCTAGTGTCCGTGCTGGTTCCCCTGATTTATTCGTGATCTTTGCCCAGTGGGGCCTCAGGCCTCTGCCTTTCCCCACCAATGTCTCGGGTTTCTGAGGTTTTTGTCTTACCGGCGAGATTCTGTGGCTCGGCTCCCGTGGCTGGGCTTCCCGCAGTGGGCTCCCTGTAGGTCCTCTGTGTCACATCCACTAGATCCGGAAGTGTTTCCTCTGCAGTTTTTTTCTTGAGTCTTTTCCTGAGGCTACAGTAATTCCACTTTTATGAAACTATATTTTCCCAGACTATCGGTGCACGTCCTCACTATCCGCCATCTTGGCTCAGCCCCCATATATTTTCCCTTTGAGATAAGTCTAGTACAGTTTCTTACAATTGAAAATGCAAAAGGGTTTCACAGGTCTCGAGTTTTATACTTACATGTCCATGCAAAACCTGGAATTAATGAGACAAATTAAAGAAGTATTATAAAGATAACTTTCAAGGCTATTTCAGCTTTAAATATTGGTAAGGGTGTATAGCAGTATCACGTAGTTAAGATAATTTTACCGTATTAAAATGTCAATAAAATAAAATTCTCAACTCAATAGAGATCCATTACACTTTACTAAATAATATTAACCAGAACTCCTAGACCTAAAAATATAGTTTTTTCAGGTCTCTTTGCAAATACTATTTTTTGGTATTAGCATTAACATCATTTTAAAGGATGTTATTTCTTAGAATTCTCATATTTCCTCAGAAAGTACTCATGTCATCATGTCTTTATTAATTAGTGGTAAACCCTAAAATATCCTCACTCTCCACCCTGTTGCATTGCTTTATTGTTTCTCTTTTCTTTTTCTTCTCTTTTTTCTCTTCTTTTTCCTCCCCCACCTCTTCTTCTTCTCTTCTTCCTTCTCCTCTTCCTCCCCTTCCTCCTCCTCCTCCTCCTTCTTCTCTTCTTCTTCTTCTTCCTCTCCTTCTCTCACTCTCTCTCCCCCTTTTTCTTTATTTACTTAAGCACATGAAACAAAACCTTTATCCCACTAAAACTAGTATCATCTAAAATACATTTGTTCTAAATGTCATAAAACTCAATCCAAACTACATAAGCAATAAATTACAGACTACTTATCAAGTTAGTGTCAGCAATTAGAAGATTAATTAACTCCCTTAGCAAGAAATCTCAAAATATGGTGTTTCCAAATTTGCTTAGTTAAGTGGCTCTGTAGTCTCAGGAATAATCCATGTTCTTTTTTATGATCTACAATCCTTTGGCATATTGACTTTGTTGGTCTTGCCAGCTTAGAGATACAGGATGACTTCTGCAACTACAAACAATATCTTAGCCTTGCATTTCCTTATGACTGTGTTTGAAAAGAAAATTTTGCAATTGTTGCCTGGATTGATGTTTCCTTTGGGTCAATGGTCGTGACTTTATGAATGACTGGCAACAGATAATGGCATTACCATGGTTGACTTCAACTAATCAAACTTCATCTGGGCCAAAGAGAAGGTATATATAGTCCTCACTAAAGCATGTGGTTGTCTAGATCCTAACCAAAATTGGATTGTGTCACTAAGGAATGTACAAGATTGATTAGGATAGAAAATGGCTATTGTGAGACAAACATGTCTGCAACAGAGACTTTAAATGCAATATATTAGAAAATGACAAAAGATTCTGCTTTTCAACAAATAGCTGCTTGACACTGAGTCTTTTGATTTCTTGGGACATCAGTATTCTCTTTAGAAAGGGGCTGGACTAAGTCAGTGATAGTTATGTGGAGTCTGGCATAATACCTCATGGATATACAGTAAATGTGTCTTGGGGAGTTTTTTAAAATCAGTTCCCAAATGGCATGCACCTTTAAGAATCATGGATTTATAGAAACTCGCAGGAAAAAAAAACTGCCTTAATGGACATTCTCTTCAAGTATATTGAGCCAGGAAAAATGTTCATCTAAGTTTCCTTCCAGTACTATCCTGTTTTGGATAAATATTCTAAAACATAAAGGTTACAAAAATGGCTTATATATATTTTATGTCAGTAAGCAAAATTTAATTAAATTCATACCAGGCAAATATTGTTACAAAGTTCAGACATTGTATAGTAACACATTCCTCTAAAATCATTGTCTTGAAATGTTTAATTCTCATATATTTGATGAAGTAGAAAATGTCCAGAATTTTCTCAAACACCAGTTCAGTTAAAATAAAGAAGATGAGGGGCCGGCACCGTGGTTCACTTGGTTAATCCTCCACTTGCAGGGCCGGCATCCCGTATGGGCACCGGGTTCTAGTCCCGGTTGCTCCTCTTCCAGTCCAGCTCTCTGCTGTGGCCCAGGAGGGCAGAGGAGGATGGCCCAGGTGCTTGGGCTCCTGTACCCACATGGGAGACCAGGAGGAGGCACCTGGCTCCTGGCTTTGGATCGGCGCAGCGCGCCGGCTGTAGCAGCCATTTGGGGAGTGAACCAACAGAAGGAAGACCTTTCTCTCTGTCTCTCTCTCACTGTCTATATCTCTACCTGTCAAAAAAATAAAGAAGATGAAATCAAATAACAGTTCTATATACAAAATTATATATGTGGAATAATTCTACCTACATGAAATAATAGGTCTTGGCCAGTGCTGAAGTTCCTTATTCCTAGGCAATATTCATGCAGTCACTTATGAAGCTATGAGTATTAGTAAGGGTCAACCAAGGAAAGTATTTTAAATGCTCCATGTTGTTCTTCGAGTATTGAATAAGAAATGAATATTAAGCTGCCATAGTCCATTAGTTTGAAAACCTTACATGAGGAGTTTATGCACAATTCAATAAAGATTCTTCAATATGTAGAATCCAAAAGACAATGAAGTAAGACAGAACAAACACATGACCAATGAAAAAATCCAGGATTTTAAGTAAAAATAAGCAATAATAAAGATCTCATTTGTGCTTGGTTAATGATAATTGCTCTCCTAATTTCCAAAGTTTACAATCAATTAGATTTGAGGGGAGGATGAAGAAGGACTACAGTGGGACCTGAAGTAAAACTCTCTTAATTACTATGACATGTCATTTTATGTCACTATGATATGTCACTATGTGTCACTATGATATGTCACTATATGTCACTATGTCTGAGGACATCTAGGGATTAGCTAGTGTGTGAAACCTGATTTGCAGATTTGTAAATTAGTCAGTTCTTTTGCTTTATATTTGGTCATTTCACTGCTGGTTAGTCCTCTAAAATTTACAGGAAGAGGAATTGTTGTCCAAAAAATCTTGGGCTTTGAAAGACCGAGTTTAAATCCTGACTCTCATTTTACTGATAGAGTCAGCTAAGGAGAATCTTGTAATCTCTATGATTATTTGGGTAATAATAATTTGTACCTCATGAGTCTATTATGGAGAACAAATGAAATAATGTACAGGAAAAACCCAATAGATACGTTATTTTTATTGCCAATTTAAACAAGAAAACACTTTGATTGGGATTGGCTCAGTGGCATAGTGGGTAAGGCCACTGCCTGCAGTGCCAGCATGCCATGTGGGCACTGGTCTGGGTCCTGGCTGCTCCACTACGGATTCAGCTCTCTGCTATGGCCTGAGAAAGAAGGGGAAGATGGCTTGAGTCCTTGGGCCCCTGCACCCATGTGAAAGACCTGGAGGAGGCTCCTGTCTCCTGGCTTGAGATGGATGCAGCTTCAACCATTGCAGCCAATTAGGAAGTGAACCAATGGATGGAAAACTTCTATCTGCCTCTCCTCTCTCTGTGTAGCTCTGACTTTGAAATAAATAAATAAATAATTTTAAAAAAATTAAAAAAAGATGAGTGAGTGCCCCAAAATGGAAAAAGGAATGTTTAAAAAAAAAAAAAGAAAGAAAACACTTCTATTAACAATATGAAGACAACAATATTTAGGATTGGACAGAGTTTAAAATTAATCAGGCCGGTGCCGTGGCTTAACAGGCTAATCCTCTGCCTTGTGGCGCCAGCACACCGGGTTCTAGTGCTGGTGGGGGCGCCGGATTCTATCCCCATTGCTCCTCTTCCAGGCCAGCTCTCTGCTATGGCCCGGGAAGGCAGTGGAGGATGGCCCAAGTCCTTGGGTCCTGCACCCGCATGGGAGACCAGGAGAAGCACCTGGCTCCTGGCTTCGGATCAGCGAGATGCGCTGGCCGCAGCGGCCATTGGAGGGTGAACCAACGGCAAAAGGAAGACATTTCTCTCTGTCTCTCTCTCTCACTATCCACTCTGCCTGTCAAAAAGAAAAAAAAAAATTAATGGTTGAGGGGCCGTCACTGTGATGCAGCAGGTTAAAGCCCTAGCCCGAAAGCACAGGCATCCCATGTGGGTGCCCATTCTAGTCCTGGCTACTCCGCTTCCATTCCAGCTCTCTGCTATGGCCTGGGATAGTTGTAGAAGATGATTCAAGTCCTTGGGCCCCTGCACCCACGTGGGAGACCCAGAAGAAGCTCTTGGCTCCTGGCTTCAGATCACCACAGCTCTGGCCATTGCAGCCATTTGGTGAGTGAACCAGTGGATGGAAAACCTTTCTCTCTGTCTCTACCTCTCTCTGTAACTCTCTCTTTCAAATAAATAAAATAAATCTTAAAAATATTAATAATTGAAAGGAACCTATTATTTGGTTACATTGATGAGGTTGCTTCATTATTCTCATCATAATTATATATAAATATTTGTCTATATGAAGGTCATATTTGGGAAGACAGAATCAACAGATGGTATCAGTAACTGCCAAAGTAAATAAACTCATGAAAAATAAAATATATATATGTAAATTTTATGTTAGAGCTGATGATTATGTGAGAGGAATATAAAACTTCAGCATTTCTTTATTTCACTCATTTTACTGGCTGTAACTGATATCAAACAAAATTAATTTGTATTAAAGTCCCAATTTATTGAAATAATATAATGACAAATAATTGAATACAGGTGGGAATCCCAACTGATCAGTAATTACATTTTTCATTATTGAAAGAGATAAACTGGTAGCAGTATTGCAGAGTTTTTCATATAACTGGATTTGGTGTCATACAGTCTAAATTCATATTCATACAATGCCACTTATTATCTAGGAGATTGTGAATAAAACAACTTAATCTCTGTTTTCCTAGGATCTTTTTGGGATTAAAGGAATATTTATGAATCACATTAGAACATTGTGTGACAGAGTCACCACTGCCATTTTTTTTTTAAAGATTTATTTATTTATTTGAAAGCCAGAGTTACAGAGAGGCAGAGGCAGAGAGAGAGAGAGACAGGTCTTCCACCTTCTGGTTCACCCCCCAAATGGCCAGAGCAGCTGGAGCTGCGCCGATCTGAAGCCAGGAGCCAGGAGCTTGTGTCCTGTGCGGGTGCAGGGGCCCAAGGACTTCAGACATCTTCCCCTGCTTTCCCAGGCCATAGCAGAGAGCTGGTTCAGAAGTGGAGCAACCGGGACTCAAACTGGCCCCCATGTGAGATACCGGTACTGTAGGTGATGGTTTTACCCACTAGGCCAGTGCTGGCCCCACCACTGCCATTTTGATCTCCTCTTTCACTACAGCCTATATGATACTCAATTATCATTCTCTAATATGTAGTACCTTACCTGCTGAAACATAAGTCTTACAGCCCCTAGGAAGTAGACTTTTAATGAGCTAACATCTTTATTTCTTGTTCCACTTTGTAAATTTCTCTCTTCTCACCAGATTTCTGAGGCCAAGATAATGGAGGCCTTGTAGAGTGATACCAATATTCTAGAAGCTACTTTCAATGCAGAGATCCACAAAATTATTCTGTTTGACCTCCCTTGCTTGGTGATTTAGCACTTTATGCCTTCTTTTTAATTAGCAGATAGATGAGGCATGGCATTCAATTTGAGCTTGTTATTCTAATACTACCTTTGCCATCTTTCTACAAATTACTGATGGATTAATTATGTGAAACACAAAGCCGTATGTCAACCTTAAAGATATGTGTGAAGTAAAAATATTCAGAAAGAACATGGAGGCAGGCCTATTGCAGTAGATGAGGTATAATACTAGTTAAAAATAGTTTAAAATAATAATTAAAATGCTTAGAGGCCAATACCAGAGTAACTGGATAACTGGATTGAATACAATGATATGGATGTCATTGGCATTATTAACTTGAGAAGTTTGGGTGTAATATGGAAAGAAGTCAATTAAGTTGGTTAAGCAATGTATTAGACATAAAGAAATGGCAACCAAGAGCATGGCCAACCCTTTCTACAAGTGTGGTTATGAAGAGTAGAAGGCAAAGCAGAGGACATTGAGTCAAACTAGTTATGGCTATTGTTCTCATGTAAGAGAGGAGAGTAGGAAAAGAGGAATGGAAGATAATAGGCTGAGGATTCAAGGATGTGGTGATAACTGATAGAGTCTCTGGGTCTCTGACAAAGATGAAGGTCTGGTGAAGAATCAAGGGTATCGAAGATGTTGGTGTCATCCTCTGTTTACTTTCCTACCACACTTATTTAAAAAGATAAATATCATGTTTTCTATGGTATGTGGTAGTTAATATACAACACAAAAAATAATGTCTAAGAATGAGATGGACATCTTGTTATTTGATTGCTGTTTTTAGCCCTTATTTATTCTCCTGTGGACCTGTGGTCTTTCTACTTTTTACTTGTTGAGTATGATGGTTAGTGGTGCATTAAACCTATGATTATAGATTGGACTGAAATTGTGCTTTTGGAAAAATTAAAGAAGAAATGAAAGGAAGAAGAGGGGTTGAAAAAAGAAAGGCAGAAATTACAGTTAACTTCTTAGAACTGTACCTATGAAATATATGAAATGTATACTCTTTATATTAATAAATTTTTATTCTTTTTTAAAGATTTATTTATTTACTTGAAAGTCAGAGTTACACAGTGAGAGAAGGAGAGGCAGAGAAAAAGTGAGAAAGAGAGAGAGAGAGAGAGGGAGAGAGAGAGAGAGAGAGAGAGAGAGAGATCTTCCATCTGCTGGTTCACTCCTCAAATGGCTGCAATGGCTGGAGCTGCACCGATCCGAAGCCAGGAGCTAGAAGCTTCCTCTGGGTCTCCCACACAGGTGCAGGGCCCCAAGGATTTGGGCCATCCTCTACTGCTTTCCCAGGTCACAGCAGAGAGCTCAATCAAAAGTAGAGCAGCCAGGACTCAAACCAGTGCCCATATGGGATGCCGACATTGCTGGCAGCGGATTTACCCGCTACACCACAGCACCGGCCCCAGTATATTAATAAAATTTTTTAAAAAATAGTATTCTCACCACCCTTCTTCTTTCCAAACAGCTTATAATTCCTTTATGCTAGTCTGTAAAGTATTCTGTATGATAACCCTGAGGTTTCTATGAAGGTAAAATGATAGTCATTAGGAAATGGATTTGGAAGTAGTTAGATACATTTAGAGTATTTTTCTGCTCTTTTATTACTGTTTTACACAGTCCCAAAGTTTTGTAATGTGTAAAATAAGGACAATGAAAATAATCTAGTAGGAATCATGTATGAGATAAAAAATACATATGGAATACTCAGCATGATATCTGATCTATAGTAAATATTGGTCTCATGCAATGCAAGAAGTTTGCTGCCAGCAGAAAATAATGACCTCTGGGCAAGGCCAGTTGCTGACATGAACCATGGATATACTCAGTACATCCCTGTTCTATCTGTATATAAATAGTTTGCAAACTGGTGGTCTATAGGCAGATCCAAACTAGCAAACATATTTTGTTTATTCCACAGTATTGTAAAAAATACTTACATTTTGTGCCAGCATTGAAATGCAAGGAGATTTTTTTGCATATCCATTGAGATTTTTAATTTCTCATGAATAATTGGTAGATGTACACTTAGGTATGAAAACACAAGGCTGTACTAACAGCTTCATTAATTCAGTTTACCTGCTTTACTTGTGTAGGCATAGAGTTTACAACCACTGTAATAAAGCATCTCTAAACCTTAAGGTTTTTTTAAAGAAGGTATTAAATTTGTGCCTTTATATCCCACTTCCCATGTTGGAACGTTCTCTCCCTTTTTGATTCTATCAGTTAGTATTAGCAGACACTAGTCTTGTTTGTGTGATCCCTTTGACTCTTAGACCTATCAGAGCCATCAATTGTGAACTGAGATTGATCACTTGGACTAGTGAGATGGCATTGGTACATGCCACCTTGATGGGATTGTATTGGAATTCCCTGGCACATTTCTAACTCCATCATTTGTGGCAAGTCTGATTGAGCATGTCCCAAATTGTACATCTCCTCCCTCTCTTTTTCCACTCTTAAATTTAACAGGGATCACTTTTCAGTGAAATTTAAACACCTAAGAATAATTGTGTGTTAATTACAGAGTTCAACCACTAGTACTAGAACAACAACAACAACAAAAATACTAAAAAGGATAAAGTATTACATTGTACATCTAGAGTCAGGACAAGAGTTGATCAGGTCATTGTACAGCAGACTCATAGAATGGCAGACGTCCTAAACAACACTCTGGCCTCAGAATCAGCCCTTAAGGCATTCGGATCTGGCTCAAGAGCCCATGAGAGTATTGTATGCATGGAAAGCCAAGATACCATGGAAAAGAATTAAAAAAAGAAGAAGACCTAAATGAAAGGTCTCTGTGAGTGAGATCCCAGTGGAAAGAACGGGGCCATCAAAGAAGGAGGTACCTTTCTCTGAAGGGAGGAGAGAACTTCCACTTTGACTATGACCCTATCGGAATAAGATCAAAGTCAGCGAACTCTAAAGGCTTCCATAGCCCTGGCAACTCAT
The DNA here is from genome assembly GCF_033115175.1 of Lepus europaeus. Lineage (NCBI taxonomy): Eukaryota > Metazoa > Chordata > Mammalia > Lagomorpha > Leporidae > Lepus > Lepus europaeus. The sequence continues at coordinate 79,909,470 of NC_084850.1, forward strand.
GACTAGAGCCTAGGGAGATTACTGACGCCATGAACAGGAGTGTCAAATTGTTAAGTCAGCAACAGGAGTCACTGTGTACTTACATCCCATGTGGGATCTGTCCTTAATGTGTTGTCTAATGTGCAGTGATGCTATAACTAGTACTGAAACAGTATTTTTACACTTTGTGTTTCTGCGTGGGTACAAACTGATGAGATCTTTACTAATTATATACTGAATCGATCTTCTATATATAAAGAGAATTGGAAATGAAAAAAAAACCTGGTGTTAAATTGGAAATGGCATAGAAAATTAATTAATTTTTTAAAAAATATTATGTAGGATCTCTGTCTTTAATGTGCTGTACACTCTTATTTAATGCTATAAGTAGTATTCCAACAGTATTTTTTTTTCACTATGTGTTGCTATATGGGGGCAAACTGTTGAAATCGTTACCTAATATATACTAAACTGATCTTCTTTTTATAAAGAGAATTGAAAATGAATCATGATGTGATTGGAAGGGGAGAGGGAGCAGGAAAGGGGAGGGTTGTGGGTGGGAAGGAAGTTTTCGGAGGGGGAAGCCATTGTAACCCATAAGCTGTACTTTGGAAATTTATATTCATTAAATAAAAGTTTAATTAAAAAAATTTGTGCCTTTAACAAAACTTTTATGGCATTTATTAAGCAATTTGCAAAATGGTTGAAAGCAAACCTCCACATCTTTGAAACTGTATTTGGCTTGATGCAGAATCATTTACAAAGAAAAAAAAAAGAACTATTCCAGAAACCAAATCATCTGCTTAGATGAATTTTAATTTTGTTCAATGTATTTGTGAGTAGGATTGTCAAGGCATACATAGTTACAGACTTTGGTTAAAAAAGTCTAACATCAGGCCTGCACCGCGGCTCACTAGGCTAATCCTCCGCCTTGCGGCGCAGGCACACCGGGTTCTAGTCCCGGTCGGGGCACTGATCCTGTCCCAGTTGCCCCTCTTCCAGGCCAGCTCTCTGCTGTGGCCAGGGAGTGCAGTGGAGGATGGCCCAAGTGCTTGGGCCCTGCACCCCATGGGAGACCAGGAGAAGCACCTGGCTCCTGCCATCGGAACAGCGCGGTGCGCTGGCCGCAGCGCGCCTACCACGGCGGCCATTGGAGGTGAACCAATGGCAAAAGGAAGACCTTTCTCTCTGTCTCTCTCTCACTGTCCACTCTGCCTGTCAAAAAAAAAAAAAAAGTCTAACATCTTCATCTAGGTTCATGTCTCCTTTTAAAATAACTTTCCTAGGGTCACTCAGAAAAACATTTAGCCAAAATTAAAACTCAGAGCTAACATATAGAATTTTCAGGCCTATTTCCCAGCTACAGAGCCTTGCTATCCATCATAAAAATGACCACTTTTCAATAAATGAACCTCATGGAATGTGGGCTTAGGAACTGAAGGTTATGTGAGTTTTTCTTTTGTTTGATAGAGTCCTTTCTACTGGAAATGGTTGTATCCAACAACCTTCATATGTCATTTTATTTGCTGAGCAATGAACAGTACCTTGGAAAACCAATAATTCTGTTCAAATTGATGTTAATTAGAAATATGTTTCCATTTATTCCTTGATAATAGGTGGCTCTCATATTGCAAAATACCTGTTAATACTTGGCTATATATATATATCAAAAGAAAAAGCAGCAAAGGCATTTGAAATATAAATATTCTCCCATCTCACACTAGTATTCCTAGGTGAATTCAGTCAGGCATATGTCTGGGTTAGGTGAACAAAAGGAAAATTTATGTTTCCCAGAGCCCTTTGTTCTCAGTTTTTCCCAACTTGTTAGGAAGTCTCTGAATTAAATTCCCATTTCTTGGAATACCTAGTATACTTTCTATGTTCCTGACAAGATTGAAATGCTGATGACAAGTGGAAATAGGTATAGCAGCAAGGAAGTATTTGTTAGTTACAGTGAGATTCCTCACACCTCTACTTAAGTGCTGATCTTCAACTCTAATTTCAACACATATGGAAACGAATAGACACACTAATTGGAACCATAAAAATTGTGAATCACAGAGACCTTTAGTGGCCACTATTAAGTTAGTGTGTAGAAAATAGAAAATATTATGCTTCAGAGTTTTAACATTCTCAGTTCCATTTGAAAGGAATTTTTTTTGCAAGGCAGAGTTAGACAGTGGGAGAGAGAGACAGAGAGTTAGTTATAAACAGTAAGAGACAGACAGAGAGAAAGGTCTTCCTTCCGTTGAGAGAGAGTTATAGACAGTGAGAGAGAGAGAGAGAGACAGAGAGAGACAGAGAGAGACAGAGAGAAAGGTGTTCCTTCCGTTGGTTCATTCCCCTAATGGCCACTATGGCCGGTGCTGTGCCAATCTGAAGCCTGGAGCTGGGTACTTCCTCCCGGTCTCCTATGCAGGTGCAGGTGCAGGTACCCAAGCACTTGAGCCATTCTCCTCTGCCCTCCCAGGCCACAACAGAGAGTTGGACTGGAAGAGGAGCAACTGGGACTAGTACCCAGCGCCCCAACCAGGACTAGAACCGGGGTGCCGGCGCTGCAGGGGGAGGATTAGCCAAGTGAGCCATGGAGCCGGACATCAGATTATGTTAAACTGATATCACTTAATATTTGATTAATCTGGCTTATATTGTTTTAATTCAAAGCTCAGGAAACAACCTAAGTATGATTTATTTTATGATACTATCTACTGGAGAATGTGCCGAAAATATGGACTCTTAATAATGGGCATTTTGGAGAGTGAATTAATACAGTATTTTAATTTCCTTATGTGACTTAATTGCATGGAGAGAGTTAATTAATAGTATCAGCACAAATACTTTAATCTATGTGACAATTATATTTACCATTAAGTTAATAACTTGGAATTTTGCTGTTCCCTAGGTCTTACATGTATGTAATTTTTTATTAGCTTTCACGTCCTGTTTATATCTGGACACAAACAAAAGTGTAACTAGAGATTCTAGACTGTGGTACAGGCAACATCAGATACTGTCCATTCTAACCAGCTTTCTCCTAGACAACATTGCTGCCTATGTATTTACTTATATTTTCAAGAATATAGCTGTCTAGGCTATGGAAGCCCCTTGAGTTCACCAACTCTGAACTTGTTTAGTCAAGGCCATATCACAGTGGAGGTTCCTTCCTCCCTTCAGAGAAAGGCGCCTCTCTCCTTGATGGCCTGTTCTTTTACTTGGGTCTTGTTCACCAGAATCTTTCATTTAGGTTGTTTTTGCCACCGTTCATGGCTTTCCATGCCTGTGAGACTCTCATGGGCCTTTTAGCCAGATCCTAATGTCCTAAGGGTTGATTGTGAGGCAGGAGTGCTGTTTTGGGCGTTTGCCATTTTAAGAGTCTGCTGTGTGTCCTGCTTCCCCCGCAGGATCATTCTCTCCCGTTTAATTCTATCCTTCATTATTTGCTTACACTGGTCTTGTTTGTAAAATCTCTTTGACACTTACCCTATCTTTTTGATCGGTTATGTACTTATACTTATCACTTTACCAAGTGCGCTGGCGTTGGTACCTGCCTCCTTGGTAAGATTGAGTTGAAATCCCCTGGCACATTTCTAGTTCCACCATTGGAGGTAAGTCCGAGTCAGCATGTGCCAACCTATATATCTCCTCCCTCTCTTATTCCCACTCCTATGTTTAACATAGATCACTTTTCTGTTAATTTTAAATGCCTAAGAATGATTGTGCATTGATTACAGAGTTCAACCAGTCGTCTTATGTAGAACAAACAGAGCAACAACAACTTCAAAAATACTAAAAGGAATAAAATAATAAGTTGTTCCTCAACAGTCTAGACAAGGGCTGATCATGTCATTGTCTCTCATAGTGTCCATTTCACTTCAATGGGTACCATTTTAGATGCTCGTTTAGTTGCCATCGATCAGGGAGAACATATGCTATTTGTCCCTTTTGGACTGGCTTATTTCACTCAGCATGATGTTTTCCAGCTTCCTCCATTTTGTTGTAAATGCCCGGATTTCATTGTTTTTTACTGCTGTATAGTGTTCCATAGAGTACATATCCCATAGTTTCTTTATCCAGTCATCGGTTGATGGGCATTTAGGTTGTTTCCATGTCTTAGCTATTGTGAATTGAGCTGCAACAAATATTGAGGTGCAAATGGCTCTTTTTTTCTCCCCTTTAATTCCATTTGGGTAAATTCCAAGGAGTGGGATGGCTGGGTCCTGTGGTAGTGCTACATTCAGGTTTCTGAGGACTCTCCAAACTGTCTTCCATAGTGGCTTTACCAGTTTGAATTCCCACCAACAGTGGATTAGTGTCCCTTTTCCCCACATCCTCGCCAGCATCTGTTGTTGGTTGATTTCTGTATGTAAGCCAATCTAACCAGGGTGAGGTGAAACCTCATTGTGGTTTTGATCTGCATTTCCCTGATGGCTAGGGATCCTGAGCATTTTTTCATGTGTATGTTGGTCACTTGGGTTTCCTCTTTTGAAAAATGTCTGTTAAGGTCCTTGACCCATGTTTTTATTGGGTTGTTTATTTTGATTCTGTGGTGGTTCTTGATCATTTTATAGATTCTAGTTATTAATCCTTTATCTGTTGTGTAATTTGCGGATAACGTCTCCCATTCTGTCGGTTGCCTCTTCACTTTCCTGACTGTTTCCTTTACTGTAAAGAAACTCTTCAATTTGAGGCAATCCCATTTATTTATTTTATCTCTGATTACCCGTGTCTCTGGGGTCTTCTCCAGGAATTCTTCGCCTGGTCCAATATCTTGAAGGGTTTCCCCTATGCTCTCAATTAGTTTCATGGTGTCGTGGCGCATCTCTAGTTCTTTAATCCATGTTGAGTAGATTTTTGTGTAAGGTGTAAGGTAGGGGTCTTGCTTCATACTTCGACATGTGGACATCCAGTTTTCCCAGCACCATTTGTTGAAGAGGCTGTCCTTGTTCCAGGGGTTGGTTTTAGGTCCTTTGTTGAATATGAGTTGGTTATAGATGTTTGGATTGATCTTCGGTGTTTCTATTCTGTTGCATTGGTCTATCCATCTGTTTTTGTACCAGTACCAGGCTGTTTTGATTATAACTGCCCTGTAGTATGTCTTGAAGTCTGGAATTGTGATTCCTCCAGCTTTGTTTTTATTATAAAGGATTGCTTTAGCCATTCTCGGTCTCCTGTTTCTCCATATGAATTTCAGCATTGTTTTTTCTAGGTCTTTGAAGAATGACTTTGGTATTTTGATTGGTATTGCATTAAACTTGTAAATTGCTTTTGAGAGAATGGACATTTTGATGATATTGATTCTTCCAATCCATGAGCATGGCAGGTTTTTCCATTTTTTTGTGTCGTATTCTATTTCTTTCTTTAGTGTTTTGTAATTCTCATCATAGAGTTCTTTGACCTCCTTGATTAAATTTATTCCAAGATACGTTATTGTTTTTGTGGCTATTGTGAATTGGATTGATCTTAGAAGTTCTTCCTCGGCCATGGCATTATCTGTGAATACAAAAGCTGTTGATTTCTGAGCGTTGACTTTGTATCCTGCTACTTTACCAAACTCTTCTATGAGTATTAATAGTCTCTTATAGGAATTTATTGGGTTGCCTATATATAGTATCATGTCATCTGCAAATAGGGATAGTTTAACTTTCTCCTTTCCCATTTGTATCCCTTTAATTTCTTTTTCTTGCCTGATGGCCCTGGCTAACACGTCTAGGACAATGATTTTCAAGACATAAATAAGTAGTTTGTTCAAATTCAAAACAAAAGAATACTGAGAAATTCAAGAATTTGGAAAAATTGAAAATGATTGATGTTTCTTTAAATTTATTTTTATTGTGATAAGAACACAAGGTGGGATCTATCCTCCTAACAGATTTGTAAATGGAGTACAGTATTGTTAGGCATAGGCACAATGTTCTGAAAATTTCTAGAACCTACTAAACTGTATATTAATTAGCAACTTCCCATTTCCATTCCTCCTACTCCACAGCAAACAGCATTCTACTCTCAGCTTTTCTGAACTTCAGTTTTAGATACTTCGTGTAAGTGGAATGATGCAGTTATTTTCACTGCAATTAACTCAATTTAGCTTACTATAATATCTGCCATATATTGTACAATTTGCTTTTTCTTTTGAAGACTGAATGATATTCTAGTGTAACATATACCACTTTTTCTTTATCTCTTAATGCATTAATCCCTCATAACTTAGTCACTTCTAAAGACCACTTCTTAAAGTACTATCCCGGCTGGCTCCATGGCTTACTTGGCTAATCCTCCGCCTGCGGTGCTGGCACCCCGGGTTCTATCCCGGTTGGGGTGCTGGATTCTGTCCGGGTTGCTCCTCTTCCAGTCCAGCTCTCTGGTGTTGCCCAGGAAGGCAGTGAAAAATGGCCTAGGTGCTTGGATCCCTGTACCCGCATGGGAGACCGGGAGAAAGTACCCTGCTCCTGGCTTCGGATCAGCACAGCATCAGCCATAGCGGCCATTTGGGGAGTGAACCAATGGAAGGAAGACCTTTCTGTCTCTCTTTCACTGTCTACAACTCTCTCTCTCTCTCCATCTCTCTCTCCCACTGTCTAACTCTGCCTGGCAAAAAAGAAGAAAAAAGTACTATCCCATTGGTGATCATTCATCATGATTGCTGGAGAATGCATTCAGATCATAGCACTCCCTTCTCAGATTTTTGTTTCACAAATATTTTCTCAATTCCACAGGTTGCCTTTCCATTTTACTACTTTCTTCCCCATGCAGAAGAGCTTTTTCATTTGGTATAAACTGCCTGTTTCTACTTTTCTTGCCTTGTTTTTTGTGTCATACACAAAAAGGTATTGCCAACACTGTTGTTTTCTCTATAAGTTTTATAGGTACATATGCCACCATTTTTAGTTTTTACATTTTATAAGAAAGGAATCTAATTTAATTATTTTTTCATCTAGACATCAAGTTTTTCTGTACCATTTTTTGAAGAAAATATCCTTTCCTCTTTGTGTTCAACTGTGACACAGTTTGCAAGGATTAGTTGACTACACACACACACACACACACACACACATATATATATATATATATATATATATAGGTTTATATCTTGACACCTTATTCTACTCCATTGATTTCTGTCTGTTTTTATGCCAATGCTTTATGTATTTGCTTATTATAATTTTATAATACAGTTTAAAATCAGGTACTGTGATACATCCAACTTTATTCTTTCTCGTAATTGCTTTAGGTCTCTGACAACTTTTGTGATTCCTTAACTTTAAAATGTATGTTTCTCTATATTGTCCATTAAGGATTTCTGTAGTTCAAGAATTTGTTTTTGAGAACTTCTTAATGTTCTTATCAATTTTTTGAGATCCACTTCTTGCATTTCTTCTATCTCATCATCTTCATAATCTTGAATTGGGGTGTCTTTTTCATTTGGGGGCGTCATAGTGTCTTCCTTGTTCTTGTTACCTCGGTTTTTGCGTTTGTTGTTTGGCATGTTGGAGATATTTGGTTTCTTCACTGTGGGGTTTTTTCTTGTTACACTATGGCTTTATATTAAGTGGACTGTCTGCTTTCAGTGGAGCCTTAGAGGCTTGAGATGAATGTGGCCTGAGAGCTCTGTTTGGTTCCACAGGGTTGAGGGTATGTCAAAGGTGACACTCCCAGGTTAGACGTGGTAAATCTCTCTTTCTTTCTTTCTTTTCTTTTCTTTTTTTTTTTTTTTTTTGATTCAAAAGGGAAGTAATTCCGCACAGCTGAACATAATTGGAGGTAGTTAGCAGGCGAATGATATACCCACAGGAGCCAGAGATCGGAAGCTCCCTCCCAAGGACCACACAGGGAATCTCTGCTGCCCTCAGTGTGGGCTCCTATTCTCCTGCAGTCTCCCAGTGGGTTGCCAAGTTAGATCCTAATCTCCTGTTATTTCACCTCCCCCCAGAGTCAGATTTTTCTGCTAGGCTCAGGGCCGGTGCAGACCTGAGGTCGCCCTGCTTATGACGTATGTCCAAAATGGCGCCTGCTCTTTGTCTTGCTAGCCTTTGAGGGGTGAGCAGACAGAGAGAAACTTGTGTCCGTATCAGTCACTTTTTTTTTCCTCTCTCTCTTCTAGTTAGCCTGGTGAACTTTTCCCCACGGAGTTTCAAGCCTTGTTCCCTCTAGTCAACTCTTTCCACTTGCCTGCTGGTGTCTCGGCTTATAGATAAGATTGTGCATAAATTTCAGCTGCTAAAATTAATCAAAGATACATTTTAATTCCTGTGACCTGAATCTCTCCATCATATGTTTTATACTTGTTGATAGAAAGAAACTAAAAACATTTCATATGGTTGTGCTTAAGTTTACTGGTTAAACAAACTACACCATGTTAGATATTTAAGAGGTGTTTCCAAATACACAATTCTTAAAATTTATAGAAGGCATTGGACCTTCTGGTAAATGTTTTCTTAAGTTGTTATCTAATGGTTGAAACTATTTGCTAAGTATTCATGTAATATTGCTATTGTCAGCAAGCGATCTAGGACTTGCTCCCTCATTTCTCTATTCTAAGCCCAACTTGTTCTTTCATTTCTCTATTCTCCTCAAGGTAGGAAACTAATTCTATTATAAAGGAATCTGTAGGACGCACAATTTAATCTTTAGATCCTATAAAACAGATGGCTAACATTTTTCTGTAAGAGCATAGCCAAAATAAGAGCTTAAATAATAATCTCATAGCTAGATTTACTTCACCATCAGTGAAGTAAACAGTAAGTAGAATAAACCTCCCTTTCAGACCAAAGGGAAAGAAAGTTTTTAAGTGAGAATAAAATTTTCCTCATGGGCATTGTCTACCTTAAAAAAAACTACTACAGAACATGCCTGTGACTATAGACTTGTAGTTCAGGCCACCGAAGATTAGAGATGGGACTTGGGCACTCCCTTGACTTGCATCCTCTGGTCTGCTTTAACACAAACTAGGAGGAAAAGAAAGCTAGGCATCAGAAGCAATGGGTGGCAGGCCTATTAATGGCTGATCTGTACAGTGATCTGCCCTCAAGGAGACCCAACAGGCCAGTCCACTGCAGTGGCTTTCAAAGTGGTAAGCCTGGGCTTCAGCAGAATTCAACTTGTGAAGAGCCCTGGCAGCTCTGCCAAGAGTTGGATCACTGGAAATGGACCTGCCCTGGAGTCGAAGGATGCCCAGGTCAGAGCCACAGATCTTATTGGCTCTAAGCTGAAAAGCCCTTCACTCAGCCCAACTTCCAAAGTGACCACTGCAGCTGAGGGGATGGCCAAGTTGGTTCAGCAACATTGCAGGCAGAACTGTAAATTTCTTGTTAGAGATGCCCCCTGCCTTTACCTGGCCAGCTCTCCTCCCAGGCCAGCCAAGTAATGAAAGTCAACAGAGTGCATTCCCCTAGGAAGTTCACACCTCCCTTAGGATATCCCCCATGTACACACCTCCCGTCGCTACTACCGATTGGATGGTTTAGTGAGGCCCTCGGATCGGCCTCATTCCTTCGTAATCATAACCTCTACAACCAATGGCTCTACTCCCAACCTGTGTATATTGATGGTTCTCTTCCCCACTTAATGCTGTATAATTGTTCAAACTTGGTAAATGCCACTCTTAGGGTCATTGGTTACTATCCTCACCCTGTCTTTTATGACCTTGTCTAAATATGATCAGAGTCGGCAAACTTGGAAGGCTTCCATAGCCTTGGCAACTCATGACGACAGCCTAGGGTGGTTACTGGCGCCATAAACTAGAGTGTCAATTTGTTGGGTCAACAACAGGAGCCACTGTGCACTTGCTCCTCATGTGGGATCTCTGTCCTTAATGTGCTGTACATTGTGATTTAATGCTATAACTAGTACTCAAACAGTATGTTTCACTTTGTGTTTCTATGTGGGTGCAAACTGTTGAAATCTTTATACTAAATTGATCTTCTGTATATAAAGAGAATTGAAAATGAATCTTGATGTGAATGGAAGGTGAGAGGGAGTGGGAGAGGGGAGGGTTGCGGGTGGGAGGGAAGCTATGGGAGGGGGAACCCATTGTAATCCATAAGCTGTACATTGGAAATTTATATCCATTAAATAAAAGTTTAAAAAAATGTATGTTTCTCTATCTTGATATTTTTTTCTTTTTTTTTATTAAACTTTTATTTAATGAATATAAATTTCCAAAGTACAGCTTATGGGTTACAATGGCTTCCCCCCTCCCATAACTTCCCACCCGCCCGCAACCCTCCCCTTTCCCGCTCCCTTTCCCCTTCCATTCATGTAAAGATTCATTTTCAATTCTCTTTGTATACAGAAGATCAGTTTAGTATATATTAGGTAAAGATTTCAACATTTTGCCCATATAGCAACATAAATTGAAAAAAACTACCATTGGATTACTAATTATATCATTAAATAGCAATGTACAGCACATTAAAGACAGAGAACCTACATAATTTTTTTTCAAATTAATTAATTTCTATGCCATTTCCTTTTTAACACCAGGTTGTTTTTTTTTTTTCATTTCCAATTCTCTTTATATACAGAAGATCACTTCAATATATAATTAGTAAAGACCTCATCAGTTTGTGCCCACACAGAAACGCAAAGTATAAAAATACTGTTTCAGTACTAGTTATAGCATCACTTCGCTTTAGACGACACATTAGGGACAGATGCCACATGGGGTGTAAGTACACAGTGACTCCTGTTGCTGATTTAACAATTTGACACTCCTGTTCATGGCGTCAGTAATCTCCCTAGGCTCTAGTCATGAGTTGCCAGGGCTATGGATGCCTTTAGAGTTCGCTGACTTTCTATCTTGATATTTTAATCTCATACTCCCTAAGAAACAGAAAACTCCACAAAGACACAGGGAGCTACACGAGGACAGAAAGCACAGATGTCCCATTAACCCCTGGATTCCAGTACTTAAAGTTGTTTTATAAAGTAGCAGTTAATAACTATGTATTGCCTGACTGACTATATCATTAGCATTTGAGATACACTTGAATTCAGCTCTTATTCATAAAACCACATAAGCTGGAAAAAGTTTTTGATACATAGGCCAACCATTTATTAATCAAAATCTATATGTCTTATGTTTCTTGACAAGGTTTTATATATATAATTAAAGGAAGACTCAAGACTAGCATCCATATTTGATTCACATACTAGTGTGCGCTACATGATACCATGCTGGATGTCGCAAAGGTTAAATAATACATTTACCTAATAGCTTTACAAATATGTAGACTTTAATACATATCAGTAATAATTTCATCTTCAGGTGAACCATTTTAGGTAAAAAATATGAAAATAGCTGAAAAAGTTTGTTGAAAATTGAAATTAAAATATGTTTATTTCAATGCAAAAATATTTGAAATCCGTACATTTAAGAAGCCTTCAAAAATTCATGGAAATGGATATTATGAAAAGACTGTTCATGAATCCCAAAATTTTTTGCACCAAATAAACTTATCTTTTAATCCCATTGTCCACATACTTTTTCAAGTACTCTTGTAACCATGAGTTTTTATGTATCGTGGAAATTATTAATATTATTCCTCTCCAACTATTGAATCTTACGCTGAAATGCTTTCCAGGCACAGGAAGTTATGGTGAATGACTCTAATAGAAGGTATAATCTGGCGTGTGATGGGGCTTGTGATAAACTGGAGTGTGCTGACCACCAAAGGATATTTAAGCTTATTTGCATGCATTGCGCAAGCTAAACAAAGCATGTCAAAACATGCAACCATGAGAGTTTGGATTCCTGTGTCTAGTACATTGAAGAAAAATAATTTGCTTAAATAGTCTGGGTCATAACACTGAAATGAGCATCTCAATACTGTAGTTTATCAAACAACCACATTTTTTATCTTGATTCTCTTTTCCTGACTCCATATATCATGATAAGGAAATGAAGACAACTTGTTCCACTATCAAAAGCAAAATTTGAACTTTTCAATCAACCTGTGTTCATCTCTAGTGGAAAATAGCTCTTCTGAGCTTTTGGCCTTTAATGCCTAGATGGGTTGCTCCTACCTGTAGTCCCCCTGTAGTAGAATTTCATTGGCATATTTATGATTTTGAGAAAAATTAAAGCAGCTCTGATCATCCTTTATCTCACACATAATTATCAAGCTCTTGTAAACTTATTCTTTACATCCTGAGAATTCATTAACTCTTTAATCAGCTAGGATTCACATTCAGGACTCATTTTTGTGTATTTTGTATTTTTTCTATTTTGCAAACTAATTTGCCTATTTTTAATACTAAGCCAGTAGAATTGTTTTGTTAATTAATGAAATTTGTTATTGATTATGAAATGTTTATGAAGGTATTTTTTTCTCTTTTATACATAGTAAATGTGCAAATATATAGTAGCTAACACAATATTTGCAATTATAGGACCAGGTACAATGATAGAAGACAGCGTTTGTAATTAGCTTGGCAATTAAGATGCTCGTATTTTACATCAGATTGCCTGAGTTCAATTCCAAGTTTCAACTCTTGACTCCAGTTTCCTAGGAATGTAGACCCTTGGAGGCAGTTGTGACAGTTCAAGGGACTGGATGCTTGCCACCTACATGGGAAACCTGGATTGTGTTCCTAGTCCCTGGCTCCAGTCCTAACACATTCCTAACTGTAATAAGCATTTGGAGAGTGAACCAACAAATTCATATTCTCTCTCTCTCTCTCTCTTTTATCTGCATCTCAAATAAAAATAATGTATAATATTTTTAACGAGATTAGAATCACTGTCAGAGACAAATAGGGGACTCAGGGGCTATACCCAGGATTATTCCTAAACTGATTATTTCTTATGACTCTACAGTAGTTTTAACTTTGTTAACTGTTATTTTTATAAATATTAATGATAATAATTTAAAATATACAATATCTCAGATAATAAAATTATTCTGTTAATAAAATTCACAAACAATAAATATTGTTAAATGATTTTATTTCAAACAGGACCAAATAAGTTTGTTGCAAAGAAAGCATGCTTGTTACAAAGAAAACCTAACACTATGAATGACAGACAAAAATGTTCTTTTTTTAAGATTTATTTTATTTATTTGAAAGACATAGTTACAGAGAGAGGTAGAGACAGAGAGAAACGTCTTCCATCCACTGGTTCACTCCTCAAATAGCTTATGAAGCCAGGAGCCAGAAATTTCCTCGGGTCTTCCCATGCAAGTGCAGGGGTCCCAGGACTTGGGCCATCTTCTATTGCTTTCCCAGGCCACAGCAGAGAGCTGGATAGGAGAGGAGCAGCCAGGACTAGAACAGACGTCCCTATGGGATGCAGCCCCTTCAGTCCAGGGCTTTAATCAGCTGAGCCACATTGCCGGCCCCGAGTGTTCTCTTTTATTTATTTATTTTTTTGACTGGCAGAGTGGACAGTGAGAGAGAGACAGAGAGAAAGGTCTTCCTTTGCTGTTGGTTCACCCTCCAATACCGCCATGTCCGGCGCGCTGCGCCGATACAAAGCCAGGAGCCAGGTGCTTCTGGTCTCCCATGTGGGTACAGGGACCAAACACTTGGGCCATCCTCCACTGCACTCCCGGACTACAGCAGAGAACTGGACTGAAAGAGGGGCAATCGGGACAGAATCCGGCGCCCCGACTGGGACTAGAACCCGGTGTGCGGGCGCCGCAGGCGGAGGATTAGCCTAATGAGCCAAGGCACCGGCCCCCCAAGTGTTCCTAATCTACATGTACGTTCAGGACATGAATACAATGTGGCAGTTGTAAACCTTGAGGAAATGTCCATAGCTTTCAGCTTCTCAAGAGAATACACGAGATAAAAAATTACTGAGAAGTATTGTTTTACAAAAACTAGAATCACCCACAATCACAGATGGACACCAATGCCCACGTTAGGCCATATCTATCCATTATCACTGGCCTCAGATGATGCATAGGACCACTTGTGTCTGCCTAGCACTGTGACTGACACGTAGTAAATGTTCAATAAAAGACCATAATTATATCTTAGATAGCAGGAATTTTTTAACAGTTAAATTATCTATAGTATCTAGCATATGGTACCATCCAGTCACATATTTTATGAAGCAATTGCCTAGATTCCTCCAGATAGTGACCAAAATAAGTTAATTAACCTTCAAAAAGATTTATTTATAATTCATGTGTTAGGACAGAGATGAAAATGCCAATGATTTAACATTCCTTAAATTATTGAAATATGCTTATTCAAATTCTGTAAAACTCATGGGGTTTTGTGAGCATCCACATTTCAAAAGCACAGTTTATGGTCTTTAAGCCAATATTAATATATTAATGCATACGTAGTAGCTTTAATACTGAAAAGAAAATTTGTCTTTCAAGCCAAAAAACATGAATTTCAAGCAGTGTTACAAGACTGACAAACATCCTTGTAAATATGCTACTTGTCACAAATGCATGTTGTAGAAATAGCCATTTCCTGACTTTTATGATGTGATTTTTGACCCACAGAGTTTAATATCATGCTAGAATGAGCAGGGAATAAATAAGATTTCATATTAGAAGCCTAAATCTTTTGAATAATAACATTTCCTTTGACAGAAACTTATGATTATGCCCATCTCAATAATATCCAAACTGAAAAATGAATGTCTGAATTTATTATTAAGTGCACCATGGCAATTTTGTTACATAAAAAGGCTATTTGAGATTTGTTGTAAACTTTGAAATTTAGAAATAGAGATATATCAGTATGTACAGAAAAATAAATTACTTTGTTTTATATCAGTGAAAATTGGAAGGCAATAAAAAAGTCTAATTAACCAATTTATCACAAATACCAAACAGGCCAATGATTTTGGTAATTATCAAGACAACTCAATTTTTGCTTTACTATGCAAAACGTGTTTCCTGTGCTGAATTTGAGATCATCAAAATTACTTAGAATATACTGGTTACCAAAGCATGACAAAATTAGACTGCTACAACCAATTAATTGAACTTAATAAAACTTTTAAATTATTTTTGTTTATTATCATTCCTTTGAGGTTAATGATGTGGTCTTTTTTGGCTGAAAGAAATAATTTTTAAAAACTTAGAAGAAAATTAAATTTATCTGGTTTGAAAAGACCACGACTCCCTAACAGGTAAACAATAAATTATTCCTCTGGCCTAATCTGAAAAAAATTA
Source organism: Lepus europaeus (assembly GCF_033115175.1). NCBI lineage: Eukaryota > Metazoa > Chordata > Mammalia > Lagomorpha > Leporidae > Lepus > Lepus europaeus. The sequence goes on from NC_084850.1 coordinate 79,924,586, forward strand.
CATTAATTTATTTGTTCTCTTTGTTAAACCATTTTGCAAACCAATACTTATTCTATATTTAATAACTTGAAAGTTTAAAGTGTCTGAGTTGATTTGTTTTTCTGATATTGCTAAGAAAGTGTGTAGGAAATTGTTAGACAAGCTCAATTTTCTGACTAGAGCAGACATTGCACAATCTGTTATACACTGTACTGCCTTTGGATTCCATTTTTCACTCTCTAGAGGAAAATCCTGCCTAAAATTCCCTATGATAGGACCTGTTACTATTTGTTCTTTTGCTTGCATTTAGAAAATGGTTTTATTAGTAATTATACTCCCTCTCTATTTATTCATTTAAATTGAAAAAATAAAATTTGTTTATATTTATGGAAAACAACATTATATTTAAAAACTTGTGTGTACATTGTAGAATGTCTAGATTAAACTACTTAACATGTTAATTAACCCAGATACATATAATTTCGAGTGTATGTGGTGAGAGCATGTAAAATATATTTCATGTGCAATTTCAAGGAGATAATAAGTTGCTATTTACTACATTAACCATATTTTAAGCAGATCTCTTGAATTTATATTGAAGTTTTATATATTTGATGAACATTTCTCCAATTCTCTCTACCTTCAACTTTGCTGATCACCATTCAACTTTGTTTCTATGACCGAATTGTTTAAATTCCACATGTAATGAGATAATGAGCTATTTGCCTTTCTATGCCTGGCTTATTTCATGTAATTATGCTTGAGAATAATGTTGTGTGGATAATTGAGATGTCCATGATTGTACTTAACTAGTTGCTTGACAGGGGCTTTATGACACTTTATTTGGTGAATTCACTTCAGTACACGTTCTGATTTTCAGACTAGCTCTAGTATTCTAGACTTCTTAGAATACTAAAATTTTTCTGAGTTCATGCAAATACTCAGTATTTAAATCAGAAAAACAAAATAGTGGTGATGATTTATACCTACTACATAGACTTAACTATTCTCATTGACCTTACCAGCATATACTGGAGAGACTGCATAGAAGTGACTGCAAGTCTAATCACTTGCATCTTTGGAGTTAGCCACATGGGCTCAAGCCTCCTATCTCCGACATTTCAGTCCAACTAGTTAATTTCTGTAGTGTGGTTTCAGTTTCTTCAGCTGCAATCGAGAATAATTCTGCCTCATAAGACTCTTGTACGGTCTGTATGAGACAAAGTATACAAGTAAATAGCAAAATTCATAGTATACTGTTAGCAAATGTTGTTGTTTTCTCCAATTGAAAAACACAGGCAAAATTATTAAAGGATTACATGATTGGTGAATTATCTTATCTATTTGGTGATCTTTCCCCTACACAATAATACAAAATACATTCTGTAGGAAAAAAGTAATTCATCAATAAAATCTTATGCAATGTAGCTAAAGATAATTAAATTAAAACCAAAGGTCTTTTTAAGAGTTTAAAGCGAACTCAAGTACATATACTTTATGAGCACTGGTAGAGAGTTAAAACCTTACAGAAAGCAAACAAACAATATCATCACATCCTTTTCCCCCCATCTTCTAAGACTCCCAATTTTTCATATCACCTCATCTGTAGAGATGGGGCACAAATGCCTCTCAGGGGGGCACACCTCCCTGAAATTAGAGGTAAGGCCACAGTTTCTGCTGCTGCCAAAACAGGCCTGGGATGGGCACTCTGGCCCCAAGGAATGTGGCAGCGAGAGCAGCAGGGGGCTTCCTGGAATATTTTCAGGAATTTGCAAATTTGCAGGAGCATGTAAATGGGCCTGGCTCTGAAGATTTGCAACACAGCTCTAATCCCTATGTTAGACCTCAACCGAATTCCTTTTTGCAAATTCTTAAGTTGATGTATAACTTTGCCTATGTGCCTGCTGGCTTGTAGACTTGCTGGTACCCTCTAAATAAAAGCGAGAGCACATTGCTATCCAGAGGTGCACTCTTAGAATGAACATTCCCATGTCCTGTCTCCCCATTTGAAAAACCCTACACTCATCCATTTTTCCATTTCATTTTTTAAAATATCATTCCAAGCACAAAATTATGCATCAATAAAACATAAAGATCAGAAGGAAAACTTAAAACTCAGGAATAAAAAATGCATGTAAAATGTATTAAAATATAACATCAAAATTTAAACAAACTATGAATCTATATCCTTGTCAAAGGCATAAAAGTCAACAGTAACAATAACAAGCCTAAGAACAGTACTTCAATACAAAGAAGAATTCTCCGAAAATCCTGAATAAATTGTGTGAAATAATTCCTTGTCAACAGTCAATAAATGGTAACTTTTAAAGCTCTTCTTTGTTGTAATAGTAAAAAGTGGAAACCATTTGAATGTCCAAATAATTAGGTAAATTATCCATATTACATATATATGAAATATTATAATCCTACACTCATCATAAATATTTATTTTAAAAAATACTTAACGGAATAGCTGTACTTATTAAACAAAAGTATATTATGAGGCAGTATATGATTATTATCACAATTGCTACCTTTTACTTAAAGAATAAGCAGTAGTTGAAACTACTGATATTTTTCAAACTTCTAGAGACTAATATAAACTCTATTTTATATTAGTAGTTTAAAACAGTGAGAGGAAAAATGGATTTCTCTAAAATATGGGATAGAAAACTGAAGCAAGAAAAAAATAGATGCTGGGAAAACAAACTTGACATATGTGAAAGCATTAACCAGATTCAGATTGTTGTAAATGAATTTCCCCCATACTTCCAAATGTTTGACAATTGCTCTTTCAAACTCATTTCATAGAGCTGCAGAAAAAAGAAAATCTGTGAAATTTGCTTTTATCTTTGTGATACATTATTCTAAAATTTTAAAATTAAGTGACTATGCTTAGCTAATCTGGATATAAAATTTATAGGTAAGTATACAAAATGATCAAAAATTATTTATATCAGAAATACAAGACATGCCAATAAAGGAACAAGCTCATATGATCCAACATATTAAAAACTAAAGAATAATCACCGGGCAGGTATTGTGGCACAGCGAATTAAGCCACCAACTGCAAGGATAGCATCCCATAGGAGCATAGGTTGGAGTCCCAGCTGTTCCAATTCCAATCCAGCTCCCTGCTAATGCTCCTGGGAAAGCAGTAGAAGATGGCCTAAGTGCTTGGGCCCCTGCACCCAACATGAGAAACCTGTATTGAGTGCTGTTTCCTGGCTTCATCTTGGCTCATCCCTGGCAGTAGCAGCCATTTGGTGAGTGAACCAGCAGATAAAGATTCATATTTCTCGGCTGGTGCCGTGGCTTAGCAGGCTAATCCTTCACCTTGTGGCGCTGGCACACCGGGTTCTAGTCCTGGTTGGGGCGCCGGATTCTGCCCCGGTTGCCCCTCTTCCAGGCCAGCTCTCTGCTATGGCCCGGGAAGGCAGTGGAAGATGGCCCAAGTCCTTGGGCCCTGCACCCGCATGGGAGACCAGGAGAAGCACCTGACTCCTGGCTTCGGATCAGCACAATGCGCCGGCCGCAGCGGCCATTGGAGGGTGAACCAATGGCAAAAGGAAGACCTTTCTCTCTGTCTCTCTCTCTCTCTCACTATTCACTCTGCCTGTCAAATAAATAAATAAATAAAAAACATTAAAAAAAATTCATATTTCTCTCTCTCTCTCTCTCTCTCTCTCTCTCTCTCTCTCTCTCTCTTTCTTTCTCTCTCCCTGTAACTGTCTTTCAAATAAATGAATTAATCTTTTGAAAAATGTGGCATTAAAAAGAATAATCACATTTGTTGAGTGAATCGTCTCATATCCCAGTAAATTTTTAATAAGAAAATTAACTTAGAGAAAATAGCCTAGCAAAAGACATTTTAAGTCAGGTTGGGGGAAGGAATATAGTTAGTGGTTGATTATTCTTATATCAAGTTATTGCTTTTGTCTTAGCATAAACATTATACAACTATTCATATACATTTTATAAGAAATAGAAAATCTATTTTATGTTGAAATTGAACAAAACTCTTGTTGAATATTTAAGCCATTTCTTTAAAGCAGCTATTTTTTAAATTATTGCTTAACCCAGCTTTCCATAGGGACTAGCGTGTGTAAACCAGTTTAAACTGGGTTAATGGCAAACAAAAAATAAATGTTGTCTTATGCAGTATTACAATGGAATTAAAAAAATTTGTTAAATCCTTTGCAATCTGATCAATAGCTCATTCATCTGTGTAGAATGATAGGCTGTTAGTCACATCTACATAGTTCTATTCTTTTTCCTGTCCTTTTTTAAAAAGCTATTTTAATTTTTATTTTTGATCCTTTTTAAGGTGAATAAATTTCATATGTACAGATCTAGGAACATTACCCTTCCTCCCATCCACATTCCCACACCCTCTTCTCCTTCCATTCATATTGTTTCTTTTAATTTTTATAATGACATACTTTCAGTTTATTTTATAATCATAAACTTAACCCTCCACAAAGAAACAAATTCGACAAATAGTAAGAAGAAAAAATACTTTTCTCAACAATGGAGTCAAAGGCTGTAAACTATCAGAGGCTGGTATTCTGGTACAACAGTTTGGGCTGCCACCTGCAATGCTATGCTGCAAGATTGGCAGCCTAAATAAGTGCCAGTTTACATCTGGCTTCTCTACTTCTGGTCCAGGTCCCTGATACTATGTCTGGGAAAGTAGTACAAGATGACCTAAGTGCTTGGAGCACTGCTACACATAAGGGAGACCTGTATGGTGTTCTTAGCTCCTGGTTTTGAACTGGCCCTACCCTGGTCATTGTAGCCATTTGGGAAATGAATCTTCAAATGGAAGATCCCTCTCTCTTTATCTGTCTCTCCCTCCTTTTCTATATTTCTTCAGATAAATTAATAAGTCTCATTTATTTTTTGAAAAAAAGAAGAGAACAATGCAATAAGTGTACTGCACTCTTCCCTCTGTAGAACTTGATACATAGATATTTTGTCTCAGTAGTATTTGAAAACAATGTCAAAAAGATAATTTCAGGGGCTAGTGCTGTGGTGCAGCATATTAAAACCCCAGCCTGCAGCACCAGCATCCCATATGGTTACCAGTTCAAGACCCAACTGCTCCATTTTCTTTTATTTTCTCTTTTAGCTTTCAAAATAATTTAAGGTATACAAACTTCCTGCATTTAATAAGTTCAAATTTAAGAACATAGTGATTCTTTCCACACTACCCTTCCTGCCGCCTGTACTCCCACCTTTGTTTCTCCTACCTCTCCTGTTCCCATTCTTGTTTCTTACTAAGAACTATTTTCAATTAACTTTATAAACATAAGGTTAACCCTACAGTAAGTAAATAATTCAACAAATAGTATGGAAAAAAAAAAACTGTTCCTTAACAGTCGAGACAAAGGCTGTTCAAAGTCATTGCATCTCAAAGTGTCAATTTCACTTCTATGGATTACCCATTTTTTTTAAAAAAAGATTTTATTTTATTTATTTGAGAGAGAGAGAGAGTTACAGACAGTGAGTGGGAAAGACCAAAAGGTCTTCTGTCTGCTGGTTCACTCCCCAAATATCCAAAGTAAATAATAGGAATATTTATTGGAAAATGGCAGGGCCAAGCCATTACTTATCAGTAGTAAGCATGCGTATAAATGACCTCAACTCTCTAGTTAAAAGACTCAGACTGGCTGAATGGAATAAAAAACAAAACTCGTCTATTTGCTGCCTACAAGAAACCAACAAAGATATGCACAGACTGAAAGTAAAAGTTTGGAAAACAATATTCCATGCTAACAGAAAGCAAAATATAGCTGGTGTTGCCATCCTAATATCAGGAAAAATAGACTAAAACACAAAAACTGTTAAAAGATACAAAGAAGGGCACTATGTAATGACTAAGGGATAAATTCAACAGGAAAATATGACTATTATAAATGTATATGCACCCAATTACGGGGTACCTGGCTGTTTAAAACGAATGTTAATGGTTCTAAAGGGAGACACAGACTTCAATACAATAGTAATGGGTGACTTCAGTACTCTACTTTCAGCAAGGGACATATCAACCAGACAGAAAATCAGCAAAGGAATAAAAGAGTTAATTGACACTATAGACCAAATGGACCCAAGAAATATCTACAGAACTTTTCATGCTACAACTGAAGAATACACATTCTTCTCACCAATGCATGGAACTTTCTATAGGATAAGACACATGCTAGGCCATTAAGCAAGTTTTAACAAATTCAACAACATTGAAATCATGCCATGCAGCTTCTCAGACCACAGTGGAATGAAGTTGGAATTCAACAACTTAGGATCTCTAGAACATATGCAAACACATGGAGATTGAACAACATGCTCTTGAATGAATAGTGGGTCATAGAAGAAATCAAAAGAGAAATCAAAACATTTCTGGAAATGAATGAAGACAACAATACATCATATCAAAACTTATGGGATACAGCAAATCAGTATTAAGAGGAATGCGGTGACTCTTCCTCGTCACCTCCAGAGAATTAGGCAGGCTGCCCGCAGCTTACCTTGGCTGAGGAGGGGAAGTTCACCACTGGCCACTCAGCCTCCCTGAACCCCGGGGGACAATCAGACGCAGTGGGGAGTCAAGTCAAAGCAGGATCTTACTTTATTGTAAGAGGGAAGTGTTTATATAGCTGCTGTACAGAGCAGTGCGGGCAAGGGGTGGGATGATGTGATTCAAAAGGGTTTTGGCCAATCCTGTCATATCACCTCAGTGATTGCTAGGATTTCGAAACTTAGAGACAGGTCTTTAAACTTGAGGCAGGCTTCAGGAAGTTACTCTAGGCCTCTCCGGATCCAGCCTCCCCCACAGTAGAAATTTTATAGCAACTGGTGCTTACATCAAGAAATTGAAAATTCACCAAATAAATGAGCTATCAATGTATCTCAAGGATCTAGAAAAATAACAGTAGACCAAACCCAAAACTAATAGGAAAAAAGAAATAATTAAAATTAGAAAAGAAATGAGCAAAATTGAAACAAAAATACAAAATGTCAGCAAAATGAAGAGCTGTGTTTTTTTGAAAAAATAAACACTAATTGATACACCATTGGCCCAATCAACCAAAAAGAGGGAGAAGAGCCAAATCAATAAAATCAGAGATGAAAAAGGAAATATAACAGATACCACAGAAATGAAAAGAATCATCAGGAATTACTACAAAGAGCTGTGTACCAACAAATTGGGAAACAGAAGAAATGTATAGGTTCCTGGACACATACAATCTGCCAAAATTGCCTCATGAAGACATAGAGAACCTAAACAGACCAATAGCCTAGAAGAAAATTGAATCAGTAATAAAGACCTTCCCAACAAAGAAAAGCCAGCCTTTTTAAAAAGATTTATTTATTTGTTTGAAAGTCAGAATTACAGAGAGGCAGAGAAAAAGAAAAAGAGAGAGAGGTCTTCCACCCTCTGGTTCATTTCCTGAATGGCCACAACGGCTGGAGCTGAGCCAATCCAAAGCCAGGAGCCAAGAGCTTGTTCCAGGTCTCCCATGTGGGTGCAAGGGCTCTAGGACTTGGGCCATTTTCTATTGCTTTCCCATGCCATTGCAGAGAGCTGGATCAGAAATAGAGCAGCCAGTACTCGAACCGGTTCCCAAATGGGGTGCAGGCATTGCAGGCGGGGGCTTTACCCACCATGCTATAGCACCAGCCCCTCTAACAGGAATTTAAACAATAACTAACTCCAATTCATCTCAAACTATTTAAATCCATTGAAAGGAATGGAATCCTCCCAAACTCCTTCTGTGAAGCCAGCATCACCTTAATTCCTAAACCTGAAGAATATACAACAGAGAAAGAGAACTAGACTGGATTCCCTGATGAACATAGATGCTTCACTTCCAATCCAGCTCCCTGTTAATGTGCTTGGGAAAGCAGTGGAAGATGGCCCAGCTGCTTGGACCCCTGAACTCACATGAGAAACCTAGAAGAGGCTCCTGGCTCCTTGATTCAGATTGGCTGAGTTCCAGCCATTGCGGCCATGTGGGGAGAGCGCCAGTGGATGAAAGACCTCTACCTCTCTCTTTCTCTCTCTCTCTACCTCTCTCTGTGACTCTTTCTTTCAAATAAATAAAATAAATCTTAAAAAAGTAGACCAATTAAATATCTATATGAAACTTAAGTAAATACTCAATAGAAATTCTTCTAGCTTAAGAAATGCACAATTTTATCCTTGCATACATTACTTTAGGTTGAAATAAATATTATGGTTCTCATTTCTCTCCCTCTCTCTCAGTTAAGAAAATAGTGTTATACACAGATTTTTTTTTATTTTTTAAAGTTTTTCATTATTTATTTGAGAGGTAGAGTTACAGACAGTGAGAGGAAGAGACAGAGAGCAAGGTCTTCCTGCCGCTGGCTCACTCCCCATATGGCCACAACGGCCGGAGCTGTGCTGATCCGAAGCCAGAAGCCAGGTGCTTCTTCCAGGTCTCCCAAGCGGGTGCAGGGGCCCAAGGACCTGGGCCATCTTCTAGTGCTTACCCAGGCCATAGCAGAGAGTTGGATGGGAAGAGGAGCAGCTGGGACTAGAACCGGCACCCATATGGATGCCAGTGTGGCAAGCGGAGGATTAACCTACTGTGCCACAGCGCCGGCCCCTGCATAGATGTTTTAGAGTGACAGATACAATGATCATCAGGATGTTTACAGAGGATATTACAAGCCCATTTTTCATTAAAATTTTATTTATTTGATAGGCAAAGATAGAGAGGAAAAGACAGACATACAGAGTTCTTATCCACGGATTCACTCCCCAAATGCTGGCAATGACTTGGACTGGGCCTGAGTCCAAAGCCAGGAATAAGAAATGCAATCCAGGGGTCAGCGCTGTGGTGCAGTAGGTTAATCTTCCACCTGTGGTGCCAACTTCCCTGATGAACATGGATGCTCCACTTCCAATCCAGCTCCCTGCTCATGTGCCTGGGAAAGCAGTGGAAGATGGCCCAAGTGCTTGGGCCCTTGCACGCACATGGGAGACCCAGAAGAAGCTTCTGACTCCTTGATTCAGATTGACTCAGCTCTGGCCTTTGTGGCCATTTGGGGAGTGAACCAGTGGATGGAAGACCTTTCTCTCTGTCTCTCCCTCTCACTGTCTGTAACTCCATGTCTCAAATAAATAAATAAAACCTAAAAAGAAAAAAAAATGAAATCCAGGTATCCCACATGGGTAGCAGGAACTGAATTACTTGTAGCATCACCACTGCCTCCCAGCATCTGCATCAGCAGAAAACTAGGATCAGGATACAGAGCTGGATATTGAACCCAGTTACTTGTATGTGGGATATAGGTTAAATGCTTCATTTCAAGAATGAATGAGGAGCACTTGTCTTAGTCTCAGAAGTTGTGGAAAGTTACCCTGAAAAAGTGATACCTTAGAAGAGGAATTTGAATATCTATGAAGCTAAGCAGATGAAGAGAAGAAAGGAATGAGAGTTTACAAGATAGAGGAAATAGCTTAGGCAAAGTGTGAGCTTACAAAACGTAGGAAATATTGCATGTACGTTGTGTTGCCAAGGCAAAGAATAGTAGGAAATGAAGCAAAAGAGGTAGATAGATTCAAGCTATGTAATATCTCACAGATCCTGTTAGGGAATTGGCACTTCAGTCCATGGATATTGGGAGGGACTTTGAAATGTTTTATGCAGAAAAGTTGCATAGACTAATTTCTGAAAATTCTCCCAGACTGAGAGGTAGAGAATGGATTGGATGGAGGCAAGGCTGAAAGCAGGGATAACACACTTCTGAAAATTGACTTCAATGTAAACTAGGTCTTCTATTTCTTATAAAAGGCCTATGAGTAGTTGTGTGACCTTTATGATAAGACAAAGGCAATAAATTGATATATAATTAATCAGTCATTAACTATATTCTGAAAAAATAAAGAACAAACTTCTGTAATATAAGAAAATAATGATAGATTCTCTCAAAGACTATAACTAAGACACTGAACCAAGTGAGACTTGTAAACATTCCATTGCAATACTACATGAGACAACATTTATTATTTTTATTGCCATTATCCCAATGTAAACAGATCTGCACACATTAGTCCCTATGGAAATTTGGGTTAGGCAATAATTTAAAGGATAATAACTGGCTCAGATAATTGGTTTAAATAGTCAGCCAGTGTATGGAAGATCTCTTCTCTATAGAATAATCATAATCTTCCATAATGCACATTAACAATTTTCAGAGTTTTCTACAACAGAATGACTAAAATATCTTAAAATTAATGGCAAGCTATTTTAGTAATTAGCAAGCAGATTCTGACATTTAACATACTATACTTAAAAGTATTTTAGGGTATGCACACATAGACAATTGTCTAAGTGGCCTATTTTAGGACAGAAAAGAGACTCCATTGACATCTTTTCCCAAATGTGTTCTATCAAGTATTGTTTGGTTAAAAATATTTTTTTTCATGTTTCTCTAAGTTTGGGAAGCACTGATTAAATAACTTTATACAGGTTTCCTTATGAAAGGATTTCTGAAACATTTTTTAAAAGATTTATTTATTTATCTGAAAGGTAGAGTTACATAGAAGTATAGGCAGACTCTGTCCTTTGTTCTAGGCCCTGTCTAGTGCACTTGGGCCTCATTCCTTTGTAATCATAACCTCTACTCTACCACCAATGGCTCTACTCCCAACCTGTGTGTACTGATGGTCCTCTTCCCCACTTAATGCTTTATAATTGTTCAAACTTGGTAAATGCCACTCTTAGGATCATTGGTTACTATCCTCACTCTGTCTTTTATGACCTTGTCTAAATATGATCAGTGTCGGCAAACTTGGAAGGCTTCCATAGCCTTGGCAACTCATGACGACAGCCTAGGGTGGTTACTGGCGCCATAAACTAGAGTGTCAATTTGTTGGGTCAACAACAGGAGCCACTGTGCACTTGCTCCTCATGTGGGATCTCTGTCCTTAATGTGCTGTACATTGTGATTTAATGCTATAACTAGTACTCAAACAGTATGTTTCACTTTGTGTTTCTATGTGGGTGCAAACTGTTGAAATCTTTATACTAAATTGATCTTCTGTATATAAAGAGAATTGAAAATGAATCTTGATGCAAATGGAAGGGGAGAGGGAGCAGGAGAGGGGAGGGTTGCGGGTGGGAGGGAAGTTATGGGAGGGGGAAGCCATTGTAATCCATAAGCTGTACACTGGAAATTTATATTCATTAAATAAAAGTTTAAAAAAAAAAGAAGTATAGGCAGAGAGAGAGAGAGAGAGGTCTTTCATCAGCTGGTTCACTCCCCCAATGGCTGCAACAATGGAGGCCGCAACAGAGCTGGGCTGATTTGACGCAAGGAACCAGGAGCTTCTTCCAGGTATCCCATGAGGGTGCAGGGGCCCAAGGACTTGGACATCTTCCACTGTTTTCCCTGGCCATAGCAGAGAGCTGGATTGGAAGTGGAGCAGCCAGGACTCAAACCACAGCCCATATGGGATGCTGGCACTGCAGGCAACAGCTTTAGCCGCTATGCCATGGTGCCGGCACCTCAGACTTCAATATACTAACATACATAGTGCCTTTCTTAGATTGAGCAGTTAGCACATCTCATATATTTTGTCCATAGAACAACTAACATTTTCTGGAAGAGTGTTCTGTGAGACTCCATTTTGGGAAAATACTGACATGCAAAATTAATTTGGCTTAATGCACATTAAATAACCACTTTATTATAGACATTTATCAGATATTGAATGCACAAATATAAGTCACGGTAAAATCCAAAATGAAGAAAATTACAAAAATAAATGGTGCAAAATTTCTGACTTTTAAAGGACTTTTCATGTGTTATTTAAAATGAATTGTGATGGGGACGGCACTGTGGCATAACGGGTAAAGCCGCTGCCTCCAGTGCCGGCATCCCATGTGGGCACCAGTTCAAGTCCTGGCTGCTCCACTTCCTATTCAGCTCTCTGCTATGCCCAGGGAAACCAGTAGATGATGGCACATGTCCTTGGGCCCCTGTACCCACGTGGAAGACCAGGAAGAAGCTCCTGGCTCCTGGCTTTGGATTTTGCAGCTCCAGTTATTGAGGCCATTTGGGGAGTGAACCAGTGGATGGAAGACCTCTCTCTCTCTCTCTCTCTCTCTCTCTCTCTCTCTCTCTGCCTCTCCTCTGTCTGTGTAACTCTGATTTTCAAATAAATAAATATATCTTTTTTAAAAAATAAAATAAAATGAATTATTATGCCATCAAATTGCTTGGCGGATTAGGCTTCACTGGATACACTTAAAAAGGACTGTTCTGTTTTATTTTAAATATTATTTATAATGTTGGAAAATTTTGTTGCTGCTATTTAAACTCATGACGGAAATCCTTTGATATAAACTTCAAAATATGCAAGAAGGTAAGCCCAATTTTAAAACTATTTGGGGATATGTGAGCAACACAGCCAAAATTATTTTTGTGTATTTTTTGTTTGCATGTGGGATTGAATAACAAATTCCAACTTCATCTTACTGGCCTAGCCACCGTATTAGTGACACATGTACTGGAGTGCCAAATCCACATGACCATTACAGCTAAATTCATTTAATCAAATGCCATAAAAATAAAGTGTTGACTAACAAGTTGTTAATATCTGATTCATTTGGATCATTAACACAATAGATAATTAAGACAATAGATCATTAAGACAATCACCTACATTTGTGATTTGGTCCTTTTTAGCATTTTTAATGAACATGTGAATTGGATTGATGAACTGTTCCAAACATTTTCTGCATCAAGGCAGGAAATTAATTAATTTAGGCTTGGCCATTAATCAAGGTATATGTTCCATTTTTCGTGAATGTGATCACAGATACTGCTGATGTTTTCACTACTTCAAATTAGCTCTTTAAATGGATTTTAAAATATTAAAATTAAAAGAAAAATAAGAAAAGGAAGAGGGAGGGTGGGAGACAGGGAATGAGAGTGGGGTTAGAAGTACCATTTCGCTCTTAAAACTATATATGTGAACTGCATGAAATTTGATCTTTTTTATAAATAAAAAATTAACAAACATAAAAATTATCCAAATTTTTGGGGTACTGTATGATGTTTGGTATGTGTATACATAGTGTAATATCCAATCAAGGTAAATACATTTATCTCTTCAAACATTTAATATTTCTTTAATGAGAAAACATCCAAAATCCTGTTATAATTTGTTTGCTTTTTTTGAAAAGAGAAATTTAAAATACATTGACATTGTCTGTACCCATATTGTCACTCCACTGTGACAAAGAACTCCAGAACTCCCTATTCCTATCTATAACCTAGTACTCATTAACCAACCTTCCCCTTCCCTATCCCTCATCGCCATTTCCTCCCCAATCTTTGACAATTACCATAATAATTTTTAAATTTTAAGATAACCGATTTTACACTCCACATATGAGTGAGATCACATGATACTTGTCTTTCTGTGTTTGGCTTATTTCACTTAACATATGACTTCCAGTTCCATTCATGCCACTTTACATGACAAGGTTTCATCTCTTTTTATGGCTGAGCAGTATTCCATTGTGTATTTGCACCACATTTGCTTCATCCATTCATTGGTGAATGGATACTCAGTTTGCTTTTCTTTCCTGCCTTTAGTGAATAGTGCTGCAATAAACATAGAAATGCAGATATCTCTTCAACAAACTGATTTAATTTATTTAGATGTATACTCAGTAGTGAGACTGCTGGATGATATTGAGTTCTATTTATAGTATTTTCAGGAACCTCTATATTATTTTCCACAATGGCTATACAATTTAACATTCTCACCAACCGCAGTGCAAGAGTTCCTTGCTCCTTGCTCTCCACATCCTTACCAACACTTCTGTATAATGTAAAGGTATTACCAATTTAAAAACTAACCCCTGTCTTTTAATTATGTGAGGAGAGACCACTGATGGATATAATTTCTTATTCTCTCCATTCCTTCCACCGTCTAACAAACAATTTGTTAAATATTGATTTCAGGTCAGGCACCTCTATATATAATGGGGAAGAGGCATAGGGATATGAACAAAGAAGATGCCTAAACATAAACAGATAGAGCCACAGCACTTAAGAGGTTAACAAATGGTGGAGGTTAGGAAGCATGTTATATATATAATGTATATATATATATATATATATATGATTCTAATGCAATATGAAAGTGATAATAGACATAAAATACATACTATAGGGTTACCATTGACTCTATGAACTTAACTATTGCTTCTCAAACTAACTCCTGAACTGTGACATTGAAGCTCTACAAAAGCAATTTTTTTTAAAAAATATTTATTTATTTGAAAGTCAGAGTTACACAGATAGAGAAGGAGAGAGAGAGAGAGAGAGGTCTTCCATCCACTGGTTAACTCCCCAATTGGCCACAACAGCTGGAGCTGCACCAATCCGAAGCCAGAAACCAGGATCTTCCTCTGGGTCTCCCACACAGGTGCAGGGGCCCAAGGACTTGGGTCATCTTCCACTGCTTTCCCAGGCCATAGCAGAGAGCTGGATAGGAAGTGAAGCAGCTGAGTCTCCAACTGGTGTCCATGTGGAATGTCAGCACTGCAGGCGGTGACTTTACCCACTACACCACAGCACTGGGCCCCACAAAAGCAATTTAAAGTATTTTTTTAAAGTGCAAAGTATTAATGTCTACTTTTGTGATTTCTGATATTTTTTTCTGGCAAATATGTAATTCAACTGTTTAAGTAAGTTTGACAACCACAGAACTAAAATGATCATTATTTTCTACAATGTATTTGGCATATATATATTACTTGAAGCATTCATCGAGAGTACTATGCACTGAAAACCTTTTTATATATGGTATGTGCTAGAGAATTATTGACTTGAGTAGAAAAAATGGAGGTTTTGGGGCCTTGTGATAATAGCTACTACTTCTCATTTACTATGTTCCAGGTGCTGTTATCATTTTACATTCATTAATACCTTTGAATTCAATTTCCTCATTTGAGGAAATGAAGACACAGAGAGATTAATTAACCTGTTTAAGGTTACAAAATTAGTAAATAGTGGATTTGGGATCTGAATTCAGGCATTCTAGCTCCATAGCCTCTACAACTCTATCATACTGCCTCTCATTTATCATGGCACTCTTTTGGAGTATCTTTGTCATTCTTTGGTGAACAACAAAAAGTAAAAACCAAATGTATTCACATAGGTCCTATACACTTGCTTAGATATTTTTAATTTTCTCTCCTCTCCTGATAACTTCTAACTTTAATTTAATAGATTGCCTTTATTTATAGTGAGTGTTTCATTTCAAATGGATGACTAATAAGATTTCTTCATTTTCAAAAGCCAAAACTGTAATGATTTCACTTCATTAGAGTACATCTCTATAATAATTTGAAAACTTCACATTCAAAAAATTTATTTCACACAGAGTCTATTGCTTATCACCATCTAATTGATCATCTATGCACATACCATCTTTTATTGACTGTTTCTGTAGCGGAATATTATATTTTAAAATAGATTCATTCCATGCCAGAAAGATTTCATTTAAGGGTAGAGGAAAAATTTTATTGAATTTCAACATTATATATGCTATGTAAACCAAGATGACAAATATTGATTTCCTATATAGCACACAAGAAATTTGAAATTCTACAATTATAATTGAAGAGCCTTCTGAATACTAAAATCATCAGGGTATCAACATTTAAAAAGTAGGAAGGAATATAATTGTAACTGGAAAGTTACTGAAAGTCAATATTTGACAAAAATTGACTTGATACTGTTATTTCCACCAAAGCACAAATGACAGCAAGTGAGGCATACAGGATTTGGAGGGGTGAGTGGGTGGTCTTCACTTACTCTTTCTGTCTCCAAGCTTTCACATAATGTAGATTTATGACTAAATTTGGATAGAGCTATCCTACCTGAGCTGTGATTCTATGGCTAGTTGTTAGATCCAATATCTTTTCTAATTTTTCTCTCAATGTATGACAATAAAATAGAGTTGTGAGTCCTTAAAGCAAATTATAGATATCCAAGAATACTTAGGAACACGCTTTTCTCTATGTATATGGGAATGAGATGGGATGATTCACTTAAGAATATATAGCATCTCATCTGATTTCCTAAACAGGAGATAGAAGAGATTAATCATAGGTACCTGAGTTCAGATTCCTTCCCCACAATTTGAAGAACGTACTTTCAGTGTGTTTTCTTGTTTATAGGTAAGTTTTTGTAGTTTTATTTCCTGTTTCTGTGCTGATGTAACTTGGAGACCTATTTAATAAAAATAGATATTCACAAGTTATTTGTTTCTTTTAAAAAACATGTATATATTACATTTTGAATGATTTGACAATGTTACAATTCAAAGAGGCATAAAAAGAGACAGAGAGAGTATCTTCTAGGGAAAACAAAACTGGTCTCAACATTGTAAGGTTAGGAAGAATGATTTAGTAGTAAAATTGTAAGAAGGCTCCAATGCTCAGAAGCATACCTATATTACTCAAATTCATAAATATACCAGAATTCCTATTCATTAATTTACAATGAGAAATGAACTGTCAGATAAAGTTAAAGTTTGTATTAACTGAACAGAGCATTATGTACCTATGGGAAAGGTACATAAGATGCCAAATTAGTATCAGAAGTTTATTTAATGAGCATGAAATCAGATCAAGGGGAATGTGTATATCCTCATAAACACCCCTCAGTTAAGTTAACTTGAAGTACTCTCACCCACTGTGGGGACACACTGCCAAATAAGCATGAATGTCCCAATTCTCTTAGCCAAGAATATTCTATTTTGGACAGTATATAAAAAGTGCTGCCAAATGCTTGGTTCTATGGATACTCATTATGTTTCTGTGATTCACTCATCTGCTAGTATTCACCATTTTTCAAAAAAAAAGATTAAAAAGTACATGATTTATTAAGTTTTTACTTCCAAGTTACAATTATGTGTGTTTTCCCCTTCTTAGATTAATCCCAGAATGCTTTGATTGGAGTGGTGCTTCTTCCCCTACTGTTCCATCACTCATTTGTAATTTGTTAGGGTTTCCTAGCAGGTTGACATATCCATAGTGAATGGATTTTAATAGTTTGAGACTTTGAAGGAAAATCTGTTTCCAAGTTATTATAGGATGTCACACTATGCTAACATAAGTTCCATGAGTTCAATGTCCACTGTATACCAAAGGATTAATATAGTGCTTTTCATGTAATAAGTGCTAAAAACACATTGAGGAAAAAACTCACCATTCATGAACTAACAAGGACTAATACCTTTCTTTCATTGATGTAAAACTCCCAGATTTAGTATTATCTGTTGCATAATTGAAAACCTAACAGGAAACAAAAAGGGCTGAAATGAAGCAGAAATAATCTACCATAAATCTAAAAAAGTATTCAACAGAGATCAGATCTTTGAGCACATTTTATGCAGAATTTCAACCTAAACTATCTAATTTCACAGAAGTGCTTTGGGAACGTTAGGGTTGAGTGGGAATGAGGAGGAGGCTGCTAAAATAAACACTGGCAATAGTAAAATAAAACAGTTAAAATATGGAGGAAACAAAAAAATCTATAAGGCTAACAGAATATTTTGTTTTATGGACCACTTTGTGACTACACTTTGCCAACCCCCCAACTTGATATCCTGTTTAATTTCGAATTCAATGAGGAAGGTTCCTTGTTGTATACATTTGAGTATCTATTATTACTCTATCTATTATAGAAAAAATTTGTAGAAAGAAATGAGGAAGGTGAAACTCTTTACTTTCTGTAAGGTCTTTGAGGAGGGGAGTCCTTTTATCCCATTCTCATATATTCTTTAGAGTCTCAATAAATATACTCTAAGCAATAAAGTATTTCAATAAAAAGTAACACTGGCTGGAACATTAAGCAATAAACATAGGAGCCAATGTATTCAATGTATCATGTATTGCTTCCAAAAAATTATCCTGGTACTGATGCTTTTATACTATCATCAATAGCTAGTTATATTCAAAGAAAGTTTTCTGTCACTATTCTTCACCTGGGTTCTTGGGCTGAGGGGTGAGGGCTATGATGTTCTTATTTGTGTTTTCATTTTTTTCAGGGAGAGGAACATAGAACAATTTTGTTTAAATGTATAGCAACTTACTAAATCATCAAAAATTTGACTATTGGGTTAATAGGAGGTAAGAGACTGAATTTACTTTCAGTATCTCATGTTTAAAAAGAGGCAAAAAATGGTACCATTCACTCAATAAACATTTATATCTCAGATGGATGAAACAATAAAGAAAGTTATGGCATAAATATACATTTTCAATTATATATAAAATTCACCTCTGCCATGCACTTATGGTGGAAAATTAGAAAGAAACATGAGATTGCCTTTAGTAAAGAAGGCTATTTGAAAAATACAAGGGAATATGATCTAGTCTTGTATCAGGAAGAACTAGTGTGAGAAATCTAAACTGCTCAAGTTATAATCAAGAAGCTCATTTCTGTAGAGCTGTGATCTTATTATAGTTAAGAGGAGAGTATCATATAAACTAATCAAAATGAATTTGGGGGGCCAGCATTGTGGGATGGTGGGTAAAGTCATCATCTATGAGGTTTGCAACCCATATGGGCTCTAATTCAAATCTTGGCTGCCCCACTTCTGATCCAGCTCCTTGCTAATGTGCCTCGGAAGTCCATGGAAGATGGCCTAAACACTTGGGCTAATGCCTCCATGTGGAAGACCTGGATGGAGTTCTGTACTCCTCGATTTAACTTGGCTCAGCTATGGAAGCCTTTAGAGTTCGCAGACTTCGATCTTATTCCAATAGGGTCATACTCAAAGTGGAAGTTCTCTCCTTCCTTCAGAGAAAGGTACCTCCTTCTTTGATGGCCCCTTTCTTTCCACTGGGATCTCACTCGCTGAGATCTTGCATTTAGGTGTTGTTTTCTTTTTTTTTTTCTTTTTTTTTTTTTTGCCAGAGTGTCTTGGCTTTCCATGCCTAAAACACTCTCATGGGCTCTTCAGCCAGATCCGAAAGCCTTAAGGGCTGATTCTGAGGCCACAGTGCTGTTTAGGACATCTGCCATTCTATGAGTCTGCTGTGTCTCCCACTTAACACGTTGGATCATTTTTTCCCTTTTTGATTCTATCTGTTAGAATTAGCAGACACTAGTCTTGTTTGTGCGATCCCTTTGACTTTTAGACCTATCAGAGTCATCAATTGTGAACTGAAATTGATCACTTGGACTAGTGAGATGGCATTGGTACATGCCACCTTGATGGGATTGTATTGGAATCCCCTGGCATGTTTATAACTCCACCATTTGGGGCAAGTCCGATTGAGCATGTCCCAAATTGTACATCTCCTCCCTCTCTTTTTCCCACTCTTAGATTTAACAGGGATCAATTTTCAGTGAAAATTTAAACACCCAAGAATAATTGTGTGTTGATTACAGAGTTCAACCAGTAGTACTAGAACAAAAAAAATACTAAAATGGATAAAGATTTACACTGTACATCAACAGTCAGGACAAGAACTGATCAGGTCATTGTTTCTTATAGTATCCATTTCACTTCAACAGGTTTCCCCTTTGGTGCTCAGTTAGTTGTCGCCGATCAGGGAAAACAACTGATATTTGTCTCTTTGGGACTGGCTTAATTCACTCAGCATGATGTTTTCCAGATTCCTCCATCTTGTTGCAAATGACCAGGTTTCATTGTTTTTGACTGCTGTATAGTATTCTATAGAGTACATGTCCCATAATTTCTTTATCCAGTCTACTGTTGATGGGCATTTGGGTTAGTTCCAGGTCTTAGCTATTGTGAATTGAGCTGCAACAAATATTGAGGTGCGGACGGCTTTTTTGTTTGCCAAATTAATTTCCTTTGGGTAAATTCCAAGGAGTGGGATGGCTGGGTTGTATGGTAGGGTTATATTCAGGTTTCTGAGGAATCTCCAGACTGACTTCCATAGTGGCTTAACCAGTTTGCATTCCCTCCAACAGTGGGTTAGTGTCCCTTTTTCCCCACATCCTCTCCAGCATCTGCTGTTGGTAGATTTCTGAATGTGAGCCATTCTAACCGGGGTGAGGTGAAACCTCATTGTGATTTTGATTTGTAATTCTCTGATTGCTAGTGATCTTGAACATTTGTTCATGTGTCTATTGGCAATTTGGATTTCCTCTTTCGAAAAATATCTATTGAGGTCCTTGGCCCATCTCTTAAGTGGGTTGTTTGTTTTGTTGTTGTGGAGTTTCTTGATTTCTTTGTAGATTCTGGTTATCAACCCTTTATCTGTAGCATAGTTTGCAAATATTTTTCCCATTCTGTTGGTTGCCTCTTCACTTTCCTGACTGTTTCTTTTGAAGTACAGAAACTTCTCAATTTGATGCAATCCCAAATGTTAATTTTGGTTTTGACTGCCTGTGCTGCTGGAGTATTTTCCAAGAAGTCTTTGCCTGTACCTATATCTTGCAGGGTTTCTCCAATGCTCTCTAATAATTTGATGGTGTCGGGTCGTAGATTTAAGTCTTTAATACATGTTGAGTGCATTTTTGTGTAAGGTGAAAGGTATGGGTCTTGCTTTAAGCTTCTTCACGTGGAAATCCAATTTTCCCAGCACCTTTTATTGAATAGACTCTCCTTATTCCAGGGATTAGATTTGGATCTTTGGTCAAATATAAGTTGGCTGTAGATGTTTGGATTGATTTCTGGTGTTTCTATTCTGTTCCATTGGTCTATCCATCTGTTTCTGTACCAGTACCATGCTGTTTGGATAACAACTGCCCTGTAGTATGTCCTGAAATCTGGTATTGTGATGCCTCTGGCTTGGCTTTGTTTTTGTTGTACAAGATTGCTTTGGCTATTTGAGGTCTCCTGTGTCTCCATATGAATTTCAGCATCATTTTTTCCAGATCTGATAAGAATGTCTTTTCTATTTTGATGAATATTGCATTGAATGTATAAATTGCTTTTGGGAGAATAGACATTTTGATGATATTGATTCTTCCATTCCATGAGCATGGAAGATTTCTCCATTTTTTGGTATCCTCTTCTATTTCTTTCTTTAAGGTTTTGTAATTTTCATCGTAGAGATCTTTAACGTCCTTGGTTAAGTTTATTCCAAGGTATTTGATTGTTTTTGTAGCTATTGTGAATGGGATTGAACTTAGAAGTTCTTCCTCAGCTGTGGCATTGCCTGTGTATACAAAGGCTGTTGATTTTTGTGGATTGATTTTATATCCTGCTACTTTGCCAAACTCTTCGATGAGTTCCAAGAGTCTCTTAGTACAGTTCTTTGGGTCCCCAAAATACAGAATCTTATCGTCTGCAAAGAGGGATAGTTTGAGTTCTTCCTTCCCAATTTGTATCCCTTTAATTTCTTTTTCTTGCCTAATAGCTCTTGCTAAAACTTCGAGAACTATATTGAATAGCAGTGGTGAGAGTGGGCATCCCTGTCTGGTACCAGATCTCAGTAGAAATGCTTCTAACTTTTCCCCATTTAATAGGATGTTGGCCGTGGGTTTTTCATAAATTGCTTTGATTGTATTGAGGAATGATCCTTCCATACCCAGTTTGCTTAGAGTTTTCATCATGAAAGGGTGCTGTATTTTATCAAATGCTTTCTCTGCGTCTATTGAAAGAATCATATGGTTTTTCTTCTGCAGTCTGTTAATGTGGTGTATCACGTTGCTTGTTTTGTGAACACTGAACCATTCCTGCATACCAGGGATAAATCCCACTTGGTCTGGGTGGATGATCTTTCTGATGTGTTGTTGCATTCTATTGGCCAGAAGTTTATTGAGGATTTTTACATCTAGGTTGATCAGGGATATTGGTCTGTAATTCTCTTTCAATGCTGCATCTTTTTCCAGCTTAGGAATTAAGGTGATGGTGGCTTCATAGAAAGAATTTGGGAGGATTCCCTCTTTTTTGATTGTTTTGAATTGTTTGAGAAGAATTGGAGATAGTCATATCTGGTAGAATTCAGGGGTGAATCCATCTGGCCCTGGGCTTTTCTTTGTTGGGAGGGCCTTTATTACTGTTTCAATTTCTGTCTCAGTTATGGGTCTGTTTAGGTTTTCTATGTCTTCCTGGTTCAATTTAGGTAGGTTGTATGTGTCCAAGAATCTGTCCATTTCTGGTAGATTTCCCTGTTTGCTGGCATACAAGTCCTTGCAGTAATTTCTGATGATTCTTTTTATTTCTGTGGTGTCTGTTGTTACACCTCTGATCCTACTGATTTGGGTCTTTTCTCTTCTTTTTTTAGTTAGTTGAGCCAATGGGGTGTCAATTTTGTTTATTTTTTTCAAAAAACCAGCTCCTTGTTTGGCTGATTTTTTGTAATTTTTTTATTCAATCCTGTTGATTTCTTCTTTGATTTTAATTATTTCTCTTCTCCTACTGGGTTTGGGTTTGGTTTGCTGCAGATTTTCTAGATCCTTGAGATGACTTGAAAGCTCATCTATTTGGTGCCTTTCCAATTTCTTGATGTAGGCACCTATTGATATAAACTTTCCTCTTAACACTGCTTTTTTTGTATTCCTTCGGTTTTGGTGTGCTGTGCTGTTATCCTCATTTACTTCCAGAAAATTTTTGATTTCTCTTTTAATTTCTTCTATGACCCATTGTTCATTCAGGAGCATGTTGTTCAATCTCCATGTATTTCACGTGCTCTAGGGATTCCCGAGTTGCTAATTTCCAACTTTATTCCTTTATGGTCTGAGAAGCTACATGGTATGATTCTAATTCTTTTGAAAATGCTGAGACTTGCTTTATGGACTAGTATGTGGTCAATCCTAGAGAAGCTTCCATGTACTGCTGAGAAGAATGTAAATGCTTTATGTGTAGGATGAAAAGTTCTGTAGATATCTGTTAGATCCATTTGGGCTATAGTGTCGTTTAAATCTACTGTCTCCTTGTTGATCTTCTGTGCTGTTGATCTGTCTAGCTCTGAGAGTGGAGTATTGAAGTCCCCCAGTACTATTGTATTGGGGTCTAAGTCCCCTTTAATTCCTTTTACAAGTCTTTTAAATAAACCGGTGCCCTATAATTAGGTGCATATACATTGGTAATCATTATATATTCCTGTTGAATGGATCCCTTAATCATTAAATAGTGCCCCTCTTTGTCTCTCCTAACAGTTTTTGTGGTAAAGTTTATGTTGTCCGATATTAAGATGGCTATGCCCACTCTGTTTTCATTTCTGTTGGCATGGTATATATTTTCCCAGCCTTTCACTTTCAGTCTGTATGTATCTTTGTTGGAAAGAATTGTTTCTTGCAAGCAGTGAATAGATGGGTTTTGTTCCTTAACCCAATCAGCCAATTGGTGTCTTTTAACTGGACAGTTCAGGCCATTATCGTTCAATGTGACTATTGAGAAGGAGTAACTTTGCCTTGTCGTTTGCCAAAGATATTTTCTAATATATGGTTTGAGATTCCTGTGATCTTTTGCTGTGAGGTTTCCTTCCTTTACCTTCTTTCATATTGGTGACCAAGTTTCTGTGTTTCTGTATGTAACACATCTTGAAGCATCTTTTGCAGGGCTGGACGAGTGGTGACGAATTCTTTCAGTTTCTGTTTGCTGTGAAAGGTCTTAATTTCACCTTCATTCACAAATGAGAGCTTTGTAGGATATAATATTCTGGGCTGGCAGTTTTTCTCTCTTAGAACCTGGGCTATATCTCGCCATTCCCTCCTAGCCTGTAGGGTTTCTGATGAGAAGTCAGCTGTGAGTCTAATTGGAGATCCTCTGAGAGTAATCTGATGTTTCTCTCTTGTGCATTTTAGGATCTTTTCTTGTGTTTCACTGTGGTGAGTTTAATTACGACGTGTCGTGGTGAGGATCTCTTTTGGTCACGTTTATTAGGGATTCTAAGAGCTTCCTGTACTAGGATGTCTCTGTCCTTCTCCAAACCCGGGAAGTTCTCTGCACGTATCTCACTGAAAATGCCTTCTAATCCTTTCTCCCTCTCCATGCCTTCAGGAACTCCTAGAACCCGAATGTTGGGTTTTTTAATAGTATCCTGTAGATTACTGACAGTATTTTTTAGATTTCTAATTTCCTCTTCTTTTCTTTGGTTTGTTCTCTGTCTTCTAAGTCCGATATTCTCTCTTCTGCTTCACCAATTCTGTTTTTAAGGCTCTCTAATGTGTTTGTCATTTGATCTATTGAATTCTTCATTTCATTATGATTTCTCATCACTATCACAGTTTCTTGTTCTCCTAATTGTTTCATTTCATTTTGATTCCTCCTTAATATTTCATTTTCGCGTGAGAGATTTTCTATCCTGTCCATTAAGGATTTCTGTAGGTCAAGAATTTGTTTTTGAGAGCTTCTTAATGATCTTACCAATTTATTGAGATCCGCTTCTTGCATTTCCTCTATCTCTTCATCTTCATAATCTTGAATTGGGGTGTCTTTTTCATTTTGGGTCATCATAGTGTCTTCCTTGCTCTTGTTACTTTGGTTTCTGCGGTTTTTTTTTTTTTTTTGGAATATTGGAGATATTCTTTGGTTTCTTTGCTGTGGTGGTTTATTTCTCGTTATACTATGACTCTAGATTAAGTGGGCTTTCTGCTTTGATGGATGCTTAGAGGCTGTGATGGGTGTGGCCAGAGAGCTCTGTTTGATTCTTCAGGTTTAATGGTGTGCCAAAGGTGACTCACCCAGATTGTTCTCTCCCTTGCTCTCTCTCTCTTTTTTTTCCTTTTTCTTTTTTTTTTCTCAGTTGGGAAGTAATTCTGCACAGCTGAGTGGAATTGAGTGTAGTTGAAATCTGGCCTCTGTGGGTATTCGGTTGATCTACCCCTGGGACCACACAAAGAGTTTATGCAGCGCTCAGTGTGTTCTCAAATTTCTCCACAGTCTCTCACCGGGTTGCCAAGGTTACCGAGTTTGTGTCCTCAGTGAGTTCTCTCGCCCCCACCTCGGATTTTCACAGTCTCAGATGGTTAGCTCCACCTGCTTTCACTAAATTCTAACCTCCTGTTATTTCTCCTGACCAGAGTCAAGCTTTTCTGCTTGGCTACTCGTGGTTGCTGCTTTACATATGTAAAATGGCGCCTGCTCTTTGTCTTGCTCAGCTTTGTAAGGTGAGTAGAGATAGAGGCTAGTGTCCATGCCCGTTCCCCTTATTTATTCATTTTTTTTTCTCTCCTCCAGTCAGCCTGGTGTACTTTCCCCAGTGGGGCCTCAGACTTCGTTCTGCCTTTCTCCGCCAACGTCTCGGGTTTCTGAGGTTTTTGTCTTACCTCCCCTTCCAGCACTGGCTCACAGATTTTGTGGCTCAGCTCCTGCAGCTGGGCTTCCACATGGTGGGCGACATTGCTCTCTCCGTAGGTCCTCTGTGTCACTTCCACTAGATCCGGAAGAGTGTCCTCTGCAGTTTTATTTTTGAGTCTTTTCCTGAGGCTACAGTAACTCCACTTTTATTAAATTATCTTTTCCCGGACTATTGGTGCACACCCTCACTAGCCGCCATCTTGGCAAATGGTCTAAGATTTCAATAAATTTGGTTGAATTTCTAATTATAAATACAACAACAATAGAGTTACTTCTACCCCAGTCGCAGTGTACGGTAGCAGGGCTGGAATATTTCTTAAAACATGAGAAGTTGTTTTGAAAATTTAATAAATACTAATTATGCAATCAAATAACAATTCACTTTTTGCTTGCATGATCAAGAATGTTTTACTTCTGTGAGTCAAAGATATTTTCACAAAGTAGTGGAACTTTAAAAAATATTCTGCAATATGTATGGCATTGATATTCTAGTAAAATATAATGAAATAGAACTATAACAATTTACTTTCTCTATAACTTTGATGCAAAAGACTTAGACTCTGGCCAAAATTTCAAATACAAAATCAATAATACCCTGCTATCACTACATCCATTAGGTAGCAATGATTATTTGGAATATCATTAGAACAAGTATAAAGACCCAAAGAATACGAATAAATTGACTAATCCATTTGAATACCTTACATATTTGAATACAGGTTTTTTTTTATTTTTAGGATTTACATTTTTTTTAATTTACAAAAGGTGAAAAAAATTCCCTGTATTTCATATATACCAATTTAAGAGCATAATGATACTTCCCACCCTCTTGTCACTCCAGACCATGCTCACATATTTCCTCCTCCTTTATTTCTTATTTTTTTCTTTTAATATTTATAATCACAAGTTTTCAGTTTATTGTATAATCACAAGCTTGACCCTCCACAAAATAAAGAATTCAACAAGTAGTAAGTAAAAATCAACTGTTCCTCAAGAATATAGACAAGGAATATAAACAATAATACAATCTTTTGTGATATGTATATTAATTACCACATGTCAGGGAAAACATATTATATTTGTCTTTTGGGGACTGGCTTATTTCAGTAAATATAATGCTTTCTAGTTGCATCTGTTTTGTTGCAAAATACAGGATTTCATCCTTTTTATGGCTGAGTAGATTCCATAGTGTGTATTTACAACATTTTCTTTACCCAATCATCTATTAATGGACTTCTGTGTTGATTCAATATCTTAGCTATTGTAGATTGGGCTGAAACAAACAGGGGGTACAGGTAACTTTTTCATATGCTGATTTAATTTGTGTAAATTCCCAAGAGTAGGACGGCTAAGGAAACTCCATACTCTCTTCCCCAAGGGATGTAGTACTTTCCATTCCCACTAACAATGTATTACAATATCTTTTTCCCTACATCCTCATCAGAATTTATTATTTTTCAATTTTTGGACCATAAACATTCTAACTGGGGTGAGGTGAAATCTCATTATGGTTTTTATATGCATTTACTTGATGTCTAGTGATCTTGAGCATTTTTTGATGTGTCTGTTGCCTGTTTGAATTTCATCCTTAGAAAAATACCTACTCATATCCTCATCCCTTTACTTTTTTTAGTGTTCTTTTTCTTAACTTTTATTTAATGAATATAAATTTCCAAAGTACAGCTTATGGGTTACAATGGCTTCCCCCCCCCCATAACTATCTTCCCACTCGCAACCCTCCCCTTTCCTGCTCCCTCTCCCCTTCCATTCACATCAAGATTCATTTTCAATTCTCTTTATATACAGAAGATCAGTTTAGTATATATTAAGTAAAGATTGCAACAGTTTACCCCCACATAGCAACACCAAGTGAAAAAATACTGTTTCAGTATTAGTTATAGCATTAAATAACACTGTACAGCACATTAAAGACAGAGATCCTACATGATATTTTTTAAAAAATAATTTTCTATGCAATTTCCAATTTAACACCAGGTTTTTTTTTTAATTTTCAATTATCTTTATATGCAGAAGATCAATTCAGTATATACTAAGTAAAGATGTCATCAGTTTGCACTCACACAGAAACACAAAAGTGTAAAAATACTGTTGTAGTACTAGTTATAGCATCACTTCACAGTAGACAACACAGTAAGGACAGATCCCACATGAGATATAAGTACACAGTGATTCCTGTTGCTGACTTAACAATTTGACACTCTTGTTTATGCCGTCAGTAATCTCCCTAGGCTCTAGTCATGAGTTTCCAAGGCTATGGAAGCCTTTAGGGTTCGCTGACTTTGATCTTATTCCAATAGGGTCATACTCAAAGTGGAAGTTCTCTCCTTCCTTCAGAGAAAGGTATCTCCTTCTTTGATGGCCCCTTTCTTTCCACTGGGATCTCACTCGCTGAGATCTTGCATTTAGGGTTTTTTTTTTTTTTTGCCAGAGTGTCTTGGCTTTCCATGCCTACAATACTCTCATGGGTTCTTCAGCCAGATCCGAAAGCCTTAAGGGCTGATTCTGAGGCCAGAGTGCTATTTAAGATATCTGCCAATCTATGAGTCTGCTGTGCATCATGCTTCCCATGTTGGATCATTCAGAAATCAATCCAAACATCTACAGCCAACTTATATTTGATCAAAGATCCAAAACCAATCTTTGGAATAAGGATAGTCTATTCAATAAATGGTGCTGGGAAAATTGGATTTCCACGTGCAGAAGCTTGAAGCTACCTTTCACCTTACACAAAAATTCACTCAACATGGATTAAAGACTTAAATCTACGACCTGAAACCATCAAATTATTAGAGAGCATTGGAGAAACCCTGCAAGATATAGGCACAGTCAAAGACTTCTTGGAAAATACTCCAGCAGCACAGGCAGTCAAAACCAAAATTAACATTTGGGATTGCATCAAATTGAGAAGTTTCTGTACTTCAAAAGAAACAGTCAGGAAAGTGAAGAGGCAACCAACAGAATGGGAAAAATATTTGCAAACTATGCTACAGATAAAGAGTTGATAACCAGAATCTACAAAGAAATCAAGAAACTCCACAACAACAGAACAAGCAACCCACTTAAGAGATGGGCCAAGGACCTCAATAGATATTTTTCGAAAGAGGAAATCCAAATTGCCAATAGACACATGAACAAATGTTCAAGATCACTAGCTATCAGAGAATGCAAATCAAAATCACAATGAGGTTTCACCTCACCCCGGTGAGAATGGCTCACATTCAGAAATCTACCAACAGCAGATGCTGGAGAGGATGTGGGGAAAAAGGGACACTAACCCACTGTTGGTGGGAATGCAAACTGGTTAAGCCACTATGGAAGTCAGTCTGGAGATTCCTCAGAAACCTGAATATAACCCTACCATACAACCCAGCCATCCCACTCCTTGGAATTTACCCAAAGGAAATTAATTTGGCAAATAAAAAAGCTGTCTGCACATTAATGTTTATTGCAGCTCAATTCACAATAGTTAAGACCTGGAACTAACCCAAATGCCCATCAACAGTAGACTGGATAAAGAAATTATGGGACATGTACTCTATAGAATACTATACAGCAGTCAAAAACAATGAAATCCGATCATTTGCAACAAGATGGAGGAATCTGGAAAACATCATGCTGAGTGAATTAAGCCAGTCCCAAAGAGACAAATATCAGTTGTTTTCCCTGATCGGCGACAACTAACTGAGCACCAAAGGGGAAACCTGTTGAATTGAAATGGACACTATGAGAAACAGTGACTTGATCAGCTCTTGTCCTGACTGTTGATGTACAGTGTAAATCTTTATCCATTTTAGTATTTTTTTGTTCTAGTACTACTGGTTGAACTCTGTAATCAACACACAATTATTCTTGGGTGTTTAAATTTTCGCTGAAAATTGATCCCTGTTAAATATAAGAGTGGGAAAAAGAGAGGGAGGAGATGTACAATTTGGGACATGCTCAATCGGACTTGCCCCAAATGGTGGAGTTATAAACATGCCAGGGGATTCCAATACAATCCCATCAAGGTGGCATGTACCAATGCCATCTCACTAGTCCAAGTGATCAATTTCAGTTCACAATTGATGACTCTGATAGGTCTAAAAGTCAAAGGGATCACACAAACAAGACTAGTGTCTGCTAATACTAACTGATAGAATAAAAAAGGGAGAGAATGACTTATCCCATTTCTTAACTGGATTGTTTCTTTTGTTCTTGTTGAGTTTCCTGAGCTCTTTATAAATTGTGGATATTAGTCTTTTTATCATTTGCATAGTTTGCAAATATGTTCTCCAGTTCTGTTGATTGCCTCTTCACTTTGATGAATGTTTCCTTTGCAGTGCACAAGCTTCATAGTTGGATGTAATTCTATTTGTCTATTTTTGCCCTAATTGCCTGTAGTTCTGGGGTCTTTCCCAGCCTATGCCAATGACTTGCCGACTATACCCAATGTTTTTTCCCTAGTAATTTGATGTTATCAGGTCATAGACTTAGGTCCTTGATCTGTTTAGAGTTGATTATTGTATAAAGTGTAAGGTATGAGATATGTTTCTTGCTTCTGTATGTGATGATGTAATTTTCCCAGCATCATTTGTTGAGGAGACTATCTTTTCTCTAGAGATTGTAGATGTAAGGATTAATTTCTGGTGTTTCAATCCTGTTCCATTGGTACACATGTCTCTTTTTTTGCCAATATCAGAATTTTTTGTTTATAACTACCCTGTAGTATATCTTGAAGTCTGGAATTGTTATTCCTCTGGCTTTATTTTTGTTGTTTAAGATCCCTTTAATTAGTCAGAGAATCTTGTGTTTCTAAATGAAGTTTAGCATAGATTTTTTTTAGATCTCAGAAGAATGTCATTGGTGTATTTTTGGGATTAGCATTGAATCTGTAAATTGCTTTCAGTAGTATGGACATTTTGATGATATTAATTCTTCCAATCCATGAATATGGAAATATTTTTCCATTTTTTGTTTTCTTCTATTTCTTTAATGTTTGTAATTTTCATTGTAGAGATCTCTCACATCCATAGTTAAATTTATTCCAAGGTATTTAATTTTTGTGGCTATTATGAATGGGATTCATCTTATAAGTTCTTCCTCAGCCACAGCATTGTCTATGTATACAAAGGCTATTGATTTTTGTGTGTTAATTTCATATCCTGAAACTTTAGTAAAACCTATTATGAGTTCCAATAGTCTCTTAGTGCAGTCTTTTGGTTTCCCTATATGTAGGATCATGTCATGTGCAAATAAGGATAGTTTGATTTCCTCTTTCCCACTTTGTTTCCCTTTGATGTTTTTTCTTGTCTAATGGCTCTGGCTAAAACTTCCAGGACTATATTGAACAGCAACGGTGAGAGTGGGCATTGTTTTCTGCTTCCCAATTTCATTGGGATTGCTTTCAACTTTTCCTTATTCAATATGACGCTGCTGTGTGTTTGTTATCTACTGCTATTATTTGTCTGAATAGCCCTTCTAATCAATTCACTCTTTCTACCCCTCAGGAATTCCTAAGACCCATATATCAGGTTATTTCATAATACCCCATAAATCTTGAACAGTGTTTTCAGTTTTTCTACATTTTCTTCCTCTTCCTGCTCTTCCTCCTCTTCCTCCTCCTCCTCCTCCTCCTCCTCCTCCTCCTCTTCTTCTTCTTCTTCTGCTGCTGCTGCTGCTGCTGCTGCTTCTGCTTCCCCTCTTTTTTGATCTGAGCTATATCCAAATATTTGTATTTTAGGTCAGAGATTCTTTCTTCTTCCTCACAAAGTCTGTTGTTAAGGCTTTCCACTATATTTTTATGTGATAGTTTGAATTTTTCATCTCTAACATTTCAGATTGAGTTACCTTCAATATATCTCTCAGTAAATTTTTTCAACCATATATTGTATGGATTTCTTTAACTCATGAATTTACTTCCATTGTTTTTGAGTAATTATTTTTAAATTCTTTTTTAAGCATTTCATCAATCTTTTCATGTTCATCTTCTAATATTGAAGCATTGTAGCTTTTTTTAGGGAGTCATATTTTCTTCCTTGTTCATGTTTCTCATATTTCTATGTTTCTTAGACATCATTGAACCACTTATTGGCTTTCTTTTCTGATGGTTTTTGTTTTTGAATTATGCCTCTGTGCCTTAGTGGTGCATCTTCTTCTTCAGTGGATAGTTAGAAGTGTGTGCTGGGTCACACAGAGAGCTCCAGTCAGTGCTGAGAATGGTGCACAAGTTCAGGGTGACACCCATATTGGGCATGGCAGTTCTCTTATATTATCAGTAGAAGTGAGGGTATGATCACATAAGCTCCTGTGATTGCTACCTCACCTCCTGCCTGCCAAGGTGATCAACATTCAGGGTAAGCACTCAGTGGTTATATGCCCAACCCACGCAGGCACATGAACCACACAAAGGATCTGTGCAGTCCTCAGTGTGAGCACAGAACACTGCAATGAACCACCCGAAGCACTCAGGATTCTTAGTCTCTGAAGCCAGACATAATGATTGTCCAGGGACCCAGCTACACCCCACACTTTATTTTGCAGTCATTGTTTAATGCACTTTTAGAATTTTTTAACTCTATTTCATAATTTTCCAAAGGCTTACGTATTGATGAAACAGCATTTGCGTGTTTCTAGGAAGTTTTTAAAAAATAATTTGTATCTGGCAAAATATAACATGCGCCTGAGTCTGAATAACATACATATATAATGTCTACTTTGCAACCATTTTCATTTATTAGTTACTATTTTCTTTTACACAATGGCCAATTACAGATTATAATCTACCACTTTGTCTACAAAAAGCATCACAATAATGGAAGAAAAACTGCTGCTTTTGTTTTTCAAAATTTTAAAGCAGCCAAATGTGAAATCTTCATAAGGAATAATTATTGTTTAAATATTTTTAAAATTAATAACTGCTACTCCTTTCTATAATCTGTCTATTTTGTAGTGAAAACATTCCAGATGTACTTCATATATTTTTTGGAAAAAAAAACTGATTCTGACAAGTATTTCTATTTCTTCTCGTATTTTTAATAGAAGGTGAATTTCAGTGTTTGAGAAGAGGCAGTAGTATGGAGTGGTGATGAATGATGTCTGGTCAAATGTCTTGTGATTAACTAGCTGTGTTCTTTGTGACAATGATGAATAAGGTGACAGATTGAGGAAGAAAGTGCTGAATCAGCTTGCATAACCTGTTTAAGTTTTCTTTGTGAAGGCAGTCAATTGATCTTACCATCCAAGGGATCAACCAGCAGAGACCTTAATGTCCCTGTGAAACTCATCATCCCACCCTCTCCCCCAACAACATGCTGCAAAGACTGAGCTGACTGATGAAGTTGACTAATATGTATTGATTCTGGAGTTCTTTCTCTGAGGTCTGGTGGAGTTGTTCTTTGATCATCTCAAGTACATTGCTACAAACTGTCTTCCCTAACTCCTAATCATTCTTTTTGTCTTTTTTCTTCTACCCAGTTATGATAAGCTAAGTAATGTTATATGGAATCATAATTTCAATTTATATAAATAAATATTTAGCTTACATCCTGACATCAAAAGATGACAATTTAGAGACTGTTTCAT
The DNA here is from genome assembly GCF_033115175.1 of Lepus europaeus. Classification (NCBI taxonomy): domain Eukaryota; kingdom Metazoa; phylum Chordata; class Mammalia; order Lagomorpha; family Leporidae; genus Lepus; species Lepus europaeus. The sequence goes on from NC_084850.1 coordinate 79,957,431, forward strand.
AGTGATATGCCTGTTACATGAGTCAGCTCTTCACTGAATGAAAAAGGAACCAGGAAAGAATTATTGCCAGCTTTGTGATCCATTTGTTATTTCTTATTTTTACAGTCTGGCATTTTTAGACAATTAATAGTATATTGATTTTCAGTTGAAGGGAGGCATAGAAGTAATTATTAAAAATCAAGTAAGGCATAGGATAGTATGGGGTATATATTTGCTTACTGTATTAAAGGGCCTATTGAAATGATCTAAAAAGAGGAAGTGGTTTGTGAAATGTTATGTGAAGGGAAACTAGAGCAACAAAAAGGATGCAAAAATCTCTACCTTTAAAACTAATTCTTGTAATTTAATCTAATAAAATTATTACTTCTGTTGTATGGCTACCAGTAGAGTAAATAATGCCCATTTCATGACACAAGCAAAATGTTGGAGACATAATAAACGAGGATAATAATGTAAAATCAGAAACAGATAATTGGGCCGGCACTGCGGCTCAATAGACTAATCCTCCACCTTGCGGCGCTGGCACACTGGGTTCTAGTCCCGGTCGGGGCGCCGGATTCTGTCCCGGTTGCCCCTCTTCCAGCCAGCTCTCTGCTGTGGCCCGGGAAGGCAGTGGAGGATGGCCCAAGTGCTTGGGCCCTGCACCCCATGGGAGACCAGGAGAAGCACCTGGCTCCTGCCTTCGGATCAGCGCAGTGCGCCAGCCGCAGCACGCCAGCCGCAGCGGCCATTGGAGGGTGAACCAATGGTAAAGGAAGACCTTTCTCTCTGTCTCTCTCTCTCTCACTGTCCATTCTGCCTGTCAAAAAAAATTTTTAAAAAAACTAGATAATTGATCATACAAAAAATAAGAGGACTAAAAACAGAGGCTGTCAAAAATTTATAGATTGGCACTGAAAAATTCCTCAATGATGTTACCTTTCAAACACTTTATTCTATATAAATGCTTCTCCCAGGTGGATCTGCTTCTTTTTCTTAATATTCTAAAATTAAATTTTCAGCAATTTTTATGTGATCTGCATCATTAGTATTAGAATATATATAAAAACATATTTATTTATTTAGTATCTACTACTGGTCAACATTGTACTAGATCTTACAAAGGAAGTTATATTATAATGACAGCAAAAGTATAAATTCTGCACCCAGAATGGTTGGGTTCATAGCCTGGCTCTGCTACTTCTTAGTTAGGTGACCTTGGGTAACAATGCTAACTTTTCTATGCCTTAGCTCTCCATTTCTGGTGGGAGCTAATACTTTACCTAATGTATGGAATTATTAAGAGAGTTAAATCAGGAGTTTATATGTTTGATAGTTTTTATTATAAAGATTAGAGAAGTATAAAACCTCTTCATGAGAGATCTCATGTTGTAGTTGGAAAAATAAGACTGACACACAAGAACCTGTAGTTAAATGTTACAAAATAGGACATAATTAGTTAAATGGTTATTCAGCCTATAAACATTATTGTCATTGAGAAGATAAGGAGGAGTAAAGGAGATTGTAATCATTAAGGAAGATCTTAAAAGAGCAGTAGATTTTACACTAGATATGAATAAAACTAAATGTAAATTTTAATATGCACTTGCTATATGATATGTGTTCATGGTATGCTACATGCATCCCTGTTTTCATGATGAGGAGACAGACAGACAGGCAGAAACAGATATGTTATTACACAATCAGTGGTGGAACTGAGGATTAAATGTAAGATATTTAATCCAGAATCTATGCTCTTATCATGGTCTTTTATACCACCAAGATGGGTAAGATTTGGACAGACAAGAACAATGTTTTAGAGAGAGATGACAAAATGTATAAATGTGTAGAAGGGTATGGGTGAGCAGTACTTGTTTAAAATCAGTAAATTATAGATCTGGAACAAAGGAAAATGGAGAGGGAAGCAGTTCCAAAGTTTGTATGTGAAGGGTGGGCCATATTTTTCCAACATTTTATTTATTTATTCATTTTGAAAGGCTGAGCAATAGGGACAGAGGGAGAGAGGGAGAGAGAGAGAGAGGGAGAGAGGGAGAGGGATAGTGAGAGATAACTTCCATGCACTGCTTCACTCCCCAAATGTCGATAGCAGCCAGGGTTTGCACCAGGACAAAACCAGGAGCTGTGAATCTAATCTTGGTATCCCACATAGGTGGAACCAACTCAATTACTTGAGCCATCACCTACTGTCTCTCAGAATGTGTATTAACAAGAAGCTATAATTGGAACTGGAGCTGGCACTCCCAAACTGGATGTAGTTGTCTCAGCTTAAGCGCTGGATCATATTATGTACAGGCACTTAACATCTATACAATGCTTTTCAGACTTCATATACTAGAAAACTAAATATCATAAGAGGAATGAAATAGAAAAATTAATGGGAGATAACTATAAATATAAATCTGTAAAATGTTTTGGAGAAACAGAACATGAAGTAACAGCTAAGAGATGTTTTTATTTTTATATTTTCTATTTTATGTTTTTTAATTTTCTTTTTTAAAATTTAATTTTAATGGCCAGCGCCACGGCTCACTAGGATAATCCTCCGCCTGCGGCGCCGGTACACAGGGTTCTAGCCCCGGTCGGGGCGCTGCATTCTGTCCCGGTTGCCCCTCTTCCAGGCTAGCTCTCTGCTATGGCCCGGGAGTGCAGTGGAGGATGGCTCAGGTCCTTGGGCCAAGCACCCACATGGAAGACCAGGAGCTTCCTGGCTCCTGGCTTCGGATCGGCATGGTGCACCAGCCACAGCGGCCACTGGGGGTGAACCAATGGAAAAGGAAGACCTTTTGCTCTGTCTCTCTCTCTCACTGTCCACTCTGCCTGTCAAAAAAAAAAAAAGCAAAAAAAATTAATTTTAATTAGTTTTTAAAAGTTTCAATATAGTTCATAGATACAATTCTAACAATATAATGGTATTCCCTTCTTCTCGCCCTCCCTCCATCCACCTCTCTCCCTCTCACTCTCCCTCTCCCTTTCCTTCTATTTTTAGTTTTTGAGATAACATTTTCTAAATTTACATTACCTTAAAAAGGCTGAATACTTCACAGAGTAAGAAATTTAACAAATAAAAAACAAAAAGATCTTAGTTTAGTGGGAATATACATAGCAGCTATGAAAAACAATTGAATGGAAAAATGACAAAATTTCAAAATCACAGATCATTAAATCTATAGTAATATAACATTCTTAATTATTGGTTTGAGAAAGGTATAAAAAGTTTTCCAAAACTATATTTGCTATACTAATGCACACATTTCTCTCGCTCGCTCGCTCACTCTTGCTCTCCCTTTAAATCTCAGCTCCCACATATAAGGGAGAACATGCCTCATTTGCCTTTATAGACAACTTATTTCACTCAACCTGATGGGCCCTGATTGTATCCGTTTTGCTGCAAATGGTAGAATTTCATTATTTTTATATCTGAATAATGTTCCACAGTTATATAATATGTGTTATATATTATATATGTTTTATATTATATATAATTATATATTACATATATTATATATATACACCTCACATTATATTTATCCATTTTTCTGATGATGAATAGCTTAGTTGATTCCAAATTTTGGCTATTGTGAACAATGCTGCTATAAACGTGGTGGTGCAGGTATCTCTTTGATACAACAGGTTCATGCCTTTAAGGTATACACCAAGTAGTAGGATTGCTAGATCATATGGCAAGTCTATTTCTAGTGTTTTAAGAAGTCTCCATTCTGTTTTCCACAGTGGCTTCACTAATTTACATTCCTACCAACAGTGTATAAGTGTTAAAAACAATATATATATATATATATATTTTTGACAGGCAGAGTTAGACAGTGAGAGAGAGAGAGAGACAGAGAGAAAGGTCTTCCTTTTCCATTGGTTTACCCCACCCCCCAATGACCACTAAGGCCGGCACACTGGGCCGATCTGAAACCAGGAGCCAGGTGCTTCCTCCTGGTCTCCCATGCGGGTGCAGGGCCCAAGCACTTGGGCCATCCTCCACTGCCTTCCCAGGCCACAGCAGAGAGCTGGATTGGAAGAGGAGCAACCAGCAAAACAGTATATTTTTTGTGTGGCTTTGGGTTTGCAATTTTATGGTTACTCCTAAAGCATCCTCCACATAACAAATAATCAACATAAAAATATTCATTCTGTTGAACTACCAATTTATCTTCAAAACAATTAGTACAACAAACCTACAGGAACAAACAGAAAATATCAGAATTAATACATTTTGTGTAAAAAGCTCAATATCTCTTATTTAAAAATGCTTGGAACCAGAAGTTTTTTGGGTTTTGGAGATTTTCAGTTTCTGGAATACTTGTGTATACATAATGAGATATCATGGAGATGGTACTCAAATCTCAACATGAAGTAAAATTCATTTGTGTTTCATATACACCTTATACACAGATCCTGAAGGTAATGTTATATTATGTTTTAGTGTGCCTGTGTTTTAATTGTAACCCATCACATGAGGTCAGGTGTGGAATTTTCCACTTGTGACATGAGGTCCATAATTTCTGGAACATTTCTGATTTTGTGTTTTCAGATTAGGGATGCTCAAACTGTTAATAAAACTCTTGATCAGCCACAGAGCATGGTGAAAATATTGAGTCTGATGCTATCAAGAGTTGAGACAAGAGAAAAAATACCAAGCAAACTCCTAGAAATGAATGATACTTATTAGCTTTACCTTGCACTTTGCATGAAGTTTATACTGTGTGGTGGGATATTAACTAATGGAGTAATCATGTTTAACCACTTCAAAATACAATTTCCTTTATATCTCTCATTATCTAAGAATTTATTTTTGTATATTTTAATCATCACAGTAGTACATATGTATCATTTGTAGATAAATAAAATTATGGGTACTAATATAGTTTATTTACAGACATCAGAGTGTAGTCACCGCTGGCACACTGGAGTGTAACTTCCTTATTAGATTATAAGATTCTTTTTTCGTATATTTATAGTTGTATTTAATTATTGTTTCTTATATTTAATAAATTCCAATAGTACAAATCAAATTCATAGTGATAATTTGTTTCCAATTTGATGTAATATTTTAATTTTTCTAGTTTGTTTTAGAGACAGACATGGCATTTGTTTTTTATTTTTTATTTTTTTAATTTTTTTTATATAGACCCTATGTGTTTCTTGTTGGGCTACTAAGTTTATACATTAATACAATTGTGATATACTAAACCTTTCTTGCTTTCTAGGGATAAATCTATAGAATCTGTAGAAGATAAATCATTTAACTGCTGAACTGATTTGCTGATATTTATTTGGGATTTCTGCTTTTCAATGAATAACATAAGGAGTAGCTTTCTTTTTTCCCATGATTTTAGGTTATGTGACAGGATCATACAAATACTAGCTTAAAATAATTGGTAGATTTTTTTTCATTTATTAAACTTTTATTTAATGAATACAAATTTCCAAAGTACAGTTTATGGGTTACAATGGCTTCCCCCCTCCCATAACTTCCCTCCCACCCGCAACCCTCCCCTTTCCTGCTCCCTCTCCCCTTCCATTCACATCAAGATTCATTTTCAATTCTCTTTATATACAGAAGATCAGTTTAGTATATATTAGGTGAAGATTTCAACAGTTTGCCCCCATATAGCAACACAAAATGAAGAAAGTACTGTTTGAGTACTAGTTATAGCATTAAATAACAGTGTACAGCACATTAAAGACAGAGATCCTACATAATATTTTTTTAAATTAATTAATTTTCTATGCCATTTCCAATTTAACACCAGGTTTTTTTTTTCATTTCCAATTCTCTTTATATACAGAAGATCGATTCAGTATATAATTAGTAAAGATCTCATCAGTTTGTACCCACACAGAAACACAAAGTATAAAAATACTGTTTCAGTACTAGTTATAGCATCACTGCACATTAGACAACACATTAAGGACAGATCCCACATGGGATGTAAGTACACAGTGACTCCTGTTGCTGACTTAACAATTTGACACTCCTGTTCATGGCGTCAGTAATCTCCCTAGGCTCTAGTCATGAGTTGCCAGGGCTATGGAAGCCTTTAGAGTTCGCTGACTTTGGTCTTCTTCCGATAGGGTCATAGTCAAAGTGGAAGTTCTCTCCTCCTCACTTCAGAGAAAGGTACCTCCTTCTTTGATGGCCCCATTCTTTCCACTGGGATCTCACTCGCAGAGATCTTTCATTTAGGTCTTCTTCTTTTTTTCTTTTCCATGGTATCTTGGCTTTCCATGCCTACAATACTCTCATGGGCTCTTCAGCCAGATCCGAATGCCTTAAGGGCTGATTCTGAGGCCAGAGTGTTGTTTAGGACGTCTGCCATTCTATGAGTCTGCTGTGTATCCCGCTTCCCATGTTGGATCCTTCTCTCCCTTTTTGATTCTATCAGTTAGTATTAGCAGACACTTGTCTTGTTTGTGTGATCCCTTTGACTCTTAGACCTATCAGAGCCATCAACTGTGAACTGAAATTGATCACTTGGACTAGTGAGATGGCATTGGTAGATCTCGAAATGTGCCAGGGGATTCCAATTCAGTCCTATCAAAGTGGTATGTACCAATGCCATCTTACTTGTTAAAGTGATCAGTTTAAGTTAATATTTAATCAAAAAGATAGGATCAAGTGTCAAAGGGATTACATAAACAAGACCAGTATCTGCAAATAATAATTGATAGAATTAAAAAGAAGGGAATGATTCTTCATGGGAAGCAAAATACACAGCAGACTCACAAAATGGCAGATGTCCTAAACAGCACTCTGGCCTCAAAATCAGCCCTTAAGGCATTTGGATCCGGCTAAAAAGCCCATGAGAGTTTCACAGGAATGGAAAGCCAAGACATGGTGGCAAAAAAAAAAATGACCTAATTGAAAGATCTCTGTGAGTGAGATCCCAGCGGGAATAACAGGCCATCAAAGAAGGCAGTACCTTTCTCTGAAGGGAGGCGAGAACTTCCACTTTGAATATGAATATGGCCTTGTCTAAACAAGATCAGAGTTGGTGAACTCAAGAGGTTTCCATAGACTTGACAGCTCATGACAAGAGCCTCGGGTGATTACTGGCACCAAAAATAAGGATGTCAGTTGTTAAATCAACATTGGGAGTTACTGTGCACCTGCTCTACCATGTAGGACCTCTGTCCTTAATGTGTTGTACTATGTGAATTAACGGTATAACTAGTACTCAAACAGTACCTTATACTTTGTGTGTCTTTGTGGGTGCAAACTGTTGAAATCTTTACTTAGTATATACTAAATTGATCTTCTGTGTATAACGATAATTGAAAATGAATCTTGATGAAGAATGGGATGGGAGAGGGAGTGGGAAACGGGATGGTTGCGGGTGCGAGGGAGGTTATTGGGGGAAAGGCTGATATAATCAAAAGTTTTACTTTCAAAATTTATATTTATTAAATAAAAGTTAAAGTATGAAAGAAAAAAACAAATAAAACCAAGATCCTGTTCTTATGAAATGTACATTCTAGTTACAATGGGGAATCATAAACAAACAAACAAATATAAAGTATGCTAGGTAATGATAATTGCTACAGGGAGAGAAGCTGATTGGGGGAAAATGGTAGATGCAAATTGTTTATTAAAGGGGTAGCTGTTTTATAAATAGTGATTATGGAAATTATCTGTAACTTAATGATACTTGAATAGATAATTGAAAGAAGATGGAAAACTATGTAAATATCTGGAAAATAGTATTTTAGGGAGGGAGCACAGCAAATCCAATAGGTCTGAAGTTCACAGATGAAATAGGGAGCGAAGCCCTGTAGAACAATGAAAAGTAGAGTAATATGTTTTGATTTATATTTTGACCAGATGACCCAGGCTACCACTTGAGAATAGTTGAAGAACTCAAAGACAGAACCAGGGGGATCAATAAGAAGGCTATTAGAATTATGTGGTCCACTATTTTGGCCATCTTATAAGTTATAGCTTAGACAAAGGTAGTAACAATGAAGGTGGTAAGGAGTAATCAGATTCTGGATGAAAATTGAGGTAAAGTGCAAAGGACTTGTTGACAGATTTAATATCGAATGAGAGAGAAAAGGAGATGTTAAAAATGATTACAGGGTCCAGCTCTGTGGTGCAGCCAGTTAAGCCACTCCTGCAATCCTGGCATCCCATGAACCACGGATTGAGTCCCAGCTGCTTCATTTCCGAGCCAGCTCCCTGCTAATGCACCTTGGAAAGTAACAAATGATGATCCAAGTGCTTGGGTACTTGCCACCCATGTGGGAGACCAAGATAGAGTTCCAGTCTCTTGCCTTTTGCTTGGTGCAGTGCCTGCCATTGCATTCATTTAGGAAGTGAACTAGGGATGAAAGATCTCTCTCTCTCTCTCTCTCTCTCTCTCTCTCTCTCTCTCTCTTTCCCCTCCCTGTTACTCTGCCTTCCAAATAAATAAATAAATCTTTAATAAATGACAAAAAATTTTTGGTTTGAGTAACAAGGAAGGAGTTGTTATTTACTGAGATGGAGAAAATTATAGGGTGCAACGAATTTGAAGGTGGAATTCAGGAGTTTGATTTTTGAAAAGTTAGAATATGCAAATGAGAAGTCTGCTGTGAGTCTAATTGGAGATCCTCTAAGAGTAATCTGACGTTTCTCTCTTGCACATTTTAGGATCTTTTCTTTATGTTTCACTGTGGTGAGTTTGATTACAACATGTCGTGGTGAGGATCTCTTTTGGTCATGTTTATTAGGGGTTCTATAAGCTTCCTGTACTAAGATGCCTCTGTCCTCCAAACCTGGGAAATTTTCTGCTAGTATCTCACTAAAAAGGCCTTCTAATCCTTTCTCCCTCTCCATGCCTTCAGGAACTCCTAGAACCCGAATGTTGGGTTTTTTAATAGTATCCTGTAGATTCCTGACAATATTTTTTAGATTTCTAATTTCTTCTTCTTTTCTTTGGCTTGCCTGTTTCCTTTCCTGTTCTCTGTCTTCTAAGTCTGATATTCTCTCTTCTGCTTCGCTCATTCTGTTTTTAAGGCTCTCTAATGTGTTTGTCATTTGATCTATTGAATTCTTCATTTCATTATGATTTCTCGTCACTATCAGAGTTTCTTGTTCCACTAGTTGTTTCATTTCATTTTGATTCCTCCTTAATATTTCACTTTCACGAGAGAGATTTTCTATCTCGTCCATTAAGGATTTCTGTAGTTCAAGAATTTGTTTTTGAGAACTTCTTAATGTTCTTATCAATTTTTTGAGATCCGCTTCTTGCATTTCTTCGATCTCATCATCTTCATAATCTTGAATTGGGGTGTCTTTTTCATTTGGGGGCATCATAGTGTCTTCCTTGTTCTTGTTAGCTTGGTTTTTGTGTTTGTTGTTTGGCATGTTGGAGATATTTGGTTTCTTCACTGTGGGGTTTTTTCTTGTTACACTATGGCTCTATATTAAGTGGACTGTCTGCTTTTGGTGGAGCCTTAGAGGCTTGAGATGAGTGTGGACTGAGAGCTGTGTTTGGTTCCTCAGGATTGAGGGTGTGTCAAAGATGACACTCCCAGGTTAGGTGTGGTAAATCTCTCTTTCTTTTTTTTTGATTTAAAAGGGCCAACACTGTAAAGCCACCACCTGCAGTGTCAGCATCCAATATGGGAGCCAGTTACAAGTTCCGGCTGCTCCATTTCTGATCCAGCTCTCTTCTATGGCTTGGGATAGCAGTGGAAGATGGCCCAAATCCTTGAGCCCTTGCACCCACATGGGAGAACCAGAAGAAGCTCCTGGCTCATGGATCCTGCCTTCAGATAGGCCAAGCTCTGGCCATTGGGGCCATTTGCAGAGTGAAACAGCAGATGGAAGACCTCTCTCTCTCTCTCTCTCTCTGCGTCTGCCTCTCTGTAACTCTGCCTTCAGATAAATAAATCTTAAAAAAAAATTTGCCCCAAACTGCTATATTTTGAGATGTTTAATATGCAGAAGTTTTTTTTATTACTTTATAACTTCCCTTAGCATAGAAAAAACAACCTCCAGAAAATGTAAATCACTTAGAAAGGCAAATTATTACCAAGAAACAAAATTGCTCAGAGAGTTTCAGCTATTTACTAACAATGAATATGCCAAATCTAACATTTTCTAAGGCAATATTTTGTTAGAATTCCAGTTCCTCACCTGTCTAATCAGAATTGATTTTAGTAATTTGTCATTGAGGATGTGCTTCTTTTCTTGCATTTGCATTTAAACTCAGTATTTATTTATTTCTAAGAACCCAGTTATTTATTTTAATTTTAGAAAATTATTTATTTGAAAGAGAAAGACAAAAAGAGTTCCCATCCATTTGTTCACTCCTAAATGCCTGCAATGGTAAGTGGTAGGTGGGGCAAAGTCAGAAGCTAAGAACTTGATCCAGCTTTCCCACATGGGGAGCCATTACCTTGACTTGAGCCATCACTTGTTGACTCCAAAGGTTTGCATTATCAGGAAGCTGGAATCAGGAGCCAGAGTTGGGTATTGAACCAGGCACTGAGATGGGGATGTGCACGACTAACCCACAGCTTTAACTACTAGACCCCCAAAAAATACCCCCAAATTGTTTACTTTTTAATTGGTAAATGACTATTGTTTATATTTATTGTACATAACATGTTTGGAAATAGGTATACATTTTAGAATGGCTGAATGGAGCAAATTTACATATACATCGCCTCACGTACTTAACAATTTTTTGTAGAGAAAACATTATCTACTCTCTTAATTTTCAACACAGGCTGTGCTTCTTACCAATGAGACAGATTAACTGAAGTGCTACCCCTTCATAACACGTTCCACAACTGAGCACAAGTGATGTGGGCATTATTTATACCAAGCTCTTCTTCAACAGCATAGGCGTTTAAAAGTTTTTTGGAAGATATCGACAACTGATAACCCTGAGGTGGTTCAATAAAAATTCGTTCTACCCTGTCAATCTAAAATCTAAGTTGATGCGTGCAAAACATTACCCTTTCAATGAACTTATTTGCTTCATTGAAGATCTGTTCTGGTAAAACAATTTCCATGCACGAATTAATTAGCCTACAGGGAAATCTTCCAGTATAAATAGATGCATATTGATTCATATAAAAGCCTCTTGAAATTGAAGTAAAACCTTATAGGAACAAAAAGGCTTAGTAGCTCAGTTCCTGGCTGGCTGTACTATGTGTTCTATTTCTTCTTCGCACAAGCCACATAAAGGAATATAAATATGTTCATAAAATATTATATTATCTTCCCAATAATGAATATTTCTAGAATATGAAAAAAGGATTTACCAAGATCAATACAAATGTCCAGTACTATAGAACGGCAGCACAATCTGATGGGAAAAAACAGTGGACTAGAACTCAGATAATCTACTTCCAGTTCTACCTCTCTCTGCTAGTGCTGGGTGATTTCAGAGCAAATTATTTAATGTTCTATACCAGTTTTCATATTAGTAAAATACTTGATTTTATAATTCCTTTCTAACTCTAACATCATATGATAGTTTTTCAATCACTGAGGAAGTGACATATTTAGATGTTTCTTAAATTTACTGTATTTATTTATGTTCCAAGTGGAACATTGCTTCTTGTAATCATTTTACTGAATTGTAATTACTTGACCAATATGGACTTTCCCATTAGCTTTTCACTTCTACAAGTGCACAGACATCATCTAACTAGTATGTTTTGATATTTTATCACAAATATACAGCACATACTGTATAGATTCTTAATATTTTTGGATGAGTGAAGAAAATTTAAATATTCTTGGACTATCATGTGACATAACGGGTAAGCCACCAACTGTGACACTGACATCTCACATGGACTCCGGTTCCTGTCCTGACTGCTCCACTTCCAATCCAGCTTCCTGCTACTCTTGCACAAAGATTTGATTTCAACTCTCATTTGTTTATTACTGAAATGGGATTCAAATTACTACAAATTTCAGTAGCTTCTTGACTAGGCAGTTCCAAGAAAGATAACTTTCTGAATTAAAAGAATATATGCCAGATGTTATAATACTGAAGCATAAAGGTAAATTCACAAGAGAGCAACATCAAACACAATTACTCACTGAAGTCATTAACAAAGCATTCTGGGTCATTAAGTACCCAAGCTGACTAATCTTCCTATTTCTGGTAATCCTCTCTACTCTAATCTATCATTCATCGTTAATAAGAAATATAAGTAGTGTCATGATAATATTAGTGTTAAATAATTTATGATTTCCATTTAAGAACATTTAAAAGAAATGATTATGCCATTATTATTTGTTTGCTATCGTAATTGAAAAATTCCAAAGAGTGTTTTGCAGAGTATTGGGTATGGTGGGTATCATGCATCACTTGTAGCATATCTCAAGAAATGTAGACCGGATTAATTGAACTGAACTAAGCTGTCTATCCACGAAAAGAGAGCTCCATTTTGTGACTTATTGATAGCTTGTTCAAAATACAGAGTGTCAAATAATTTTGGTCATGTGGACTCTGCTTAATGCTGCAAATGTATTTTTGGAGTTATATATTCCTTCCTTTTGTCTAGTACAAACTTTTCAAAGGGATTTCATTTACCTATTTTCTTTTCTTAAAAAGATTTATTTTTTATTCTAAAAGCAGAGTGACAGAGATAGATAAGCAAGTGATAAATGACAGGTGATAGACAGTTCATAGTATATAGATGATAGATAGATAGAGAGAGAGAGAGAGAGAGACTAAGAGAGGAGATAGAAAGATCTTCAAATGTCTGTAGCAACCATGACTCAGCCTGGTCAACGCCAGGATCCAGGAACTCCATCAGAGAATTCCACACAGATGACAGGGACCCAAGTTTGTGAGCCATCGGCTGTTCCTTTCCCAGGGTCATTAGCAGCAGGCTGGAATGAAAGGGGAGCAGCCAAGACTCCTAACCTGCTGTGCTACAACACAAGCCCCCATATCTATTTTCTAATGTCCTATTGCAGTTTATTTTTCTACATGTGCATCTAAATTCAACTGGAGTTTATTTTAACTTAAGGAACAAAGCAGGAAACTAGTTATCTCGAGATGACTTATTGAATAATATATGTGCATTACACAGGTTTCAGTTGTAAGTAACAGACATTCTCATTCAATCTGAGATAAGTAATAAAGGGCATTGCTAATTCATGTAATTGGAAGGAGCCATGTGGAGGGGCCAGGTGGAGTCTACCATTGGCTTTTCTGCTAGACCAAGTTTCCCTTCAGGGAAATTTTGCTAAGCCACACACAGTTCTTGCTTTGTGCTAAGACCAGATTCTGTCTTTGAGACAAATTAACTCCAGAAGTTCCAAGCTTCACATCCATACATCACACCATCAAGAAGGATAGAGAGACTGGTTCTGAGAGCCATGTCTATTAGATTGCCTTAGATGACATGCTCCCTGACATCTCAGTCCATCCCCCAAAATGATTATGACTGGATGACTGGGGAGCACAAGTACTGAGAGGATTTAATGAATTTGTGTCAATCAATGTCCACATTGGGAGTTCATGGTGGAATCAAATGGTCTAAAAGCACATTGAATGCAAATGGAAGGAGTGAATGTCACAATAAAGATATGAATATTGTAGGAAAAACCAAAAGGAAGGAAAACAAGTGTACACTATACCATATGTCTCCTTTCTCCACTAATTAGAAGAAACATTTCTTGTAGGATACAAGATGGTTGAATAGAGTATAGCCACACTAACTTAAGCTGCTCTGGGATATGAAAAGAATAAAGGTAGGGTTACATTTCCAGGGGTCTGATTGACAGAAATTTGGTGAAGAAGAAATACAAAGAAAAAATTACTTGTGAGACAAGAAGAGAGAAGGTGGAGACACTGCAGCAGCCAGCCATTCAGTGCAGCCAGCTGCTGGCTGTGAGCCGCCATCTTACCAACTCAAAGCAGGAAGAAATTGCTGCACATTCTTCTGCTTGCAGTTTTAGCTGAGAGGGAAATCTACAGACACCATTGACTTTTACTTCAGCCTGGAGAGATGATTGGGATCTGAGCAACTGCTGACCTTGCAACAGGCATGTCTTCTTGTTTTCCTCTCCTCCCCTCCTCCATCCACACAGCGTGCCATACTTAGCAGCAAAAAGCCACATTAGTACCTCTATTCTGCTCCTACCAGCATCTTAGTCAGAGTCAGGGAACATGTCAGGAAAAGGACAGATCCCTTGCATCCTGCAAACGTGGGAGTTTTGGGGCATTAGTCGCAGAGCTACACTCACACACTCATATGAGCCTAGGGTGTTCATCTAAGCTGCTAGAGGCTAACACCAGAAGTAGCCCATAAAAAATATGCTACCACCATGCAAGATCTGGATAATGGCCCCACTATATACTGCAACACTAGGCTTGTGACAATTCAATCTAAAATTCTTGGTACTACTGGAATCCACCTGGTGGACATGGTGAAGAGCCCACTCCCATTCCACCTCTCTGGTCTCAAACCTTCCACAGTAAAATCACCTGTATACCTTCTAGTCACCCTGTAGCACTGGAACAGGATTCACTTCACATCTTCTAATCCTATCGCTGTTGGTGTTATAAGCCACAGAACCAGTTGGAATCTCCTAGCAGGATCTGAGGAAGGGTCCATTCATATCACACAGTCCTACAACCACACTAATTGGTCCTACAAGCCCAGGAATCCCTCAGGCTTGAGTGTAGGAAAAGGGGACAGCCACCCTTGTCTCCCTCAGCACCAAGGACAAGACCCTGGTTATCACATTTTCCAGGGAGACTGACACCAAACTCTCTGTGGGCCAAAGGTACACATCCAAGAAAATCCTTATTTATTTCAAAGCCACACTTGGTTTTTTTAAGGTTATTATTTATTTATTTATTTATTTTTATTTATTTGACAGATTGAATTAGACAGTGAGAGAGAGAGACAGAGAGAAATGTCTTCCTTCCATTGGTTCACCCCCCAAATGGCTGCTACGGTCAGCACTGCCAGGAGCCAGGTGCTTCTTCCTGGTCTCCCATGAGGGTGCAGGGGCCCAAGCACCTGGGCCATCCTCCACTGCCCTCCTGGGCCACAGCAGAGAGCTGGACTGGAAGAGGAGCAACCGGGACTAGAACCCAGTGCCCATATGGGATGCCAGCGCAGCAGGTGGAGGATTAGCCAAGTGATCCACGGTGCTGGCCCCTCAAAGCCACACTTGTATCCCTACAAAATGCAGCAGATTAGACCAATGTGTCTGTGTCACTTATAGACACAGCTGACATTGATTAAAACAAAAAGCAAATCACTCAGACTACACTCCTGGGCTCACCTAGAATCAAAAACAAATTAACAAGCCTAGTGATACCCTGCATTCTAGTTAAGTCATAAACTATTTTCCAATAAACCTACCCCATAAATAAGAAGGGAAGAATAAACCAAATGTGTAGATATCAACAAGACAAGACGGGAGACAAGAAGAAACCAAGTAGCATGATATCTTCAAAAGAACACAATAATCCTCTAGAATTAGATCCTGAACTGAAGGAATCTACAAAATGACAGATATAAAATTCAAAATAAGGTCTATAAGGAAACTCAATGAGATGCAAGAGAATGCAGGTAGATTAAAGAAATGAAGTAATCAATTAGTTGCATGAATAAAAATACCACTAAAGAGATAGAATTCATTAAGAAGAACAAAGTAGGGGCTGCTGTTATGGTGTAGCAAGTAAAGCTGCTGCCTGCAGTGCGAGTACCCCATACGGGATCAGGTTCAAGTCCCAGCTGCTCCACTTCTGATCCAGCTCTCTGCTATGGCTTGGGAAAGTATAAGATGACCTAAGTGTTTGGGCCCCTGCAGCCACGTGGGAGACCTGGAAGAAGCAAGGAGCTCCTGGCTTCTGACTGGCTCAGCTCCAGCCATTGCAGCCATTTGATGAGTGAACCAGGGGGTGGAAGACCTCTCTCTCTCTCTCTCTCTCTCTCTCTCTCTGCCTCTGCTGCCTCTGCCTCTCTGTAACTCTGCGTTTCAACTAAATAAATTAATCTTTATAAAAAAGGAAGAAAAAAAGCAAAACTAAACAAATGGGACTATATAAAACTCAGCATCTTTTGCACAGGAAAGGAAATGATCAAGAGAGTTAAGAGGCTTCCAACAGAATGGGAAAAATATTTTCAAACCACCTATCTGACGAAGGATTAATATCCTGAACATATCAATAACTTTAAAAATTCAACAACATAAAAGCAACCAATCCAATTTAGAAATGGGCAAAGGATGTAAATAGACAGTTCTCAAAAGAAGATGTAAACAGTAATTTCCTTAATGAAAATTACATAGTTTGCGTTGTTCTAATGCTGCAGAAAATCTTTTTAATCTCTTTGGTTTCTGTATATTCCATGTTTCGATGTAAATATAATCAAACAGTTTTAAAAATTTTTGCATGCATGTATCCAGTTGCAATTCTGGCCAAATGTATAGTATAAAGATTTTATTTAAGTTGTGATTATCTGTTACATAAAAAGTGCAGGGGGGGCCCTGTGCATCTGTGTATTTAAACAATGTTCATCCCAATATGACAATATTCAATTTCTAGGCATGACTTCTGTGGTTCAAGCTTTGTGAAAGTATGTTCTTTGAATCCAATGGTCTTAAATTTCTTTTAAAAGATTTATTTATTTGTTTGAAAGGCAGAGTTACAGAGAGACAGACACACACACCGAGAGAGAGAGAGAGAGAGAGAGAGAGAGAGAGAGAAAGAGAGAGAGAGAGAGAGAGAAAGAGAGAGATCTTCCATACACTGGTTCACTCCGCAAATGGGCGCAATGGTTGGAGCTGAGAAAATTCAAAGCCAGGAGCTTCTTCCAGGTCACCCACATGGGTGCAGGGGTCCAAGGACTTAGGCCGTCTTCTGCTGCTGTCCCAGGCACATGAGCAGAGTGCTCAATTGGAAGTGGAGCAGCTGGAACTCAAGCTCAAGCTGCAGGCAGCTGTCTTACTGGCTATGCCACAGCGCTGACAACTTAATTTTTTTTAAAAAAAATAGATTCAGCTACTTTTCTTTTTTAAAAAATTTGACAGATAGAGTTATAGACAGTGAGAGAGAGAGAGAGAGAGAGAGAGAGAGAGAGAGAGAAAGGTCTTCCTTCCGTTGGTTCACACCCTACACACAGTGGTTCACACACCACTACAGCCGGCACTGCCCTGATTCAAAGCCAGGAGCCAGGTGCTTCCTCCTGTTCTCCCACGCGGGTGCAGGGCCCAAGCACTTGGGCCATCCTCCACTGCCTTCCCGGGCCACAGCAGAGAGCTGGACTGGAAGAGGAGCAACCGAGACTAGAATCTGGCACCCATACGGGATGCCTGTGCCGCAGGTGGAGGATTAACCAAGTGAGCCATGGTGCCGGCCCCTCAACTGCTTTTCAACATCAAGAATTCACAAAACCACTGTCATGAATTTTTAAATCCCGTTGGAAACATATTATACCAGGAGTTCTCTGATATTAGCAAATACTGGAATACAGGGACTTTACCATTCATGATAAGAATTCTGGGATTTATACAACCAATTTTGATGTCCTCTACTTAGTGACATAATTTGTCATTTTTATTAGAGATTTAATTTCCTCATGTGATGTCATGAAACTGTATACACCACAGTGTGAATTTTTTGCTTTGCTTTTTAATCTTTTAGTGTTTACTTCCTGCAGTGAATTTGAATAAATGAGAAAAAATGCCAAAAACATGCTGGCAAGGATGTGGAGAAAAGAGAACACTTATACACTGTTGGTGGGAATGTAAATTGGTGCAGCCACTGTAGAAAACAGTGTGGAGATTTCTTTAAATACTAGAAATAGACTTGTCATATGATTTGGCAATCCTACTACTGGGTATATACCCAAAAGACTTGAACACAATGCATCAAAGAGATATCTGCACCACCATGATCAGTGCTGCTAGCACTGTTCACAGTAGCCACAAATTGGAATTAAACAAGGAGTCCATCATCAGATGAATGATAAAGAAAATGTGATATATATATATATATATATACACACACAATGGAGTATATTCAGCTATAGAAAAGAATGAAATTCTATCATTTGTGCAAAAATTGATACAACTGGAAGACAGCATGTTGAGTGAAATAAGCCGGACTCAGAAAGATAAATAACACATGTTCTCCCTTATATGTGGGAGCTAAAATTTAAAAAAATAAACAAATAAATTTTTTTAAAGCCTGTGTGTATTAGTATTGCTGCAAATATAATTTTGTAAAACTGTTTTAAACCTTTATGAAACCAACAGTTAAGAATGTTATACTACTATGGCTGTAATCCATGATTATTTAAAATAATCTGTGATTACTTTAAAATGTACTATATATAGTCCTTTTTTCCATTAAAGTACTGTTTATAGCTGTTTTCTGTATTCCCACTAGAGTCCTTTTGGTTTTTACTTGTTAAACTTATTCAGCAAACTGTTAAGAATTTTTTACTGTAATTGAATTTAAAATATGTTATTTCATAAACTAAAAGAAGAAAAGAAGGAAGGAGGGTGGAAGGAGAGAGAGGGAGGAGAGAATGAAATACCATTATGTTCTTAGAATTGTATCTACAATTCACAATGAATCTGTTAAAAAACCAATTAAAATTAAAGTAAGGGGACAGTACTGTGGGATACTGTCTTTTGTATTGTTTTGTTTTAAAATTTATTTATTTATTTGAAAGTCAGAGTTACACAGAGAGAGAAGGAAAGGCAGAGAGAGAGAGAGGTCTTCCATCTGCTTGTTCACTCCCCAGATGGCTGCAACAGCCAGAGCTGCACCAATCCGAAGCCAGGAGCCAGGAGCTTCTTCCTCGTCTCCCACACAGGTGCAGGGGTCCAAGGACTTGGGCCATCTTCCGCTGCTTTCCCAGGCCATAGCAGAAAGCTGGATTTGAAGTGGAGCAGCCGGAACTTGAACCGGTGCCCACATGGGATGCCAGCACTTTAGGCAGCAGCTTCACCTGCTCTGTCACAGCGCTGGCCGCGGGATAATGTCTTAAGCCTCTGCCTGTAGTACTGGCATCCCATATGGGTGCTGTAGTCCTGGATACTCCACTTCTTATCCAGTTCCCTGCCAATGTGCCTGAGAAAGTAGCGGAGGATTGTCCAAGTGCTTAAGCCCCTGCACACATGTGGGAGACCTGGAAGAAGCTCCTGGCTCCTGGTTTTGGCCTGGCCCAGCCCCGGTCATTGTGGCCATTTGGGGAGTGAACCAGCAGATGAAAGACCTCTCTCTCCCTCTCTCTCTCTCCGTCTCTCTCTGTAACTCTGCTTTTCAAAATAAATAAAATAAACTTTGAAACATAAAAAAAATTAAAATTAAAACTTTGAAAAAAGGATACTTTTTTCTGCTCTGTTTATGTTTGGTTCTTTGTCTACTTTAGTGTATTAATGCTTTGTTATACTTTCATATATATTAGAGCAGCCTTCTCCATTAGACTTCTTGTACATTATTTTATTTGTTAGTCTCACATTGTTTCTTCCTTCAGATAGACTTTTAAAATTTATTTCTTCAAGATATTTAAAATGTTTCATCGAAGGGGCTGTCATTGTAGCATAGCAGATAAAGTTCCTGGCTGTGACACAGGCATCTCATATGGGAGCTTGTTCGTGTTGTGGCTGCTCCACATCTGATCCAGCTCCTTGTTAATGGTCTAGGAAAGCAGTGGCAAATTTATTTCAAATGTTTGGTCCCCTGAACACATGTGGGAGACCCAGATGAAGCTCCTTGCACCTGGCTTCAGCCTGCCTTACCCCTAGCAGTTGCAGCCATCTGGGGATTATGGGGATTGCACTGAATAGTTGATTAATGAAACAAATAGACAGATTTAAAATAATATACCTGTTGTGCCCAAGGAAGGATTCTTGTTTTTTTATTTAATTCTATTTTAAAATTCATATATCCATATATAAATAGTTTTTCAGTAGTCTTCAAAATAGTTCTGCACATTTCCTGTTGAGTATATTCCTAAATATTTTCTGTTTTTTATACTAATGCCATAATGGATAATGTCACAATGGATATTAGTTTGATGCATGAACCTTACTATTGTTCCTAATACTGTTTTTCAATTGTGTTTATTTTTTTACTTTCAAAACAACAATTTTTTAGCCACATTCACTTCAAAAGTAGACATTATATACATATATATACATACGCATTATACACATATGTACTATTTTTTTGAAAACAGCAATTTTGAAATCAGAATGTGAGGGATTTATGAATTTTTCAGATTTCCTGGATATATTCATAGCAACTGCATAAAATGATAGCTATGGTTGTCCCTTTTTTCAATATTTCCACATCACAGTTTATATTTTTATCTAAGTGATTTAGCTAGTATTTACTTCCTGAGCAAGGTTTTGAAAGAAATACTTTATTTTTAAAAAGTAGAATAATTTTCTATACACAAGTAAATAACAACTTCACATTTACTTTAAGAAACTTCTTTC